>NC_062269.1:9205273-9843640 GCF_916048215.2 Malus sylvestris
TTTGGTGATAATCAAACTTAAAACCTCTTCCTAACAAGTGAGGAGAAATACTACTAAACCGTAGTACTAAGTGGCAATTTCATTTAAATATAAACGGAAAAATATGTTACTTGGTGTTTTTGCTTATCGGTTGTATTTTTGCTATTGAAGGAAGCTCATCGGTTGTATTTTTGCTTATGCTCCTTGGTGTTTTATGCTTTTATTATACTAGTTACTTGGAGTTTACTTGCATCATAAGTAATATAAGTCATAAAATATTAGGTTGATCTCAAATCGTATTGAAATCCTACTTTTAAATTACACAATCACATTTTTAAATAGTATTGACTACAACAATTATGAATATATAGATTAAAGAAACAAATCGTGGGAATATATATGAGTTACTTCCCCAGACTTGCATACACACTCATTGCTCAATCACCCCCTAAAATTGTTGTTAAAAATGATTTTTTACTACTTTCCTCAATAATTATAAGGGAATTTCAATAGGAAGGGCTTCTTCAGACTTTTTATTAATAAAAAATTATTTAATCATTTTAATTAATGAAAAGGGGTTTAAAATTTAATGATAATGACTTAAACTTTAATGAAAATGACGTTTAATATATAAAACACAAAATAATAAAAAAAAACTGGCACACAAGACCCCTAGCCCCATCACACACACACACACACACTCTCTCTCTCCTCTCCCTCACTGCTTCTTAAAATGAACACTAACTATTTCTTAAACTGGACCTGGGTACTAAACTATTTCTTAAACTGACTATTTCTTAAATTGAATAATGGTACTATTTTTGAACTAAACACGGGTTGGCGTGCGTCTTGCATGCGCTTTTGGTTGAGTTTTTTTTTTCTTTTTTTTTTCTTTTGTCTTTATCATTAAATAAAGTTATTATATGATTTTTGGTTAAAATTCAAAATTTTGAAGTCTTTTTTATTATTATTTTGTTATTATTATAAAGCATCTCTAACGACTAATCATATTAAATTGACCTACATGTTATACATGGAAACGAAAATGTTTGCTCTTTTGGACGTAGTTTAATTTGTGTCATTTGCTTCTAGGGTTTATTCTATTTGTAGTCATCAGTTGGTTGTTGAAGTTTGGAAGAGAAAGTCAACCACTTTTCTTCTTTCTTATAAGATTTTGAAGTTGTAGCCCCAAAAAGAGTCACGTATATATCTCTAGTTGTCAAGTGTGGTTCTCCACTAAGTTTTCATTCATCGTGGTGGTTTGCAATTGTTTGCCCGCTGCTGAATTAATTAGGGTAGGAAATTAAAGCGTTAATGTGCCAATCATGGACTTAAGTCAAATATTTGAGCTATGTGATGTGATGCCATAAGATGCTTTCATGTTGACTTGTGGCAATTTTTGGTGACACTATTGTTACAAAAAATATAAGGTTATGAGTTAAGACTTGTTGGTTAGGATAGTGACTCGCTTTCTTGCACCTGAGTTTTAATCCCTCTTTAGAGTAGTTTATGTACGCTTTTGTTAGCCAAAAAAAATATTGACAACATAAATATTAGATATCGACCGCTATTGGAAAACTGATTATTTAAGTAATTGGGGATTGAAAAATGATCTTTTTTTTTGCCAATTTTTCAATATGGATGTACTTATGTACTCACAAGCATCAATGATAGAAACTTAATAAATTTCTAATATGCAAATTATTTCACCTACATTATTAAAAAGTTTCTCTAGATATTGTTTCAGAACTAGAAAAAATTATATGAATTTTGGATACGAAGGGTTATATATCAAAAGATGGAAAAAAAAAAAACTGAGGAAGGTAAAAGAATTTTGTTGGAGAAAACCAGTGTCAAACAAGCAAAGGAAAGAGAAGCGACACGAGATCTGAAACTGTGAACTTAAGCTTAAGTACGTATTATTTTTCTTCATCTCAAAACTGGAATATTCATTATATGAAGATATCATAATTGCAGAAGCATTACTTGCAATGCACGGAAAGACCGAAACTAAACTAAACTAAAATCCCGTTCCGCAGCCGTAGATTCATCTTCTGTATTTCGCATGACTGAGCTAAACTCTGCAATTGTATTGCAGTCCTTCCAAATGCCCCTGCAATGGTTTTCCGATAGCTGTTGCGCCCTATGAAGCTCTAATAGTTATTCCAATCCGTAGATGTGCATGTTTTTCCTTTCCTTAATAGCTGCATATATCTGCATACATTTGGTTTTATTTTCACATTATATTTGACTATTTGTCAAGATACTTTCATTTACTTTTTCGAATAATAACACCAATCTTTATTTCGACAACAAATACAGACATATATACGATAAATACAATTTTCGTTAATTTTGTTAAACAAATACAACATGTACATTCAATCTCAACATGTCCTCAAATTCTTGTGCGTTTCAGTTCTGATTTGGTATCGTCTGGGGCTAAAGGTACAATTTGTTACTTGGTGGAGCACTGTATGGTGGATGTCTTGGTCACGACTGCTAGTCGTGGTATAGAGGAAGATGTCGTAAAATGCCTCGCAGCCTCTGATGGTAATTCCAAACTATAGGATTGGTATATTTGACCACATGTTGAAGGAATAAAGTGAACAGGCATGGATCACGGAAAGTTTTTTGTTTTTGTTATTTTGGTATTTGTGGTTGCAGGCTGTGTGAGTGATATATTGTTTCATGTTTCTGAAACATTATAAAGAACGACCCAGTTTACCATCCCCAGGCTTAGCAGGTGGCGTCGCATTGTTAAAGTTGCTGTACTGACACCTTCCTGCTGCCCAGCCACCTCTAACCATTGACATAGTGGAAGATATATATGTTAGAAGGTGAAACAAACGGGACATTAATTCCTTGCTAGCTTGGTATTGCTGTGCTTTGAAAAAAATCTGTTTTTGTTGTGCTGTGAGAAAAAGCAGTTGTGAAATAAAGCAGCAGAGTGTTTGGTAAACTTTTTTGTAAAAGTGCTTTTGGAAGAAAAAAAAAAGCAGTATGATAGTGTTTGGTAAACTTTTATGTAAAACAGCTGTGATTGTGTGAAATGATCAAAAAATGTATAATACTATATTATTATTATGATATTTTATTTAATATTATTATTTTTATGTGAGGATTTTGTGTGGCCGTGGGGCCCACACCCCGTTTCCGTTATCCCTGTGTCTTCTTTTCCCTCTCCACTCTCGAAAACTCTCAGCTCTCTCTCTCTCTCTGCACTTCTCCTCCACCGAGACAACCCCACACACAAACCTTCGATCTTAGACCATCTCACCTCAACTCTCTCTCTCTCTCTCTGCACTCTCTCTTCCTCCTGCTCGGAATCAACCGCCTAAGCTTGAGCTGATGAATGTATCGGTGAAATGGAGAAATGGGTTTTGGGAAATTAGGGTTCTTGATGGGTTTGGAGCCGCCATAGCTCGGTGGACGAAACGATGCCAGAGGTTGGGTCTGTTTTCCTCCGATTTTTGTTCAGGACGTTCTCCACCAGCTCTCACTCGATCCGGTCCCGGTAAACGGTGTCGTCAAGGACCTGGTCGGCGAGCTTCATCTAGTCCTCGAATTTGCAAGCGCGAAGATTTTTGGAGACCCACTTGAGGTAGGTTGAAGGGAGGGTGCCCAGCATCTTGCCCTTGTATTTTTTGAAGTCGATGACTCTGTCTCTGGCAGGCGGCAGTGTTGAGGCGGATAGAGAAGGTGGTTTGGGGGGTTTTGTGGGTTTGAAGGAGCGGGAGAGGCAGAGGGGGTGCAGAGAGGTGTGGGAGAGTGGTGGGTTTGACGGAGGAGTGTGGAGGCAGAAGAGAGAGCTCAAGGTAGGATTGCCAGAAACTTTCATTAAAGGGTCATTGTTCACCCGTGTATTAGAGGTTTGCGCAGAAGTTGAAAAGCCAGCTTTTCAAAGCTGCATTTTGGCTTTTTTTCACCCAAAACTATGAAAAAAGCTGAAGCTGGAAGTTTACCAAACACAAAAATGACCCCTAGCTTTTTTTGATACCAACTTTTTTTTAAAATCATCTCAACCCCAAACCATACCTAAATTTGGTCGCGAAGATTTTGACGAGGATGCAAGAGGCAGCAAGCAACCCTAGTTACTCAAGTATGTGTGTTTTGGGTTACTACTTGAGCTAATTGGATGCATAATTCATCCGAAGAACATTTATAACCATTTTTCTCGAATTCACGTAGATTGCTCCAAAAGTTCACTATTCATGACTCAACTTGAGAAAGACTTGTGCAGAATCATTCACGGAAACAGCAAAGGATTAGCACCTGGTGCAGTGAGGCTCTGAACTTGACACCCAATTTTGTTCATAGCGCTTAAGAAGCTCCACTGCCAATTCCGGTTCACTTTCTTGGCAACCAAGGAAGAGAGAAGCGTTTAGGGAAGAGAGGAATGAAGAGGGTACGTACAGACAGCGTGTCAAACCAAGCAAGCAAGCAAGAACAAAAACGTGAGCGTAGAGAAACTAAAAACCGCATCTAATCAAATATTTGGTACAAGTTTTTGCTTTTTTACAAGAGTTGAAACTGTGGACTAGACCCTAATTACTATTTTCTTTTATCTCAAAACTGAAATTCTGTTTATATCAAGATATTACAATTGCAGAAGAGTTACTTGCAATGTACGGTAAGATCCACAAAGGACCCTCCTCCATCCATATGTTCTCTCCATAATCACATACAAGTGCAAACCAAATTAAACTAAATCCCGTTCGCAGCCATAGATTCATCTTCTGTGGTTTGCACGACCAGGCCAAATCCTGCAATATCCTCTGCAAATTGTATTGTATTCTTTCCAAATAGCCCTGTAGTGGTTCTATAGTTTTTTTTGTTTGCTGAAAATTACCCCTTTCATGGTTTTTCGTTAGCTGCCAATGTCGCGCCCCATGAATCTCTAATAGTTGTTCCAAACCCTAGGTGCATGTTTTCCCTTTCCTTGATAGCTGCATCTATATACATTTGATCTTATAAAACAACTCAGGAGGAGGCTCTTACTTTTTTGAAGGAGTACTCTGCATATTCTGGAGGGTGGTTTTCCGTTGCTAATTTGGAGCACCTCAACTAATGACAATGCCTGCTGTTATAAAACCATTGGCAAGGTAGAATTCCAGTCATTCCAAATAGCGAAACACTGATAACAAATGTCTATTTCATCTCTCCAGAGAACCACACAAGCCGGAGCCACTAAATCCACCACACTAGATAAATGTTTTTACATTGATCATGTCACCAACAGAATAAGCCCTGCAATTACAGTCCAAAACACAAGCAGGTGAAAACATAAACTTGCAATAGATCTGATATACAAATAAACTTGAACTGGCTAAGCAATTATTATGTAATTAGTTACATACAGATTTCTTTTCCTTGTCAACGGAGGCTAGAAGCTCCTCTTGTTTATGGCGGGCTTCCTCAAGTGCCTGAAAAAATGAAACAAAAGAAAACGTGTAAGTTTTCTTTTCCTAGCTTCAATTTTAACTGCAATAATAGAATTGAAAAATATCAAGACATTACCTTCTTGGCTTCTGTCAGCTCTTGTTCCAAAGCATTGACGCGGTCAAGAGCAGCCTTTAGCTTTTCTTCTTTCTGCGTCTCAACCTTGAAAACCATTCGCACAAAAAGAAAATGTATATCGTTATGTTTATTATTGTCTTGATTACGATCTTTCTTTTTCTGGTATAAACTTCAATAACAGAATTCAAAAATGTCAAGATGACTACTTGCTTGGTTGAAGATAGCTCTTGTTCCAAGGCACCGAGTCGATTCAGAGCAGCATTCAGCCTTTCTGCCTCTCGTTCAGTTCCCTTGCTAACCATTGGATCAACATCGTCATATCCCATTGGATACATTCTTGGAATTGAAAGCTGAACAAGATGAAGCAAATTAGTATATCAAACAATAAAGCCCAGCAAGTGCCAGGTCCAGAATTTTATATCTACGGAGGCAAAGTTGAACTATAATAAGACTAAAATGTTGAGAGCGAGAGAGAGAGAGAGAGAGAGAGAGAGAGAGAGTTTGTGTTAACTAACTGATAAGTATGTGAAAAAGATAAAAGGGCCATGCTTACTTCTTCAGGCACAGAAGAGAGATAGTCCCCATGCATTTCAGCCTCTAAAAACGTATCTGAGCAGAAAGAATCCATTCTCTTCATGTAGTAGCATGCCAAGAGAAAATAGAAACATAAGGAAAGTCAGGAAACTGAACATTTATGAAAACTGAGGCAAGACGGTTTGAATAAAGGCCATAAACACACAAAAATTAAAAGGCAAACTTGAGCCAAGGTCTGAGTACGTTTGTGCAAGCCTTCTCATTTTCGGAGATTAACTTCTCCTCTTCAGAGACTTTCTTCTCCTCTGCAGAGATTTTCTTCTCCTCTTCAGAGATTTTCTTCTCCTCAGAGATTTTCTCTTCCTGTTTCTCCTGTTTCTCCTGATTCTCCTGTTTCTCCTCTTTCTTCTCCAGATCGCCTGAAGTGTTGCTCGTGCATTTGGCCTCACGAATACTCTGAACCATCTGCCTCAACAAAGCAACAGATTTAGAGATCTTTTGTTCACATTAGAATATGAATTAGGATAGATAAAAGGTATCACAACAAATAAATTTCAATTACTTGCTGATAACGTCAGGTAGTTTACCACTATCCCCAAAGGAAAAGCTGTTAAATTGTTGGCCAACATTTATTTAATATTCCACTACTCTCCCTCACGTATAGACTCTCTCCAGCACTAAAATAGAGAGGTAAATGCAGGTGTTCGACTAAGGCTGTTGGTTTACCATATTTCCAAAAGCTTAAGTTGTTACATTATGCGTCAAGAATTATTTCATATTCTAACTGTCAAAATCACCTTCATTATTTCTGGATCGTTCCACGGGCCCTTATCAGAGATCATGCAGCTACCCTTATCGGCACAAGTGCAACTACCACCCAAAAACTCTGGTAGCTCACTGCAGGTTTAATAGAAAAAAGAGTATTATAAGTTACAATAGGAAGTTTAATTAGCTTAGATTGAACTAGGTATATACTAAAATGTTCCTAGAACAACACTTACGTAGCTTCAATTATTTCAAGCAACTTGCTCTGATATTGATTTCCCAGAACCTAATTCATAATCATCAGTCATCAACTCATTTAGCAACAGTACAAGATCAAATTTTAAACCAATTGACTAGTTTAGAGTGAACAAAGGACAAAAGCTTACATTGATTTTTGCAGTGGTCTTGGGATCAAGGAAAGATTTGACGGTGTTCCATAAGAGCCTAAATCCAGAACCAGCATTGATGATGAACATACGGTTCAGGGTCTATGTTAAACAAAAAGTTCAATCAGCGCCACAGAATACAAAAACTACCTTTCATGATAGGAAAGCAATCCAAGAAGCTTGATTCACGTAAACTTGAAATCATACAGCTTTTTACAGGATACCTCAGGATAATTGTCACCATCGACCTTCTGAAGGCGCTGAATGAGTTCCCTTGCAGATTTATTTAAACTTGTAAGCCCCTGTGGATCAAGTACACACATAAATACCACATGTCATGTTTGACACCACGCTAGTTAGATCTAACCAGAAGATCTCCACCAATTAATACATGAATTAAAGTATCAGTTTGTCTACAGAATAATTGGGTATCTCCAATTGTCCTGAATTAAGATAGTTTTCACGTACCACTCCTTGGACATCCAGAATAGTGGTACTCTGATCAATGTGCTTCTTTGCTGCAACGGAACAGGCGGGGAATTTACAGATAAAGGTCCTCTCAAACTCCCGTATGTGGTACTTTATATACCGTTCCATTGTTGTCACTTGCAGCAGCTTATTAGAATCAACTTGACCCAGTCTCTCAATGTAGACAGGCCGCCCATCCTTATCAACTCCATGATGCCCTTGTGGATAGTATTTTAAGACTTCATCGACTTCCTTAAATTCGAAGTCCTTAGCAAAAAAAACAAAAGGGGAAACTTCAGACAAACAATAGCTACTCCAACTAAACCATCTCCACTATATTCCAACTTCAATATAAGCATTAAAAACTACCTCCATAATAGTGTCAGCACCAAATTCCTGCCTCCACTGGAGCATGTCAGACCACATTTGCTTTGTTTTCTCAACATCAAATTTCCGGGCCCTTAAAAATCTGCACCATCATACAACAGTATAACAAACAACCTATTCATAACCGCATGTAGCAACTCAGGCATCAAAAACTGTTATTGCCAATCAAAACAGAGAATAAGTAACCTTAGCAACATATGAGAATCGTCATGTTTTGAGGGCAGTAGTTCTTCGGATACCAGTATTTGCCGGAATTCCTGAGCTGCCTTGAGCTCCTCGGCATCAATGCCATCGTCTATAGGGAAAGACATTACTTTACTGTTCCTTCGACCCTTACTGAAGGAGTTTGTAATCATGTTTGCTGCCTTCTTGAAAGACATAAGCTTTGTTTTGCTCTCATCCTCAGAGTTCTCATCTACACACGAGTAATAAAAAATAAAAAATAAAAAATTGACCCACAAACACAGATGTCTCTCTTGTTCTTTTCCATTTTCTCCTATACATTTATCTTCTCTGTATCGCTCCAATTTTATCGGATGTCCGAACAAAATGCAAAAACAATTCACATAGCAAACATGAAATTCATATGAATTGGGAGAAACCCAATCAATTATGTTGTATGACAAACCAAATCAGTCAAAACTCAAACTATGAAATTATAAATGTAACCCAAAACAATTTCAATTCGAAATTACTAAACATCAACTTGTAAAGTAATGGGTACATTTTTCTCTATAAATATATAAAGAAGAGAAAATAATGGCTTTCAAGTTTCAACTCACCCAGCTGTGTTAAGTTTTGATTAAGGAAATCAAATCTTGATATTCTTCTGTAAAAAATGTATGGGGCTGAAACCAAAATTCTGAATACATGACCGCCAAACATGGTGGTTCACGGATCCCAAAGGCAAAGGGCCCTGACTATTTGGTGGAGAAGAACATGCCTGCACTCCTCCCCTCCTCAGCCACAAGAAGGAGACTAAGAGATGGAGGGAGGCACATTTTCCTCCACTAGAGGTGGTCTGGAGGCCACAAAGGTGGCGCGTGGATTTCACAGGCCGCTCCCGGCGCATGGAAACGATGTCACAGCGGCGGTAACGCAATCTCACACGCGCCAAATAGGAATCTTTTTGTGTTTCTTATTTTGGAAACCAGTGCAGCGGGCGGATATCTCTTTCAGGTCCCCCTTGTGGAAATGATATTATCTATCTAGTTGCAAACGTTTGTTTGTTTGTTTTGTTTTTTTTTTTTTTTTACTTTTTTTTTTAATTTTATTTTTTTGAGTTCTTTTGTTTTTTGCTATGATCTAGTTGTAATGTTATATTCTTCAAATTATTGTATTTTTAATACACGTCATACATTGTTTGGATGTGATAATTTGAGACTGTTTTTAGAATGGAGTACGATTTTCTCTCCTTTTTTTTTTCTCTTCTTTTCTCTTCCTCTTATTTGAACAATCATTATTATGTCACGTTAACATTTTATATTAATTTTTTTATTAAGAGAGAGATAAAATGAAAAGTGTGGGAGGAGGGAAATAGGAGGGCAGGGGAGGGGAATAAGATAAGAAAGAATCCTACTCCTTTTAGAATACCTAAAACCGCTTTTAGGTAGCTAAATGTGTTAGTGGTTTTATTTGATAGTAAAACTTAAGTATTTTTTGTCATATAAGCGTTTTCTGAACAAGCGAATGTTAAGTGATACTTGAAGTGCTTTTTCAAAAAGCACTATGATTTTTTTATATACAGACTCAACATCTTTCTAATATAAAACACTTCTAACAAAATCAACATCTTTCTAATATAAAACACTTCTAACAAAACTTTTTTTTATGTAAAGAAGTGTTTTCGATAAAAGCATTACCTAATGAGCCCTAATAAGATGGAAAATTTAAGTTCTAAGTGCTAAAATAGTGAGTACAAGACCTTCAATGAGGCAAATCCATAAGCATTTGCTTAACATGAAATGTTTTGTCTTAACATATACTTTAAGATGAGATCAGTGTTTGAAATATCCTAAATATGCTCGATATTTCCATAGAAATATTAAAAAAATCAGGGAACAATATGGAGGGAGTAAAGTGTACGTTTCACCGCATATCCCTGATACTTTCGGAAATCAGTCAATTTCCTCGATATTTTATGTATCCTTACAGAAATTTCGTAAAGAAATTTATAGACTAGTGGTCAAGTTTTCTTCTTCGTTTCTTTTTTTATTATGTGAATTCAGTTTTCAATCTATCATATATTTGGAGAGTGCAATTGGAAAGTACTACGCAAGAAGGCCTAATCAAAATGAAAGATGAAGATTGATTATCATTTTAACTACATGAACTTATGCATTCTATATGGTATTAGTTTAATTCAATAAAACTTGTGTTGTTTTCATGATGAAAGTTTCAATTAAGTTATGTATAATTTATTTGTTCTAGTGAAATGTTTTATTTTAATACTTGTCATTAGAAGGAAGTTTTCCTTCTAACATATCACATACTTATTTTTTACATAGTATCTAATTATTAATTATTAATTCATACATGTGTTGTGGCTTCATATGACATTCCCTAAACAATAATTTCATGTTTTCATGTTTTTTTTTTAAAATCAAATTTTCATCAATTCTATGGAAGGCAACCAATATCGATATTTGATATCGGATATATCTATCGATATTTCTGCAACATATCAATATTTCCATCGATATTGATATTTTGAACATTGGATGAGACTCGATAGAAAGCTAATCTTAGAGAATGTTGACAACTCTATGTCACCTCTATAATAGTCCTATGCAAGTTTTAGGTAAGCGTTAATGATTGAACAAGAATTCATATAGTTGTCTTCGCATATCTAAGATGAGACTTGATAGAAAGCTAATCTTAGGGGCGTTTGTTACACCTCCTTAGGAGGGACTGGCTTGAACTAGCTTAAATACGATTATAATCCTGCGTTTGGTAGGTTCTTGGACTAAAATGAATGAGACTTGCCCCGACTCAGAATCCTTCCACGCTTCGCTAACCCTCACTATCTAATCCCAAGCTTTCCCATGGTGTTAAGGCGGACTAGAAAGGAAACGAGGCCAACATCCCCAATTCCCAACTTTCACTCTAATCCCTTCGTGCTCCGCTTATTCTTCTGCGGTGCCGTCACCATGGCCAAGTTGTGGGTCGCTGCACCACCCAAGTACCTAACCCAACCTTCAAAGAAACCCGGCAATAACATTCAACCATCCAGAAGGCAAGCAAACAATTTCCATGGAATTTTATCGAATATTTGTGAAACAAGAACAAAAATTGAGGAAAGAAAAAGGCGCAATACTCCGCCTTCTTCTTATGTGCAAATCACTGTTGTCAGTAGACAATACGGCCAAAATCGGTGTGTCGATGGCGACCTATTGTCGTCAAACGGTACATCGAGAAGCGGATCAATAGAGGTTAGCGATGAAGGTTGGGGGTTTTTAGGGATCAAGAGGTTAGCGATGAAGGTTTGAGATGGGTTTTTGAAGTCTTAATTAATTTGAGAATCTGGGTTGTCTTGAATAATAGTGTGATCTGGGTTTGTGAAATAAGCATTGATTGTTAGCTTGGAATTTTACGAATTCAATTGGAGGTTTTCATAATTTTCTTTTATTTTTAATAGAAAATAAATTAAAATATAATAATAATAATAATTTATTGTTAGTTCAGCTTCTTAGTCCGACACTGCACCAAACGATTCATTAAGCTAGTCTAGCTTAGTCTAGTCTAAGCTAGTCCAGCTTAGTCCCTGAAGCTAATCCAGTCTGAGATAATCTGATGCAACAAACGCATCCTTAGAGAATATTAACAATTGTCACATTTATAATAGATGTGAATTTCAGGCAAGCGTTGATGATTGGACTAGGATTCGTATAGGGTATATGCCCTGTGAGGAATAGTTATATTCCCAACCCTAATAATTATGCTTTATTTAACCAAAAATATGTCATCAATATGATATCAGTCTCTACTTTAGCATGTTTACTGAGAACAATTTTATTTTGATACAATAATATATTTACATTACCAGGTAAGAGAATAATTAGTATCAAACTCGTCATCTATGAATATGTTAAATGCAAGACACTACAAGATCTTTTGGGACTCACAGCCAGTAACATTATTATCGACACAACCTATATAATTAAGCACATTTAAGTAAGCGAGGTATATTGGGTAAAGTTACTGAGAGGAAGCTCAGGAAGGTGATGTTAAAAATAAAATGGTAGAAATCAATGACATGCAAATTATCTCTTAATTTAACCATAAGAAAGAGACTAGGTAGGTGAAGGATGGGAAATTACAAATTACAGTTTCTTCTCTGCAATCTTCTTGCCATTCTAGTACTGTTTACTAGTTTTGCGTTTCTGCTCCGGGCAACTAAATCTTTGACCAGAACACCAAGATAAACCCTAAACCTAAATATGTAATGTGCATTTATTTATATTTAAATCTCTAATATATACAAGATGAAACCCTAATTCTAAGAACTCCAAAAGTATTGTGTGTAATTCAACATTCAGAAGATCACACACAGATATATATATAACCATCGATTTACGTAAGGTCTTGGAATTGGATATATCTATATCACAAGGTGCTCAAACTCAAACTAGAGACCGTCGGGGGATATACCTACCGATAACCTAATTGTACACCAAAACAAACACATAAATAAAAAAAATACAAAAATCCAAACAATTTTGTTATTAGCATGCTTTCAAATCATTTAAAATGAAACTAACATGATCATGACGGAAAAAATGGGTAACTAACCATGGAGGTTGAAGATTTTGGATTAATCGAATGCAGGAATTCAAGAATACGAGAGAATTAATACCTTTTGACAAGAATGTAGGGGTTAAGTGGGGCTAATAACTTCAGTGATTGAACACTACACCCCCACATCCATGGACAGAGTTCGACTATCGCCCTCCTCCGCCCTTCTTCCGCCTTAAACCTTCTTCGTATCCAAAAAAAAAAAAAAAGGATGTAGAGGGTAAGAGATAGAAGTGGTAGGCATACATATGACCCGTATTAATCTCTGAAATTGAATGGCTAGAGAGGAGCAATGAGGATTTTGTTTCATTTTCCATTGACACGGTCTCTTCTATGTTCCCACTTTTGGGTTTCTGTTGGCAAAGAAAGAGAGTATGTGAATAAATGCGATAATTACGGAGATGATTCTAAATTAATTATTTCTAATTTAACAAACTTTTCTACAAACGGCATCCCCCTATTTCCACGCTAAACTACCAGGGAAACTTTGTTCCCAAAGTTCGGATGGGCCGTTAGATCAGATAATGAACATCTAACGGTCAGAAATAAAACACCGAAAGTGCAGCACTACGAACTAAACGCAGTCAGTAAAACCAGCTCTCTCGTAGCAGTCACTTCCTCTGTTCTTCTTCCCCTTCAGGTTTCAATGGCGGCTGCTGCACAGCTCCCTTTCCAGACCTCATCATCCCTCTCCCTTAAACCCCTGAAGAACCCTATAACCCGAAACCCATTTTCCCAAAACTCCATTCTGCCCCTCCGACTCTCCACCTCCCTAAAACCCCTTGTCCTCCGAGCCGCCGTCGTCTCCCAAAACCCCTCCAAATCCCTGTCCCAAACGACCCCGTTCGAGCATTGCTTCTCCAAATCCTCCGATGGGTTTCTCTACTGCGAGGGCCTCAAGGTCCAGGACGTCTTAGATTCGGTCGAGCGGCGCCCTTTCTACCTCTACAGCAAGCCACAGATCACCCGAAACGTCGAGGCCTACAAGGAGGCGTTGGAGGGGTTGAGCTCTGTCATCGGATACGCCATTAAAGCCAACAACAATCTCAAGATTTTGGAACATTTGAGGCAATTGGGTTGCGGTGCTGTTCTTGTCAGTGGGAATGAGCTCCGGTTGGCTCTTCAAGCTGGGTTCGACCCCACCAAGTAAAAATTCTGCATAACCCAGTTTATATGTATGTGTGTGTATATATATATATAATTGTTTGTGTGAGTATTTGAATTCATGGTTGTACAATTGTGTAAGTGCAGGTGCATTTTTAATGGGAATGGAAAATTGTTGGAGGACTTGGTTTTGGCTGCCCAAGAAGGTGTTTTTATCAATATTGATAGTGAATTCGACTTGGAAAACATTGTTGCCGCAGCGAGAATTGCTGGCAAGAAGGTCAATGTTCTACTTCGGATCAACCCGGATGTAGATCCTCAGGTATGGCATACATAAACTGCAATGTGATGATATTCATGAACCACATGAATCATGTCAGCGAGGATATTACTAGTTAGACATATGAGATGTTCGGTATGCTTTTTAGAAAAATTAGGAAGTAAATCTTTAACTGAAAGCCATTGTTTGATCATTGTGATACTTGAGTTAAACCTCTATGATTTGAAGGTTCTTGATGCATACCTCTAGCTCTAGAAACACAGTTGCCAGAATATTCAAGTTAAAGAATGTGCTTATGGTTCGTGGCAGAGGAATTTGATAAGAATAAGAATATACCAATGCATAATAGTTTTTCCATGTCAACATTATAGAGTAAGATTAATATCATCAGCATCTTAAGCTGTCAATTACCTAGCTATCCAGCAGTGTTTTTTTCCAACTACGCGGGCATCGCCTTTTCTGAAAACATTATCCATGCTATGTTAGCTTGGGCATGGGAAACTGTTTATGATGTTACACGGACAAATTGTTTAAATAACTAGGCCACGACCACCACATATATACTTCTACTTTCTTACTATACAGTGAAATATTACTTTCACCCAATGCTTTTGCTTCAGATAGTTTCTTTTGTGAACTTGATGCCCATTTTTATATTTTAGAAAAACATGTGGGCAGATGTTTGGCATGGAACACTACCATGATGCAGATATCCCTCCTCAAATCACCCCTAACACACCAGTTCCTCCATCTTTAATATCAAGTTTCTGCTATATTTGGATATTATTGTAAAGTTGTACTGTGCATTTGAACTTTCCATTGATTTTAAATCATTGATGTACTGTTTTAACATATGTGTTATTTTCATAGGTTCATGCTTATGTTGCCACTGGAAACAAGAATTCGAAATTTGGTATTAGAAATGAGAAGCTGCAATGGTTTTTGGATGCTGTGAAGGCGCATCCTGATGAGCTAAAACTTGTTGGAGCCCATTGTCATCTCGGATCAACCATTACCAAGGTATGCTGATTACTTGTTCATATCCTTTTATATTATCAATATAATTTTGCCAACTAGGATAAATTTATCAACCATGTTTGTTTGTGGTCATTCTGGAACACATTAAGAAAAACCATAATCAACTCGTTTATACTCTCTTTTTTTTTTTTTTTTTCTTTCTGGTGATAACTGGTTTATACTTCATAATTATAGAGCTACAGCTTTAAAAAAAGAACATGTTTTTTAAAGCTGATCAGCTCATTTTCTTTCTTTTTTCTGTTGATTGACTTATGATTCTTTGTTTTTTTGTTTTCTGCTATGCTGTCTGTATGTGTTGATTGTTTGTCAATATTCTATGACAGGTGCACCCAATTCTCTTATTACAAAATCTAAGTCTCTCTCTCTCTCCCTTTCTTTTGCCAGGTGGATATATTTCGGGATGCTGCTGTTCTTATGGTTAAGTACATTGACGAAATCCGTTCTCAAGGTTTTCAAGTTGATTACTTGAACATTGGTGGTGGACTTGGGATAGATTACTATCATTCTGGTGCCGTACTTCCGAAACCCAGAGATCTCATCAACACTGTGAGTACGATATCTTTTGAATCTTGTTTTCGAACTTAAGTATGCAATTCATGTGTGCATGAGTAATGTGGATAACACCTTAATGTAGTATTACAAATAAGGAGTTATTAACACTGCAGTACGTACATGCATGTTAGGGTGCTCTTTGAAACCTCAACTGTAGACTACCGACTTTGTCCTATCCTTGGGACCTTACAGATGTTTTTATGATGGGTCTTTAGAATTTTGAGTCCATGTATGATAGTTGCATCCACAATTATTACAAGAATGTATAGCCTCTTAAGGAGTTGGCTCACGAAGATCATGTAAGTGCTACAAGGGATTAAGTAGCCCATATCGACCTGTTAGCTTTTTGTTCGCAAATGATCAATTGTCATACCAATATGCCAGGTCTCGTATTTACTATTTTTTTTTTTTTCAAAACGCTTAGACTTTCTTCAGGGTTTTTTTAGGGCTTGCTTCCTTATGGGTATTGTATCAAGAAAATTAACAGTTTTTTCTGTCTATTGATGTAATGTCACTAATATTTTCTCAACATTGATGCTGAGGGTGTAGGTTCGTGATGTGGTCCTATCACAAGGTTTGAATCTTATCATTGAACCTGGTAGATCACTTATTGCAAATTCTTGCTGCTTGGTCAACCGAGTAACAGGTGTCAAAACAAATGGCACCAAAAACTTTATTGTGATCGATGGAAGCATGGCTGAACTTATCCGTCCCAGTCTCTACGATGCTTACCAAGTAAGTTTTCAAGTGTAGTCGACTGCTAGTGTTTCTTTTGATGTCAATTCATTAATGTTAACTGGAGATGATGGACAATTTTGAAATCTATCCCATGTGTGAGAGAAAATTCAAAATAGTCTATGGCGTAGACTGTTGGATCTTTTGTGTGCACTGTATGCATGCGAGTGATTTCTAGTGGCTTGCTGTGTTCCCATGTCACTTTGTTATGGAAACTTCTATCAGCTCCTTTTCATTGAAAAATGACTGAAGTATCTTATCATGCTTCTGTTAGACCATTTACCTTTAATCAAATATCGTATATTTCAGTGGCCTTATCTGACATTTTTGTTGTTTCTGATTAGCTATAATGTTAGACTCGAAATATCATTGGCAGCCTCATAATAATTTATCATTGAATTCATAATGCCCTTTAAGACTTACCATTTTGTTTTTGGCTTAGATCTCAATTGACTTGTGGGAACTTTCTTGCAGCATATAGAACTAGTTGCTCCTACAGCACCTGATGCTGAGATTTCGACTTTTGATGTGGTGGGCCCTGTCTGCGAGTCTGCAGATTTCTTAGGGAAGGACAGAGAACTTCCGACTCCACCTAAGGTAATTGTAAACTGTTTATTGGAGGGTCAGAGCTATAATCATTTGTTGTCTTGTATAACTAGGAGATCAAACAACGATGTTCTTCTGAGTTATTCTGTTCTGGAGGTTTTGGTGCTTGATTGCTAACCAGAGTTGCCCATTTCAGGGAGCTGGTCTGGTGGTTCACGATGCAGGCGCTTATTGCATGAGCATGGCTTCAACTTACAATCTTAAAATGCGCCCTCCAGAGTATTGGGTATGTAATTGTTACTGCAAACAGCCTCTACGCGTCCACACCACTATCTATGCTCTTTACCAGTAACTTATTTCTAAGAGATTTTACAATGCATTCAGGTCCAAGAAGATGGATCCGTAGCCAAGATCCGTCATGCAGAGACATTTGAAGACCACATGCGATTCTTTGAGGGTCTTTGATTGCAAGAGGTTGGTAGTCAGCGCTAGCTGAACAGGCCTGAATTTCCCCTTAATTCCTGGTTGTTTGTTGTAACACTGGAACTTATGTGTTCGGATACGAAGTTAGCTCCTTAACGTGATGTGTCGCACCTTATTTTGTTGTTTACGACTGTAGCTGTCTTGAGAGGAAACAGAATAAAAGATTGATAAGCAGCGAAGAATTTATGTAACCATTACCAACCTTTCTCAACTGCATAATCAAGTTTATGCCTCCATACTAATGTAGTTCCAGTTGCAGCGTGAGCTTGTGCACCATACTGTAGGACATTGTGTCTCCTTTGTGTCTCCTTTCTAAATTTGTGACACGTGTTCCTCCACTTAAAGAAGCTTCTATGTCAATTTTTGTGTCATAGTGGTGTGACGGCCTACCAAATTCATCGACTCTGATTCTGACATTTCTTATGAGATCTTAAATATTTTTGTGTTTATTAGGTTAAGCCTCACTTGATGTTATTAGTCTACGAATTATAATATAAGCCGACGATATATAATGATGTGTCACAATTAAATAAATGTGTTATAATTTAAATGTAATAAAACACCACATGATTGGGTTTTTATTACCCAAAAAAAAAATTAGAGTTCCATTTTGAACCTTTTTTGTCTCGTTATATATTATAATTGTCATTTGGAAAGTTTTCATTTCACAATATTACTATTATATTCATGTTTTATTTCTGGTATTTAGATCAAATAAAGAAAAATAAAAAATAAAGGAACAAAAATAAACATGGTATACCAGACGAGAAAAAGAGTATCATAAATCATTTCCCTGACAGAGTTAGTATAATAAGTCATGGGTGAAGAGATGAAAAGAGTGTGAGGCCCACTGGGAGACAGAGACCGAGTGTATAAGCCCAAAAACCCCGACTACTCTGAGGAAGAAGTTCCCTCGCCATTTTCCAATGAACTGCTCGACCAGCTGACGAGTAGAGATACTCAAGAACTCAAAATGCAAAGTTACAAAGGGCTTACTGATCCGTATGACCACTTGGACGGGTTTATTTACGCTATCGAGGGCCGAGTAACTAACGGCGCCACAAGTGTAGGCTATTTCCAACCATCCTCAGAGAAGCGGCTTGGGATTGATTCAAGGAGATTGTGATGGGGTTCATCATGATGACCTCTTGGTCATCTCGGCGGAGATAGCCAACTGTCACTACTACGAAACCATTTATTAGTGTCACTATGATAATCGACAAGAAACGTATATTACTGTCGGATATTAAGCAAAATCTGACAGAAAATAGATGCACTAGCGAATATAATAAGCGACAGAATTGCCAGTGTCAGGAAATGAATTTTCTGACAGAAAATACTCTAAAACCGACAGAAATTGTGTCGGATATAACCGACAGAGAATATATTAAAAATGAATAAATAAAAGCATTCTCTGTCGGATAAAACCTACAGAACCGACAGAACTTGTGTTGGATATAACCGACAGAGAATTTATTAATAATGAATAAATAAGAGTATTCTCTGTTGGATAAAACCGACAGAAAATATATTAATAATAAAAAAAAATATAAACAACTTTCAAGAATAAAACTCGTTGGTTACGATCAAGAATAATAACCAATTCAATAAATCTATTCTACTCCAAAATTTATTTATTTTATTATTAATTGAACCTGATTAACTACTAATAAAATTTATTTGAAATAAAACACAAAGGTGATGAGATTTGGGCATAGCCACACAATGAGCTAGTCATAATTAGTTTCTACAAAACTCATCGGTTATGAACTTACTACTTACAAGATTCAAATTTAAGATCTCCTACTTGCAAATAGAGAATCATACAATTAAACCATAGTAGTAAGTGACATTTGAAAAAAAAAATGAAATAATTTAATGTCAAATGATAAAGTTACGAATTTGATATATGGATCATTTGAAATCCATATGTTTCTTCAATACATTTTTTTTTCAAGCAAATACAAATTTTTTGGGTATTTATAACATCATATATAAGCAATTTAACTATAAAATCCCTAAATATCTTTCGAAAAAGGACTATAATGAACAAATAAATCCCTAAATGTCACAGCCCGTCCTGGGATAATTTTATCGATAGTGTGAAAGGACGGTTTTACCCTTAAACGTGGGTAGTGGTGTGTGTACATGACTTAGTTTTAGGTCCAAGTTATTTTTCTAATTATGTGGAATTAATTGGAAATTAAGTTGTTTTGGTTGGTGGGAGTGGACAACTTTGGACCACACAAAAACACATACACACACACCCGTGCCTTCTCTCTCTCCTCCCTCTTTCGATTTTCTGTAATGTCCGTACAAACCGTACGGACAACACCAAACCGAACCATTTAGTCACAGATTGAGGTTTTGGAAGCCATCATCATCATTCTTGTGAGTCCAGGAGTTGATCCATACTATTTTTAGAACTTGAAACCCTCGAAAACCGAGAACCCGAAATCCCAGTTTGAGGTACTGTTCATGCACTAATTATTGCGGGGTTTTTAGAAGATTTTGAGCTTCTATGGAGCTTTAGATCATTTCCACGAAGCTCGGAGAAGAAAAACGAGGTGAATTGGACGTCAGGAAGCTCAGGAACAGTGAGTTGCAGAGGTGACCGGAATATCGCGATTTTTCCGGCAAGATTCTATCATTTTTTGGGCTTTAAACAAGTAAGGGAATGTTTTACAAGTTAAGGGCTTCAATTTGGTACTGATTTCATGAAATTTGGATGAAAAACGACTAAGATATAAAGGTTTAAAGTTTTTCTAGTTTTCCGGCGACGGCGATGGTCCGGCGAACCAAGGAAGGAGACAACGGAATATTCCGTCAAGTTTGACAAAATATTCCAACGGCGACAAGTTAGTTTGAACGATATATGCTATTTTTTAACGGAATATTCCCTAACGTCGTTAGGGTTACCGTCAGTGTGCACGGCGTGGGGCATCGGAATTTTTTTTTTAAATATGGGGGTGTTCGTGAGGTTGTGTAGATCACATTGGTATATTTAAACACCCCATTTGAGCAATGTATGAGAAGTTATTAGTTAGTATTGGTTATGGTCTTTAGATTAACGTTTTTATAGTTGTTTTGCATATAGGGGAGACTTATCATGAGGACAAGCGCAATCAAGGGCGACTCGGGGGCTACGACCCTTCGACATACCAGTGAGTGAGTTTTTGATTTTCAGTATATACTTATATACTTGATATTTTCCTAGAAAATGCGTTTAAATGAAAGTATTGAAGGATAATTTTGTGAAAACATGTTCATTTAAGCAACATCTATAAGCATGCAATTAACAATTAAAGGCGGAATCATGCTAGCATGCACTTAAAAACAAAACATTAACCATGAAATTCAAAGCCTAGTAGATTGGTGAACCAATAAACAACTCAAAACAAAGTGAGTTGAAATATATATACCTTTGTAGATTCCTCTTTGTATTTAAACAAAGGCTAATCACCCAAGAGATAGGGCCTTCATTCCTTGCATCTTAGATCCATGGATTTGGATGGATCTACACCAAGGAGAGCATGGATGATAAATGAGTGACCATGGAAGAATAGATGGCTAGCTACAACTTCCATGGTGGCCGGCCTTTCTAGAGAGAAATGGAGAGACCATTCTCACCAATTTTCCCCAAAAACAAACCCTTAATGAATAAAAGGCTATAAAATCATATTTATACCTTTATTCATTTGAGTGGCAAACTTGTAATTAAAGCAAGTTCACTACCCTTTCTCTATATGGCCGGCCATGGGGGGTTGTTTGGGCTTTTGGGTCTTAGTGAATCATTATTCATTAAGTTGTCATACAACTTAAGTCAATGGGCTTGACGTTCGAAGCCCATTGGGCCTTAAGGTCCAAAACCTATCCCGAGGTCTTTAACGAACTTATTCGTTTGATTAATTAACATATTAATTAATCCTTGCCATAAATAATTAAACTATTCAATCATTCTTACTCATTTAGTTTGTTTCATCCATCTCCACCTTATACGGTGTACGATCCATTAGGTTCCTTTTAGCGAGGCAGTGGGCGATCAAAACTCTTTCAAATCGATTATGAATTGAAACTTACTTTCAATTCTCCCTTTAGTGATAATACACTTTTAGGGCTTCCACAAACCATGAGTGACACCTAGCCGTATGTCATGGTTACCCAAGCTAATCAGAAGAGGTTAAGAACCTATTCAGTTTAGGATTACAAATGCAATACGGTCATTCTCTAATACAATACTCTTGACCACATTGTTTGGTTTGATAGTTTATTCATGTCTACTATCCAATGTGAATCTTGTGCATATATGATTACTTTGAATGTGATTTGGAACGCATTCCTAAATCTCATTCATACTCTGGCCAGAGATTCTAAATCATATCATAGAGTATTCTCCCTCAAACGGTTTGAAGGTTAGAGATCCCTTGTTGCGCATTCACTTGCCTCCATGACTAAGTGGCTTAACCCCAACGATGCCGTGGACACCCCGATGGGGTGACTTTGACATAATCAAAGATCAAGGACTTAACCACAAGACAACTGTGATGCCTCAGGTCAAAGGACTAATTTGCATTATCCCAAACATGAGTTCTCATGTGACATGAGTATGAGAACTCTTCGTTGATCGCGTTCAGTGAACTCATTCTCTACTGAGCACCTACGTACTTGTCTTGATGTCACACACACCAATGACTCGAGACTAGTCACTCTCCCTGAGAGAAGACATAACACGTACCGATCTTGACGGACTGTCAATGCCCAATTGACAATCCTATGATCAGGAACATTTAGGATGTGTCTATGAAAGAATGGTCTCATGAATCTAACTTCATTAGATTACATTCTTCCAATCACATATTCCTTGGACTTTATCGTTTAAGCATATAACATTTATATGAGACGGCTCAAACAATAATCTTTGCCCTTTATATTAAACCAGATTAGTTTAACATGTGAAATGTCCGTAAAGTATCATCACATGATTGGTTTTAGGGCACATTTCCAACAAGTATGCTTTGAAATGCCATGCATATAAATTTATATTCAGTATATGAATTAGTATTTGATGCATAATATATAATTGTGGTGCTGTGGACGCTCAGGTAAGCCCATGTGAGTTTATGAATTGTGAATGTGAATAACGGTTGTGATTAATTGATAAGCATAGAGCTCATAAACCTGCACCCCGGGTGATTGTGATTTAGCCAGAGATATGGTACATGCTTGTTTATAATGTCACCTCCCGCACTCTATGCTCACATTGGATCCAATTTAGGTGCACAGTCTTATCGTACAGACCATTATAGGTGGTTTTGACTCGTAGGTGACTAGCGATTTATCGCATAGCTATCATGAGTGCATAGCATTGAGCATAACTATATTACACCCAGTCTTGTCGTACAGACCTTTTCAGTAGTTCCAACTTGTGTGCAGTGTAGTGCCGTATAGGTCATTTGTAGTGACTTCGACTAGATTGACTAATGAGCTATGAATTCAGCCGTACAAACTTCTGCAAGGGTTCCGGCTAATGTGTTATTTTCCATGAATTTATTTTCACTTGAGTTACTTATCCTATTTATATCTTGGCATGGCATACTTATGATTATGAATATGTATAGCATGATTTGAATTGATATATATATATAGATATATGTATATGTTTATATTCTATTTATGGGAAAAAGTATACATGTTTTACGGCGAGGGGTTAGAGCATTTGAAAGTTAAATGTGTTCTCAAAACCTTTGTTTTTGCCCATTCATGTTTTCTGTTTTGCATCCCTCCAGGTTTTAGGTAGACTTGCTGTGGGTGGCATTTGAGGATTCGACAGTTTTGACAAAATATAATATTCGTATGACCTCTTCTGGTACTGTATAACTAGTACTTGTCCTACTGGACTATACCTAGACTTTCTATGCTTTGATTATGAGTATTTGCACTTGTATCTCATTCCTAATACTTTCTGCTTATAAGTGCACATTAGTAAGTAGCTTTTGGTTTTTATTTATTCGTATATTTCTTATCCTTATCGCTTCTGCATTGTGCACATGGCTACGTCACCCTTACGTGACGGCCAGCACGCCTTGATTTTTGGTCGGGGTGTGTTAGTTTGGTATCAGAGCCTAGGTTTAGCAGTCCTGTATATCTTGTGAATGATTTAATCATTGTGATGTCTTCTGTCAGAACTATGCCGCCTCGTAGAGAGCCACGTCACTCAGCTGAGCCTAGTTTCCCTGATATTGCTCAATTAGGGGAAGCTATAGCTAATGCCATCCAGTCTTTGCTCCGTCCTCCTCAAATGACACATGTATAACCTGAAGCTGAATCATTTAATAGGAAATGAAGGACATGAGGGAGCGAAAAAGTGGCTTAATCATGTTGAGAAGACTTTCCTTGTGATGCAGAGTCAGGGGAATCTTTCTCCTGATAGGTGGGTCAAGACGACTACCTGGTTTTTGGGTCTGGAGCCTGCATCCCGGTGGAGAGAGGAGTCATATCAGATGCCACTAGAGGTTGTAGCCGATTGGGAAGTGTTTAACAGTTGTTTTGGAAAGGTTTTATTCCCCCTGAGTACATTGATCGTAAGAAACAAGAGTTTACGCATCTAAAACAAGGAAATATGTCAGCGAATGAGTATTACAGGAGGTTCACTGATTTGTCTCGATATGATCCAGAGGTTGCTGCTAATCTGGTCGAGATGCTCCGTCGTTTCAGGTTGGGTACTAAGAAGAAATGGTGTTCTATAGTGACATCGACTCCCTGTGCCACTTACCAGGAGTTTTATGAGGTTTTATTGCGGCTTGAGGACTCAGAGAACATGCCCAGTGAAAGTGAAGATGAAGAAGAAAAGAACGGGAACTAGAGGCGAGATGATAAAGGTAAATGTCAATCATCTTAGGGATCTCGTAAGACCCAGAGTTTTAAGAGAAGTGGTGTTAGCTCCAGCTCTTTTAGTGGAGGTTTGAGCTCTAATGTGTAGATGAGAGGTGGTAGATTTTCTAGAGGCCCAAGATTTCACAGGCAGAGGGACTTTGGTGGTTCAGGTGCTCCTTTATGCCGCATGTGTAATAATAGGCATTTTGGAGAGTGTATGAGAGGCAGCAGTACATGCTATACTTATGGACAGATGGGGTATAGGGCTACACATTACCCTTAAAATCAACAGAGGCCCCAACAGCCTTCCTTACCACCACCTACGTCGACCCAGCAAGCTTCAAGACCTATTGGTTATGCTCAGACTGGTAGTGGAGGTGTTTATCATTATCAGAGCGACGTCGCTCCTTATGCTACAGGGCAGTATCAGTACTCACAGGATCCTCATTATCAGGGTGGTTACCCTCAGTATTAGGGAGGTTCTATGCCATATCAGCCACATTCAGCAAGTGGATCCCAATGGTACTAGAAAGGACAGCCCTAGTGGGTAGAGATTGCTACTAGCAGTGCAGGATCTTCGAGGCAGTCTGGTCAGCCAAGACAAGGGCGAGGTATTCATGCTAGCAGAGGTTGTGGTGGACAACAGCAGAATCAGGGATGTATCCATAACATGACACTGCAAGATGCTCAGAACAATCCTGATTTAATCATGGGTACGTTAAATATTCTTGGTCATTTTGCTAGAATATTGAATGATAATGGTGTTACGCATTCTGTTGTTTCTCATGCATTTGCTCAAATGACCCAACCTCATCCTACACCTCTAGGATACGATTTAGAGTTTTCTATGCCTAGAGGGGTGAGATGTTATGTGGATCGGGTCTATCCAAGATGTCCAGTGATGGTGGAGGATGTTGTTATGCCAGCTAACCTTATTCCGTTAGACATTGTTGATTTTGATGTGATTTTAGGCACTGATTGGTTGCACTACAATCATGCCAAAATAGATTGTTATAGAAAGACAGTCACATTTCATCGTCCTGGATTACCTGAAGTTACATTTGTAGGATAGCCGAGCGGGGTAAGACATGGTGTTATTTCTGTCATGAAAGCCAAAAGATTGTTGTCGAAAAGTTGCAGTGGCTCATGTGGTGTTGAATGATAATGCTCCTAGTAGTGTGGATGATGTGCATGTGGTCATGCATTTTCCTGATATGTTCCCTGATGATTTACCTGGATTGCTGCCAGACAGAGATGTGGAGTTCGTTATTGATCTGCTTCTAAGTGCGGATCCTATATCTTTGACTCTTTATAGAATGACTCCTGCTGAATTAAGGGAATTGAAATTTCAATTGCAAGAATTAGTGGATAAAGGTTTTCTTTAACCTAGTACTTCACCTTGGGGAGCTCCAGTTTTATTTGTGAGGAAGAAAGACGGAACTTTGAGGCTATGCATTGATTACAGGCAATCGAATCGGGTAACAATTAAGAACCGTTATTTGTTACCTCGTATAGATGATTTGTTTGATCAACTTCAAGGTGCCTGTGTGTTCTCTAAGATTGGTCTGGTTACTACCAGTTGAAGATTAGAAGTGAAGATGTCCCTAAAACAGCTTTTAGGACTTGATATGGTCATTATGAGTTTCTTGTGATGCCATTTGGGTTAACTAATGCACCTGCAGCTTTCATGGATTTAATGAATCGAGTATTCCAGCCATATTTGGACAGGTTTGTCATTATCTTCATTGATGATATTCTGATATACTTTAAGTCTAGAGCTGAGCATGCTAGATATTTTAAATTGGTGTTGAAAAGTTTAAGGGAACACTAGTTATATGCTAAGTTTAGCAAATGCCAATTCTGGTTAGATCAAGTGGCATTTTTGGGACATGTTATATCAGCTTAAGGCATTCGAGTGGATTCTCAAAAAGTGGCAGCTATGGAGAATTGGGAGCAACCTTGAACCGTCACTGAGGTACGGAGTTTTTTTGGCCTTACAGGCTATTATAGACGGTTTGTTAAGGATTTTTCAGTGATTGCTTTACCATTGACGAGGTTGACTAGGAAAGATGTTAAGTTTGAGTGGGATGATAATTGTGAGGAAAGTTTTCAGCAGTTGAAGTATTATCTCACTCATGCACCTGTTTTAGCACTCTAGGATGATAGTGGTAATTTCGAGGTCCACAGTGATGCTTCTTTGAATGGTCTGGGTTGTGTATTGATGCAACATGGTAGGGTGATTGCTTATGCTTCGAGACAGTTGAAACCTCATGAGAGGAATTACCCTACTCATGATCTAGAGTTAGCGACTATCATCTTTGCTTTAAAGATTTGGAGACATAATCTTTATGGTGAGAAATCTAAGATCTTCATGGATCATAAGAGTCTTCAGTACCATTTTACTTAGAGAGATCTTAATCTGCACCAGCAGAGGTGGATTGAGCTACTTAGTGATTACGATTGCACGATTGCACGATTGAATATCACCCTGGTCGTACAAATGCAGTGGCGAATGCACGTAGTAGCAAGACTCTAGTTAAACTTAATGCCATTTATGCTTGTCATGTTCCTTTTCTTGCGGATTTGAGGTCCACTGGAGTGGAGTTAGGAGTGGAAGATCGAGAGGAAGCCTTACTTGCTAATTTTCAAGTTAGGCTAATTTTAATTAATCGAGTGCTTGAAGCCCAGACGAATGATGAAGAGATCCAGGAAATAATTCAAGCAAGGAATTAGGGGAAGAAGAAAGATTTCAAAATTCGAGAAACTGATGGCATGTTTATGCAAGAGAGCAGAACGTATGTGCCGAATAATGCAGAGTTAAAGAAAGAAATATTTGATGAAGCACATATTTCGGCATATGCAATGCATCCAGGAGGTACCAAGATGTATCATACCATTCGACCGTTTTATTATTGGCCAGGTCTGAAAAGAGAAATTGCCGAGTATGTGAGTAGGTGTGCCATTTGCCAACAGGTTAAAGCTGAAAGGAAGAAACTGTTTGGGTTGATGCAACTACTTCCCGTTCCACAGTGGAAATGGGAAAATATTACCATGGATTTTGTGTACAAGCTTCCTCGTACACAGAATGGTTATGACGGCATTTGGGTGATAGTTGATCGGCTTACTAAGTCAGCACACTTTATTCCTCAAAATACCTATTAAGCTGATCAACTAAGTTATTCATATAAAAGATTGTGAAGTACGATGGTGTTCCTCGATGTACTTCTAAGTTCTGGATAACATTCCAGGAAGTTTTTGGTACAAGATTACTTTATAATACGGCATATCATCCTCAGACAGATGAACAATCTAAGAGGACTATTCAGACATTAGAAGATATGCTGAGATCTTCAATGCTGCAGTTTGGCGATGGTTGGCATGATTGGTTGGATTTGATGGAATTTTCCTACAACAACAGTTACCATTCGAGTATTGGTATGACACCTTTTGAGGCATTTTATGGTAAATCTTGTCGTGCAGCCTTATGTTGGTCAGAGGTTGCTGAAAGAGTTTTAATGGGTCCTGAGATAGTTGAGGATACCACTCAGAATATTCAAGTAATTAAGTCTAACCTGAAAGCGGCCCATGATCCATAAAAGAGCTTAGCAGACAAGCATGCCACTGACCAGGTGTATAAAGTGGGTGATTGGGTGTTTTTGAAGCTATCACCATGGAGAGGTGTTGTGCGGTTTGGAAAGAAAGACAAGTTAAGTCCTAGGTACATCGGGTCATATTTGATCATTGAAAGAGTTGGTGAAGTTGCTTATAGACTTGAGTTGCCTTCAGAGTTGTCTAAGGTACACGATGTGTTTTATGTTTTTATGCTTCGACATTATGTCTCAGATCCTTCACATGTGATACCTCCTTAACCTTTGGAAATTAATTCGGATGTGACTTATGATGAGGAACCAGCGACTATTTTGGATTGGAAAGACAAGGTTCTGAGAAATAAAACAATGCGTTTGGTGAAGATTTTGTGGAGAAATCATTTAGTGGAAGAAGTTACTTAGGAGACAGAGGACCGGATGAGAGAGATGTATCCACGCCTATTTTATGATTATTATTGGATTGTATGATTGTATAAATTTCGAGGACGAAATTTTATAAGATGGGTAGATTGTCACAGCCCGTCCTGGGATAATTTTATCGATGGTATGAAAGGACGGTTTTACCTTTAAACGTGGGTAATGGTGTGTGTACATGACTTAGTTTTAGGTCCAAGTTATTTTCCTAAGTATGTGAACTTAATTGGAAATTAAGTTGTTTTGTTGTTTTGGTTGGTGGGAGTGGACAACTTTGGACCACACAAAAACACATACACACACACACACCCG
Organism: Malus sylvestris; assembly: GCF_916048215.2. Lineage (NCBI taxonomy): Eukaryota > Viridiplantae > Streptophyta > Magnoliopsida > Rosales > Rosaceae > Malus > Malus sylvestris. The sequence continues at coordinate 9,234,052 of NC_062269.1, forward strand.
TGCCTTCTCTCTCTCCTCCCTTTTTCGATTTTTTGCAATGTCAGTACAAACCGTACAGACAACACCAAACCGAACCATCTAGTCACAGATCGAGGTTTTGGAAGCCATCATCATCATTCTTGTGAGTCCAGGAGTTGATCCATACTATTTTTAGAACTTGAAACCCTCGAAAACCCGAGAACCCGAAATCTCAGTTTGAGGTATTGTTCATGCACTAATTATTGCGGGGTTTTTAGGAGATTTTGAGCTTCTAAGGAGCTTTAGATCATCTCCACGAAGCTTGGAGAAGAAAAACGAGGTGAATTGGACGTCAGGAAGCTCGGGAATAGTGAGTTGGAGAGGTGACAAGAATATCGCGATTTTTCTAGCAAGATTCCGTCATTTTTGGGGCTTTAAACAAGTAAGGGAATGTTCTACAAGTTAAGAGTTTCAATTTGGTACTGATTTCATGAAATTTGGATGAAAAACGACTAAGATATAAAGGTTTAAAGTTTTTCTAGTTTTTCGGCGACGGCGATAGTCCGGCGAACCAAGGAAGGAGACAATGGAATATTCCGTCAAGTTTGACAAAATATTCCAACGGCGTCAAGTTAGTTTTAACGGTATATGCTACTTTTTAACGGAATATTCCCTAACGCCGTTAGGGTTACCGTCACTGTGCACGGCACTTGCCCGAGCGTGGGCTGTGCGTGGGGCATCAGAATTTTTTTTCTAAAAATATGGGGGTGTTCGTAAGGTTGTGTAGATCACGTTGGTATATTTAAACACCCCATTTGAGCAATGTATGAGAAGTTATTAGCTAGTATTGGTTATGTGCTTTGGATTAACATTTTTATAGTTGTTTCGTATATAAGGGAGACTTATCCTGAGGACGAGCGCAGTCAAGGGAGACTCGGGGGCTACGACCTTTCGACATACCAGTGAGTGGGCTTTTGGTTTTCAGTATATACTTATATACTTGATATTTTCCTAGAAAATGTGTTTAAATGAAAGTATACTTTGAAATGCCATGCATATAAATTTACACTTAGTATATGAATTAGTATTTGATGCATAATATATAATTGTGGTGTTATGGACGCTTAGGTTAGCCTAGGTGAGTTTATGAATTGTGAATATGAATAACGGTTGTGATTAATTGATAAGCATAGAGCTCATAAACCTGCACCCCGGGTGATTGTGATTTAGCTAGAGATATGGTACATGCTTGTTTATAATGCCACCTCCCGCAGTCTATGCTCACATTGGATCTAATTTAGGTGCACAGTCTTGTCGTACAGACCATTATAGGTGGTTCCGACTCGTAGGTGACTAGCGATTTATCGCATAGCTATCATGAGTGCGTAGCATTGAGCATAACTATATTACACCCAGTCTTGTCATACAGACACGACTTGTGTGCAGTGTAGTGCCGTATAGGTCATTTGTAGTGACTCCGGCCAGATTGACTAATGAGCTATGAATTCAGCCGTACAGACTTCTGCAGGGGTTCCGGCTAATGTGTTATTTTCCATGAATATATTTTCACCTGAGTTACTTATCCTATTTATATTTTGGCATGACATACTTATGATTATGAATATGTATAGCATGATTTGAATTGATATATATATATATATAGATATATGTATATGTTTATATTCTATTTATGGGAAAAATTATACATGTTTTACGGCGAGGGGTTAGAGCATTTGAAAGTTAAATGTGTTCTCAAAACCTTTGTTTTTGCCCACTCACGTTTTTTGTTTTGCGCCCCTCCAGATTTTAGGTAGACTTGCTGTTGGTGGCATTTGAGGATTCGACGGTTCTGACAAAATATAATATTCGTAGGACCTCTTCTGGTACTGTATAACTAGTACTTGTTCTACTGGATTGCACCTAGACTTTCTATGCATTGATTAGAAGTATTTACACTTGTATCTCATTCCTAATACTTTCTGCTTATAAGTGCACATTAGTAGCTTTCGGTTTTTATTTATTCGTATATTTCTTATCCTTATCGCTTCCGCACTGTGCACATGGCTACGTCATGCTCATGTGACGGCCAGCACACCTTGATTTTTGGTCGGGGTGTGTAACTAAATATCTATGAAATCCCAATAAGATGGAGCCTTTATTGATATCTTCCAAAATATGAATGACTCATATCCAACAAAAAGATAGATTAAATCATAGGTGGAAGCATGTGGAAGGACTTATAGCACTTTGCTTGTCTATGTGCTCAAGTGCTTGCATAGCTTCTGCCTTGTTCATCTATGGTGATTGAAGCGAGAAGGAGAAGGGGAGAAGAGACGGAGAAGGAAATGAGGAGAGGAGAAAAGGGGGAAGGAAGGGGGAAGGGAGAAGGCACCAGCACAAGGAAGATATAGAGGTGTTTTATTTTGGAAAATTTTCATTATTGTTGGTTAAAACCGACAGAAACATTTTTTAAAATAAAAACCGACATTAAATTTTCATTACTGTCGGTTACAACCGACAGAAAAAATGGCGGCAAGAATCCCCCCAAAATTCCCTCCCATAATTTTAAATTCCCCCCCCCCCCCCCCAAAAAAATTTTTTGTTACGATTTTAAAAAATAAAATAATAATAATTTGGTTTAATAAATAATAAATATTATGTATTTAAATAGAATACGTTTTTAAAAAATAAATAAATAATTGTTTGGATAATAATTAATATAAAATATGCGATAAAAAAAACAAAAAGATAATTGTACAGTGAAAATGTCATCACATAAACTAAATATTGTCTAATCAATACTTGAAAAACATAAATAAAAATTTAACACAAATTACTTTTCCCACTTCCAAATTTAGGCAAATTTAAAGGAGATATGCATTCTACGAAACTAGTTTTCATGATCTAACTGTCAAACTTGTTTGTAGATACTATAAGATCACATATGTAAAAAAATCGCAAAAAAAAAAAAAAACATTAAGAGATTAGGTAACGGAACAAAAGTTTTCGACGGTTATAAACGAAAAATCACAATTTAACGGTTATTTTAGCTCTGGTTTTGATGTTTTTTTACAATTACACTCCTTGACCCTATAAGAATGCAATGAACGAATTCAATCTTCAATTTAAAATATTTACACTAGTGGATACCACAAAATCTTATTTTATACTTAAATGGAAGTATAATATTAACTCTTAGTGTTTGTTTAATCTACTGTTTTGACGTGATATGCATTCTACGAAACTTTTTTCAATGATTCAACCATCAAACTTATTTGTACATACTCAGATATTGCATAAGTAAAAAATTGTAAAATATAAACATTCAGATATTACGTAACGGAAGAAAAGTTTTTGGCAGTTATAAACGAAAAATCACAATTTAACAGTTATTTTAGCTCCGATTTTAATGATTTTTTTACAGCTACACTCCTCGACCCTATAAGAATGTAATGAATAAATTTGATCTTCAATTTAAAATATTTACACTAGTGGATACCACAAAATCTTATTTTATACTTAATGGAAGTATAACATTAACTCTTTAGTGTTTATTTAATCTACCGTTTTGACGCGATACACATTCTACGAAACTTTTTTCAATGATCTAACATTCAAACTTGTTTGTACACACTCCGAGATTGCATAAGTAAAAAATCACAAAAAACACAAACATTCAGAAATTAGGTAACGGAACAAAAGTTTTCGACGATTCTAAATGAAAAATAACAATTTAACGGTTATTTTAGCTCCGATTTTAATGATTTTTTACAGCTACACTCCTCGACCCTATAAGAATGTAATGAATAAATTTGATCTTCAATTTAAAATATTTACACTAGTAGATATCACAAACCTTATTTTATACTCAGTGGAAGTATAACATTAACTCTTAAGTGTTTATTTTATCTACCGTTTTGACGCGATACACATTCTACGAAACTTTTTTCAATGATCTAACCGTCAAACTTATTTGTACACACTCCGAGATCGCATACGTAAAAATACAAAAAACAAACATTCAACGATTAGGTAACAGAACAAAAGTTTTCGACGGTTATAAATGAAAAATCACAATTTAACGGTTATTTTAGCTCCGATTTTGATGATTTTTTACAGTTACACTCATCGACCCTATAAGAATGCATTGAACGAATTCGATCTTCAATTTAAAAAATTTACACTAGTGGATACCACAAAATCTTATTTTATACTTGATGGGGAAGTATAACATTAACTCTAAGTGTTTGTTTAATATACCGTTTTGATGCGATACGCATTTTATGAAACATTTTTCAATGATCTAACTGTCAAACTTGTTTGTACACACTCCGAGATTGCATACGCAAAAAATTGCAGAAAATAAACATTCAGATATTAGGTAACAGGACAAAAGTTTTCGACGGTTATAAACGAAAAATCACAATTTAACGGTTATTTTATCTCCGATTTTGATGATTTTTTACAGCTACACTCATTGACCTTATAAGAATGCAATGAATGAATTCGATCTTCAATTTAAAATATGTACACTAGTGGATAAACCTTATTTTATACTTAATGGAAGTATAACATTAACTCTTAAGTGTTTGTTAAATCTATTAATTTGATAGGATATGCATTCTACGAAACTAGTTTCAACGATCCAACCGTCAAATATGTTTGTATATACTCCGAGATAGCATGTGTAAAAAATTGCAAAAAAAAAAAAACATTAAGAGATTAGGTAATAGGACCATGAGTGAAAAAAAAAACATTCAGAGATTATTCTGGCAGCCGCCCAAAATTTTGCTTTATTCGTGTTGGTTATATCCGACAGGGCCATGACTGAAAAAAAAATATTTAAACCATGTGTTTATTTATTTATTTTTAATCAATATAACATTTTAAAATAATAAAATAGTCAATTTCTGTTTGTTATAACCGCCAGAATACTAAAATAATAATCGACAGAAACTAAATTAATAAAATAATCAATTTCTATCGATTATAACCACCACCATTAACTTAAAAACCGCCGGAATATGTTAAAAATATTTAAAAAAAAAAGAATACAAAAATATTGGCGGTTATAATAATTTTATGGCGGTTGCATCCGACACTAAATATCTGCTAGGAATTTATGTTGGATATAACCGACAAAATTTCATTGTTATCTGACACTAACTGAATGATGTGTCAGATATCTTTTATCCGACATAATGACTTATTAAACTGCCACCATCATCCGACACCTAAAGCTAATATTGTAGTAGTATGTGAAGTCACTCGGATTTTCATCGACAACGGTAGCTCGGTGAATGTAATCTTTCTCTCGGCATTTGACCAGTTAGGAATTAACAGAGATCTTTTGTATGGGAATGTGGCACCTTTATAACATTCGAGGATAGTATGCTACACCCAATTAGAGAAATGAGTTTGACGACAGGGTTCATGATTGTAGATTGCCTTTCTTCCTACATCGTGATACTAAGACGATCGTTTCCTATAGAAATGAATGTGACGATCAACTAGAAGATGCTGGTAGTGAAATTCCTGACCACTGCAGGGGTATGAATGGTTAGAGGTGACAAGGTGTCATCAATGGTATGTTATGCTATAGCGGTAAAAGTGAAGACCAAGGTGACGACCCAGTGGCTTGTGCAAACGCTTGGAGGATCACCCGCATCAGACCCCAATAGTTGCTGAGCAACCCGATTGCTATGCCGAACATGAAGGTCACATGGGAAGTGGCAGTGCGGTGGTTTGTAAGGAAATACCTAGTTTGAAGTGCTTGCTCCGAGCATCAGGTATCATTCATCAACTAATGTTGAATTGGGGAAACCCAAGGCTGGGGGTTCATTGAGGGCCTATATAAAGGGCTAGGAATCTGTTGCAAGGGGGTTGGACAATTGGGAAAATGAAGAGCTCATGTAATTTGCCGAGCGCTACTTGTAGTCTCGAAATGAATACAATTCGGGCAATACAATGGATGTAGCCAAGTTATGAAGAGTGAATTACTTCAATCTTCGAGTCTATTTCATTTTTGTTCATATCCCAAGCTTACCAAAGATTTATTATTTTAATTTGTTACGTGCACTAATGCGACCGCAACCAAAAGAGATTTTTTAGTGCCGAAACATGGGCACATAGGCAATATATAAGGAGAGGATAAACACTTAAAAAACCATTCATCTACTTAATATAATAACCTGCTGTACCGCCGCGTATCCGCCACGTTTGAAAATCTCTTCACAACCAGTCTTCTGGCGGAACTCCGCGTCAACTGCGCTTTTGGATTTCTGTGCTGTATAACCTGTCACTCAGTCTGTGTACATTCCAAGAGAGAGAAAAGAAAGAAAAGGATTGAAAGCGAAGAAAGTGGTTTCAGCCCCAAAGTCGCCTCGTTTATTTCCTTCTCTCCAATTCGCTCTTTCACTCCTTTCTTCCACTCCCAAACCCTAAATTGCCGCCGCTCTTGGCTGCTTCCACCACTGCAAGATTTCGCGCTTCGCTTTAGGATCGGTCAGTTGCTTCTCGCATTCCATTCCTTTTTTTTTTATGGAGACATTTTATCTTATTAGTTTTCGTATTTAATTTAATTTAGTGTTTGTTTATTTATTTATTTTTGTGATCTATTATTTTCTCATATATTTCTTATCATCATAGGGTTTGAATTGCTTGAAATTAATGGCATTTGTGTTTTTTTGGACTCATTATTTTCTTAGGTCTGATCAGGATTTCTCTAATTGTTTTTCACATTTGCATGCAAGTTTTACCTTATGTTAAAATTGCAAAGGTTTCTGTTTTTTATTTTTATTTTAATTAATTAATTTATAGTTATAGCATAAAAACTCCTTTAAATCCACAAAAATCTTAACTGAATTCGCCGCCTGACTTGCACAGATTGATGTCGAAGTCGGCGATAGCAGTGGTAACTGTGTTGCAACACTCATGTCTCTGTTAATTGTTTATATGTTGATTTATAGCTAAACAAAATGTTTGGTTTGGTGGGTTTCCATGTAGATGCCCGAATTGTTTGAAATAGATGATAACGTATACAATGTACCCGATACTCTTTTGCACTTGTTCCGATCTCATATGTTGTGTTGTTTTCTCATTTGGGTGTTGTATGCTCGCGTCTGCACTTTTGTATTTTGTTTCTTCGTTAATTTGTAATGTATTCATGTTACATTGTAGGGTTTACTGCGCTTGCACAAAAATTGGCTGTGCAGCTCTCCTTTTAGGCTGTTTTGGTCTAAGGGTTCAACTATGGCTGGTGAATTGTTGGTGAGTGCGAATGGAAATGGTAACACCCAGCCCAATCCACAGAGGACTTACCAAGTTGTTGTGGCTGCGACCCGAGAAATGGGTATTGGAAAGGATGGGAAACTACCTTGGAGACTGCCCTCTGATCTCAAGTTCTTTAAGGACGTCACTGTGACCACATCAGATCCTGCGAAAAAGAATGCGATTATAATGGGTAGAAAAACATGGGAGAGCATTCCATCTGAGCATCAACCTCTACCTGGCCGCCTTAATGTTGTTCTGACTCGTTCTGGGAGTTTTGATATTGCTACTGCAGAGAATGTTGTGATATGCGGAAGCATGGCATCTGCTTTGGAATTGTTAGCTGCTTCTCCTTACTGTCTGTCAATTGAGAGAGTGTTTCTCATTGGAGGTGGCCAGATATTAAGGTGTGACATTGTTGTTTGGTTCTGTATTGTAAATCATGTTTCTTCTTTCTATCCTTTCTTTTTATTAACATTTCTGTATCCAGGGAAGCTCTCAATGCGCCTGGCTGTGAAGCCATTCACATTACAGAAATAGAGACAAACATTGAATGTGACACTTTTATCCCTGCAATTGATTCCTCTGTGTTTCAGCCGTGGTATTCATCCTTTCCCAAGGTTGAAAATAGCATTCGTCATTCCTTCACAACTTATGTTCGTGTAAGGAGTTCTGCAGTTGAATCCCTTTGTGAAAACAATGATCTGATCTCTAATAGTAAGTCAGGCTCCATTAAATGTGAGGTGAAGAATTTCTCTTTTCTTCCAAAGATGATTTTTGAGAAACATGAGGAGCACATGTATCTAAGGCTGGTACGAGAAGTACTCTCAGATGGCACTTCTAAGGATGACAGGACAGGGACTGGTACTTTGTCAAAATTCGGTTGCCAGGTAATGTCAAACTAATATTTTTGAGAAAGTCCCGTTATGCTTCATTTAACAGTCGCTTGATTAAAACGGATAAGTGATGTTTACTCATTTTCTCTGTTTCTCCACAGATGCGGTTTAACCTGCGCAGAACTTTTCCACTTCTGACAACCAAGGCATGCATATTCTTCTTTTTAAGATTTCTGTTTCTCTCTCAACCTACTATGTGCTACTAAATTTGTTCTTCCACATAAGGGTTTCTTGAACTTTAATAGATACCATTTTACTCTCTTGGCATGTGGTTAGATTATTAGATATTTGATTCTTTTCTATTTCAGTTGATAAACTGACACTCATTATGACTATTTGGTCCGTAGAAAGTATTTTGGCGAGGGGTTGTTGAAGAACTTCTGTGGTTCATCAGTGGTTCAACAAATGCCAAGGTATTATGATTTTGTTGAACGTTTACCTTTTGAATCATATGTATGTTTTCCTTGTTTCATTGTCATTACATAATATGGGGACTTACAATTGAGTGAGTTGATTTTCAAGCATGTTGAAAGTTGATTTCTGTACAAAGTCGAGAATACTGAAAATTGTGTTTTTCTCCACAATAAATTGGTAAAACTGATGACTGATTTTGATGTTTTCAGGACTGTGGTTTTGAAAATGTGTACAATTTATATGAATTTACAGAAGTTGAAAGGGATCATTTGAAGCTTCTTGCATTAAAAATATGTTCTCATAATTTCTATTTTTTATTTTAGCTTTCCATGAGTACGGATAATGCTTGCCTTTCTAGTTTGTCAAAAGCAAGTTTGGCGACATAATTCCCATTGATTTGCTCATCCCCACAGAGAAGTTTAAAGAAGCAGGCTCGTCCTTGTATATCTAATACGGATATTTGACTACTTGGCAGGTCCTTCAGGAGAAAGGTATTCACATTTGGGATGGAAATGCATCTAGAGACTACCTTGACAGGCAAGTATTAGACTGCCCAAATGTGTGTGAGGAGTTCTAAGTATCATGCAGTTTTAAGTGATTTTTGTATCTGCCACTTCAGTGTTGGTTTAATTGACAAGGAAGAGGGCGACTTGGGACCAGTATATGGGTTCCAGTGGCGACACTTTGGTGCCAGGTTTGTGAACTTCAGTTTAGGTTAAGTTCTATATTTTTGGTTTACATAATGAAGTCTAGCTTCAAGTTTACCTATTTCTGTTCCATTATCCAGGTATACTGACATGCATGCTGACTATACCGGTCAAGGATTTGATCAGTTGCTAGATGTTATTGACAAGATTAAAAATAAGCCAGATGATCGGCGGATTATACTGTCAGCATGGAATCCTTCTGATCTCAAATTGATGGCACTCCCACCTTGTCACATGTTTGCTCAGGTTTGTCTTGAGGTGGTTTAGCTTTTATTTTATTATCACATCTCTTTTGTTTTATTACATCCTTCTTTCTCCTTGCAGTTCTATGTAGCCAACGGAGAGTTATCATGTCAAATGTATCAGCGTTCTGCTGACCTCGGCCTTGGTGTTCCATTTAACATTGCATCATATGCTCTTCTGACATGCATGATTGCTCATGTTTGTGGTATGCATTCTAAAGAATACTCTTTTAGCTGGCACCTTTGCACTCTTTTAGCTGGCACCTTTGCCTTCGTTGGCTATCTGATGGATTTAAGAACCTTGCATCTGATATTGTGTCTTTAGAGTCTGTCCATAATATGCTTTTATCTCGTGCAGGTCTTGTTCCAGGTGATTTCATTCATGCCTTAGGGGATGCTCATGTTTACCGCACTCACATCAGGCCTTTGAAGGAGCAGCTTGAAAAGCTGCCCAAGCCTTTTCCAGTAAGTTTGACAATGTTTCATAAATGATTGTTTTGGTTTCAGAAGCAGACTTTATTACCCCCTCATGCATTTCTACCTGTTATATATATTGTTTATTTGCAACTGCTTACCTCTATTTCAATGCAGATTTTGAAGATCAATCCTGAGAAAAAGAATATAGATTCGTTTGTGGCGGCTGATTTCAAACTGATAGGTTATGATCCTCATCAGAAGATAGAAATGAAAATGGCCGTATAGGGCTCTCTCAAATTTTCAGTAGAGAGCTCAGACGCTAGTTTTTATATGTAGGTGATGCTGCTGTTAGATTTGAAGGCAAGTTACATTTTGTTTTTTGTTTATGCTGATGAGTCTTTTATTCTCTAAGCCTGACTATACCTCGATATTACCTTGCTAATTCAAATGGGTTTACATAGCATGCGGTTGGAATTGTATGTAAGTTTGAACCAACTTAAGTTGTACAATTTGATTATCTTGTTCCTCGAATTAGACATTATGCGAGACTGAAGCTTTACGTCGTGTTTCAGGTGCAGGATTTGAAGGTTCATGTTGATGTAGAGTTTCAATACAGATGAATAACTGGTATTAGGACTATACTTGAAGCTTTGCATTTGTAGTAATCGGGAATCCTTTAGTTTCACATACACTCGGGTGGTTCTAAGGTGATTTAGGATACTTTCGTACTTCTTTTCTTCTCTGATTTTTGAGCATGCTTTGGCGCTTTGTCACTTTGTCACATGGATAGAGGCCCATCACTTTGCTTTCTTAATTTCTATGAACACTGTTGTACTTTCATAAGAAAATGGAATTGGGGATCACATGATTTATCTTGGCGTGGTATACGTGGTGGATTGTGTTCAAGTTTGGCTCGTTTCAGAATTTTTTGTGTTTGGTCGATGGCTCGTTTTAGTTTAAATGCACTAGTTCAGTACTAATGTTTGATAGCCAAGAAACAGTTTTATTGACTTATCGGCCGCCAGTGTCCGGGTTCTCTATGTACTTGGACGTGATTTGTTTGCAAGTCAGCAGTATCTTATTCTGTTTCCAACTTTCCAGGAATGTAGAACCACAAAAACGAACTCTTGAACTAACTTAATCCTAAACCAATTTTTCGGCCCGCCTTTCACTGCTTGGGTTAACTAGGAGGGCCTGTTATGGTACGTATGAGAAAGAACTTTGCTACACATTTGAAGTTTGCTATAAAACCCCCGGCTGCTACTCAGACGAAAGAGTAAAATTAGGGTAAGAAAGTAGTGGATTACAGATTTCCTCAAAGTTAAAAAGTTACCGGAGGTCTTCATTTTTTGGTGCCCCATCTTCTCAGCCTCGTTACTTTCGGCTCCCTCGTTTGCCACGTTGCTGTCTTATTTTTCTTAAGAATGAAAACCCAATTGGAGTTCTTTCAGTGCAGTTTCAGGCTCCTCGTACATGTTACGAACCCCGTGCGGGTTCAAAATGTTGGCCTCAACTTACTTTGGAATTACAGAACATGCGTTTTTCTCGACTTGCCTGTGCATGTTGAATGGTGAACTGTATGCTCTCGTCTGCGGAATCAGCATGATAAGCAACTCTCTAATGTCACCTGAGCTGAGAAGACTCAACTAGTATCATAAATAATGGAGCCCATGTTTGGTTCAGCGATCTTCGCAGCAGAGGCTTGTAACTAAGCAGGGCATTGCAAGGGGAAGTTGAGCTGTGCGGGTTTCGGAATTGATGAAAGAAAGTTTATGTCATGTCTTGGACTATATTGACCAAAGGCAATGACGACCATGGTTACTTCCTTTAACGTTGTCTGAACCTCCAGAGAAAATCCATTTATGAACTGGTACTGTAGAAACAAAGCGTTTGATGCCTGCAACTCACATTCAATCCCTTTCTTTACTTCTAAGATACATACAAGTTATCTCCGTCTCTCATACCTAGAGTCGCACATCGGAAACTTACTGAAATATATCATAAAACTTATAAGGACTTGCACTAGGCTCTTTTACTGCCGAGTCTAGTAGCGTAGACTTGTAACCAAGCAGAGCATTAAAGTGATTGGTTGTATGGGGTGATTGAGTTTGACCCTGAGCCCTAAAGGCAAACCCTATCCACCATGGGTAAAGTGCAAATAACAGTTGATTTGATAAGTTATAACGCTCACGCGAAGGCCCTTAGCACTAAGGGTAGTGCTTAGCTCAGCTCCTCATCCCTACAATCAACTTTTTGTTCATTCCAGAATATTTTGAGAACGTAAGGTGAACTTGTTTCGACGAGCCACAAAATATTTTGAGAACTTAAGGTGAACTGTCGTCCTAATGTCTGGCTCGGCCCCTCATCGCGCAATCAAAGATTTGTTTTTCCAAAATTATTTTCAAAAACTTAATTAAACTAATTACACTTTGTGAATCGTCCACGAAAAATTCATTAAGAAAAACACAGTGGCTCCTTTCAAACTAAGTTGTAAAAAGCAGTAAAATATTAACATTGTACACCCTTTAAATGCCACGTGGTCCATGTAGGCTTTGTGCGACGTGATTTCGCATGAACGCCGGGGACTGTAGAGACAAGTGTTGCTGCAATTGCAGTTAATGGCCAACCAGAAGATTGATCTACCCTCAATCGCAGCTCATGAACATGATCGAGGAAGCTTCCCTAGTACTTTAAATAGAAACAAAGACCTCCAAGCTCAGGACTTCCGTCAAATTAAAAAACTCAATGGTTATTCAATCCAAATCCCAGTTATTTTAGTTGGACGTTTCTCCCAATTAAGTATCCTCTTCAAGCACGAATGCTTCCTACTTAGCCTAGTCCGGTATCGTACATGGCAGTCCAATACAACGTTATCATGCAACTTATGGATTAATTAAATTTTTTTTTTCTTTTCAAAAACTGAAACCTTGATGCAGAAAGAGATTTTGTAAGTACATCTGCAATTTGAAACGTTGAGCCAACAAACCAAGCTAGAATGGGGGAAGCAATAATCAGCTTATCAGTGGGGCTATAACATGTTATAAATCTTTCCATGATTTATAACATATGCACTTGTTACTCTCATTATTTTTATAACCATTGTTAATTATGCAGGAATCAAAAATTTTATGCCCTATTTAGGTGTCTGCTTTAAATGATAAATAGATTTCGTCAACTTACATACTTTGTTCTCTTGGCCAGGTTCAACAAAACCTTCTGGTTGGTACATGTAAATTGCTTCATCTAAATCTCCATTACAAAAAGGGTGAAGTGCCGAGTTAGTCCTTGAACTATCACCTCAGTGAAAATTAGGTTCTTGAATTATTTTTCCGATAAAATAAGTCCCTAAATTCATTAAAAATTGCTAATTTCATCCCTACTATTATATTCAAAGCTATTTTATCCAATTTTTTGTCAACTTAAGTCACTTGACACATTTTAGAGTGTAATACCGTCATTTTGTCGCCTATAAGCCCTTAATATTTCATATAGGGTGCGAATTTAACGTCTAATTTACCCCCAAAGTTAACTCAATACAATATTTCTTTATGTAAAACTACCAATCTACCATCCAATGTGAATCACAAGTAAGTAACGTGACTTAAATTGATGAAAAATTGAATATAGTAGCTTTGAATGTAATATTAGGGATGTAATAGGCAAATTTTTATAATTCAAGGACTGATTTTTCTTAAAAAAAATAGTTGAGGGACCTAATTTTCACTCATATGATAATTCATGGACTAAATTGGTAGTTCACCCTTAAAAAAAAACTGTTTTAACATCCATTTGATGAATAATCAAATCATGAATAGAAACAACAAGAATTAGCAATCTAATTTGATGAATAATCAAATCATGAATAGAAGCAACAAGAATTAGCAATCTAATCGATGTTACTCTAGTAACTGGAGAAAAAGTATCAAAGAAATCTAGATTAGCTTTTTGTTTGAAGCCCTTTGCAACAAGTCTGGCTTTAAATTTATTTATATTTCCATTTGGTTTGAGTTTCTTTCTAAGGACCCATTTGCACCTATAATTTTACAACCTGGTGGTAAATCTACCAGCTTCCAAGTTGTTGAGGCCCAAAAATCTCACCTACAAGCCCAATCATCTTAAAAGCGTAACAAGCGAAGCTTAAATTCATGCAAAAGTGTTGAATCAAGGGTTATGTGGATTTACGATCACGTCATGTCAATAAAATAATAATTTATAAATTAGACGTTTGTATAGTGATGCCAAGCCCATGCAAATTCATTCACATTTATCATGCCAAGCCATGTTATGACATTAATGTTGCAATTAAATCACGCCAACCATGCTAAATGCTAAAATGGGCCCAAGCCATGTGACGACCCGTCCTTACTTTCACTGTGATTTATTTTCCATTGGTGTGTTTTGGCGATTTTACCCTTTTTGGACAAAAGTGGAATCTGACGTGGACGTGGTTTTCGGCTTTCAGTTTCATTTCCCTGGTTTCGTACTTAATTAGTACTCGTTGTCACAAACGCGTAGACGTGAGTTAGACCCGAATCAGTTTTGTAACGAAAACGTTACGCTCCATTAAAGTACGTTAGCCGCGTGTATTTTTGTACATGAGCCTACAAAAATATCAGTGTCGGAAACACTGTTAAGGATACAGATTTTGTACATTTGAAATTGTACAAAATCTGAAAAATCCTTTTCTTTCCCTAATTGGTGGATCCATGTCCCCCATTCCATCCACCAATCAGTTTCAACTTTTCCACCAATCAAATTATTCAATTTGTTTTTCACCAATCACATTCAACCATTTCCTCCCCTCCATTCCTTTCCCCCCGTTTTCCTCTTCACCAATCAAGTGCCATCCTCAAACTGGCACCCAACCAGTGAACACCCTCCACATACCCAGTCACTAATCAAAACACTCAACCTCACTCTCTCTTCTCCCTTTCCCCGAAGACTCTCTCTCTTACCCTCCCTCTGCAACTTTCTCAACCGACGTCCAAACCACCCAAACATGACCTGTAATCTCCATCTTTGAACTCCCCTCAACCCCACGAACACAACCATGTAACCAGATCTCGATTTGGTTGAGGTTTGACTCCCCAACTCGGAAGCTCCGACTCGGTGAGTTCTGGATCAACGATTTTCAGATTGAGTCACGGCGTTTTAGGACTTAGGGAAGCTACTACTAAACTCCTTAAAGATCCTAGATTAGTTTTGGTGAAGAGTTGACATAAAAAAACATGAGGTTTCAAGAAGTTCCAGTTTGGCCGTACCTTTCGAGCCATTTTTAGGCCACCTTCGTCTACTTTTTGGACCTTTGAAAGGTATAACGTGATTCTACTCTTCATAAGCTACATTTCTATATAAATTTTGTGAAAAATGGTTGAGAAATAAAAAAGATATGAAGGTTTGAAAAATTACCCAGTTTTCGAGGACATTTTTCCAGATTCCAGCGAACCAAACATCGATCGACTGCAACCGGCGAGGCTTGATGGAGAAGAGGACGGAATATTTTGTCAAAGTTGATGGAATATTCTAATGGCGTCACCTGAAGCCGTTAACTTCTGTTACTTTTTAACGAAATATTCCTAACGGCCGTTAGGGTTAGCCTGCGCGTGGTGGTGCGTATGGTCGTGCCCTAGGCGGCACGTCTGGCCTCCGATTGACCGTCTGTCAATTTGTGTAGCTCCGTGACGTCGAGTAGATTGATTTCATATATTCAAACCCTATGTTTAAGCAATCTACAGAGGTTTTATTTAAGTTTCCGTATATGTGTTATTAAACTCATTAAATTAGTAATTTTACATATAGGGGAAACGTATTCCGAGGGTGTACGAGATCAAGCAAGGTTCGGAGGCTTCGTTTCGATTACATATCTATGAGTGGGTCATTTCTTTTTATAAGTATACACATACTTGCTAGTTTCCAGTTATACGTTGAAAAGAATTTACTACGTATGCCTTGCTTGGACTAAAATTACATGAAGTAGCGAAATGACGAAATTTAGGAAATTATTCTGAACCCTATAGGTTCACAGGTATGCATGAGATACCATGATTATATTTTACAACTATGATTAATTAATGTTATAAGAACTACTGTGTTGTTGTGAAATGCTAAAATAATCCTACGGGATACGCAGGTAAGTTACTTTGTTGACTAGAAATATTGAATTGTTATAGCATGATTATATTTATGTTATTTGCTCATCATTGCTGCACCCCGGTGTTAATACTCACCTTAGGGCCAGGGCCAGTCTTTCACGTGTAAGTTCACATCAGCACCGTTCGCTCGCCTTGGATCCAAGTTAGGTGCCAGTCCTGTCATACAGATTGCATTAGGCAATTCCGACTTGTATGTGACCATGCTTTGGCGCCATCTTTCACATGATCGTAGTACTAGAGCGCATTGATTACACCCATTCCTGTTTGTTTAAGAAATTATCTGTACGAACTCGTGTGTCAGCATAGGTTGATAAGCATTCGTTATGATGTGTTTACTATTTTGAGATTATGTGATTGCGCTCACCTTGTTCTTATCTGATAGCTGTACTTTATTGATTTTCTTAAGACTTGCAGGCTACGGTAAGTATTTTCTTATTATATGTAGTACGTATATTTTTGGAAACTATACTTGGTTTTACGGCGAGGGGTTATAATGTTTTTGACAAGGTTTTTACAAAACGTTATTTTCTGATCCACTCAACTTTGTTTTTCGCCCCTCCATAAATATTAACAACCATATAAATATTACAGGCAGAATATGTAATTACAAACACATCTATAGCGAGTTGGATAAGGTCTAGATGTGTGGTTAACAAAGGGAGGGGTTTGAATCCCCCTGGTGTTTTTTTTTCTTTCTTATTTTCTTTTCCTTTTCCTTTTTTTCTTTTGTTTTCTCTTGCCTTTCAACTAAATAATTCATAATTTAAATTTATATAACCTTTATATATATATATATAAAATATATCTCAAACTTTTAAAATTATAAAATACCCACGTAGTGTGGGTGGATCTCAAACTTGGACAACTTTTTAAAATACAAAGAACCCACTACGTGGGTTTTCATAATTAAAACATGACCACAACTTTTTTTTTAAAATACAAAGAACTTATCGGAAAGGGATCCAGAGAGAATTTACGAAATCTACCAATTCAGATCCTTAAAATTTAATCTAACAGTTAAAGTTATTATAACTTTTAAAAAGAATCACTCTTTTTAACCGTTGGATCAAATTTTAAAAACTCGAATGGATAGATTTGATGGAAGGGATCTGAAAAGGATAGGATCCCCTTCCTCTTTTATCATATGATCACCATATACGCAATCTAATAGATAATATACCAATAATTAATCACTAGTTGGGTCCCGTCATTCCATTATTCTTTACATTTTTTCCACTATGGTTTGTTGTTTTCAATCATTTCGCTGCGCATTTTGTGGGTCTCTCCCCTACCCCGAGACCCCATTTCCTTCTCTCACTCTCTTCTCTGCACTGTCTCTCTCTCTCTTCTCTGCACTGTCTTTCTCTCTCGAAAGTTCGAAACCCTCTTACCTCTCTCCCTCTCTTGCCGTGACCACACACACACACGCAGCAGCACCATCTGCTCGACTCGAGCAGATCGAGGACACCACCATCATCACACATCATCAGTCTTCTCTCTCCCGCCTCTGCGAGAATGGCGGAGCCCATAACTCTCCGGCGAGTCTTCTTTGATTTTCCGGTTAGGTAATCTCGGATCTCTCTCTCCGTGTTAGTGTGAAGCTCAAATTAGTTCGATCTGCTGCACTGCCCTTCGTTCACCACCGCAGAAAGAACAGACAGGGAGCTTGTACTGCTCTAGGGGACTATGGCGAAGGTAGCGCATTCGTCGTCACCGTCGTCGCCATCACCGCCATCGCTGTCGGTGGTCAGGTCAACTCCCGGTCCCTCACCTTCTTACCTCTTCGATTGATTCATGCATATGAATTGTGGTTGTGTTTTCAATCGCTATGTAGCTTAGATCTTGATCTTAATCGTGTTTTTGCAAGGTTTTTGGGACGAAATCGGCTCGGGAATCGGTACACCCATTTCCGGCGTTCTTCTCCGAGAAGCCCACTTCCAAAAATATCGCGATAGTTTCGATAATATCGCGATATTTGGACGAAAACCATTCGGATACCAATTAAAATATCCATTGCGCGAAAAACCGATAATATCGGCGATATTTCGCCGATATTATCGGCATTTTCTTCCATGGATATAACTTTATTTAATGAAAAAGACTTAAATTTTAATGAAAAACCCTTAAATTTTAATAAAAAGGACAAAAGAACTTAAATTTTAATGAAAAAGACATAATTTTAATATGAAAAAAAAATCTGACGCGTTGACCCACGCGTCCTCACATTTTTTATGAAACTTCTACATTGTTTATGAAACATACAACACTGTTTATGAAACTTACTGCGCTGTTTATGAAAACTTACGACACTGTTTATGAAACTTACGGCACTATTTATGAAACTTATTATACTGTTAATTCAAACTTGCCACACAGAGTCTTCCAAAACATGGACATGGGTATCATTCTGGGTCATCGGCACCTTCGGTGATTACAAAACCAGTATGCGCTTTTGATAGGGGAAGAAAAGCAAGGAAAGCATGTCGTAGTAATATTGGTGGGTGCGCCTGGAACCGGCATGTCCACCTTTTGTGAACATGTCATGCGCTCCTCCTCCACTCTCCCTTAGGTACACGTTTGCAGGTATATCTCAGTACTTAGTATGACACTCCGCATTTCTGTTCATTTGGGTTTGTTTATGCTGTTATATTTTTGTAGGATACTATGAAAAATGATAAAGCTGAAACGAAAGTGCATTGTATAGCAAGAACAAATGGATGAGTTTGTGAAGCTTGGTGGTAGTGCCCAGGTTGATGTTCATGTTGTGGTGCTTGATCTTCCCGCCAAGCTTTGTATTTCATGGTCTGTGAAGGGAACGGGCCATGAAGGAAACTTGCAAGGTGGGAAAGCTGCTGCGGTTGTGAATGGAATGATGCAGAAGAAAGAACTGTCTGTCTAAGCTTGGGGAAGGGGGGGGTGGTAGTTGATTAGAAGCGAAGTTGTCTGATGGAGTTTTTGGGGGGTGGGTAAGGGAAGAGCGCATAGCTCGATTTTTATTTTTTATGTTTTTTTCCTTATCATTAAATAAAGTTTGTGTATGGTTTTTTTTTATTTTATTTTATTAAAATGCAAAGATTTGAAGTCCTTTTCATTAGTTTTCCTTTAAATTAATTCACATTTTTCCACTACACTACACTACACTTTATAGCTTCGTTAAGCTCTAGGTGTCGGCAAACATAACTCGATTTCGGAGTCCAAGTGGATATTCCGGGTTGGGGTGTGTCAAGCCACATATTGGGCTTGCCAAGTGGATCGTGGTGTTGATGGTTATGGAAATTTATTGGGCTTATGGGGAGCTAAGGTTGTGAAAGACTTTGGACTGCTTGGGAGCACAAGAAGTTCATGCCCATGATCTTTGGTTTCATGTGGGTAAATCTGAGAGAGAACATACTAAGTTTCCCTTTCCCTTGCAAACCAGCTATGATACTTAGGAAACAACCAAAACCCAAAGCTGAGCTGCCTACAGGGTCACGTTCAAAACAAAGAGTCGTGAGCCTCATTAATGATGAGATAATGGATCTTTCACTTCCAAGTTCACACATGAACACAAGGAAGGAAAACAAGGAGGAACGTTGCCAAAAAAGAAGTATGTGGAAATTGACCATAAAGAAAAGCTATAGCCGCGCCCATGTAAATGAGAAAGAATGACTCAACGAAAATAAGAAGAAATGGGGAAACCAAAGGATTCCTTAGTGGAAGTTGGAAAGGAGCCTTACGTCTATAAAATTGGATGGAAGTCAGCATGAAGGAGGATAACGGAGACAACATAGAGGGAGAGGGGATCAAGGCAAAATTGCACCAGGTAAAGCAAGTTTTCTAAGTGTAGGACACCTTGATTCTTAAAGAAGGAACTTTCCTCACCTTTTAGGGATTTCCTCAAGCTTCCCTTAAATTCCTTAATCACTACGAATATTCCCAGAGCATTAAGAACCCTAGGTTGGCCATTCCCAAAACCATGGAAGCATGCACAAGTTTCTTTCACGCTAAACCAGTAAGCTTTTAGCTTCCATGCCACTCTTCACACACACAACCCTAACTTGACATAATCATCCAATCTTTGAGCCATTGATTCAACTGAGGTACTTCCTAAGGCACATTAACTCTTTCGAGGTATCTCATGCTTGCTATTGGAAATGAACCAAGGGGTCAAAGAGTTTCCACCAAGACTCAAACCCAACTCGATCAAAATGTCCTCAACATAAATTGGCGACTTCACTATGGACCAGGTCGCAACTCTGATTTAATGACTCCAAGATCCAGAAGACACCTCTAGAAGTGGCAACGCCTCAGAGGACGCAGGCGAGGCTGCTTCCAGGCTGAACGAATCCTAGCGCAAGGAGCAGGGACAAAAAAGACAAGAGAACCTGAAAGAGTACGCCATGCTTGACATTATTGCTGCTATTCATGCTTTGGGGAAGTCCAAAAGGAGGTTTTTGCATCAGTAAAGGAGTTAAATAACTCAATCCCGCAACTAAGCAACAAGATGAGTGAAAATGATTGCGCGTAGACAGCCCTTCAAGAGGAGTCAGCCGTTGCTACAAGAAAGGATTCTGAGAAGGGACATCCTTCGTCACCTAGGAAGATGTCACTGAAGCTCTGAAGACTGAAATTATGTTCCTGAACCGCCATACGCGCCAGTCTCCTCCGCATGCCATATCCTAAAAACTATGGAACTCCTAGTTTTGTTCTCTTTGACGGGAGGAAAAGCTGTGAGAACTCGTATTTTTTATTTTTTTATATAAGTAAGTTTATATGGTTTATAGCATCATCAAGAGACACTATAACAAATTGACTTTTAAACGGGGCCTATATTAGAATTACCTTATGTCAACCATTCATTTTCCTCGTAACCCACCAAATTCATGTTCATTTATCCTTGTATTATCTTCTAGAATTTTCCCATCTTATTCGTTTGAGAGTTAACCTCCATTATGAGCCATATGTTGTTGATTATGAGGTGGCTACTTTAGATAGTTTATTAAGATAGAGTTTTTAGCAGGAGATGGAACCCTAATATTAGGATGAGAGCAAAAGGTGCTCTTTCATTAGTCTAGTTTGCTTACTGGTGGAAGCTATACTCTAACGTGGCACACCATAGATTATAGCTCTCTCCTTTTATATTTTACATTGAGGTTTAAGGTGCTTGTAAGCACTTTTCCTGTAAAAGGAGATGGCAGTTGGTCTTTCATATTGCATGACACCTTTTGCTTGCATTTACTTGGCCACCACGTAGTAGATTTAAAGATCATCTGTTCTTTAACGTCTTAGATGTCACAGTTACCTTTCCAGCTATTTGATCACATTCCCCTTTGATAGCCGACTCCTATCTCCTAAAAATAGGCATGCCCCATTGTTTTATATCATGCAAAAGGTTGCATGCATTGTGAAAGCAATTCACGTAGATTATATATATATATTTTTTTTTTTATATAAATAGAAGAGTCAAAAGAAAGAGCAAGAGAGAGAGTTAGGTTTTGAGGTGTGTGAAGATGTTATTGGGTTGTTTTGCCTAAGTTCGAATTATTGAGGTGTGGTTTATGTAATGTGTTCAAAATATTCTTATTTTTTGATAAACGAAAACCACAAGCTATTGAGGGGTTTTCTATTTCCAAATATCTCTCTATTTTCAAGTCAAGCATGTTTGTTTTTGTGAAACGCTTTGATGAGATATAAATAGAATATGTGGATTTACTTGAGATTGTTCATGGAGCATGAGATATTTAGTGTTGCATCAATTTGAGGGATAACTATAAACAACACACGGAGACATTAGCGCAGAAAGACCATTGAGGGTCACGTGGTGAGCTACATATTATGAAGGATAATGAACACGTAAAGGGATGATGTAATATGGAATTATGTGATATATGATTTTATATGTACTCTATTTTCTAGAGAGTAAAACAGCATCACTTGAAAAACAACATCGCTTGATTGGCATATACATATTCTACTCACTGGGCGACGGTAGTTGTTGCTCACCCTCACCCTGTTATTTTTAAGATGAGTTACTTGGCAAGACAGGGATTAGATAAGCTGAGGTTGTGTTAGACGAGGGATTTAAAGGTTTTTATTTATTTTATACACCTTGTAAGGGTTTTCGGATTATTGAATAAGAGAAGTTTGTTTTATTTATTATTTTTTTTAATTTTTACTTGAACACTGAGTGCAGGTTTTTTTTCCACCGATCTTAGGTTTGGGGCATGACAGTAGCCCAAAGAAGCACATAAGCCGCTTCATTGAGGCTTTAGGTCCTCATGCTGGTGACCATAACCTCTGTCCCAGGGAGTTTTTAAAAGGCCTCACTGATCGTGTCTATACTTGGTACACCCCATTCTATTCGAGCTTGGGAAGTTTTGGCAAGTTATGTAAAAAGTACTTCTAGCATGAAGATTGGGTCACCAAAACCCAACTCAACACACACACCACAAAAGCATTGGAAAGATCCTCTAAGCTTCGTCAGCCGTTTTGGGGACCTTGCCTTTGATTGTTATGATCAAAATGATGAGGAACCGCTTGTGGAAATTTACTTTAGCAACATTTGTTTGGTTTATAACTTGAACTTTGGGCTCAAGAAGGAGTTGGCCCAAAAGTAGGTCTGAAAAGGGGAAAAGTCCGAAGCCCAGCCAAAGCCCAGAAGGCATAAAAGGCATTTCCCGACTAGGTGCAGATCATTTGCACCACTTGCTCACTTGCCTAGAGACCAAATGGTATATACCAGCCAGCTAATCAGCCCAAAAGCACTTTACAGTGGCAGTACAAGTAAATAGCTGATGAGTCATTACCCTTCAAGCTGCATTCGGGCAAGATTACTGCTACAGGAGGCCAAACTGAAGTGTCTATAAAAGAAGAAAGAGAAATAAGAGATAAGGACACTCAATCAAACAAACAAATACAAGCACAAACTCTGCTCAAAAGCCAGATTTGCTTTCAAATGAAGCTGTAGTCAGCCCAAGCCTTCATCCCTTTCGGGATAAACCCTCATCAAAAGCCTTTGTAATAGCTCTGCTACCTTGTCTTAAGCTTGCTGTAGTATCGATTTCTTTCTGCAAACTCAACTCCCTACCTCATTTTCTAAAGCTCTCAAACCCCTTGATAAACCACAAAGATAGGAAGTTGCAAGACGAATCAGCCTTGCCTGACCCTCTTTGGTTTTGTCTTTTCATTCATTATCCTAGCAATATGTTATATACTTCCAGTTGTATTCAAGTGATTTCTAGTAAGATGATGATTAAAAGACTCTCTTAGTTCTTGAATCCGATTTGAATATGTCTTCACAGTTTAAACCAGATCTAAGTTCTAAGCTTTCGGGCATGTAAGATTGATCATTCAAAAGTCCTTGGCCTCAAGGCATAAAAAAGAACTTTATGTGGACTTAACCCATCCACGACAAGCTTTGATAACAAGAAGTCCGAAGTTACTTAGGGCACAAGTAATCGATCTATCTCTTAGTTTTATTTCTATTATATTATGATTATAGTAGAACGTTTGAGTATAGAAAGAATTATGATGGGAAGCCTTAAGGCCTATATCTAAGGCCCTATAAAGGCACCTATTTGGGTTCATTCTGCTCTGCGGGCTCAGATAATCAGAAGTATAATGGTTATAACACTTTTGCAAACAATAAAATAGACATCGTATATTCGAGTACTGGGTTAGTTCTTGATCGGAAGCCTCAAGGCCTACACCTAAAGCCCCATAAAAGCACCTGTCATAACTAACACGGCCTCTCGGGTATATGTACAACTAAAACTCAACATCCATTTTACATCTGCTATGCTAAAGATGGCAGTGGCATGCCTGAGTACTTAAAAGTTAATCTTGATTGTAAGCCTCAAGGCCTATACCTAAGGCCCCACAAAGGCACATTTCAAAGTTAACTCTGTCTTTCTCTTTCAGCCTTGCTCGACGAGCCTTGCCCGACAAGCCCACCAGTGAAGCAGAAGCCGGACAGAAAGCATCAACTGGCGCCAACCTCTCGGGGAGCTGTGTGCTCGTCGGCTAGGAGACATCCCCGATGGAAATTCTAGCCATGAATATAGTTTTGGCATGCCCGGTAGGATCTTATTTTTTTTAATCTTGCACGTCCAAGAAGGAAAGCCATAAACTTTGCAGAAAGAATACGAAGGACGGTTCTTCTCAACCTTTGCTACAAATGGCAGATCAATCAGGAAATCCTTCTTCCCCATCAGGACAGGTGGTCCCTGAAAGCCTATCTTCATCCGGAAAGTCGGAAGGGAGAGAAACTAATAAGGAATTACAGGCTACTATGATACAAGTATTAAGGAGTATGGAAAAAATCTCTTTGGAAACCAAGGGGGAAGTCAGTAGACTGTGTACCTTAACAGGGAATCTACATAGAAGGTTAGATCTGGAGTTTTCCACTCCAAAAGGTGCTCAGGGAAGTGGGATAAGTCAGGGTACCATCAGAAGTGAACCAGTTATTCCCTTATTTCCATTGTTAGAAGAAGAAAATGATAGGGGAAAGAAGAAAGTAGTTCTTGAAGGAAGTCAACCCGTGATAGAACCAGTTCTGGAGAAAGAATTTCCTAGCTTCCCATTATTATCATTTAATAATAGGAAACAAAGCGAGCAAGAAATGACGAAGTATGGGATGCCCATAACAACATGAGAGTCCAGCGGAAAAGAAAGCTTTGCAACTTCGGATAAACCTCTTCCTTATAAGCCACCCCCGTTGGCTCATAAGGGAGGAAGAGCCAACTGGAGAAAGCCTGAATCAAAGAAAGAAGCATTCGCGGGGACCGAAGCCTGAAGAACGAGTCTGCCCTTCTATTCCAGAATAATAATACAGCTACTCAACAACTGAGGGAGGAGTTGGCTGAATTAAGGAGGACATTGGCTCAAAATGCTCAACCACAGACTCGCCCAGTGTTCAGGGTTACCTATCAAAAGCCTTATCCTGAATACATTGATGAGCAAAATCCATTCCTTCTCAACTTCAAGATGCTTGCATTCCCAACATTCACAGGTGAAGATAGCAGTGTGTCCTCCAGGGACCACATTTTAAAATTCTCCAATCATTGTGTAGCATATGAAGACAACCCAAACTACAAGTTAAGATTGTTTGGGAATTCATTGGCGGGACTAGCATCTTAATGGTATTCTCTATTACCCCCTAACTCTATTGCCAACTGGGGGTAGATGGAGATGGCTTTCCATAAACAATTTTATAGAATAGAACCAGAAATGACTATTAATGATCTGGTTGAAGTCAAACAATACGAACATGAATCCACAGAGGACTTCATGATGAGGTTCAGGAAGACAAGGATGAGATGCTAATTCCCTGTTAACCAAGCTCAGCTCATATCAATTGCTCAAAGGGCTATGAGATTACCTTTGAGGAAAAGATTTTATAATACACAGTTTAACGAGCTACATGAGTTGGTAATTGCTGCCACAAAGTATGAAAAACTGTTGCTAGAAGAGCAGCAAGTGAAGCATACTTCCAAAGCTCATCCCTTATACAAAAACAAAGCTGCAATTCATCATGTGGAGGTAGGAGAAATCAGGCCAGAGCATGAAGGTGGTCATGACAGAGAGGAAGTTGAGGTGTGTGCTGTTGAGATGACCACGCCTTTCAAACCATTGATGGTGAAAGGATTAGTTCAACCCCTAAAAGACCAGAAAATTGTGATGAACGATGGAGGCTTCGTCCCTATGAAACCTCCAAAGTACCAGAGTTATTCGTTCGATCTGGCCAAGGCATATGAGATTTATGAAGAACTGGTGCGGGCAAGAGTAATTTTGCCCGACATTACTAAAAAGATGCCCAAGCCAGAAGAGTTGAGGGGGAAGAAGTATTGTAAGTTATACTATACCTTTCACCATTCTATAACCAATTGTGTCCAGTTCAGAGACTGGATACAAGACCTTATAGTGAAGGGAAAACTGTTGCTTGACAAGCCCCAAGCTAGTATGATGGTTGATACCAATCCTTTCCCGGAAGCAACTATCAACACGATCAATCTAATTTGGGTGGGGAAGCCAGGGTCATCAGTTGTTACGATAGAGGAGAGAGATGGATCCCAGGTTGTCCCAACACCCTCGCTCAAATAAAAGTACCATAAAAGGGACCAAGGGATCATGATCATGTCCCAAAATTGGTATTAGTGAGGGAAGCAGAAGAAAAAAGAAAATAGATGAGGGGGCAAAGAGTTGCCCGAAATAAGTTCAGACAAGAACCAGAAGCAAAGCAAGCAAAACACAAAATACATGTTCATTCTGCTAAAAGAAGGGTTACAAATAATTCTAGTCTAATAATTTTACATCTTTACTCAGGATGATTATTCGAGATTGATATGTCTGCACGATGGCAAAAATCCTACTAGGTTCGGCCAAAATAGTATGGCTATTTGCAAGTTGAGACCTGGTATGCTCTAATTCCGAGTCTGACTTCTTCACTTCTTCAATTTGGTTTTTGAGGGTGCCAAGAAGAGTTGCTTGTTCAGCTTTAAGAACAACTAGTTGTTCCTCTAGCTTCTGGATTTCAGAAGTCACCACTCCGATCCTTTCTTTTGTCAGCAAACCATCATCCATCAACCTTTCAACCTGAGCAGAAGTACTCGATTCTTTCTCCTGGAAACATCTTACACGATTGGCTTGTCTTTCAGCTTTCTTATGTTGATCCCGGAGAGCCCTCAGGTTCTCGAAGAAGGAGAGAAATTAATCATGTTGAGTTTTGGATAGCTGACCGGCTTTGAACAGGTCCATTGTAACCTTCTCTATATCATGAAGAGCCTTGAGGCTGAATGAAGCTGAGAAGTCCTTCCTAGCCCATTCTTGGAAAGCTTGTTGCTGCTCTCGAAGACCGGAAGATACGGCAGAATGCTTTGAAGATTTAAGCCTTATCTCAAGTTGCCCGAATTCTTCAAAAAGTTCGGGCAACTTAGCAGTTTTTGAAAATAAAGAAGCAGGAGGAGGATTTCGCACTCCAGTTTCCTCTAATGAAGTAGTACCTACTGATGGGGCAGTTTCTGTCTTCCCGGTCTTCTCAATTCCAGGATGGGAAATCCCGGCACTTCCAAAAGTTGAATGGGGTCAGGGGAGCTTTGATTTACGAACCAAGCGAGGAGGAGATGCTTATTCCAGAACTTGCTGCAAAGACCAAAGAAAACTAGATTAAGACAAAAATACAGTTTGAAGCAAATGGAAGCTTTGGGAAGAAGAAATATACCTGAATAAGCCCTGGGGCTTCACAAGGAAGAGTACCAATTCCTGGTTGAGGGGAAGACTCTCTACCACTAACAGGGGAGGAAAAAACTGCGCCTAAACCTTCGCCAATGCCCTAGAAGTATCCAGGGATAGCAACAATTGTTAGTAAGCAGATTCTAAGAGGAAAACAGGAAGAAAATACCTCCATACCTGAGTTTGACTCCGAGAAGAAGGAGGTTCATCAATGGTAACCGTCGGGTAAGCAAACACCTACAAAACCGCTACCCCTGAGGTCACAGGAATCTTAGGGACTATAGGTTCATCACATATTGCCACTGACGGTTGGGGTGGTTCATATAATGGAGAAGGCTGCAAGAAATATGAATGGAAGTTAATATGGAAGCAATGCACAGAAAGTCAATGTAAGGATAGTTACTCACCAACTTACTGTCCTTATCCACAAAGTGCAACATAACTCCTGTGGATGGATCAAATTGAGAAGATAGAGTTGCCTTCAGGGCAGAAGGAGAAATCAAAGACTTCAAAGGAGAACCTTGACTAGGCAAGGGGACAGATACCCCGACCTGGATGAAGATAGAAGAAGAGAAAGGTTCAGGCATTAGCTCCAGAGACTATAAAGTTACCCAAGGTTTGAGAAAGAAGGAAATGCACCTCTAAAGGATTAATCTGGGGAGGAGAGAGGCTTGTTTCTCGAGTAAGTGGCGAAGAGACCTCTGGCGAACGGAGCTTTTCCTCTCTTGCAGCCTGACTCATGTAATCATGCTCATGGTTTTGTAGAAGCAGGAAAGATTATGCAGACATAAACATAAACTATACCTCAAGTTCTTTGAGGGTGATATTTCACAATTCTTCAGCCTTTTTGTGCATTTTAGCTCCTAATGGTTCCTCATTAGAAGCAATGGTTGGTTTCTTAGATGCTTGAGGTCTTGTTTTCAAGGAAAACAAGGGTAATTTGATAAAGAAGAAGGGTGGCAATCTGATAAAGAAGAACAAAAACTCACTTGAAGATTTTTGCTTCTTTCTGTCTGCCTTAGAAACTGGAGCAGATGAGGCTGAAGACTTAAGAGTTTGGACGGTTTTTGTTCTTTTACTCTTTCTAGTAGGAATTGGTCATTTAGTCTTGGGTGGGGATGCAGGATCAGAATCTGAGGTTTCGATCACAACTGCTTTCCTTTGTTTAGACACTTGGGTGGTGACTTCATGCGCTTCTTTTTCAGCCCCTGAATCTTCGGAAACATCCCTACCTTCTCCAGCTTCTCGTCTTTCAGCCTCTGCCGCAGCTTCATTAAGAACTGCTGTATCAGCTAAGTCATCATCGGACTCCATGGGTACCGATTCAACATCCATTTGGGCTGCAGGATCAAGCAAGGTAAAATTTAAAGGGCTTTAAAAGGGATATAGAATCAAGATATGAAAAGGAAATACCTATCAGAAGTAACCGATTCTTTTCCTAGATCATCTCCTTCCAATTTTCAAGTTCGTCCGAACTGGGGTATGATTTAAGTGAAAGATGAGAAAGCCTGTAGCTACATCATCAAAGTTATGAAGAGCTTCCACCAAGGGGATCCATTCAACCTTTACTCCCTTAGACTTATTGGGGAATACATGTTTGTTGAGCCAGTATAAGAGGAAATACATGTGCTCTTGATCTTTATCAACATGAGAAGAATCTGCTCCAAAATTCTCCTTTACGAAAGGGATGAATCCCTTGAAGGAAGTCCCGTAACTCTTGAAGGTTGCAGCATTATATTCCAAGGAAAGGAAAGAGGCGGATGAACCTAAGCTTTCAACAATTGAGGGGGGAGCCCAGTCTTGAGTAACATCCACTATCCTGCCTGATGGCCTTAGCCCAAAGACTTGGGCCATATTAAGAACAGTCGGAGACATGGGACCCATACGGAAGTCAAAAGTGTTTGTGCCCGAATTCTAGAAAAGAAGAGAATAAGCAAGTAGTTCGGGCTGGGGAATAATGGTAGTTTTTGAGAGCATTATCAATTCATAAATGCCGTTATTCATCCATTTCTTCTTAAAAATTAGCTCTAGTTCATCAACCCACTGAGCCCAAGCTGGATCGTTCATCAAAGGAAAGCCTCGACGATATGACAACACTTGGATGAAGAAATGCTCGACTTAGCCAAAAAGGGATTTGGGGAAAACTAATTGTCCCTGGGCATATTGTCCTATATCATTGCAGGGACCCGGGAAATCCATGCGGGACCCAACGATTGTACCCCATGCACTTCAAAGAAAAGCTCAGAATATAAACCTGCTTTAGGACGATGCAGTCCGTTGAGTAAACGGAGCAAAGTGGCGGTGCCTTCGCCAAATTCATAGGATAGATGGATTTGGCTGGATCCTGAAGCCATTTGATAAAGTTTGGAAGAGGAACGGCAAGGAAGACAACAAGGGTAGAAGAGGTCGGGCAGAGAACATAAGAGAGTTAAAAGATTTAGAAAAGTAAAACGACTGGGAAGTTAGGAAATTTTCAATTACAGAGGAATTTCGTGCTAAGAATGCAAAAGGTTCGTGAGTTAATGGAATGACCGCAGGAAAATGATGATTATCTTTGAAAAATGTGCGAATCCCGGGAGAGAGAGACGTGGGTATTAATGGGAAGCTTTTCAATCAATATTGGCGCCTGGAATTCCAGTCTGAAAATTGATTGAAGGGGGCACTGTTTGGGTTATAACTTGAACTTTGGGCTCAAGAAGGAGTTGGCCCAAAGTAGGTCTAAAAATGGGAAAAGTCCGAAGCCCAGCCAAAGCCCAGAAGGCATAAAAGGCATTTCCCGACTAGGTGCAGATCATTTGCACCACTTGCTCACCTGCCTAGAGACCAAATGGTATAGACCAGCCAGCTAATCAGCTCAAAAGCACTTTACAGTGGCAGTACAAGTAAATAGCTGATGAGTCATTACCCTTCAAGCTGCATTCGGGCAAGATTACTGCTACATGAGGCCAAACCCAAGTGTCTATAAAAGAAGAAAGAGAAATCAGAAATAAGGACACTCAATCAAACAAACAAATACAAGCATAAACTTTGAGTAATAGAACGTTTGAGTATAGAAGGAATTATGATGGGAAGCCTCAATGCCTATATCTAAGGCCCTATAAGGGCACCTATTTGGGTTCATTCTGCTCTGCGGGCTCGGATAATCAGAACTATAATGGTTATAACACTTTTGCAAACAATAAAATAGACATCGTATATTCGAGTACTGGGTTAGTTCTTGATCGGAAGCCTCAAGGCCTACACCTAAAGCCCCACAAAAGCACCTGTCATAATTAACACGGCCTCTCGGGTATATGTACAACTAAAACTCAACATCCATTTTACATCTGCCATGCTAAAGATGGCAGTGGCATACCTGAGCACTTAAAAGTTAATCTTGATTGTGTGCCTCAAGGCCTATACCTAAGGCCCCACAAAGGCACCTTTCAAAGTTAAATATGTCCTTCTCTTTCAGCCTTACCCGATGAGCCTTGCCCGACAAGCTTTGCCCGACAAGCCCGCCAGTGAAGCAGAAGCCCGACAGAAAGCATCAACCGGCGCCAACCTTTCGGGGAGTTGTGTGCTCGTCGGCTAGGAGACATCCCCGACGGAAATTCTAGCCACGAACAACATTGTCCCAGGCTACAGAGTGTATCTCGAGAACATTGGCATAAGTTAGTTCGTAAGGTTCTTGGAAACAGTAAGAAAAACCAGTATGTCGATCAAACCTACTACCGAAAGGTCTTGAAAGAATGAAAAGAACAAGACTCATCAATCTCTAGCCATTGATGACAAGCCTGGCTACAATTCGAGAAAGAGAAATGAAATAGATGGAGACAAAGAAACATAACCACCATTGTCGTGGTGATGAAGAATTCCATGCCATCCTCGACATCGTGTTTGTGACAGAGTCATTAAGCCACAAGACCCTATAAGTTTCCTTTTAGAGAGGATAGGAAAGACCCAAGGTACTATCGTTACTATTACTACATGGGACATCATTCCATTCCTTGTTAAACTTTGAGAAGGATTCTTTATGCAAAAATCCATGAAGGAACACTAGAGTTGCAATGCAAGAAACAAACCATCGATACTGACCCTCTACCAGAGTGTAAAAGGAAAGAAGTGGTAGCTGTAATATCGTGCTCTGTAGATGATGATGCATATCACCCATGGAAGAGTGATCCAAGCCACTAGAAGTCATTTAAGAATCTTTTAGGAACATAGGAAATGTTTACTTGTGCAAGTACTCTAAGCAACCAATACGCTATAGCCCCAAGGCAAGGGATGAGATGATGGAGATGGAAATATTATGGACCTCGTTCTCAATTTTTGAAACGAGATATTCACCATCGAGATGCTAGAAGAATATGCTGCAAGAACCTTACTTGGACAACAAGCTTGCCAGGAGATGGCAACCGTAACTTTGCCTGACCTTCCTAACGTTGAGACCAATGCAGTTGAGTACTACCTTGCCCAAAACCAAGGACCAACCACATCGCAAGTCCTTTAAAGAAACCTGAAGTTCAAATCCCCCTTTGATTAACTCAAATATGGTCCAAGAGAAAAAACAGCCGATGTTGAAGCCATGATGTACGTATTCGAGAATTATGACCCTCAATGCTTCGCCGTCCAGCCACATAGGCCATTGTCTTCACATACGAGGATATGGAAGTTACTTTCCTAGACCATTAGAGACCATTGTATTTGGAAGGCTAAATCAACAACGTTTTCATTCAGTGAGCCCTGGTTGACATAGGCTCTTATGTCATAATACTGCTCTTGGTAGTACTCACACCTACAAGTTTTACATAATTGATATCAACGTAGCCTACCATGCTTTCATTGGAAGGACATGGATCAACAAGCATAAGCTTGTAGTTTCCACTTATAACTAGTGCGTTAAGGGAAAAAGTGGTTTAAAGTCAATATGCATGCTGGAAACCAAATACCGTTCAACCAGAATGAAGCCTACCACTCTGATGTTGAGTTTTATAATGCCTTTACATGCATCAGGAGCGATATATCATAGGCTTTAGGGACACCTCTACCCTTGTGGGAAGAAGAATGGAGTATCATCAACTCTTAGCTGACGTTTTCCTTGGAAAGAGGAATGAGAGTGCATTAAGAAACCAATGCCCTTACCTATGCTCCACCACATGCTCCAAGGTTACATTGCTTGATGAATGCATTGTCTACCGCTTATGATGGGTTTGGGGGCCCAACCATATCATGTGAGAAAGCACCGAGTATAGAGGAACTACAAGCCAAGTAAGCAAAGTCGTGAAGAAAACTGAGAGTATACCTACACCCACTGTTGACACTGAATCCCTCTAGAAGATCATGCCAGCACTAAGATACATGCAAGATGGATCCAATGTAATAATGGAAAAGCTTGAAGAAGTAAATTTGAGTGATGACCTATCCCTGCAAAAAATGGTATCCATCATCATTTATCTAATTGTGGAAGAAAATAAGAAACTAGTTAACTTGCTGAAGCAGTTCAAGGACTTCTTTGCTTGGAGCTACGAAGAAATGTTTGGCCTTAGCCCAAGTCTAATGTGCCACACACTGAATATCCAACCTGGGACCAAGCTCGTTGTACAATAAAGAAGGAATTTCCACTTGGAAATTGAGGCTAAAATCAAAGTAGAGGTGGAAAAACTCCTGGCTTCTAGATTCATCAAGCCCATCAAGCATCCCCTTTGGTTAGCAAACATAGTCCTTGTGAAGAAGAAAAATACCGGCCAAATATGGATTTGTAGATTTGTGTTGATTATCGAGATCTTAACAGAACATACCGAAGAGATGAGTTCCCATTTTCCAACATGGACATTATGGTCGATTTCACTTCTGGGCAAGGATTGATGTCATTCATGGATGACTTCAGTGGCTATAACCAAATCAAAATGTTTGCCAGGGATGCGAAGAAGACAACTTTCCGCACACCATTTGGAAACTTCTACTACATAGTCATGCCATTTAAACTCAAGGATGACGGTGTCAACTAACAACAGGCGATGACGACACTGTTTCATGACATGATGGGAAAGGAAGTGGAAGCTTATGTTGATGGCCTTGTCGTGAAATTCAAAACAAGGGGAGGGCTATAGGAAGTTGTAAGGAAGGTGCTGGCTTTACGAATTGAAGATGAATCACAAGAAGTGCGCCTTCGGTTTTTCCTCCGGCAAGTTCCTGAGTTTCCTAGTGCACTAGAGTGACATTGATGTTAATCCAAACAAGATTCACAGCGCAAGAGCTCTCAACCAACTAACCTAAAAGAGTTAAAAAAGGTTGATGAGAAATTGTCTACGTACGACGCTTCATTCCATTTTTTGAAATGATTTTAATTATGCTTTTATGTGTATAACATAATTTGAGAGGCAAAAGAATGAGAAAAAATGTTACTGGTAGAAAACAAAAGAAGAAATCAGTAGAGAAAGTACACATCTTTACATTTAGAAAGCCAAAATTCCATTATTTTTAAGGGTAATGCTACAGAGACCAAATTCTTAAACCAAATTTTGTAAACCAAATAACATGGTTGTAGATGATTGGATTATTACTTAAGTTTTGATTAACATCTCATTTCCTATTGGTGACACATCATTTGGTTTCGACATTGATTTAATATTTTGGTCTTCTTAACATTATCCCTTTTTCAATTATATTTAACGAGTCAGGGTTTTTGTTCAATTTCCGTGCTCTTTCATCCTTCACCCCTTTTCAACTTTGTTTGTCAATTGCGTAGGAATTGTTTGATTTCACTTGGGTTTCGTGCGGTTCGTCAAAGAAACTACAAACCGAGGAAAAGGAAACCCGATATCAAAGTCAGAACATGCATACAGTTCACTTGTGTCTGGGAGCTCAATGAAGGTTTAAGCAGCTATATTTCTCCTCAACATTAATGGAGGGATTTTCTAAGGTACTTTGAGTATGGGGTATTTCAAGTATTTTAACTATTAGATTTTTGCATAAAAATAAAAAACTAACTTTTAAAACACCTGCAGTATGCTCTGGAACATCCTAAACTTTTGCATTAGTGGATAACGAATATGAACAACTTTTTAAGTATGAGTCTTTTTGGTTTGAGGAACTCCCATATGTCATTGGTAACATTCTCTTAGAAGATTGTAATGTGTTTTTTTTAATAAAAAAACCTACCTACTATCATTTCCACTAAAAAAAAAAAAATTAAATAAATGCAGAAATTTGCATATGTGAAGTTTATTTCTATACATGGCCTTTGTACCCGTCAATAATTAGTGATGTGGTTTGCTTTCTTATTTTGCGTTAAGAGTTGAAATCTAACACGTGCTATATATATAGTACTCGATTCACAGTATATAATAAACTCATCACCGTTCACATGGCCAAAAGCTACCAAATATTGACTTGGACTTGTAACAACAATTCACAAATTTCACATTTTTTTATTAATTGTTCAAGCATAAACGACTTTCATGAATTGAATGCGCTCAAAATATGTTTTATGAGATATTTAAGTAACGCAGGGACTGGAGAAGGTTTGTTGTAAAAACATGACATCTCCACAAACCACATGATATATGGATCATGGACGTGTTGAAAAACAAACTAAAATCAAATCATATTTTTACTTCTTATAAACAAATAGTACTGAATCCAACGATGCCCCAAAATGTACAATGTTGATGCAAATTTTCGCCATCTTCAGTCTTGACAAAAATGCACCTTCAAAACAATCAACACCTTTGATCAAAGACCTAAGCCTCATGCGCCCACGAGGTGGGGTGGGGGGGGGGGGGTTAGGTCAACAGATCTCCGATGCCTAAGTTAGTTTCTCTGAGAGTGTAAAATGTTTAGGCTTTTCTAGGGTTGCAAAAAGCTCTGAAAAATTGGTTGAATATGGGGTATTTATAGGGATAAGGCTGGCCATATAGTGTTTAAGGGAGAGATATTCTCTAAATATTCCCAAGATATTAAATAGGAAATAATATCTTGAGATAATGGTGTAATTATCCCTAATTGATTTAAATTAGGATTACTTACTTGATTGGAGTCAATATTCAATTAGGAATGTATTACAGATAGGATTTGGGTAATTAATCCTTATCTTTAATTCCTTGCCAAGGGCAGGTGAGCTATGGGCAGTCGTGTTCTGCTGCTGAGCCCTCCAAGGATGTGAGCTGTGAGTGGGAGCATCTGAGAAACCTGCCTATTTATTGAGGGCAATTTTTTCCTTTTTGAATAAAAGTCCACGTGTCACCTCTAGAATATTTGGGATTATTTTAGGCTCCACAAATGCCCCCACACCTACTGTGTTGCACGCAGGAAAAAGGATTGTAGATGTAGGAATCCTAAGTTACTTAGGCTTGTGAAGTTGTTTCCCAATTTGAACTTGATCTTCTTTCTTGATTTGGAGATAGACTTCTTCTAAGAAAAGGAAAATAATTTCCTCAAATACCTATTTAATTTTGCCTTAAGCAGGGGATTAAATAAATTTGGAGAATAATCATTATCCCAACAAAGAAGAGAAGCCATAGGATATTTTTTCTTCCCCCTCCCCTAGCATTCTTCTTTAGTTGTCCTTGCAAAGAGTCGTCTCTCATTGTAGTTCTTCTTCTCCATGCCGCACCAAGGTAAGAAAAATTTGAATTTTCTTATTCTTGAATTTTTTGAGAGTCTTGGGACTTGAAAAATTGGCTTGGCAGGGCCCGTGGGTGTGGGTAACACACTATATGGGAGCCTCGAGGCTGCTTGGTGGCGTGGCACGGGTCGGTTGGCGTGGGCCAGGTGGACGACTTGGCTCGGGCCTAGGGGACTGGTGCACTGAGGGGTGGGGATACTAGCTTGGGTCGGGTCTTCAAGGCTGCTGGGCACGGGCTCGTGCAGGTGAAAAGAGAGGGAGAAAGACCGGTGTGGGCCGACTCTCTTGAGTGCGCGACATAAGTCGAGAGGCCTGGGCCTGCCTTGGGGCGCGCTAAGCGCGGAATAAAGAAGGGAAGAAAGCACGGCCATTCCCCACGCCGCGTCTTTTCCAGGAGGTGATCTGTTCCATGAAATGTGCGCCTACTCAGTGTGCCCCAAATGCAGTTCGTGCGATGGTGGGGTTCTCGAACTTGAGCAGGTTCTTTGATCTTGGCTTGACCATAAATGAGTTATGGTACTTCTTTGAGATTGGCCACAAGGAAGGTGTGGGGCAGCCGAGGTCTCGCCATAGGCTGTTCGATGCTTCTAGCAAAGGTGATCATGATGGGGCAAGAGACACCTTGGAGGTGAGCGGAGAGTAGGAGTCTGACTTTTCTCCTAAACTGCGTGTCCCGACTACTTTTATCAGTGGTAAGTGAACTGTTTCATTCTTGTCCTGCTTGAATTTTTGTTGAGTTGCTCCATGACTTTAATTTATTGATCGTCTTTCTTACTTTGCGTAGATTTGGAGTTTGGCTCAACTCCAAGGACCTTGGCAGATATGAAGAATGTGCACGTCTCCTTGGGCATTCCTGCTGAGTACCATGAATAATGCTGACTGCTTAGCCCTCTTCGTCGGGAGAAAGGTGGTATGCCTTCGAAGGAAGAGATAAAGCGGATAAAGGACGAGGCATTGGCTTGCCCGATCGCTGCTGTAGAGCCTACTGCCAACGAGGGTGGAAAGAAAAGATCTTCCTCATCTGTTTGTGAGCCTTCGGCTGAGAACAAGCCAAGGACTTCTTCTGCTGTTCGTGGGAGCTCGTCTGCTGCCGAGAAGCTTGTTATTGATCTAACTTCCCCTAGGAGGGCAAAGAAAACCGTTGAGATTGAGCCTGTGAAACTTGCTGCTCCGAAGTTGACCACATCCATTGTTGAAAGATTTGCCCAGCGAAAGAGTTTGGTGGTGTCTCCGGTGTCTGGGTTTTTATCGAAGCGTCCATCGGGAGCTAAGTCTAGTTCCGCTTCTGAGAGGCTCACCACTATGAAGAGCGGCAAGGTGGATTTTGCTGCTAAAATGGCCCATGGGCTTGCTTCTACTTCTGTCATGACTGACTCGTCTGCTGAGAAAAGGAAATTTGCTGGTTTGGGCAATTATGAGAGATCCACCGAGTCTGAGGCTGGAGAGTTTCCTGAAGTTTGTGCGTTGTTAAAGGCTGACCTGCTTGAGGAAGTTGATGCATGCTCCAAGTTTGTTGACAGTGTTGGGAAAGTTGTCGTTCACTCATACTCTTTTGCGAAGCATCCTGCCTATTTGAGGAGGTCTTCCTTGATTGTTACAATGCATAAGACTTTGATCCTGGCAGCGGAGTCTATAAGTGTTGATCAGGATGCTATCAAGTGTGCTAAGGAATTCGAAGTGGCATTGGTGGCTTAGCTTCGCTCGGGTGCGAAAAAGATTGAGAAACACGAATTTAAACTCGTCATTTTGAAGGGTCTGATGTCTCTGCCCCTACATCTTTACAGTTAGAGATCGCTCGTGAGGAGGCCGTCCATTTGAATGCTAGGCTTAGTATGACTCAGGCGATGTTGAAAGCTGGAGAGAAGGAAGTCAGTCGTGTTTCTATGTTGGTCAAGGGCCTTGAGCGTGTCCATTCGGATCTACAATCTGCTTGTTTTGCCAAAGACGAGGAGCTTATCTTCATGCATGCTGAAGTGTCTCATCTTAAAGAGGTTGCCAGTAAGCTTGAGTCTAAGAAGATAGATCTGCTAGGTGTGTTGTCTACTAGCGAGAACCTAAAAAAGGAGCTGGATGAGTTGCAGGGTGCTTACACTGGGCTTGTTGAGGAGAATGTGTATCTGAAGAATTAGAAAGCAGGTCACGAAGTGGCGCTTGCTTCTTGTCAGGCTGATTTCTACAAGCTTGGCTATGTAGACCATCTTCAGGGTAGACCATTGGATTATGAGTTTTTAAAGAAGGTATTCGAGACTTTTTCCATTTCTCCAATTGATTTGCTTGATTTCTCGTTTGAGGCTGCCTTTGGTAGAGCAGCTGAGGGTCAGGCAGTTCAAGCAGGGGCAGCTGAGGATGAGCTGATAGAAGCTTTGGCTGCTGGGAATGGCACAACTATTAAAGGCATGGCAGTCGAGGAACTAGTGGTTGTGCAAGCTGCTATGGAGTAGTATTTTTGCTCAGACGTAGGAGTTTTCTTCTTTTCCTTTTTGTTCTGCTTTGCTTGAACATTGTTGGGCTATAAGCAGGTTTATCAATTTATTAAAGGACGGGCAGATGGGTGAGCTGTTTCAACGAAGCAGTTGATCCCACGTCGTCACTAGGTTTTAGTTTTGGCTTCAGGGCTTTGGGTGTCTTGCCTGCTTAAGGCATCTTGCAAAACTTTGCTGTAAGATAGGTAGTTGAGTTTGCTATTTTGATGGAGCAGTTGGCTTTGGGTAGCTTCATGAGCTTTAGCCCTCCCGAGGCGTACTGCGAGATTTTTGACTTATAAAGCTGTCAGCCGAACTCGTGCTTCTCGTAGAAAGCAGAAGAGATCCGCGTAGCTGCTATAGTTGTGACACTTGACTTTGTGGCTTCTTGAGCTTTGGCCCTCCTAGGGCCCGTTGCAAGATTTTTGACTTATAGAGCTGTTAGCTTGACTCGTGCTTTTCATAGGAAGTAGAGGAGGTCCGCATAGCAGCTATAGTTGTGACACTCGACTTTGTCCTAGCAAAACTTAAACCATAAATCATCAGCAGGAAGTGCTGGTTGTAAGTAAGTATGCAAGTTCGCGTAGTCATAACAGGTGTAAGTCTTGGCTTACAGGCTACCTTGGGCTTGTAGTCGTAGGGTTATCGGCTAGGCGTCTTACTTATAGAAGTAGACGACCCGCGTGACCACTTCAGGCGTCATCCCTAGCTCTCAGAGTGAGGTGTAGGTGAAGTCACTCCTCCGAGACCATATCCTTCCGAGTTGCAGCTTTGATCCCCCAGGTCGCTTAACTAGTATTGCGACACTTTGAAATCAAGCCACTCATGAAAATTTGCACGTCGAAGGCAGACCATCTTGTCACACGAATTCTTTCATGGGTAGGGGTCCTGCACTTAGTGTCTCTTCTGGTTAGAGACCCGGGATCCTGCGGAATTGAAATTTTTAGTTGGCTAAGTCTATTCCAAGGGAAGGACTATCGTGGCCAATTTTGGAAGTCGTCCGGCGCAGGTAGTCGCTGCATTTAAGGGAAACTGGCAATCTTACCACCCATCCACGTTTGGATATTTCGGAGTAGCTTATCTTCTCGCGTTAGAGAACTTACCCTGAAGGTTGTCAGGGAATTAGTTTACCCTTTCGCGCTGAAGAGCTTACCCTGATGGGTGTCGGGGAATTAGTTTACCCTCTCGCGTTGGATAGCTAACCCTGATAGGTGTCGGGGAATTAGTTTACCCTCTCGTGCTGAGATCTTACACCATGTCTACTGGGAAGCGGGCGTCTTCTGCTTGTCACAGGGTTGGTTAGTTTGTTCATGAATTTAGCCTAGGCTTGTGAATAAATCCTTCAATCTTCATTGAAAATAGAAGCTTTTATTAACTTTGCTCGTATGCAGTAATGGCATAACAACTGACATTTCTCGGCATGCGAGGTCTTGTTCGTCGAACTGCTTGAGACTTCAAACTTATGAGGATGGATATAAATAGTGTTAAGGAGGTGATGGACCAAGAGTGCTTTGACCTGGCAAAAATGCCATTAATTCACATCGTCTTTCATGGGGATTCAATGTCAACTTCTGCTGCTTGCTTAGGCCATGCAGCTGGCTTGTCGAGGTACTCGTTGTACTAGCCTTCCTTAGTCAGCTCCTCGAGGTACTGTTTCCATTTCAAGCAGCCATTGGTAGTGTGACCCGGCCCTCGGTGGAATGCGCAGTACTTTGTCTGATTTAGTTTGGTAAGATCACCCTTCATGGGTGGTGGTAATTCGAACCATGGTTCATTCTTGAGCTGATGGAGAATCTGGCAATCGGAACTGTGAACTTGGTGAATGCCTTAGGCTCTGAGTCATCTTTGTTTGGAGAATGGTTCATTCGCTTATTTTTTTGCTCATTCTCTGTTTGGAGAGTGCTTTTCTGCCAAAACGTAAGAGTTTGTTAGGGTCAGGTTCTCGTCCATGATCAATTTTTCGAAAAGTGAGTGATCTGTTGGGAGCCTTTTCGAAATGCTGAGCATGCGATGCTGTCATTGCATCCAACAATCTTCGCCTTCTCCGCCTTGAATCTTTTGACGTATGTGCGAAGTGACTCATTCGGGTCCTTCTTCATGTTGAAGAGGCGGTCAGACTTCTTTTTGATCGAGCGGTAAGACGAATATTCC
Source organism: Malus sylvestris (assembly GCF_916048215.2). Classification (NCBI taxonomy): domain Eukaryota; kingdom Viridiplantae; phylum Streptophyta; class Magnoliopsida; order Rosales; family Rosaceae; genus Malus; species Malus sylvestris. Next base: position 9,274,536 of record NC_062269.1, read on the forward strand.
TTAGTGAAAACCAAGGAAAGTTCGCTAAGTTCCTGATCGAACGTGGCGGCAGGGTGTGGAACCAATCTTGTGCCTCACCTTGGAGTGTCGCATCAAAGATTTTGCACATGAGCCTGTCGTTGTTGGCGTAGAGGGTCATGGCACTTCGATAGTGCATCAAGTGTTTATCCGGATCTTCATCTTCTTTGAACAAGGTGAAATATGGCGGGTTGAACTTCCGCGGTGGCTCTGCTGCTTGATCTCGTATGTAAATGGTGACCTACTCAGGTTGGCCACGCCTTTACCGAGGGCATCGTCGGTAGTGTTAATACGCTGGAATCCGTACAGCTGCTCTGCTACGAGCCTTTGTACTTCCTCTTAGATTTGAACCTGGTGGGGGTAACGGAGCTTCCAGCAGCCCCAAGTGTTGACCTGCTGGTCCATGTTGCTCTTCAGCTCGTCCTGCTCATCTGTGCCGTGGTTGCGATGCACATGGTTCACCTTGTGCTGCTCATCGTTACTCTGGTTGGGGGCTGCCAGTGGAACTTGAGCTAGATGGCACACGTGCTCTTATCTAGGCGTCATGCAGCTGCCTACTCTGTTGCCTCATAGGAGGACCTCCTTGTAGGCCTAGCCTCGTGTGGACGTTTAGCCTGGAATGGCTTAAGTGCTCATCAGAATGTGGACCCAACCTCGAATGCATAATGACTCGTGAGCTGAGTCGGGAATGTTGCTTCTCTGTGCATTTAGGTAGGAGAAGACGTTTCCCCGAGGGCCCAAATGAGAGTGCACACTACCCGAACGCATGGTTCGTGGTGGGCTAAGCGGCTCTTTACTGGGACGCCGCTGGAATGAGTCACGTTCTTCCGCCCTTGTCATTTTTCAAGACACCTCATCTGGAGTGCGCTGCATCTCGATGCGCTCGAGGGGTTAGGCCCGTCGAGCTGCCTGCCTGGCAGCAGTTGCCAAATTCTAGGCTCGGGTTCGGGCTTGCTATGTAACAAGGCCTACTGCTGCATTGGGCTAGGCCTCTTGCCCAGGGCGTGCTGCGGTAGTTGCAAAGTTCTAAGCCTCCTACCCATGGGCTTGGAAGTGGACCTGGGCCTCTTGCCTAGGGTTTGGTTGCTTAGGGTTTGGTGGGAATGGTGTTGTGGCTTGAGGGCCTTGTCGTGGCTGCTGGGTCATGGTGGTGATGGTGGTGGCGCGGCTCCGCGGCGGTGGGGCCCATCCTGCCATCACGTTGAGCCTTGAGGATCTCCGTCGTGGGGCTATGTCCTCATCTCCACTCTCCGGTCCAAATCTTTCCATGTATGGGGTTCCGTTCGTTGTAGTTTCTGAATTTCCTACCATTGTATCCTTTCTCCAAGGATTGATCAAGAAACTTTTATAGGAAAATTAATTGATACGACGTGTGAGAAATTCAACGTAACAGAAAATTCAATAAACTAATGTGAGATGCTTCTTTGAGTATTTTGAATTAGCTCTCAAATGAAAACACCAATTTGTCGATGAAAATTTTCGCCGTCTTCAGTCTTGACGAAAATGCATCTTCAAAACAATCAACACCTTTGATCAAAGACCTAAGCCTCAAGCGCCCACGAGGTAGGGGGTGTTAGGTCAACGGATCTCCGATGCCTAAGTTAGTTTCTCTTAGAGAGTAAAGTGTTAAGGGCTTTAGGGTTGCAAAAGGCTTTGAAAAATTGGTAGAATATGGGGTATTTATAGGGTTAGGGCTGGCCATATAGTGTTTAAGGGAAAGTTATTCTCTAAATATTCCCAAGATATTAAATAGAAAATAATATCTTGAGATAATTGTGTAATTATCCCTAATTGATTTAAATTAGGATTACTTACTTGATTGGAGTCAATCTTCAATTAGGAATGTATTAAAGATAGGATTTGGGTAATTAATCCTTATCTTTAATTCCTTGCCAATGGTAGGTGAGCTGTGGGCAGTCGTGTTTTGCTGCTGAGCCATCCAGGGATGTGAGCTGCGCATGGGAGTAACCCATTTATTGAGGGCAATCTTGTCTTTCTTGAATAAAAGTCCATGTGTCGCCTCTAGAATATTTGGGATTATTTTAGGCTCCACATACAACGTTCTCTTCTTAAAGTTTTATATCAATGTCAGTGAGAGGCTAAATAGAAGATTCAAGTTAAATGATAGTATGATAAGCGTGTCATTGTTAGATTCTACTAGTGACAGTCTTGTGAGTAAGTTTTCGACTTCTAAGAGATTGTGCATGTCTTGATTCTTTTCTGTGTCTAGTAACTTAGACCATCTCCAATCGAACTGGCCATAGGGCCATAAGCCAAATGATATCTCCTTTCAATACAAAATCCATCTCCAATAGAGGTCTGGGCCAAAATATCTTGGGACCCACCGGGCCAAAATCCAGCTATATGGCCAGGGGGCTGGCCATCTTTAGTCAGCTAACCCTTTCAGTTGTGCCCAACTGCAATTTTTTTTTGGACGAAATTAAAAAATAGAAAACTTCATTTTAACCATTGGCAAAGATGATTTGATTAAAACCATGAGTAAGATTAAAATCTAATTTTAGTCCCTTGATACATTAATAACCTCATTTATTAATTATATTTTGATTTTTTAATTATTTCTCTTTTTCTTCCTAATTTTTAATGTATTAATTTTATTTCATTATAATTATAATTTTCATTTCATTTATCGTAATATATTTTGTTGTAAACATTTAGATAAACTAATTTTTGTTATACAATATATTTCGATGTGTTTTGTCTTCTTCATTTAGGTACATTAAATTCATTATAATGCATTCCGGTGCATAGATTTAGGTGCACACTTTTCGGTATATACATTTTGATACAAACATTTAAGTACATTAATTCAATATAATACATTTCGGTACAGACATTTATGTACATTAATTAAATATAATACATTTCGGTACTAACATTTAGGTACATTAATTTAATATAATACATTTCGGTGCATATATTTCTGTACATACATTTCGGTACTAACATTTAAATACATTAGTTTAATATAATACATTTTTGTACACACATTTAGGTACATTAATTGAGTCTTTCAAGTTTGTTATAATTAATAAATTCAAAAATTCTTTTTTGGTAAAAAAATAAATTAAAATTTGTATATTAATAAATTTAAATATTTAATGGGAGAAAAATTAAATAAAATGTACATTAATTATTTTGAATTAAGGACACATCAAGGGATTATAATCAATATGTAATCTAACACCAGGTTTATTTTAAATTTTAATCTTCTTGAAGGATTAAAGTTAAAAAACCCCAAATCTACAGAGCTTAAGTAAAATAGGAAAGAAACAGAGAAATAGATGGTAACTAACTTTGATGTCGAGAGTTTGTTGCATAGCTTGTCTTCCCAACTCCTCCATTCATGTGAAGCACTTGCTCTACCTCCATTTTAGTTTGTGTTCTCAAATAATGCCTCTCTATACTCTTTGCTCTTGGCGCCTATTCTGCTATAAGAGTTGCATATTTATAGCGAAATACTTACCTCATGCAGCTGACTTGTTATTACCTAGAGAGTAATTTTTGGTGTACTTGAAGCACCGCCACACGATATTGTTGGTATAATCAAATTATTATACGTGTATTTTTTTTTTACCAATATATTCTAAAGATGAAACATTTAATCATGTCGCCACACATTATATATACATAAAATGGTAACACTAAGGATGGTGTTTCTGCTCCGTCGGTAAGTTGTAGCATGTCATAGCCTAAACGAATATGATATGATAATAGATAAATAACTTAAACCTAATTTTTAGTGAATTTAGTTAAATAGTACGGAGCTATTGGAGCCGTCATAAACGTATATAAAACATAGGTATAATCAAAATTCGTCTAACAAACGTATGTTTGGCATCATTAGAGAGTCTACACCAATCAAACTAGGTACGTGATGCTAATTAAATTTGTCGTGTACTCTTGGAAGAACCTAAAACTTGATTCCATGGTGTTCGTCTTGTCGCCTATGAATATGGTTGACTAATTATGGCACAATTCCGAAGAGTTCACTATTTAGTTAACGGCACTAATTATGGCACAATTCCGAAGAGTTCACTATTTAATTAACGGCATGCCATGCAGCATGAAGATAATTCCGAAGAAGGGAATTGCTATTAGCACTCCAAAAATCTCATTCTACACTCTTCACAAGTGTATTTTTCTTTCTAATTATAGAAAGTTTGGAGTTCCAAATGAGATTTTTGAAGTGCTAATAACAATTCCCCCGAAGAATCCACTATTTATGGTGTTGGTCTTCTGGACGATATTGGTCCAACTTAGGGCTTCGCCCTTGTCTGGGAGCTCAATGAAGGGTTAAGTAGTGGCTATATTCTCCCTCAACTTTAAAGGAGGGATTTTTAGCAGTATTCTGGAGTATAGAGTGTTTTAACCATCAAATTTTTATTAAAAAAAAAAAACTAAAATCTAACTGTTAAAAACTAGGAGTATACTCCGGAACATCCTAGAATTTTGCTTTAGTAATAAAAGAATATGTACAACTTCGTTTAAGTATAAGTCTTTCTAATTTGAGGAGCTCCCATATGTCATTGGTAACATTCTCTTAGAAGATTGTAATGTGTTAAAAAAAAAAAAAAAACTAGCTACTATCATTTCCACTAAAAAGAGGTAAAGAAATGGAAAACTAACCAAAATCCCCCCAAAACTTTCCTTTTAATTATCAGGACAATTTTTTTTAATAATACCCAAAATGGGCATGGAAAAGAAGACAATGAAAAAGGCATCTCAGAGATAGCATATGAAAAAGTAAAAATTGCATTTATCAAGACAAGCAAGTTCACATGCAAAGCAGAAAAATAAGTCAGACCATGTTTCAGAAACAATGCTGACAATTTCAGCAACAATAAAAGATGACAAGTACCAAGGAGATGTCCATACCATACCTTTGTAAAGATTTTAATTTTTTAGAGTACTCTCACTTAGTCTATATAAGAGGAGTTCCATTCATTGTAAAAACAGACCTCAACATCTCAATACCTGAATACCCTACTTTCACCATATACTCACACCGTCTTCATACTCTCAAGCATCCGTAGTCTTCTTAGCAGTCTTGTAAACACTTCCTTGTAAACAATTATCTTTGTAAACATTTCTTTGTAAACACTTCTCTTTGTAAACATTCTATATATCAATAAAAGTTCAGGTGTACATATTCAAGCAATCTCCAAGTCTTAAGTAAGTTTTCTTTCCTTTTAGGGTGTTTGTTTAATTAGACTTCTAGTCCAAAACAAGGAAACACTGTTGTAGTTATATTATTAAACTGACGATCATACTTTGTTCGAGCACTCTATTATAGATGAATGCTTGCCATACAAATAACTGGACATTAACCAGGGTACTTTTGAGTTCTTCGTACCTCTGAGTTCAGTCGTTAAGGCCTTATACCTGCATTGTGAGTGGTCGTCATGCTGAAACATGTCGAGTTCCATGTGCAAGGTTTTAAGTCTAGTTGTTATAATGGCCATCCGACTATTTAACTAGGCCTGCTTTGCGAATCTAGTATCAGAGCCAAGTTTAGCAGTTTAATAGTATAATTATAATAGTAAAGTACCTTGAGGATGGAAGTCATTGATACAACTGATATCACACTTGTTATTGTCCTTGTAGACCTTGTCAACCACAACCTCCAGGCATTTATTGTCCTAGACACCCAACTATAATTAGCATATATATCCGAAAGAATTAACAGGATGTTGAAGAAGCAGAAGTTTTATCTTAGTTATCTTGAACATCCTTCATTTATTTGTAAATATAACAACACATAAGTGCAGCATAAAGTTTTAAAAGCAAAAAGAGCAACATATCAAGTTTTAGAGACCTTAAGAGAAGAAAGAGAGTTTCTAAGAAATCAGTTAGTAGTAACTTTAGAGAAAGGTAGACTGTAATTTATGATAGATTATCTTAATTTAGAAATTAGTGAACCACAAAAAAGAAAAATAACCTTAGACCAAAATAGTTTAGTTTGTTATTTTCCATTGAGAAAGCATAATCATATTTTACATAGTGAAAAAAATCCACAAGCCAATAATATTGTAGATCTTATTATTAGTCAAGCATAAAATATAAAATTAGAAAATAATAAATATAATCATTTGTTAAACCAGTTGTTATAGCATTTTCAGAAAAAATCCATAAAAACAATTAGACAAAATTTAGACTATATTACATCTCAGTTAGAAGGTAATAATAAAAATATTAAAAGGTTTCCTAGCAAAAAGGAGATAAAAGAGCTTGTTGACCTCTTAGATAGTAAGCCGAAGCAAGTAGAACTTAGATCATTAGAAGTAGTTGAACATTTAAAATTAGAAGTTCAAAAAATTCAATTAGTGCAAAAAGAGTTGAGTGAACAAGTAGATAAGTTGCATAATAAAATAGATAAATTATTAGTTTAATGACCGATTCTAGAACTCGCAAAAAATATATCCAAGCTTTGAAAGAAATTAGTAAGTTAGATAAAAAACTAGTAGGTTTAACATATTTTTCAACACAAGTAGCCAGTAGTAATATTCCCATTAGGCAGAATAATTTAATTATTCAATTGGTTTTAAGTTTGGCTGAAAAATTAGATCAAGTTGAAGAACAAATAGTAGAAATAAACAAAATTTTACATTATGCATCTTCATCACTTCCATCATCTTTGCTAGATAAATTAGAAAATTTAACTTTAAGTGCAAATAATAATATTAGAAGACCTAAAATAAATCCTTTTGATAATAGAAAAGGGAACTCTTTAGGAAAAAAAGGAAAAGAAGTAGTTAGAGCTGCAGATATTCATCCAAATGAAGAAGAAACACAAGAATTTATTCGAAGAGGTTTTGAAAAAACACAGAAAAATAAATATAACTTGTATCAATTAGGTTTATTTGAAAACAAAAGTAGAATTGTAAGTAGCATTAGTCAACATGAAGTTAGCTATATCGATAAAGAAGTTACACTTAATTTAATTAGTAAGGAAGCAATTACTCATTTGAGAAAATCACATTTTAGTCAGATTCATATAGGAACAATATTAATTGGAATAACAGGATTAACTAGATCACAAGTAGGCACAAAAGCTTTAATATATATATATACGATGATAGATGAGATAATCACCAACAAGCAGCAATAGCAACAGCTGAAGTAGATTTAAATTCAAACTTAACAGTCATAGGATGTATTCCAAATTATGTTATGACAATTAATGAATTTAGTAAATATATTAAAGTAAGCATAAGAACAAAAAATTATAATATGAAAGGAGAGTATAAAAATTTGTGTATTAGCTTAATGTATATTGGTAAAGTGTCTGATAGATATCATATGATCATAAGTTTAATTTAGAATTTCAAAATTTAGTTCAAATATTTGGTAGTAAACATGTAAACGTGATAGAAGGAAAACCGGTAGATAATAGCTTTTTAGAAGGAACTCAGTGGACATTACCTAATTTACAAGTTGCAAGAAATCGACAACCAGATAGAGTACAAATATATAAAACTAGTACAGGTCAAGCAACAATTAGATTTAGTAATTACAAACAATTAGAAAAAAATAGAAGAGGATGACAGTGAGATCGAAAATGAGAGTATACATATGGCTTTTGATAATTTAGATATTAATTTAGTTGAGAAATTTTTTGATCATATTTTAGATAAGCTTATAGAAAATATTGATCATTTAGATGAAGAAGAGTACTTAGAAAAATATAGGACATATGATTTAGAATTACATAGAATTTCAGATGAAGAGATGAAAAAATTAATTTTAGAAATAGGAGTAGAACATATTTTAGGATCAAAAGAATATAATAATTTATTAGAATTGAAAGAAGAATGTAATCCAGCAGAAATATAATGAAAAAGCAAAAGTAGATTACATAGAAGAAAGTATGACAAAACCACCTATAAAAAATAGGATTCCATACTTGAGAGGGTTAGAACAAATTAATATAACCGATAAAATATTAAATTTAGATAATGTAGATCCACAAGATGATTGAGAGATGAGAAAAAGGTTGCATACATGTAGCATTAATGTTAGATTTTAGTAATTCACAAAATATGTTAGATTATTTTGAGCATACTTTGGATGATTTAGTTTTTTATTATTTCCAGTCATGGAAAGTCCAAAATCCAGAACAACATCAGGCAGCTAAAACACATTTTAATATTGATGGTTTCGTTACTTTGATTAAACAAGAATTTTTAGATCATAATAGGTTAGATGGCAGAAGTGAACAAGAACAAATAAGATCAATTACAAATTTAGAACAATTACAAATTTGTGATTTGAAATATATAGCTGAGTATACTACAATTTTCTTTAAATATTTAGGAAGAACATGTAGAATTAGTGATATTAATTTATTAGATACTTATATGACAAAAATAAAGGGACCGATAAGAGAAAAGATTTGGAATGAATGAAAAAAGCATCCAAAGAAAAATGGTATTGCAATAGGACCTAGAATTCAATATGTATATGATATACTTAGACAAGAGTGTAGTCAAATAAAAATTAAGAGACAAATTAGGAAGCAATTTTATATGAGCTGTAAAAATATAGATTCACTACAACAGTATGGTTGTCATAAGAAAAATAAGTATAAGAAAATATACAAAAAGAAATATAAGTCATATAAACCATACAAACAATATAAGAATTTCAGCATAAGACCTTCAAGAACATATAGGAAGAGAAAATATATTCCAAAACAATTTAGGAAAAGAAATAGTAAACCTTGGATTAGAAAATATAAAGCATTAAAAGATAAGAGTAGTTGTAAATGTTATTCATGTGGAGAGACTGGACATATTAGACCCAAGTGTCTAAAATTAGGAAAACAGTCGAGAGAAAAAGCACATTTGATGGAGTTGTTTAAGTTAGAAGAAGATGAAGATATTCAGTCAATATACAGTTTAGATGATTTAAGTGATAATGAGAGTATTTATAGTATAGAAAATATAAATATAATAGATTCAGACTCGGAAGATTCAAGTAGTACAAATAGTGATTTAGAAGAGTATATGTGTGCATTCATAGAAGAACAACATGAAGAAGAATATAAATACATTAATTTAGGTTGGCGAGAAAAATGTCATAAGTGTAGTAAATTAGTTGCAAATAAATATTATAATACATATTCAATAATGTGCGAAAAGTGTTATAATAATAAGTTATTAGAAGTTAATTCAGCAGAATCACAAGCCAATACTGAAATATTAGGAAGTACTGCTTATAGTATAGAAAAGCCAAAAAATAGTTCTTTAATTGTAACATCCCACATCGTCCAGGAGAGTGGATCTTGTAAGGCTTATATGTATATTCTCATCTCTACCTAACACGAGGCATTTTGGGAGCTCACTACTTCGGGTTCCGTAGGAACTCCGAAGTTAAGCGAGAATGAGCTAAAGCATTCCTAGGATGGGTGACCCATTTGGAAGTTCTGCTCGTGTGAGTTCCCAGAAACAAAACCGTGAGGGCATGGTTGGGACCCAAAGCGGACAATATCATGCTACGGTGGAGTTGAGCCCGAGATGTGACATTAATTACCATAAATTGTGAAATAGAATTAGCAAAAGAACATAAGATACAAACAATAGCTATGATAGATACAGGGAGTACAAAGAGTGTCAAAGAGAAGATTTAGTAGCAGAAAAATATAGACAAAAACTAGCAAAACCAGTCAGAATAAAACAATTTGATGAGAGACCACTTAACACATTGCATTAACAATGAGTCTATAAAAGTAGAAAAACAACAATTTAATTTACTATTAACATTTATTTCACTAGTAGGATCATACCCATTCATTTTAGGTTTAAATTTTTTGAAAAGTTTGCAAGGTTTTTTATTTATGAACCCTAACATAACATTTTTCAAAAGAGGTATCACAATAACTGACTAAAGTAATACTGTAGAAGCATACAAAAACATAAGTATAGAAGAATATAGTAGTCAAGATAGTTATTATTTGAAAAACTCAAAAGAAAATGATAAGCACAATAACGTAGAAGAGTTTGATAAAGAAATATTTGAACATGAATATCCGATTTTAGAAGAAGGAACCCGTATAGAAATATTATAGTTAAATAAACCAAAGAGTTTAGAAGAATTATTGCAATTAGCAGAACAAACTAGGATTATAGGAGAAGACCGACAGTTACATAGGAATAAAAATAAAATATTAGCAAAATTAGATATAATTAATCTAGATTTAACCATTAAGACAACTGATATGCCTTGTAATTTAATAGATAAACAAGAGTTTGAATAGCAAATTAAAGAGTTGTTAAATTTAAAAGTAATTAGACCATCTAAGTCTAGACATAGATCAACATCATTTAGTGTGAGAAAACATTCAGTGCTTAAGAGAGGTAAGGCTACAATAGTTTATAATTACAAGAGATTAAATGATAATACATATGAAGACATTTATAAGTTACCAAATAACGATGAGCTCATGAATAAAATTCAAGAGAGTAAATATTTTAGTAAATTTGATTGTAAATTAGGATTTCGGCAAATACGATTAGCAGAAGAATCAATTGAATGGACAACTTTTATTTGTCCAGAAGAACATTTTGAGTGGCTTGTTATGCCATTTGGACTTAAAAATGCTCCATCGATTTTTCAAAGAAAGATGAACCAAATTTTTAAGAAATATGATAATTTTTGTAGTGTTTATGTAGATGATATTTTAGTACATAGTAAAAAATAGAAATGAACATAGAGATAGTTTTACAAGAATTTATCAATAATATAATTGTGATTAGCAAAAGTAAAATAGCATTAGAAAAGTAAGATATAGAATTTTTATGAATGTATATCAAGTCAGGTACAATACAACTACAAGATCATATAGCTAAAAAGGTCTTAGAATATCCAGATAAGTTAGAATATAAAAAAAAGTTACAATCATTTTTAGGATTATTAAATTATGCAAGAAATTTTATCCATGATTTAGGAAGAAAAATAGCAGTATTACACAGTAAAACTAGCAAAACAGGACAAAAATATTTTAATAGTGAAGATATTAAATTAGTTCAAAATATAAAGGAAGAAATTACTAAACTTAAGCCATTAACATTACCATTAGATGATAGTTACAAAATAGTTGAAACAAATGCTTCATCATTAGGATGGGCAGGTATACTATACCAGAAAAACCATAAGGAGTCAGTAAAGTCTGACGAACAAGTTTGTAGGTTTTCATCAGGAATATTTAGTGATGTATAGTCAAGATTACCATCAACAGATTTAGAAATTTTAGGAATAATTAACTCACTTGAGGCATTTTCTTTATTTTTACATAATGAAGTATTTACGATTAGAATAGATTATCAAAATATAGTTTCTCATTACAAAAAAAATACATGCTAATAAACAGGTAGGCCGAAGATGGGTTAATTTTGTTGATTCAATTACAGGAAATGGTTTTAAACCTGTTTTTGAACATATAAAAAGTAATGACTATACATTAGTTGATATCTTATCAAGATTAATTTGTTGAACAAGAATGTAATATCGTGGACCATTATCCTCAAATGGCATAAGACCACAAGGCAGAAGAGCACACTTCAATGGCATAATGATATACTATGGACCTCCACCATTCAATGGATTCCAAATTAGCATAGCTGACCAGCATCACCACCAGTACCCACTTTCAACTTTAATGGCAATATTGTTGAAGGAATCAGAAATCCAACTTTGAGATATAGGCCAAGAGTATAAGGACTTTCTAATAAGCAGCAGATTCTTCTAGATAATTTTTGGAATATCCAAATCAAACAGCCAAGCATGAGGTTAGGTCATGAAAAACTAATTAGAGCCTTAGAACAAGAGTTTGATAGTTATAATTTTAATTTCCATCAAAGCCAGCAACATATTCATTCTCTTGAGCACAACCTTCAAGTCATCTCTAGGGTTCATGAGTCATTACTTAGTAAGTTTACCAAAATGAACCAAGAACTCAAATCTCTTAGAATGCAGCAGAAGACAAGTGACATTCTGAAAAGAGAATTGAAAATAGGTTTGGAAACTGATCAACATAAGAATAAAGGAAAAGAGGTTATTGAACCCATAGAACAAAAGGCTAATGAGCCCATAGAAGAGATTAAGATTGAGCTCTTAGAAGAAGACATTGAAATGGAGCAGCATCAAAATAATGAGCAGCATCAGCATCTGAATGACAAAGAAAAACAAGAAAGATATGAAAGTTTTCTTATGAATATATCTTTAGACTTAATAATAGATGATATCCTATTAGAAGAAATTTCAAAAGCAAAATTAAGGATAATGCCACCATATATGCAAAATGAGATCCTGAGCAGAGCATCACAGTCCATGAAAGAGTTAAAATTACAATTACAATGTGCTTTATATCAGTCTATCTTTGATCCAAAACCAGGGATGGATATGATTACAAACATGTATCCACCATGTCTTTGTAATAGTACAGAGAATTGTATTTGTAAACCAGAGGTTAGCATAGCTGTGGCCATGATTAACATGAGAGATTTTAGACCATGACATTTTAGTTATGAGCATCGGGAAAAACATAATGTGGTAGAAGTTACCCCTACTTTACTATTAGAGTTTGGCTATCTTGATAAAATATTTATTAGCCATATTTCCCAACTAGAATCATTTCCTGAAAAATTTATAAAAGTAGCATAAGATTATCTAGAAATGTGAAAAGAAATTTGCATAAGTTTTATTAGTAGTCATCCAGATTAGTATGTACATATGCATAAGGAGAAAGCTAGACATATAACCATAATTAATGAAGAGTTATTTAGACTATCCCCTATTTCCTCACATAGGTGGACTCCTTCACACAAAAATATTCTAAAATTTTGAGGGATCCAAATGCTAGCCTTAGATGAGTTTGAAGATTTTAGGTATGATATAATATTAGTAGCAGAAGAAGAAGAAATGTATATTTACAGTAAGACAAGGATCAGTCATCAGCCCTATTGGAAGCCTCAAAATTTCAAAGAAGAAATAGCAAAAATGTACTACAAGGTGAAAGAAGATAGAGAAAGAGATGCAGAGCTAGTAGAAAGCGATGAACAGTATTGGAACAATCTGACAGAAGAAGAGATGCATAACATCGACAACATGATGGAAGCATGAAGAGCTGGCAGCAAATTAGCATAAGTTGAATAGTATAATGTAAAATAATGTATTTCCAGGCAGAAATGTCAATATCATTGTGGATCCCGCTACAATAATAAAATAATGGAATAAGAGTAAATAAAGAAAAGAGCTTGATCCATCATGGACTTTTCATACATAAAATGTCCTTTTGACTAAGAATGAATACTGCTAGGCCATTTTCGATAAAACTTCCTTGAAGAAATGCAGAAATTTGCATACGTGAAGTTAATGTATCTCTATAATCGATGATTTTCCCTGCAAGTGTTGGTACTCTTTGTCGTTTAAAAAGGCCTTTGGAAGCCTTGAGTAGGCATCAGATCATGATCAAAGAAGCTTCCCTAGTACCATAAATAGAAACAGATACCTCTAAGATCAGGACTTTTGGCAAGGACGAATGTTTCCTACCTAGCCTAGCCCAGTATCATACATCGCTAGTCCAATACAACATTATCATGCCTCTCATGATTAAAATCTTACCTATGTCACGGTTTTCCTTAAAAATTCAATCAATCATATAATAGACTCCTAGTCTTTGCATTCTCATTCAAGTATTGCACGCTTCTTTCAGTTATGGATTAGTTAAAACAAAGTTCTTCAAAACTGAAACCTTGATGCATAAAGAGACTTTGAAAATGCATCTACAATTTGAAATTTTGAGCCAACAAACCAAACTAGAATGAGAGAAGCAATAACACCTCACGGATGAAGTAATAATATACATGCTTAGTCCTAGCATGAGACACAATATTTGAGGCTAATCGTTGTGCAAACTAGCGGTTATCACACAACAAAATAAGAGAATGGCTAAGAAGTAACCCATGCCTTGAAATAGCTTGCAGATGTAGATTATTAAAGCATCAATGGATGCAAGACTTCTATACTCAACTTCTGTATAGCTCCTAGCAATTGTGTTTTATATGTTAACACACTTGGTTGACATTAAAGTTAATGTCAGTCCTACTCCATGTTGGATGTTGTAGAGCACCAATAGTTGATCTATAAAAGGATGGATAGGCAAGGGAAGTGTCATCGGCTAGCAGTTGGTTTTCTTGAGAAGCTTATGAGCATATTTTGTTTGAGAAAGAAAATGCCCCGAGAAGTCCTATAAACTTCGCGAGCAAGAAAGAAATGCAAGGGTACAAGAATTTTGACTGAAAACAGCTTCATAACTGATATGTAAACTACCGGTGAATTTCCAGTGACTAGTATATCATCCACATGTACTAGTATCCATGTAAGATAAATGTCTGCTTTAATAAACAGAGAGGTGTCAGTAGTAGAAGAAGGAAATCCAAGAGAGATTAGAGTTTGAAACAATTCTTCAAACCAAGCGTTTGGTGCTTTCTTTAAGCCATACAAGGAACTATTCAATTTGCAAACAAAATGAATATGGAAGGATCCACAAAACCTTATGGTTGAACCATATACATATCTTTTTTCAACTTGACATAGAGGAATGCATTGCGTACATCCAATTGATTGAGGAACTAATCATATTGGGTAGCTAAAGCCGGAAGGCTAAAGGTTTCATAATAATCTATTCCTTTTTATTAAAGCAACCTTTTAGCAATTAATCGAGATACAGGGCCATGAATTTTTACTGGCCAGAGTAAAGTGGATCGGAATAAGTGCACCTCCATAATGAGGCCATGGACTAACATTTTGTTAGGCTCGGAAAAGCCGTAAAGGTAGGCAAGGCTCGTAAGCCTTGTTGAGAATGACCTACTTGGGCATTGACTCAATACCATTAAGCTTGTGTCGGTGGGGATTGGAATGGGATAGGAGAGGTGTTGGTGGTCATGGATTAAATGGTGGTGGTAGGAGTGGTGACTGGTGAGTAGGGTTATGAAGTGGCTGGGGTGGTGGGTAACGGCGATTGTAAGACTGTAAGAGAGGATGAGGGGCGGAAAATCTGGGGTTTTTTTTTTTGTTTGGTTCTTTTATTGTCAAGTTTTCCCCTTTAGTTATAAAAAATAAGAAATTCATGTCTACGTGTTGCTTTATAATTGGTTGAGGCAGTTAACAGGTACAAAATGACATTTTCATTTAAACTTAACAGAAGGATAACAAAAATTGCAAAAGTTTTTAATGGCATGCTGGGGCCTAGTGCTTAGGCAGCAAGACGGGGCCTAGGCGGATTAGCTGTATTTAAGTCAATCTATTATATTTCGTGTATATAAGTGTTTGTTTATAATTAAAATATATATAATTTCATCGTAAACTACAAAGTAGAATGTGTTGCAGTCATATTTAGAATAGAAATGTGATTGTGTAAATCCTACTGAATCTGGGAATGTATCTTATATTCCTATTAGGATTAGATTACCTATTAAATGTTGTAATCCTAAAGGGAAAGGTTTTACCCTTCCTACTACTATAAATAAAGGCACAATGGGGGTGAATCAAACACACCTCACAATTAAATCAATCTCTCTTCTCCCTAAAGCTTGCCGCACCCGTCTCTCTCTCTAACCCTTGATCGCTCAATCAAATAGGCATACAACACGTTACAACACACTCTTGCTAGAAGCTAAGGAATTAACGCATCGTTGTAGGAGGCTATCGTCCACCACATTCAAAGGCTTATTCGTTTTCTGCTAATCAGGTACGCTTAAAATAAAAGAAAATATTTGAAACGTCCACGAAGCATGAAAACATTCCCCATGATGCATGAACCCCTCTATGTTTATATTTTCCTTTCGATATATATATATATTGTATATGTTCATATATTTGTCAATATATATATATATATATTTGTTTCATGCATCGCACAATTAAATTGTTATGTGGAATTTGTGAGTCAATGTATCAAAATTAAATTAGAAGCAAATTAGGGTTTTCCTAAACCCTATGGGATTTTTGAAAAAGAAAGGGAACTTGGACATTGACTGGCACCCCCTGTAGCACAACCTTGGCAGCAGCCCTATGGGCTCTTGCTGCACCTAATTGAATCCCCAAGCCTTCGGCCTGCTAGAGTAGAATGGGCCTGTAGCCCTAGTTCTTTCTCTGTGGAAAGCCTGCAGCTTTCCTGGACCCAAACCAAACCCACGAGAAGCTTTGCTTGCTGGGTTCTTGTCCCGCACACACCCAGGCACGCAACCCTGCTCCTTCTTATGCCAGCCCACTTGATTGGGCCTTGGTTCCTTGAGGCTCGCAACAAAGGAAGCCAGCCCATGCGGCTGGGCTTCCATTCGAACCCTCACACCAGCCCACGGTGCCGGACTTTGTCCTCCTGTGCATCACCTAAAAGGCTAGCTTTTGCTGGGCCTTATTTTGTGCACCCCTGCACCCAAATCGAAACCCAGCTGCGACTGGGGTTTCTATCCCCTACCAGTGTGACTTGAAGTCCACTCCGTGACCCTCCTTGGGCCGTGTCTTATGCTTAAGACACCCACCCATGCCCACATATTTTTGGGGCATATTTTTCAATCCAAATGCTATTATTTTAGCATTCTAAAATAATTTAACCCGTATGTTAATATTATTTTGCTTCTACAATCGACCCTGTATGGCCCGATTTATTGAATTAATTAAAAGTGACCTGCAGTCCATTAATCTGATAATAAATCCAAAATTATTGATCTGAAGATTACTTTTGGACATTAATGATTCAATAATTTATTTCTATACTTTGAACCGTCACATACTTTCGTAGTAATGAAGCTCTCACACTTGAGTTCCCGAAGACAACTCAAATCCACTACACTTAGTTAGTATATTGCATTCTGTGTTTCTTGCAGGAACTTCTCATTATGAACTAATTGTTCATAAAACTAAATTGAACCTGTAGTTTCAAATTTAGTGCCTTTGAAACCCGAAGTTTTCATTCAAAACATACCACATAAAACCCGTAGTTTTCATGCATAAATTAAACCAATACATGTCTAAAGAACCTGTATGTTCTACGATATATGTCTATGGCTTACCATATGACTAATCACGTTTTCTCCCTCCGTTTTAGGGACATGTCAAACTTGAACAAGCTCGATTTCTTCGCTCTAGAAGTCTCTGGAAGAAACTATCTAAAGTGGGTTCAAGGCGTGAAGCTCTATCTCACTGCAAAGGGTATTAGATTTACCATCGAGACACCTATCGCCAACAAACCTGTTGACGAAGCTCAGAAGGCTACTACAATGATCTTCATCCGAAGACACATTTATAAGGCACTGCAGACTGAGTATCTCGTTGAGGAGGACCCACGCATTCTCTGGCTTGCTCTGGCCAACCATTTCGATCATTAGAAATACATATACTTGCCTGAAGCAACACACGACTGGCAACATCTTCGCTTCTAGGACTTTAAGTCCGTGAATGAATACAACTCTGAAGTTTGTAGAATCCGTTCTTTGTTGAAA
The DNA here is from genome assembly GCF_916048215.2 of Malus sylvestris. NCBI lineage: Eukaryota > Viridiplantae > Streptophyta > Magnoliopsida > Rosales > Rosaceae > Malus > Malus sylvestris. The sequence continues at coordinate 9,292,076 of NC_062269.1, forward strand.
TTCTGCAAAGTGGAACTAACCGAATCAAATCTTCTAGAGAATACCTATTCGACCTTCCATGCCACCAATATTGTCCTGCAGCAACAATATAGGGCATATAAATTCACCAAGTTTTCGGATTTGATCTCTGTTTTACTTCTCGCTGAAAAGCAGAACCAGCTTTTGATGAAGAATCTTCAAGCTTGACCTACTGGCTCGAACGCCGCGCCTGAAGCGCATGCGACCTATTCTAGCAGCCATAAACGACGAAAGAACCATCGTGGCCGTGGCAATGGGCGGCAAGCCTAACCACGGGCCCAAGGTCAATAGAGTGCCGCACCTAAGGGAAGAATTGCGACCCAGCAGCGTCCACCACTTGCCCCTAAGGTCCCAAACTTCAAGAACAAGGGTAAAGCTCCTGTTTAGGCTGCTTCTACTGCACTAGACATGTGCTATCACTGTGGATCAAGGGATCATTGGTCACATGTATGCCGAACTTCCCCTGAGGCTATTGCCAAGTATCATTCCCGTCGTGTGTCTAACTTTGTACATGTGGATCATCTGGAAGATGTAACTACATCAATGGAGATATCGGACTTCCAAGAGGTGTCAGCACCTATGGATGAATAAAATAGACATATATTTAGGGTATTTACCCCTAGTAGTGGCCAAACCCACTAGGAGTGGCCGACCCTACCCCCCTATTTTGCTAGGTTTATGGTTTAGTTTTGAACAATTTTTCTAAATATTTGGAATAATTTGTTTGGTTTTGGTTTGTTTTGAATTATGGATTGTTATTTGAATGGATATTATTTTCTCGAATTGCTTAATTGAATGAATTGACTTATATTTATACATGTGACCAATTCAATGAATTTATTTCTAGGTATGTCTAGTGGGGAAGTTAGTTGTCTGACAGATAATGCAACCATGCACACCATCTTGCGTGAACGCCACTATTTTACTAACTGCATACCCAAGAAAGCTTATTTGACAACTTTCTCAGGCTCATCCAACCTGATTGAAGGATACGGAAAGGCACATATCATGTTGTCTAATGGTACAATTCTGACCATTAAGGAGGCACTCTATTCTCCACGTTTCGGAAGAACGTGTTGAGTTTTAGAGACATTCGAGATAATCAATATCATCTTGAAACCACTGAAGATCATGGTTTTGAATTTCTTTGTATCACTTCGTATGAATATGGCTAGAAGCATATTCACTAGAAGTTGGAACGCTTGTCGAGTGGGTTGTACATCACAACCATTCGCGGCATAGAAGCCCACAGTGTGGCCGGCCCTATGCCTGAGTTCTCTTACACTTTGTTGCTTTGGCATGATCGTTTGGGACATCCTGGACATGACATGATGCGTCGTATCCTCAAATCTTCACACGGGCATAAGTTACATCCCTATGTTGGACTCCCACCATGCAAAACGTGTTCTGTAGGGAAGTTGAATACTTAACCCTCATATACAAAGATTCTTCATGATCCCCCTAAATTTCTTCAGAGGATTCAAGGGGACATTTGTGGACTAATCCAACCAACCTGTGGACCATTTAGATACTTTATGGTGTTGGTTGATGCATTGACAAGATGGTCACATGTTTGCTTGTTGTCCACATGCAACGCTGCGTTTGCTAAACTCCTAGCTTAAATCATTAAGCTAAGGGCTCACCACCCTGATTATCCGATCAAGTCGATTCGACTGGGTAATGCTGGAAAGTTTACGTCACAAACTTTTGACAATTATTGCATGTCAGTAGGGATAAATGTGGAACATCATGTACCCCATGTTCACACCAAAAACGGTCTAGCAGAAGCTTTCATAAAGCGCCTTCAATTGATAGCTCGGACTTTGGTTATGCGAACCAAACTGCTGGTACCTGCTTGGGGCTATGCAATATTGCACGCAACTATATTGGTTCGCCTGAGGCCCACCGCTATCCAACCACATTCACCGTTACAGTTGGTCACTGGATACGAGCCTGACGTCTAGCATTTACAAGTGTTTGGGTGCGCCATTTATATGCCAATAACGCCGCCGCTATATACCAAAATGGGTCCTCAAAGAAAAATGGGAATCTATGTCGGTTATGATTCGCCATTAATTGTTCACTACTTAGAACCCTTGACAGGAGATCTCTTTACTGCACGTTTTACGGATTGTCACTTTGATGAGACAGTCTTCCCGTCGTTAGGGGGAGATAAGCATGCTAACGTTCCCGTAGAATGCTGTGAATTGTCGTGGTATGCTCTCACTATGTCTCATTTAGATCCCCGCATTACCTAGTCTGAAACTGAGGTGCGTCAAATTATAGATCTTCAAAGCATTGCTCAAAGCATGTCGGATGCTTTTAATGATCTAGCAAAGGTGACAAGATCACATATACCCGCTGCAAACACACTTGCAAGGATAGATGTACCCCGTGTACGTCAACAACCCGCCTGGGAAGGCTGGTCCGTCCCCAAAGGTGGGGAGGTTGCACCCTCCACACGGCAAGGTACATTGACGGCTAGCCAATCATCTGCTCTGACCCTGAAGCGTGGCAAACCCCTTGGTTCAAAGGATTCACAACCCCGGAAGAGGAAAATGGCACCAACTAGTGACCCTAGTTTGAATCTGATCATCGCTCACTCATCTGTTCCAACGCATGAGGTTATTCTAGATTACGGTGATGCTTCAGATGAAACATGCCAGCCTCCCAAGAATCGTGAGATTTCGGTCCCCTACACAGTATTGGATGAGGTTTGGAATAGGAATGAGATAATCGTCGACGATGCATTCTTGTACTCAGTAGCTACTGACATCATGCTTAGCGATGACATTGAACCACGTTCCGTCGATGAATGCCGGCGTAAAACCGATTGGTCAAACTGGAAACAAGCAATCCAGGTCGAACTCAATTTACTCGCGAAACGTAAGGTATTTGGACCTATCATTCCTACACCACCACGTGTGAAGCCCATTGGCTACAAGTGGGTTTTTGTGAGGAAGTGTAATGAGAATAATGAAATAGTGCGATACAAAGCATGCCTCGTAGCGTAAGGCTTCTCTTAGCGTCAAAGGATTGATTACGAGGAGACATATTCCCCCGTCATGGACGTTATAACATTCTGCTACCTAATCAGTTTGGTAGTTTCCGAAAAACTGAATATGCAGCTTATGGACGTGGTAACCGCGTATCTCTATAGGGATCTAGATACAGAAATTTATATCAAAGTTCTAAAAGGACTTCCATTAACTGGCTCAAATAGTTCTAGACCACAGAACACTCTTTCAATTAGGTTGAGGAGGTCACTCTACGGATTAAAACAATCCAGCGGATGTGGTATAACCGTCTGAGTGAATATTTGACAAGTCAGGGTTATGTGAACAATGAACTATGCCGATGCATGTTCGTAAAGAAGTCACATTTCAGATTTGCAATCGTTGCAGTTTATGTCGATGACATGAACCTCATTGGGACTCCTTCAGAGCTTGAAGAAATTGCTACACACTTGAAATCGGAATTTGAGATGAATGATCTTGGGAAAACTCGATAATGTCTAGGCCTAGAGATCGAGCATTGTTCGGATGGAATCCTAGTACATCAATCGAACTACACCCATGGTCATTCGGACTCTAGATGCTAAACGAGATCCCTTCCGTCCAAAGGAGGATGAGGAAGAGATTTTGGAACCCGAAGTTCCTTACTTATGTGCAATTGGGGCTTTATTGTACTTGGCTCAGTGCACTAGACCCGACATCTCCTTCGTTGTGAATCTATTGGCTAGATACAGCAATGCGCCCACACGCAGGCACTGTAATGATGTTAAAGACATTTTCCGCTACCTCAAAGGTACTACGGATTGATTCTCGCCTTGTTGGTTATGCAGATGCTGGATATCTGTCTGACCCACATAAAGCATGTTCTCAAACGAGTTATGCCTTTACCGTTGGAGACACTGCTATATCTTGGAGGTCTACCAAGCAAACACTAGTTGCGACTTCATCTAACCATGCTGAGATTCTTGCTCTACATGAAGCATCGCGTGAGTGCTCTTGGCTAAGAGAAGTTATGGAACATATTCGAAGCACTAGTTGTCTTACATCAGTCGTTGACCTTCCTACAACGATCTTTGAAGACAATGCAGCATGTATCAAGCAACTGAAGAAGGGAAATATCAAGGGAGACAACACTAAGCACATAGCGCCAAAGTTCTTTTACTCACACCAGCAGCAGCAGCATCAAAACATTAAAGTCAAGCAAATCCGTTCCCAGGACAACCTTGCCGATCTCTTTACCAAGTTATTGCCCAAGTCTACATTGCAGAAGCTCGTCCAAGGAATCGGTATGCGTAAATTATCTGAGTTGAATCGCTTGTAGTTGTCTTATTTAAAAGTTATGTCTAACTTAGGGGGAGTATCTAGAAGCATACTCACATGATCTTAATGTACTCTTTTTCCTACGATTAGGGGCATTTTTCCCACTGAGTTTTTGCTACCTAACGAGGTTTTAATGAGGCACCCATCCTGGGATGATCATACTCCGATGAGTTCACTACCTTCGTCCCGTTTGATGAGTGTTTAGACATTATGCATATTTTCTTACTTTTCTCCTTAGTTTATGGGGTTTACCATAGCAAGGTTTTTGTGAGTTTTTACAAATGCATACTTCACTTAAATTTGAGACTCGCAATCACCCGTTGTGCCGATGACTTCATCAACTATTCTATCATATCTGCTGAAGATCTGATGCGATGGTTTGTTGAGTATTTGCACACTCAAGGGGGAGTGTTGCAGTCATATTTAGAATAGGAATGTGATTGTCTAAATCCTAATCTGGGATTGTATCTTATATTCCTATTAGGATTAGATTACCTATTAAATGTTGTAATCCTAAAGGGAAAAGTTTTACCCTTCCTACTACTATAAATAAAGGCACAATGGGGTGAATCAAACACACCTCACAATTAAATCAGTCTCTCTTCTCCCTAAAGCTTGCCGCACCCGTCTCTCTCTCTAACCCTAGATCGCTCAATCAAATAGGCCTACAACAGAAGGATATATATATATTATGAAGTATTGAAACATAATGAAAATATGGGGAACAATCGCATAACGTGTGTTCATTTAAGTATACAACAAGTCCCTAGTAATTTATTGTAAAAAATAAAATGCAAAATGAAAGTTATCTATTTTCTCTAAGTGAGTCGCAACCTAGACGAGTGCCTAATCGGGTCTAGGATAGGGAGGCAGGTGCCTAGGCTGGCGTCTCAGTAGGTCTAGGTGTCATTTCTTAATTTTCAAACGCTTAAGTATTAATTGGGACAGTGACCAACCGCCTAACGCGAAGACGAAAATTTTTAGAACAGTGAGTTTGATGAATTGCTAATGATCTTCACCGCAGGATCGTGAGTAACAGGTTTTTCAGCCCAGGGGTCAATTCGTATTAGACTTTCGCCACAGTGACTACACACAAAATTTGGCCTTTAATAATCTTAGAATAATATCTCGGAAACTTCAAAAAGTCTCCAATAATTCCAAGCAATCATCCAAACTTATAATAATTTTTCAAAGCAGAAAATGTTGGGTCTCACACTAAAAGTGAAACAAATAATAAAACACTAATAAGGGGCTATTTGGTACCATTTCATTTTCAATTTAATTTTTTTTGAAAAACTAAAAACTAATATTTTGTTTGGTAATTACTTTAAAGAAAATTGAAAACCAAAAAGTGAAAACTCAAGGCAAGATTTTGAAATCTCAAAAAAGTAGTTTTTAGTTTTCATTTTTCTTAAAATAGAAAGTTGTAAGTAGTTATTAAACAAGATTTCAGTTTTTATATTTATAAAAAATAAAAATAAAAATTAAAAACTGAAACGAAATAGTTATCAAATGGCACCTAAGTTGCATGAATAAAGATTGGAGGTCTAGCAGCAACTACAATGATATCCTGAATAGCTGAAACACAAGCTTTAATTTCAATAAGAGGCGGTAGAGGACAAGCAAACAAAGATTGGCCTATTATTTGAGTACTTTCAATGCGTAAAGGCTCCCATTGGCAATAGACAATTAAATCCCCTCCAGTGAATAGTAATTGCCTTTGATGAACATTTTATTTTTAATTTCGGATAGGATTTTTAACTGATCTTGTCACGTCCGTGTGTCATTATCCGAAAGTACATTTTTTGTGGATGGATTTCGATAAGATTTTTAATCAATTCTGTCGCACGACGTGTCCTTCCATGTTTAGAATTGTTGAAATGTAGTGTAAGATGGGAGAAATGGTAAGGTATTTATAGAAAAAAATTATAATTTTTTAAATTTTTTTTGAATTTTTTTTGGATTTTTAATTATTTTTATTAACTTTATTAAGTTGAATAGTCGGATTACAAAAAAATTTGAAATCCAACTGTCCAGATTGTGACACGTGTCCCCCCCCCCAAAACAATTATGTTTTTTTTCTTATTTTTTAATTTTTAAAACAAAAAAAATATGAACCGTTGATTTGGAAATCAAACGGTTTAGATTCAACTGCTACTTAGTGGGCTGCAACGTGGGCCCCACCGCCTGAAACTTGTTTGTAATTCGCCCCCCACGCGCATGTGTTATGCACGTGCCTGATGCAAAAATTATTATAACGTGGCTCACGTCATGTTGATGTCAGCTTTGCATCACTCCCCCTCATGCGCTCGGGCCTTTGACTTGTGCTTGAGCTCTCCCACAGGCTCCCCCTCTGCCCAATTTCCCGAATGGGCTGGCGCCACCTTGGGAGGGGATTGGATTGCAAATGGGGCCTGTACACAGGGCAAAAGAACACGGTGGAAGTGCTCTTAAAAGGTAATCTCTTTGCATAAATGGTTATTTTTGTAGACATTGAAATTTCGGTGGCATAAATGTTAGCCATTGCATTAAGATTACATTTGTAAACATTGAAATTTTGGTGAAATAAATGTTGACCATTGTATTAAAATTACAACCTTCATTCACTTCACCTACATCATACACTAAGTTCACCTACAACATCCACCAAGTTTCACCTACAAACATCCACCAAGTTTCACCTACAACATCCACCAAAACAAATGGATGGTGGTGATTCATTCCCAAAGCCTATAAATAGGCTCCTCCATCAAAGAATCAAGAAACCAATTCACAAATACATTTCTCTACTCCCAAATTGGAAGAGAATTCTCCAAATCTTTGAAGCTTCGAAACTCTAAAGCTCTCAAGGTTCCCGAAGAATCAAGAAAGCTCTCTTCGTTCTTCGTTCTTCGTTCATCGTTCTTCCAAGATCAAGCCCCGACGGCCCTTGGATCAACCATCCACCAATTCAAGATCAAGCCCCAAAGGCCCTTGAAGAACTTCCACCAATTCAAGATCAAGCCCCGACGGCCCTTGAAGAAAGCACCATCGTTCATCATCCATTCATCCAAGATCAAGCCCCTACGGCCCTTAGATCAACAAACATCAACAAATCCACACATCCAACCGTTCTTTAAGATCAAGCCCAAAAGCCCTTGAAGATCCGTTCATCACCGTTATTCAAGATCAAACCTTAACGGCCCTTGAAGAAACGCTCATCCTCAAGATCAAGCCCCAACAGCTCCTTGAAGATCCGCTCAAATCCACCTTCAAGATCAAGCCCACGGCCCTTGAAGAACGTTATTCAAGATCAAACCTTAACGACCCTTAAAGATCCGTTCAAATCCACCTTCAAAGATCAAGCCCACGGCCCCTTGAAGAAACTTCCAACAGTTCATCCAAGATCAAGCCTCGACGGCCCTTGGATCAACGAAACATCCACAAATCAACACCTTACGGAGATCGAATCAGAGGATCAAATTTGAGAGAGATTGTAACCCAAAATCATCAAACACAATATTTTGTGCACGTTGTTCTTGTCTCTTTCGTTTCAGGAATTTTCCGTGTTCACAAATTGGCACACCTAGTGGGACCATCTCTACCTCTCATCTCTTTCTCCATTCAAGAAATTCGAGCACACTTCCAAAATCAATGGCATCAAGGAAGGCTCAAGCTGTTCCCACAACCAACACGAAGAACAAGAGCATCCTTGCCGCAGGCGGTGCCATTTCAGGCATCGTAACTCGAAGCAAGGCAAGAGCTCTTGTTGCCTCATCTTCCACCCCTACATCAACCCTGCCAAAGGAACAAGAGTACCCGAGGTACGAACCTATGATCACCCTGGCCTCGTTAAAGGCACCAAGGGAGGAAAGCCCGAAGAAGTACTCCGAATCTTTGTTTTCCGATGCTGACTCAAGCGACAGCACATCCATGCAAGTTATGGCTACCGGAGCAACTTCAATCGATGAGCAGCTGGCTTAGATGAATGAAGCAATTGCAAGGTTAACCCGAACTGTGGAAGAAAAAGGCTTACAAATTGCAGCACTCGTCAACCGACTGGAGGCGCAGGATGACGAGAAACCCAACCCGAAGATTGATCATCTGAAGAAGGAAGACGACGAAGAAGACGAGCCCCCGACGAAGAAAATCGATGTGAAACCGGAGCCAGACCAAGCAGCGGCACTCATGGGATCTCTTTCTATCCAGCAGCTGCAAGAGATGATCACCAACACCATCAAGGCACAATATGAAGGAAGCTCTCATGCCTCCACGTTGTACTCGAAGCCTTACTCCAGGAAGATTGACGCCTTAAGGATGCCGAAGGGCTATCAACCGCCGAAGTTTATGCAATTTGACGGAAAGGGAAACCCAAAGCAACATGTCGCACATTTCATCGAAACCTGCAACAATGTAGGGACGAAGGGAGATTACCTCGCCAAGCAGTTTGTGCGCTCGTTAAAAGGAAACGCCTTTGAGTGGTACACAGACTTGGAGCCCGATTCCATCAACAGCTGGGAACAGTTGGAAAGGGAATTCCTCAACCGTTTCTACAGTACCCGCCGCACTGTGAGCATGCTGGAGCTGACGAACACGAAACAATGGAGGGAAGAACCAGTCATGGACTACATCAACCGATGGCGTAATCTAAGCCTCGACTGTAAGGACAGGCTCTCCGAGATTTTTTCAATCGAGATGTGCATCCAGGGCATGCAATGGGGTTTACAATACATCCTTCAAGGTATCAAGCCACGGACTTTTGAAGAATTAGCCACCCGTGCCCACGACATGGAACTGAGCATCGTCCACCATGGAAAGAAGGAGCCAATCACCGATTTCAAAAGGGATAAGGTGTTTACTTCAAGAGCAAACAATAATGGGAAAAAGCTCGCCAAGGAAGCTTTTACCACAAAAACCATCCCTATCAAGACCTCGTCCGCACCCGTCAAAATCTCCTTCAATAACAAAGCAAAGGATATAAAAAGAAGTGAGCCTTCCCACACCTAAGATAGGTACAAAAACACTTTGAGGGAACTGGAGCAGAAGGTATACCCTTTTCCGGACTCCGACATGGATGCAATGCTGGACGACTTGCTGGAGAAGAAGGTGATTGAGTTGCCTGAATGCAAACGCCCTGAAGATATGAATCGTACCAACGATCCCAAGTACTGCAAGTACCATCGTATCGTGGGTCATCATGTGGGCAAATGTTTCATCCTAAAAGAACTCATCATGAAGTTGGCACAGCAAGGGCGGATTGAGCTCGACCTAGAAGACACAGCTGCAACGCATACCACTACGATCGTGTTCGGGTCCTTTGATCCCGTGCCTCTTCAAGAAATACCTGACCATTCCTATCAATGTACAAGCTACATGACACCTTCTGCACAACCATCATTGGGGGCAAACGATCAGGATGCACCTATCGACGATGAAGAAGGGTGGACATTGGTGACCTATAAGAAGACGAGGAAGCCAAGACCACAAGCTATAAAGCCAAAAGGGGAGCAAGCGAGAAAGCATCGTCGCCGCAATAATAGGAAGCCTAAAAGAAGTATAAGAGCTGCTAAGTCAACATATGCTGGGGAACCTATGGAGCAAGAGCCACGTATTCCCGTCTCCTTGCACGAATACTTCCCGGAGGACTTCTTCCAACAGTGCACTATCAGTGCATGTCACATGGTCGAAGTAGAAATGGAAGAACCCTCAAAATATCAAAGCTATCACCACTGAGGGGGAAAATACTCTTACAATTGAAGAAGGTCTGCCAACACACCTTAGCATCGAATGAGCGCTCTGGTTGCCAAATGAGATGCGAAGAGAACTGGCAGCGGTCTTGGCAAGTCCCGACAACCAAGAAGTGCAAGAAAGCAAGAACGACAGCTTGAAGCTTCGGCCATATGAATGTGCCACATGCTGTGCCGCCGAGGACTTAATCCACTTCACCGATGAAGACTTGCTGCTAGGATCCAAGCCTCACAACCGACCTCTTTTCGTCTCTGGGTACGTAAAGGAGCATAAAGTCAGCCGCATGCTTGTGGATGGCGGATCAACCATAAATATCATGCCAAAGTCAACAATGACCACAATCGGCATCAAGGTGGATGAATTATCCCTAAACCGTCTACTAATCCAAGGTTTTAACCAAGGAGGACAAAGAGCGATGGGCATGGTCCGAGTGGAGATGACCATTGGTGAACTCAAGTCAAGTACAATATTCCACGTGATTGATGCAAAAACTTCCTACGGTTTGCTCTTAGGAAGGCCTTGGATCCATGCAAATGGAGTAGTACCGTCCACCCTTCACCAATGCTTAAAATTTTACCAAGAAGTAGTGAAGGTGATCTATGGCGACACCAAGCCATTCACTGAAGCCGAATCACATTTCGCAGACGCCAAGTTCTACATGGATGAAGACATGGTGCCTGAAACTCTTCGAAAAAAGATCAAATCCATGGGAAAAGCAACACCTAAAAAGCAGGAGTGGCAAGCCGTGCCAAAAAAGCAAGAAGAAGAAGTTATGCCATCTTCAAGCAAAAACAACGATGAGCTTGCTGAACCTGCAACAACCAAAGGGAGTAGAACGCCCTCAAATGGACCAAACATACCCATTTTTCGATACATCCCGACGTCTAGAAGAAAGAATGGTCAATCCCCGTTTGAAACTGCAGCAAGCAAAGCCGATGCACAGCGGCACATGGATAATGTAAAGTTGCTTAAAACAAATGCAATTCTGCCTTTAACACAGCTAGGCGACACTAAGGTTGCAGGACCATCACAACGCTTCATAAAAGGCCTGCCAAAAGGGGTAGAACCAAGCTTTCTCCCAACCAAGAGGACCGAAGAAGGTTTTGATCCAAATGCCTACAAACTCATGTCTAAAGCTGGGTACAACTTTACCTCCTCTGCAAATTTGGGAAAGAAAGGTTTGAACACCGTCAATGACAACAAACGTGATCTCACTAAAACTCAGAAAAAGTTGGAGGAACATGGTTACGGGGTCAACAACAACAAAGCTGGACTTGGCTTCACACCAAATGCACCGGTGAAGATCTCTAGCAAGACAAAAATGCTAGCGCTCAACACATCAGCGTGAGCATTATACAAAATAAAGAAGAGCCTCAACCTGCCCCCCAGACGTCAGTATTAGATAAAATGAATCGTTCAAGACCCAGAGTTTTGGCAACTAAACTCATTGGCGGTCAAAACAGAACTTCCGTCTTCAAAAGGCTTAACACGTCAGCATCTCGAAGCTCTGTTTTCAAAAGGTTGTTGAAACCTAAGAAGCAAAGCAATACGACTAGCTTTCCTCCATGACAGTCAGTTATGGAAAGACTTAAAGAAGCCAAAAAGCCTTCCAGAAGGAGAAAGACGACACCAGAAGTAGAAAAGATCGATCGTCTGGCAGAAAAAGATAACATTTGAAGTTTCATTCCTTCAAGAATGAAGCGCCAAACAATTTTGGAGGTTAACACAGTTGGATCACTGAAAGTAAAAAGGCGTACCATCATACATACTGGACAATCTTCATGCCAACAAACTCAAGGGGTCAACATCGAAGAAGAGGCCCAAGACGTCTTTCACATCACAATCCAAGAAGGTGAAGAAGATGAAATCCTCGAGGAAGATGTCATTACACAGTCGTCACAACTCGAAGATGGGGGGCAAGCCACAGTTGACGATCTCAAAGAACTCAACTTAGGCATAAGTGAGGAACCAAAGCCTATCTTCGTGAGTGCATTACTAAGTGCAGACGAGATAGAGAAGTATTACCAGCTGCTATTAGAGTACAAGGATGTCTTTGCTTGGACCTACAAGGAAATGCCCCGCCTCGACCCCATCATTGTTGTGCATCATCTTGCAGTCAAGCCTGGAACGCGACCAATAAAGCAAACTCAAAGACGCTATCGATCCGAGCTCATCCCGCAAATCGAGGCTGAGATTGACAAGTTGATCGAAGCAGGCTTCATTCGAGAGATGCAATACCTCAAGTGGATCTCCAATATCGTCATAGTCCTTAAGAAATCTGGACAAATACATGTTTGCGTAGACTTCCGAGACCTCAATGATGCTTGCCCAAAGGATGACTTCCCCTTGCCAATCATTGAAATCATGGTGGACGCAACCACTGGCCATGAGGCACTATCATTCATGGACGGCTCTTCTGGATACAATCAAATTCGTATGGCTCTTGAAGATGAGGAACTAACAGCATTCCGCACTCCAAAAGGTATCTACTGCTACAAGGTGATGCCCTTTGGTCTGAAGAATGCTGGAGCTACATATCAACGCGCAATGCAGAAGATCTTCAATGACATGCTACACAAGAACGTAGAATGCTATGTAGACGATGTGGTGGTCAAGACAAAGAAAAGATTAGATCACTTGAAGGATTTACGAGTAGTGTTCGAAAGGTTGCGAAAATACAACCTCAAGATGAACCCGTTAAAATGTGCATTTGGCGTCACATCTGGAAAGTTCCTTGGCTTCATTGTCAAGCATCGTGGCATTGAAGTGGACCAATCAAAGATCAAGGCCATTCAAAGCATGCCCGAGTCAAGAAACCTGCACGAGTTGAAAAGTCTACAAGGACGGCTAGCCTTCATCAGACGCTTCATCTCCAACCTTGCAGGGCGTTGTCAACCGTTCAGTCGACTCATGAAGAAAGATGTTCTGTTCGTATGGGACAAAGCATGCAACAATGCTTTTGAAAGCATAAAAAAGTATTTATCAAGTCCACCTTTCCTGGGGGCACCTGTACCAGGGAAACCGCTCATATTGTACATCGCTGCTCAGGAAAGTTCAGTCGGAGCACTCTTGGCACAGGAAAATGAATCCCAGAAAGAATGAGCGCTCTACTACCTCAGTCAAACGCTCACCGGCGCTGAGTTGAGCTACTCCCCAATAGAAAAAATGTGCCTTGCCTTGATATTTGCCATCCAGAAGCTCAGACATTACATGCATGCTTACACCATCCACTTGGTTGCTAAAGCTGACCCGGTCAAATACGTCATGTCTAAGCCAGTTTTGACAGGACGACTAGCTAAATGGGCATTGCTTCTCAATCAATACGAGATCATCTACGTCCCAACTAAAGCCGTCAAGGGACAAGCACTAGCAGACTTCCTTGCCGACCATCCAATCCCAGCCGATTGGAAAATCTCAGACGACTTGCCTGACGAGGAGGTGTTCTACATCGACATATTCCCGACATGGACGATGTTCTTCGATGGATCTGCACGAGCAGACGGAGCGGCGGCAGGAGTAGTATTCATGTCGCCACAAAGGCAAATACTACCTTATTCATTCCAACTAAGCGAATTATGCTCCAACAACGTCGCTGAGTACCAAACACTGATCATCGGGCTCCAAATGGCGATCAACATGGAAATTACAGCCCTTGAGATATATGGCGACTCAAAGCTCATAATCAATCAACTCCTGACTGAATATGAGGTGAGGAAAGATGATCTCGTCCCATACTTCCGGCTGGCAACGCAATTGCTGCAAAAGATCGAGGCCGTAACACTAGAACACGTGCCAAGAAAAGAGAATCAAATGGCAGACGCTCTCGCCAACCTAGCCTCGAGCATAACGTTAGGAGAAGACGAAGCCATAAACATGCCAGTCTGCCAAAGATGGGTAATCCCGCCTGTCACTGAAATGGTACTAAGATACAAATGTTATTTCCATACTTTCGGTCAACGTTGAAGAATGGAGACAGCCGCTGATCAACTACTTGGAGCATGGAATACTCCCAGATGATCCAAAACACCGTTCTGAAGTACGTCAACGAGCGCATCGCTTCCTCTATTACAAAGGGACACTCTACCGGCGATCTTTTAAAGGAGTACTTCTGAGATGCTTAGGCGAGGAAGAAGCCAATCAAGCCATGGAAGAAGCACACTTAGGAATATGTGGAGCGCATCAGTCTGGACCAAAGCTTCATTTCCAACTCAAAAGAATGGGTTACTACTGGCCAAGCATGGTAAAAGACTGCCTAGAACACGCCAAAAGGTGCCAAGCCTGCCAATTTCACACCAACTTCATACATCAACCGCCTGAACCATTACACCCTACAGCTATTTCATGGCCATTCGATGCATGGGGATTAGACGTAGTAAGACCAATTGCGCCAAAGTCATCTGCAGGAGAAGCTTACATCCTGGCTGCAACAGATTACTTCTCCAAGTGGGCTGAAGCCATACCCCTGAAGGAAGTCAAGAAGGAAACTGTCGTCCGTTTCATCAAGGAACATATCATCCACCGATATGGCGTGCCTCGCTACATTGTCACTGACAACGGAAAACAGTTCTCCAACCGACTCGTGGACGAGCTCTGCGAGAAATACAAGTTCAAGCAGCACAAATCCTCCATGTATCATGCTCCGGCCAACGGTCTTGCAGAAGCATTTAACAAGACATTGTGCAACCTTCTGAAGAAGGTAATCGGCAGAACAAAGAAAGACTGGCATGAAAGAATAGGCGAAGCACTTTGGGCATACAGGACGACATATAGAACGCCTACCCAAGCTACACCTTATTCTCTCGTATATGGCGTGGAAGCTGTTCTACCGCTCGAAAGTCAAATCCCCTCGCTAAGGATGGCTTTACAAGAAGGCTTGACTGATGAAGAGAATACAAAGTTGCGCCTTCAAGAGCTGGAAGCCCTGGATGAAAAAGACTCGAAGCCCAGCAACACTTAGAGTGTTATCAAGCACGACTCTCCAAAGCCTTCAACAAGAAAGTTTTCCCTCGTTCTTTTCAAATGGGAGATCTCGTCCTTTCATTGCGTAGGCCTATCATCACAACTCACAAGACAAAGAGCAAGTTCACGTCAAAATGGGATGGACCATACGTAATACAAGAAGTCTACACCAATGGCGCCTACTTAATCATGGCGGAAGACGGCTTGAAGATCGGCCCTATCAATGGCAGATTCTTGAAACGCTACTACCCCTGAAATGCGACAACTCATGCTCTTTGTTCGCACGAGCCTAAACTGCATGAACCAAAGCTCTTGGCCCGCAAGAGCATAAACTGTGTACGGTAAAATCATCATCAAAATTACTGTTAAATTCATCACTCATTTGAACTACGTTATGACTTGATCTCTTCTTTGGAAGGGTACGTAAGCGGCTCGAACATTCAATTTCGAGTTCAGTCATATCAAAATAAAAAAAAATATATATGAAAGTTTTATTAAAGAAAGTCAATTTTATTACAAAAGAATAAATAAATAAATAAATACATATGTTATTATGTATGTACAAAAAAAAAAAAAAAAAAAAAAACAAAACAAATGCATTGAGAGAAATAAAGTCCGTTTTTATTTATTTTTTCTGGAAATTTTACATAAATTTGCATTATACATACTTAAAAAAAAAATCAAATCAAATTTACAAGAGGGGATCTTCAAGGACGATCAGGTGCCGCCTTACCACTCGGCAGAGCTCCAGAAATGAGAGGCGCCGGAGGTTGACTGTTTGAAGCCACACCACTCGGCGGAACTCCAGGAAGAAGAGGAGCCAAAGGTTGATCATTTGGAGCTTCATTACGCGGTACAGCCCCAGAAGACGAAGGCAAATGCTGCTGGAACAAACCCACAAACCTCTGATGATCAAGTAAAATCTGACCATCAGATTCCTGCATCAGGTCAATCTTCCTCTTCATGTTTGTCGCATAGCTATGTGCGAGCTTATGCAATTGTTTATTCTCCTGCTTGAGCCCTCTAATCTCCTGTTTGAGACTCGTCACTTCAGCCGCCAATGATTCAACTTGACGGGTTCGAGCAAATAGGCGTTGGGCCATATTAAACACAAAACCTACACACTGCACACTGAGAGCCAGATAATCCTTAACAGCCAACTCATCAGACCGTTTGGAAAGTAGTCTGTTATCTCTGGGAGTGACAAGGTTTCGGGCCACCACCGCAGCGGTCATATCATTCTTCACCACCGAATCCCCAACGGTAAGAGGACCAGTAGGGGATATGAAGGATGGACGCCATATGTTATCTGGAGAAGACGGGATTACCTCTTCACCAAGGTTCAAATCAAAACGACGGTCGGAGGGTCCAGACATTTTCAAAGGTGTTGAAGAAAGAAGAGGTCGGACAAATCAAGATCTTAGAAGTGCAAGAAGGGAGTTTCTACAAGCGAAAATTCAAGTGTGCTTTGAAACGAACTGCGTGCCTCTATAAAGATCAACACTCGACGGGATTTCAAAGATCGAAGAGGCGAGCTCAGAATTCGAAGAGGCCAATTCAAAAATCAAAGAGGCAAGCTCAGAAATCAGAGAAGCATCTTGCTTTTCCAGACGCGTTAGCACCCGTCACGCGCAAACTCAGCTTTGCGGAAATCATGGGCAATTTGTTAAAGCGCCAATCCCAGATATCGAAGAGGCGCCAGTCTTTTTCAGCCTCGTCAGCACCCGTCACGCGCAAACTCAGCTTTGCAGAAATCACGGGCAATTTGTCGAAGCGCCGATCCCAGATATCGAAGAGGCGCCAGTCTTTTTCAGCCTCGTCAACACATGTCACATGCACACTCAGCTTGACGAAAATTACGGACAATTTGTCGAAGATTTCTGATAAAGAAGAAAGCACGTGAAGCCATACTGATCAATCACGCATTGGTTGCCGACACGAGTAAAAGAATAGTACCTCTACAGGTACTAAAGAATTTCCTATAACTGTCCACCTTCACCCTCCATAGCAGGGCAGACATACATAACCTTTCTTCATCTCCGAGAACCTTTCTTCATCTCCGAGAATGCCTTCCCAACGAAGCCTCTCGAGTCACTCAGTGTTTCTTATTCCTTGGGGTACCTCTGCAAACAAATGACACCAAAGCAAAAGTATCTCATATCACCAGGGTAGAAAGCAAGAGTATCTCATATCATGCGTTCTCCCTGTCCTTTCCTTTTTCCTTGTTCTTACCTACAAAGACAAGGATAAAGAAAACAATATGCCGGAACCTCCACTTAAACTCGGATGCCACATTTGCCTGGAGAACAGATAAGGCAAGTGAAAATGATACCTTGCAGCATATGGAGACAATGTGCAGAAGAAACAAGCAGATAAGAATGCAGTCTTCACAGTCAGCTCAGCAGAAGGAGTCCGAGCTGAGGAACTCAAGAAGCTACCACATCTGCCTGAAGAAACAAGCAGAGAAGAATGCAGCCTGCACAGTCAGCTCAGCAGAAGGAGTCTGAGCTGAAGAACTCGAGAAGATGCTACATTCTACCAGAAGAATAGATAAGACAAGGGAAAATGATACATTGAAGCATGTGGAGACAAGCACAACAAAGCACGTGTCGATTCATCCGCTACTTCTTTAAAATCAAAAGTATCTCATATCATCAGGTTTGCAATCACTCTGGGTGGAGGACTCATTTTGACCTTCAAATTCTTGGGTCGACTTGCTAGGCGTTGTAGGCTGCATGTGCCGTTTCACCACCCTTGAATCAAGTCCTTAAAGATCAAGTCACCAACTGGAAGAAGAGCCCATCAATCTTGAAGATCATACCGTTGACCAAACTGCTCAGGTGTGAATTAGAAAGATTGAACAAAGCAACAAGTCGTCACCTTCACCTCATGCCTGCTTGCCATGTGTTCGAGTCAACCTTCAAGAATCAAGCATCAACGGCCCTTGAAGAAGTTTCCGGCCAAATTCAAGATCAAGCCTCGACGGCCCTTGAGGAAATCACAAGTCCGATTCAAGATCAAGCGTCCACCATATTTGAATCAAATCCAGTTCAAGAATAAGCTGTGGAAAATCAACAATTGGAGGAATCCAAAAAAATCCTCCAACCCAGTTCAAGATCAAAGCTGTGGAAAGTCAACAAAGCGCAAAAACAAATACGTGCCGATTCATCCACTACCAAAGCCAAAGATCATCTACCACATAAAGCTCCTTGTGGTCCAATTTCAACCTTCAAGATCAAGCCTCGACGGCCCTTGAAGAAATTTCAAACAAAGTCCAAGAACAAGCCTCAACGGCCCTTGAAGAAATCTCCAACCCAATTCAAGATCAAGCCTCGATGGCCCTTGGATTGACAACTACATTAAGGGACTTTAAAACGCATCTCCTACATGTAACAAGCACATGTATACAACGCGCCTTGAAGTGGGGGCATTTGTAGACATTGAAATTTCGGTGGCATAAATGTTAGCCATTGCATTAAGATTACATTTGTAAACATTGAAATTTTGGTGAAATAAATGTTGACCATTGTATTAAAATTACAACCTTCATTCACTTCACCTACATCATACACTAAGTTCACCTACAACATCCACCAAGTTCACCTACAACATCCACCAAGTTTCACCTACAAACATCCACCAAGTTTCACCTACAACATCCACCAAAACAAATGGATGGTGGTGATTCGTTCCCAAAGCCTATAAATAGGCTCCTCCATCAAAGAATCAAGAAACCAATTCACAAATACATTTTTCTACTCCCAAATTGGAAGAGAATTCTCCAAATCTTTGAAGCTTTGAAACTCTAAAGCTCTCAAGGTTCCCGAAGAATCAAGAAAGCTCTCTTCGTTCTTCGTTCTTCGTTCATCGTTCTTCCAAGATCAAGTCCCGACGGCCCTTGGATCAACCATCCACCAATTCAAGATCAAGCCCCGACGGCCCTTGAAGAAAGCACCATCGTTCATCATCCATTCATCCAAGATCAAGCCCCTACGGCCCTTGGATCAACAAACATCAACAAATCCACACATCCAACCGTTCTTCAAGATCAAGCCCAAAAGCCCTTGAAGATCCGTTCATCACCGTTATTCAAGATCAAACCTTAACGGCCCTTGAAGAAACGCTCATCCTCAAGATCAAGCCCCAACAGCTCCTTGAAGATCCGCTCAAATCCACCTTCAAGATCAAGCCCACGACCCTTGAAGAACGTTATTCAAGATCAAACCTTAACGGCCCTTGAAGATCCGCTCAAATCCACCTTCAAAGATCAAGCCCACGGCCCCTTGAAGAAACTTCCAACAGTTCATCCAAGATCAAGCCTCGACGGCCCTTGGATCAACGAAACATCCACAAATCAACACCTTACGGAGATCGAATCAGATGATCAAATTTGAGAGAGATTGTAACCCAAAATCATCAAACACAAATATTATTTTGTGCACGTTGTTCTTGTCTCTTTCGTTTCAGGAATTTTTCGTGTTCACAATTTTATTATCCAAAAGTATGTTCACACTTTCGATTAGCTAATTAATGTAGTTGCTCGCAGATTGCATGTAGCTCGTCTGGTTAAAAGTATTTGTTTTTGTATTTAAAGTTCCGTGCTTGAATTATTTTCCTTGTAATTAAATGTAGATTATCTTATCGTTTGTTATAAAAAAAATAATTTAGTTGCTCCTTTTATCGCACGCAGAGGGCCTTACACATTTGTTCTGGTTAAAAGAATTATTAGACATTTTTAGGGCATGATTAAATAGGGGCTGTTGTACCTTTCCCAATTTGGTTCAGCATCTGTGAAACTTGTGGAACATATGATAGTATGATGTTACTATTGCAGGACAGGCTCCGGCTAATTAGGAGCCCTAGGCAAAAACTTTGGCCCTTGTCAATATAAAATCTTAGGAAAACTAACGAAAAATCCTCAAAACCTTTAGTTTTAATGAAAAATGACAAATAAAGGTGTAAGTGAATAGCACCAAGAAAGGTAAAAATGTGGTTTTTCGTTAAAAGTAAACAGTAGCAGGAGTGTGTCGTTAATGTAGCGGTTACCATTTTTCATTTGTCTTTTCTTGTTGTATTTTCCCTCACATCCACACCCGAAGATAATTACTTTCCGACCACTAGGCTGGTGCGCAGTCATGAAATAGGAGAAAAAAACAAAGGAGACTATTTTTTATCTAATAAAATTGGATCATTGATCACTCATATTTCTGTATGCACACTTTTCCCCCATTATTTCTAGTACTGATATGGATATGGTGAGATTATTTAGTTTGGGTTGAGACATGAATGTAAGGAAGATGTATACAGCATATTCCAAGGATCACAGTCATGCTACTAAGCCACGAAGCTCATGAACAAAATCCGAAGTACAAAGATAAAGACAAGAGTCATACCTGCAGCACCTAATGAAGATGATCAAGCCATGACAGACTATCAAACAGTTAACCTTCTCCTCTTCGCAATAAAACAAGCGCTCTCAAACAATAGGTCTTTGATACAGAATAAGCAGGGGAATTGCAAGAGCAGTGATCAACGTTTATATACTGAATGCTTTCCTAACTGATCTCCTATTAGAATTAGCTTAGGACAAACAATTCAATCTTATTAAACACGTGAATAAATATAGTCCTAATACTTTCTTAAGTCCTCAAAACTTGGACTGTTATTAGAACTAGTAATCCTCAAAACTTGGACTGCTATTAGAACAGAGCTGGACAAGGCTTCGAAATGGCATCTGTATACATACTCTCAATCATGTTGCTCACCCATATTATAACACATGATATATCAAGTGACAAGTATTCTGGTTACATTAAAAATTTCTCAAGGTGTGTTAACAGTATAGAGACACATGGTTTCCTAAATCAGCTTCAGTTAAGAGTTTGTTAAGTGTTATTGGGATATATACTCAACACTCCTCATAATTATTTATGTTTTCCAAGATACATACAAAGACAGAAGCGCTCTTTCTGTTCAGTTCATCTTCCTCATTTTACTGAAAGATTGTTGATCTTCTGCAATACTTAAAGCGTAATAAGCACATTTATTTCTTATAATGCAGTACAAAACATGAAATGCAGAATGATAAAAAGAACAATATAGCCTAAACCACGTTGTCATTTCTTGCATATTCACCTTGTTCAACGCTTCTTTGTCAACGAGATAACCAGGTTAATGTACTGGCAATTCTCCATTTCCATGTGATCAAGGACATCTTCTTTGAACCGGTGAAACAAATCGTCCATAGCTGCTTCTCCGAATTGGGTTGCCAGAATAGGCTCTCCCACAGCCCTTATATCAGTGGCAAGTACGGCAGCCCTTGCCTTTTTATCAAGGCCACTGTCAGCATGCTTTATATAAGAGTCCCAATCATTTTTGAAAACTTCAAGGCTTTGCAAAGTAAAAGATCCTTCAGCCTCGATTACATCTTCAACCTCCTTTGTTGTTGGTGCAATATGGCAGATTGAAGATCTCCAGTTTTTCTTTCTCAATCAAACCCTGAAATTAATGTAACTAAATAATGTTAGTAATTAGTAAAGTAGTTATTGAAGGAAACAAGTACATTTTAAGACTTTGTTGGGAAATTAGGGTTCCTTGTCGTTAAGATTAGGGTATGCTTTGGGCTGCTTTTTAGTTTTCGTTATATATAGAATGTGTTTTGTAATTTTTTAGAATAACAAGTCAGTTAAAATGTCTCCCTTAGTTTGTAACTCTATCGGCAATTTTGTTTATTTGTATTTGTAAGGTTTAATTTGTGAGTGATCAAACACCAAGTCATACAATAACAAAAGTAATATGAGCTATATATAAAGTAAGACTTAATTAGGGTTGTAACTGGATAACAACCATTTGGAGGGAAATATAAGGAACAAATTTGAATTTAAATGTTGCAGTTAGAGTTCCTTTGATAACTGATTGCGACTGCTCACTTAATGGGAGGAAGCAGTTGCAAGGTATATATAGAAATGCTTGGTCCCTTTTCTCGGTGGTCTGTCCTTGTTCCATATAGTTTGATTTGTCCCATTGAAAACCAGATAACTCTAACGTGATTACAAGAGAAGAGAAGACTAACCATTGCCCTAAGAACTGATTCATCCACTGCAGAACATGGCTGCAAATTCAGGTTAGTGCTTCTGCCACTCAAGCAATGATATAACTGAGTTCTGCTGCGCAAGCGGAGGATTCTATAACTGTGCTATGCCGCTCAAGCGGTAATATAACTGTGTTCTGCCGCTCAAGCGGAATGCGAACCTTTTTAGTAAATTATTAGGGTTTGTGCATGTTCATTTAATGCCCATGCATAGCCTAAATTTGTTGGTAAGGTTTGATGGTTTCGATCTCTAAAAGGACCTACATGTGGTATCAGAGCCGATCCATTCAAACCTAAATTTGTTATATATATATATATATGTATGTATGTATGTATGTTTCTTTAAATATATGATGATGATGAATTTTCCGCTGCTATTCAAGTCTGCACTAATGTGCATTGCAGAGATTGATACACCAGTATTACAAAATGTATGTGTTGAATTTTGAGTACTGATATCATGTAATACACTTAATTCTTACACCAAAGTGTTCGAACAAGTATAAAGGTTACATGCATTCATAAAGGATACTTCAAATAGCAATTCATAATATTAACAAGTTAAGAAATTTCCAAAGAAATTTGTTTACTGGGATTGTTATGAATTGATGTATAGTGAGTGATGAATTCAAGTACTTATGTGATCCTTCTTGCCCAAAGGTGTAGTGTTACATAAGATTATGTCCTTTATACTTGGCTATGCAATGAAGTTGAAATTCATATATTTTATGGATAGTTTCTTGCCCAAAGGTGTAACTGGTTTCATAGTTTAAGTGTGACAAGACGATTAAGACTAGTTCTTCTTTACAACACTTATGAATTTTCAAACCAATTGTCTCATGATTCAGGGTTTAATATGCTTAACCTTGTTAACATTGAAAAGTTGAACGGTAACAACTTCAACACTTGGAAGCAACAGATTGAAATGAATTTGGGAATGCTCGAGTTCAACATTGCTTTCAAGACTCCTCAACCAACAGCATTAGTTGCTGGAAGCACTGCTCAAGAAAGGGAACACTTTGCCAAATGGGAAAAAGCCAATCAGATGTCTCTTCTCATTATGCAGAATGCAATGGAAGCACACATCAAAGGTGGCATATCCAGTTGTGACTTAGCCAAGGATTATGTGGCTAGGATTGAGGAGAAGTTTAAAAGGTCTGACAAGGCTGAAGTGGGTGCATCACTTTCTGCGTTCATCAACAGCAAGCATTATGGGTTAAGTAGTGTACGTGAGCATTATTGAAGATGGTGAATATTTCTAACAAACTGAATGCAATGGAGATTGGTATCACTAATCAATTTCTGGTGCATATGGCCTTGTATTCTTTGTCTGGAGAGTATGACCAGATCAAGGTCAACTATAACACTCGGAAGGAGACATGGAGCATCAACGAACTCATTGCCATCTGTTGTCAAGAGGAAGAGATGTTAAAGAAGTCAAAAGCAGATAGTTTGGAACTGGCTAATCTTGTCAACACTAGCAAAGGCAAAGGGAAAATAATTGTGGGGAACAAAAATGATAATTATAAAGGCAACAAACCCTCTGGATCTCGAACCACTCCAAATGCTGCAATAGGTCCTAAGAAACAAGTCAAAGGTTCTGGTGTGTCTCTCAAAACTCGTGGAGCCTCTACCTCACTTGGTTTACAAGTTCAAAAACCTCATTTTAAAAAGTGTTATCACTGTCAATCCACTGAACATTTAAGGAAGAACTATCTAGCCTTTAAGGCATGGCTAATCAGGAAATGTATGACTGTCTTTGATGTTTTTGTAACTGTGGAATCAAATATGGTTTTTGTACCTCAAAACTCTTAGTGGTTTGACACTGGATGTTCCATCCATATAACAAATTCTTTGCAGGGATTTCAAAGCTGGAATGAGACAAGTAGAGAGTCCTATAATGTTTATGTTGGGAATGGAAATAAAGTGTTGGTTGAAGTAGTTGGTACTGTCATGTTGAAACTGTCATCTAGTTATGTTTTAACTTTGAACAATGTACTTTATGTACCTTCACTTAGAAGGAATTTATTTTCTGTAACTCAGTTTGTTAAAAATGGTTTCTCTTATATTGGAGATGCCAATCAAATAAAGTTTTATCTTAAGAACCAATTTGACAGTGTTATTGGCTATGCTTTTCCAAATGGTGACCTTTGGCAAATTGAATGTTCATATTATCATGATTGTTTCAATATAGTGCATTCTGTACCAAAGAGAATGCTCACTAATGATACATCTTCCATGCTTTGGCATCGAAGATTGGGGCATATCTCCAAGGATAGAATGTTGAGACTTAAAAAGGATGGTATGTTGTCAAATGTCAACCTTGATGACTTATGGGATTGCATAGATTGCTTTAAGGGCAAGACCACTAATTTAACCAACAAGAATAAAGCTAAAAGAAGCAATGATCTCTTAGAGATCATTCACACAGATGTGTGTGGTCCATTTCCAACAAAAACAATATGTGGACACTCTTACTTCCTTCTCTTTATAGAAGATTTTTCAAGATATACTTACTTGTATTTGATTTCTGAAAAATCTCAAACTTTAAATTGTTTTAAAATCTTCAAAGTTGAGGTTGAAAAACAATTGAATAAGCAAATCAAAATAGTGAGATCTGATCGTGGAGGTGAATTCTTTGGAAGGTACACAAAACAAGGGCAACTCAAGGGACCATTTGCTTTGTATCTGCAGCAATAGGGGATAGTGGCTCAATATACTACACCAGATACACCATCACAGAATGGAGTAGCTGAGAGAAGAAATAGAACTCTTAAATACATGGTGAGGAGCATGTTTTCATATGCACATCTTCCAGAATTTCTATGGGGTGAAGCCATTAAGATAGCCAATTATATACTCAATAGAGTGCCAACCAAAGCTGTCAATATTACACCTTTTGAAGCTTGGACAGGGATGAAACCTAGTTTTTCACATTTCCATACATGGGGATGCAAGTGTGAAGCTAGGCTTTACAATCCAAATGAAAGAAAATTGGATATGAAAACAACAACTTGTTATTTTGTTGGTTATGCAGAAAAATCTAAGGGATATCGATTTTATTGCCCATAGTCTCACACTAGACTTGCAGAGACTCACAATGCAAAGTTCATTGAAGATGACAATTGTGATAAGGTTAGCTCCAATTATTCGATTGACTTTGAAGAAAGAAATGAATCTGCATGTATTAATCAACCTTCAGATAATCGTAATTCAACTTTGACATTGCCAGTTCCTATGTTAACCCCATCTGTTGACACTTTGACTACTCACAATCCTTCTCCTTCACCTGTCATATCAGTGAGTACTATTCAGCCCTTTGCACCCTTGTTACAAGCATCTCTTGATACTCATGATATTAATAATGCAGGACCTAGTACTAGTACTACATTGGTTTCATTGCAGCCTTCTCAATCGGCAACTAGTGCTCAGATCTTGCAACCCACAAGAAAGTCTTCTCGACAAAGAAAGTCAGCAATATCAGATGATTACATGGTGTATTTGCAGGAAATTGAATATGATATTGGTGAATCAGATGATCCTCTCACTTCTAAGGAGGCAATGGCAAGTCCTCATGCTTCACTTTGGCATCCAGCAATGGTTGATGAATTGAATTGTTTGTCTAGTAATAATGCATGGAATTTAGTGGAATCAACACTAGAGATTAAGGCTATAGGCTGCAAATGGGTGTTTAAAACCAAAAGGAATTCACAAGGCAATGTAGAGAGACATAAGGCAAGGCTTGTGGCTAAAGGTTTTACTCAAAAGGAAGGTGTGGATTTAACTGAAACATTTTCCCCAGTTTCTACCAAAGATTGATTTCGTGTGATTATGGCATTGACTGCACAATTTAACTTAGAACTTCATCAAATGGATGTTAAAACAGTTTTTTTAAATGGTGGATTGGATGAGAACATTTACATGAAACTGCCACTTGGATTCGTTGAAAGGGGGAAAGAGAATTGGGTCTGCAAGCTCAACAAGTCTATTTATGGACTTAAACAGGCTTCAAGACAATGGTATGAGAAATTTGACCAAGTTGTGACAGGTTTTGGTTTCACTAAGAACAAGATAGATAATTGCATTTATTTGAAAATGGTAAAGTCTCAATTCATTTTCATGGTTCTTTATGTGGATGACATCTTGCTTGCTAATTCAAACACTAAATTGCTTACTGAAACCAAGAACATGTTGTCAATTCATTTTGATATGAAGGATTTGGGAGAGGCTCATTATGTCTTAGGGTTTGAAATCTGTCGAAATAGGCAGCAAAGGATTTTGGGGCTGGCATAAAAGAATTATATCAGTAAAGTATTGAAGAGATTTAATATGGAGAATTGTAGTAATGGAGATGTACCAATTGGTAAGGGAGACAAACTCTCTACCAAGCAATCTCCCATAACTGAATTTGAGATTCAACAGATGAAGGACAAACCTTATGCTTCCTTGGTTGGCAGTGTGATGTATGCTCAAGTTTGTACCGGACCAGATCTTGCATTTGCATTAAGTGTTTTGGGAAGGTTTCAATCAAATCCAGGGCTTTCTCATTGGAATGCTGGAAAGAAAGTACTCAAGTACTTAAAGAAGACACAATCTTATGTACTGTGTTACCACTATGTTGAAGATCTAGAATTAACATATTACACTGATGCTGATCTTGGAGGATGTGTTGATGTAGAATGTCAACTAGTGGTTATGTTTTTATGTTAGCTGGAGGTGCAGTTTCATGGAGAAGTAAGAAACAACAAACGAGGGCTGTTTTAACAATGGAGTCTGAGTACATTGGGTGCTTTGAGACAATGAGACAAGCAAACTGGTTGAAGAATTTGATTTATCATTTGAAAGTGGTTAGAAGTATTGAAAGGCCAGTGAAGATTTTCTGTGATAATACATCTGCAGTGTTCTTTGCCAAGAACAATAAGACGTCTGAAGCATCGAGGTTGATGGATATTAAGTATCTAAAGGTGTAGGATAAAGTGAAGGAAGGTATTATAGACATCCAGCATATCAGCACTCATGATATGATAGCTGATCCTCTAACAAAAGCCATACATGTTACAAGTTTCAATAAGCATGTTACAAGTATGGGTTTACAAAACTCATTTGATTGAGTTTGAATGTGGGAGTGAGACAATTGTGATTGATGTCTTACTATTTGTGATGTATTATGAATGTACTCGATTAACTTAATGATTTAATGAATTGGTACAACATCAAACTGTGTTAAGTGCATGTGTTAATTCTTGCAAGTTTCACATGTATGAGATATTCATTTAATATCTCAGGACCAAAGAAATGTGGGAGCACGATTAGTATACTATAATGATCCCAACTAAAGTTTCCTCATTCACAATGCTTATATTTGATATGATCAGTTGTGATTTCAGAAGAACTTATGCAAACTTTGATATCAGCTTCTCTAAAGTTCGACTGATGTATTGAATGAGAAGTAGTGGTAAGTCATTTTGTTTAATAGCTCAGTCATCACATATTGCTTGTTTACAGTAATGTTAGAGTGTTTAATCTTGCTCATGTGGAAGAATGTAAGGTTTAATTTGTGAGTAAGATCAAACACAAGGTCATGCAATAACACAAGTAATATGAGCTATATATAAAGTAAGACTTAATTAGGGTTGTAACCGGATAACAACCATTTGGAGGGAAATATAAGGAACAAATTTGAATTTAAATGTTGCAGTTAGAGTTCCTTTGATAACTGATTGCAACTGCTCACTTAATGGGATGAAGCAGTTGCAAGGCATATATAGAAATGCTTGGTCCCTCTTCTTGGTGGTCTGTCCTTGTTCCATATAGTTTGGTTTGTCCCATTGAAAACCAAAGAACTCTAACTTGATTATAAGAGAAGAGAAGACTAACCATTGCCCTAAGAACTGATTCATCCACTGCAGAACATGGCTGCAAATTCAGGTTAGTGCTTCTGCCGCTCAAGCGGAGGATTCTATAATTGTGCTATGCCGCTCAAGCGGTAATATAACTGTGTTCTGCCGCTCCAGCGGAATGCAAACCTTTTCAGTAAATTATTAGGGTTTGTGTACGTTCATTTAATGCCCATGCATAGCATAAATTTGTTAGTAAGGTTTGATGGTTTCGATCTCTAAAGGGACCTATAGTATTTTCATTGGTTCCATCTCGATAGAGATGTACTTAAAAAGTGGCCATAAACTTGTGATAGTGGTCATAAACTAATGTGGTTCATATTTAGTTGCTTTTATTTTGTTCCTATTTGGTACATAGACATTTAGGTTTAATTATCTAGGCCACACATTACCTCTATCATTGAGTTTGAGTCCGACAACTTCCCAAATGCAAAGTGGGTCATGGCTCTTTATGCTGCCCATTGTGGTGAGGACCATACTTCCTCCCTTACATCCACACCCCAAGATAATTACTTTCCGACCAGTAGGCTGGTGCGCAGTCATGAAATAGGAGAAAAAAAACAAAGGAGACTATTTTTTATCTAATAAAATTGGATCATTGATCACTCATATTTCTGTATGCAGACTTTTTCCACCATTATTTCTAGTACTGATATGGATATGGTGAGATGATTTAGTTTGGGTTGAGACATGAATGTAAGGAAGATGCATACACCATAATCCAAGGATCACAGTCATGCTACTAAGCCACGAAACTCATGAACAAAATCTGATGTACTAAGATAAGGACAAGAGTCTTACCTGCAGCACCTAATGAAGATGATCAAGCCATGACAGACTATCAAACAGTTAACCTTCTCCTCTTTTTTCATTTATTTATTTTGTAACACGTTAACCTTCTCCTCTTTGCAATAAAACAAGCACTCACAAACAATAGGTCTTTGAAACAGAATGAGCAGGGGAATTGCAAGAGCAGTGATCAACGTTTATATACTAAATGTTCTCCTAACTGGTCTCCTATTAGAATCAGCTTAGGACAAACAATTCAATCTTATTAAACACGTGAATAAATATAGTACTAATACATTCTTAAGTCCTCAAAACTTGGACTGCTATTAGAACTAGTACTCCTCAAAACTTGGACTACTATTAGAACATAGCTGGACAAGGCTTGGAAATGGTATTTGTATACATACTCTCAATCATGTCGCTCACCTGTATTATAACACATGATATATCAAGTGACAAGTATTCTGGTTACATATAAAAATTTGTCATGGGGTGTTAACAGTATAGAGACACATTACTTATTCTAAAGTAGGGGGGAGGGCAGGCGCTGTTCATGTTTCTTTTGATTTTGCTTTATTTACAACAAAGCCATGCAACAATACCAGCCGAATGGGAGGGTAATTCTCAAAATTTCAGAGGGTAATTTTGTCCATATGGCTTATCAGGAAGCCACTCGATTTCATGCTATTTACAACAAAGCCGTCAGGTTTGTGATGATATTGGGGCTGGGTTGGAAGGGCAATTTTGTCCTTTGCGTTTGAGACGGATTGGGGTGGGTTTAGGTTTGCTGTCATTCAGTGAGGGTTTCAGGGATGGGAGCCATGCCTTCGATAGAGAGAGAGAGGGCAGAAAGCATGGTTTCGACTGAGTGGGAGAGAGATTTAGGGATTTTGTCCACTTTTTGAGAAAACGGGATTGGTAAGGAGAGAATGGCTGAGGGAGGTATGGGAGAGAGTGGGTTTCACGTTATTCACAAAATTCATTTCCGTTCAGATTGTAATTTTGGTTTTACGACAGAGAGCTTCGACTTGCAGAGAGGGAGAGAGAGCCTGCGGCTTGCAGAATCTCGATGATGGAAGAAGAAGAAGCTCAGAAGTCTGATACGCCAAGTCGGAGGAACCCTAAAAGCCAGAGAAGAAGAAGAAGCTCAGAAATCGAAGCATTCGGAAGATGAGGCGGATGCGATCGCCGTTGTGCAGCTCAGACCATCACGATTCACCATTGTCACCCCATCACCGCCGTCGAAAACACTACCATACCATCATTCTGCAAAAGATTTGGTAATTTCTGAATTAGGGTTTTTTTTTTTTTATGTGAATTTCTGGTTTAGGGATTTAGGGTTTTTTTTTTATTATTATTTTTATGTGAATTTCTGGTTTAGGGATTTAGGGTTTTTTTTTAGAATCAGATACCTCATTGACCATGGGATTCCATTTCAGTCTATGTTTTTTTTTATTGGTTTGTTATGTTTTAACTTTGATTGGCCAAAACAATGTTGAACGATATTTCAGTCTTCTTTGATGGAGTTCTCGATTCAAGAGCATATATATTTTTTTTTCAATTTCTACTATTTGGTTTATGTTGAGTTTACGTCTGAGTTGTGGTGGTGTTTATGTGTTTCTAAATTTCTTCCAATAGCTTACTTTTAGTTGGTTTTGATTGTATATTTCTCTTCAGAACAATTCTTCGAGTTGCATTCTTACCGGCTATACAAAAGGGAAGTTATTGAGAAAATTTGGATTAGAGTTGCATTCTTACCAGCTATACAAAAACGAAAGTTATTGAGAAAATTTGGAGACAAGAGCCTCCTAAATTATTAGTACAATATCTACTATTGCAAAGCAAGCTGACATATTTGAGCTTTCTGTTTTTTCCTACCATAGGTTGCATAATGAAAGGGACTGACTGCCTTTGAATATTGCTAATATTTATGGTTTCAATGTTGTGGTGTAAACAGAAAAATTATTTTATTTTCCTCTACCAAATACTATGATGAATTATATGTAAAAATTGTCTTAATTGTACCAATATATGCTATTTTAAAATGGAAAATATTCTATGTAAAGGTTGTTTTAAACATTTGTAGTGTTGACAACCTATGCATATGATTAGCGTCACTTTGACCATATTCGTGAGGCAGTTTCTCAACTAGACCTGTATCTTGAAGTAAATTTGGCTTCTTTATCCCATATCTCCTTCTTTGCTTTTTCAACGCTTGATTCGATTGCACATGATTTTAATTCTAACACTGGAAGGCCGAGGTGCTGCATTCACTGTAACAGTAATTCTAACATAGGGGAAATGGGACTGATTTCTGTTTTTCTTTACTTCTTGCCGCAAGGGAGAAATGGGATTTACATGAGGCTGGGTTTTCAAAGTTGTCTGCTTTGGCTGGTCCCATTCTCCCTTCCCTAGATGTTCTTCTGTCAGCTTTGCTGGGTTTATATTATCTCCCACTTTTACCATTTTAATTAGTGGTAGAATGTCACAGTCAAATGGGTACGCATATTCATTAGCTAAATTATGAGTGAATGACAGTTGATATACATTAATTAGATATGTATTATTTATATGAAATATAAACATAATATCACATGGTGGTGCGACAATCATACTGAAATTTTTTTGTATTTTACATGCTAAAAACAACGAACTCTAATTTTGGAGAGATTTTTTTTTCAATGTGTCTGTGTTCTAGGAAAAGGTATTTTTCCATCTTATATGTGAAGAATCAGCTTAAGTTCGAAGTAAGCATCTTTAATGGTTCTGTTTGACAGTCTGAGTTTGCCTACTAACTGTTTGTAGGCATTGACTTTTTTGTCTAGCAGATGCAGACATCCTTAGCTTGAGCCTGCATTGCTTTATGACTTACGATTAAAGAATAATTTTAACTATTTTCATATGATGTAATTTCTGTTCTTTTAGTTTGTTAGGAGCAAGGTCGGTCGTCGAAACATCATTTGTGAGAGTTTGTGCGTCACCTAACATGAAACAAAGAAAGTCTTCACACCAAATGGATGAGGATCAGTAAACCATTCAGAACCTAAAACTTATTTCCTTGGTAATCTCCATTACTTTTTAAATTAGTATTGTTATTATTATTATAATTTTTGCCCACAAAGAGAGCTTGCTACTAAGAAAATGAGAAGTTTATGAAATCACAACAGGGTATAAAAGTGATAATGGTGGTTGGGGTGTTAAAAATTGCATATACCTTTCTGTTTTGATTGAAATGGTTCTTCAACCATTTCAAGAAATTGTGCTATACATGCATAGGTACTCATTTCTCTACACTTTTCGAAGATCTTATATATCTTTTCCTATATTTATGCTTATATCTAATATAAATATAGGTTACAATTCCTTATCTCACTGTTGGATTTGCCATTCAATTCCTTATTTGACCGTTGTATTTTCCATAGAGTTTGGGTGTGCAATTACAGGGGGAGAGAGAGAGAGAGGGTGGGTGCAGTCATTTTCTCTTTCTATATCCTTCATTTCCCAATTTGCGTCTCTGGTTGTTGGCATTCATCTTCCTCCTCAAGGTAAGGACTTTTCAATCAATTTTTGAATATTTAATTTGGGTTTTATTGTTTGAGTTCGAACATTCACGGATCTATGAGCAATAGTTTCAGATCCAATAGTTTTGTTTTCAAATTTTCCTAGCTATGTAGTTCTCCATTTTTTTTGCTTCTGAATCTAAAAAAGGGATTTAAAACTTTCTTTTAATTGCTGTAGACATAACCCAGAATTTATTTTTTCATTTGGTGAATTGGGTTTGGTTGTTGTACATTTTTCTCTCAGCATCTACACAATGTTGTTCTACCATGCCTGGGTTTCGAAGTTCCAAATCCAATTTAACGCGTCATCAACTCCACCTAAAGGTTCCTGCATCTCTTTCTCTCCCCAAATTCTTGGCCACATAATTTTATAAGCTTCAGCGAAATGATGCTAGAAGTGCTTAAGCTTATCTATCTGTTTATTTATTTTAACTTTTGTTTTAGTTGTTTTTAGAATGAGTACAACTCAATTGCTTGCCTGATTATTTGGTAAAAGTGCTTTTCTGTGAATAATCATTAGTTAAATATGCTTTTGCGTTTGAAGATTGACATTCATGTTGCAAGAATTAAGTTCTGCTAGATTATTCTGTAGTCCAACTGCAAATGTGTTGATGAAGAGCTGGACCATGTATATACCTGCTTTTAACAACACTGATTGTTAGGGTTTTCTGGTTTGTTAATTTGGTATTTCCTAAATCTTCACTGTTAGGTTGAGGAGAAAATTGCAAGTTTTTTAGGTGTCAATTGTATAGATTTTTTGTAAATTTTAATCTTCATTCTGAAATTTGTGTAATTGTTTGGTTCAAATCTTTATATGGATTGCTATGTGTAATTGGTTGGCTCAAAATTTTCATATTCCTTTGTATGGATTAATTTGTAATTGGTTGGCTCAAATCTTTGTTTGATCTAACTATTCCAATTTGGCTAATTTGGTTTTGTTTAGGTTTGATTATATTGGGGTTGAATTCTAAAGTGAGGGTGCAGGACGTGTGCGTAGGGTGTAGGGGTTTCAGGGGCGGTAGGGGGTGGGGTGCGCCCATGAATTGCAGAGCTGCTCAGCTCTTCGTCTGTAAGATGAGTTTCATCCCTGCCTCATGTCTTTTTTTGTTCTGATTCTGAGAGCATGTTTCGGATGGATTGTGGTTTAAATTTTTGCTTTGTTCTGCCTCTAGACAGCCGCCACCACCACCACTTTGTCCAAATCTGACGGCTCGCGCTGTAGCATCTGCGTGAATCTCCCCGAAAAACTGGACTCCACAATGTTTTCCAAATAAACTCCAAACTTCGAAGGGTGCGGCTGAAAAGTTAGAATCTGAGGCAATCAAATCCAATCCAGGGAAGAGATTGGATAGCTTCTGAGGTGTGGCTATGATCTGCGCCAACAATTCCGAATGGAGATGATACTGAAGAAGATTGTAAATCAAGCCTAATCACTAAATACATTAGCGAGTTTAGTGCCTGGTCTGAGCTCACCCTATATATAAGAAAACATATTCAAATAATGATAAGAATATGGTTATTCACAAATGATTAGGATTGTGTGAATGTTAATTTAAAATGAAGGTTCTGTGTTAGAATTAAAAGAGCTATGCACGGTCGATTTTCATAGGTGTTAATGAAATTTTTATACCAGTTTTATTTTATGGGAATTAAGTATGGGTGGTTT
Organism: Malus sylvestris; assembly: GCF_916048215.2. Lineage (NCBI taxonomy): Eukaryota > Viridiplantae > Streptophyta > Magnoliopsida > Rosales > Rosaceae > Malus > Malus sylvestris. The sequence goes on from NC_062269.1 coordinate 9,326,116, forward strand.
TTGTGTTTTTGAAATTTGAAAGGGGAAATAAATTACAAGAAGAACAGGAAGACTGAGCGCCAATCATGCGCTTCTCTTCCTGCCTCATCCAAATCCAGACATGGTAATTACTCGATTACTCGATTTCTCATTTCTCCTTTATCTCCTTTTGTTTTGTTTTTTTTGTTTTTTTGTTTTTTTTGGCTTTTGAGAAAGTGTTTGAGAAAATTAGGACATTTCAGATTATGGTATTCATTTTAAATTTTCTTAAAATTTATCGATTATCAGATGGCATAGTTTGTGATATACCGTAATATGATTTGAGTGCTCAAAATTAGTATTGCAAATTTTAAGTGGTGGAACAGACCCTTTTGGGATTAGCATCTAATATCTTTGTTAACACAATTTCTTATAGAAAATTATATTATCAAAATCTGTAATATCTCCATTTTATCGTTGTTCTTAACTGTCCCATAGTTCGGTAGATATTGGAGTTTGTAATATTATTTGAGATTTGGTGTTCTAATTTTGTACTGATTGGTTTTCTTCGTTTTTGTGATGTTTTAACAGCCTGTCAGACTGGAAATCAAGGTAATTTGGATTATATTTGCTTTTTCTGTATTGTATTTGGTTTCTTAAACTGAGAGTTATTATAATCTAAATAGAGCTGACTTGAATGGATTCCTTTTTGTTGATAAATGTAATTTGCTTTTGTAGGTCAAGGTTTTTCAGCAAGAAAATTAAGCTGTAAATTCATTTGCGGTACAAATGCTTCCACTTATTTAGAGTGCTGAATTCACCCTTGGTTTTAAGTACTCTTTTGCTTATTCTCAATGTAGTCAAATTTTTCAAGACGATTTGAGTGGGGAAAAAGAATGTCAAAACATGTCCTATATATAAACGTTTCTTTTGGGTTCTGAAGATACACTATGAAGTGTGTGCATATTTAAATTTTCAGTTTCCTCGAGTGTATTCAATCTCCCATTTCATTATAGAGACCTCACGTAGTACTTAATTTAAGATGCATGCTTCAGTACAATCAAATGGAAAAAAAAAAACCATTGCAATGTTGGTATTTCATATATCTTATTTATAACTACGTTTTCTATTGCAAATTATCTCTACAACAATTTATATGCGCGATGTCCATGTGGCTATTATGCATGAATCACTCTGGATCGTCCGTTCCCTTATGCATGTCGGATGAATGGCTGGATTTGGAAAGCTAAGTTCCATTTTTTATTCCATTCTTTACTATTAGCATAGATTGTTATCATTTCAGCCTTTTTGCTGTGAATTATTTTCGGATTTTGTTGCACTGTTAGGTCAGGTTTTGGGGATGCATCTCTCTGTTCTGTGTATTGTTCTTTGTTTCAAAGTCAGTTTTTTTTTTTTTTTGGGGGGGGGGGGGGTTTCAGTTCGTTGCTCTATGACTCTGTATTTAGATTTTTCATTCGTGTATGATTAAATGGGTATTGGTGGTTCAAAATATTGCTTATTTTCCTGGAATTTTTTGTTTTCAGTTGTAAGGGTAAAGAGAACACTGAAATCTCAGGTTAAATGGGTATTTTTCTACTTAAGCTTCTTGCTCATTTTTTTTGGGATTTTTGGTTTTCAGTTGCAAGGGTAAAGAGAATACTAAAATCTTAGAAATCGGTATTGGCATTTGTATTAATGCATTTGCATTTTTGTTGGTTTGCAGGATAGGTGCATTGAGACCTAAAAATATGTGCGTGAACTTCATAAATTTTTCTGAGGCTCCAAACCTTGAAGGGTAAGTGTTTTTTAGCTAAGTTCAATTTTTAATTCAATTCTCTACTGTTAGCGTAGATTGTCATCATTTCTTCCCTTTTGCTGTGAATTATTTCCAGAATTTGTTGTGCTGCTAGGTCGGGTTTTAGGGGTTCCTTTTTGTTGTCTACATGAAAAATGATTGATTTACATTCAGCATCATGATTTTCCTTGATGTTAAGAGAAACCCATGCATACATAGCCAACTGCACTGAAGCATGAATTGAAAAAAAATAATGTACATGATTGTTATTCCACTGCTTAATTTGTTCCAAGTCACCACAAATTTCTCTACATTTGGAAATTTTTATACTTTTGTTGAATTGTTATTTTAGTTGTGAATTAAGAGAAAAAAGTTGAATTTGTTTTGGATGTGGAATTGTTGTATTTACTATTTTGCTGAGAAAATTTGGAGGAGGAGGAAAAAGAAGCAACATTTGTAAATTGGGTTTCGGATTTCGATTAATTAGGATAACAAAGATAAGATTTTTGTGATGAATGATAGTGCTTTACAATGTTGTTTACTTCTATGATTTGAATGCAAATTTATGTGTGACTTAAGTGCAACGGGTTCCTGTAATCTGAGATGTGGACTGACACTGTTGCAGGTTTCATGCGCTTGATAAACAAGGCTTGCTTAAGGCAAAAGCACAAAAGGTATTGAATGTGTTGTGAATATATTACATCTGTGAGTTACAGTAAAATATAGCATTCAGTTGAAATATATTACATTTGTGTAGTTAGTTTGGACGGTTTTTAGATTCTTAAATAGTGCTGCTTAATATTGTTTGTGTGGTTATTTTTACGGCTGGGGGAGCAGAGATACTGTAGCAAATGAGCTTAGAGTTGTGGAAAAAAAAAAACTTTCAAAAAAACTCTCTCAAATGACTAACCACAATCTATTTATAGCACAATAAATACATGCCTTTGTCTCTGTTAAACATTTTTATCGGTTTCAGGTAATTAAATCCATGTAGAAAGCAAATTTATAGGAAGCATCTCCATTGACTAGATTGAAATAAAATCATTTGCACCTCCCTCAATCAAATGATGCTTATAAAAGACCATGTTTAGGAAAGAAATGAGCCAAATTTATATCCATATACAATGGGAGACCAAAACTTAGAAGCAACTGGTTTTTATTTTATCTAATTATAGAAGGCAGATAGTAATTCTTCATTTTTTAAAATAATATTAAGATAGTAGGACTTACAAGATCGCATCCTATGTTTATGTGTTCTATGATGAAATTTTACTTTTGTCCACGACTACATCATTTTAGGATCATCTTAGATTATTATATGGTTAACTGGTAAGTTTCTAATACTATTACATACTTTGTCTCATGGAACCACAATGCATTTTAGGTTCAGGGTGGAGTTATGACAAAATAAAGCACTACTACAAACATCTAAGGGGAAATATAAAATATCATAGGAAAAATTGTTAGCAGTTTTTTAAAACAAACTTGAACCTGCAGTGCTGTACTACACTGAAACCAAAACAAATCTGCAGAAGTGTCTCACATTCTGCATTGGTAATGGGGTTTAGTTTGAATATCTCTTTCTTGAGTTGCTTTGCACAAGCCTCACAGTGCATGTTAACCTCGAGTTCTGCAGTTAACACTCTATTAACCTGAAGCAAAAATAAACCACCTTTATAAGTCCACTGTTTTAACAAATGTAATTTTCTTTTCCGGTGCTTTCCGTTTCAAACAATGCGACTTTATGAGTTTTTTATTTATTGCTCAGTTTGATCGCCTTATATTATTCATTTGGTTTCTGCTTTGTTTCTTTTTTTTTTCTTCTCTCTGTGATCCTCTGATTATCCAGATGTTGGATGGTTTTTTTTTTTCTTTCAATTATGTCTTTGTGATTCTGTTTTTTAAACAGGTTTTAAAATATCCTGGTCATTCCATTTAATTAAAGTTTTAAGATATCCTCATTCCTTTAACACATAAAAATTAAGCATTTTCATACCTAAAGTTTTAAATTATCATCGTTCTGTTCAAATGCACCATTTCCTTTTTGTTTCCCTTCTCTCATCTTGCAAGCACTCATGGTGTTCATTTCCTTTGAATTTTGGTTAAAGCAGGTTTTCAAATTTGTGATGATCGTTTTCATATTTCTATAAATTTTGACAGAAAAAACCATGTGAAAAAACACATTAGTCTCTAAGTATAAATCACATTAGTCTAATTATGGCTACAATAAAAAACCGTGTGATCAACTATGGCTTGCTTACACTGCAATTTCAATTTGGGAATTGAATTTATTTACAAAATTACGATCCTTTTTAAAATTTAGAAAAGAATGTTAAAAGACCAATTTTCTTTACAAGAACTTTAATAAAAAGTAGACCATGAGTGAAAACCGACCAACAACGATTATGGTGATTCGGTAATTTAAACATAAACCAGCTTTGAGAGTCATACTCACCCATTGTTGGTTTTCCTTGCGAGCATATTTCCTACCCAAGGTTTCCCAAGCTGTGTTCTCAAACCACTACATCGACATATCTTTTTAAATCTTTGATTGATTGATCAATTTTACCGTATAGATGATGTAAGAATTGGTCGCCAAGGGTTTGAGAGAAGGGTGGTTTCACCGGAATTGAAGCTCTGGCTCTCGGTTGTGAGTTCCATAAATATTTGATTGTGCAAATATATAATGATTTGTATTTTATGTCTATGATCAAAATGTGATCATAATCAATATTTATATATAGATAAATAACTAAAAGTTTTAGTTCTAGAGATGGAATAGGTATGAGTGGTTATTGAAATCTGTTCTGTTGTGTTTTTTCTGCAGGAGAAGCAAGAAATTATAATTGAAAAGGCCATGCGTAATAAGCGGAAATGTATCACTGCTGGGAAAGGACTGCAGCTTTTTGGTGAGCTATCTGTTGTATTATATCCTTTGTCTTTCTATTTGGAAACTCTTATTTAAATCCTACCATAATAGGTAACTACAATTTACTTTTGGATTTGATTCTTCACTGATGGGATGTTGTGAGGGTGTGATTTGGGGGAGATAGGGGAGGGGGTTGGGTGCAGAGAGGGTGAGGGCAGATGCACGATTAGGGGGACAGAAGGAGAGTTGCTTGGGTCCACCATGAAGTTTGAAAGCCCGATCCGAGATGCAATTTCCATAATCTGGTTCGCCTGAAATCCGACAACGTCCTCATCTCCTTTCGCGACCTGTAAGTGTTACTCCACTTTGGTTCTTATTTAAGGTCCTGTAAGGCTTCGCCTCACGCCTCACTCTTAGGTTGGGCTATCCCTCGAACGCCTCACCCACGCCTCACGCTTTTAATACATTGGTGTGCAGCAAGCAAAATCCTTTCATTCATATCAGCTTCTTGGGCCTCTTTTACCTTCACAGCAGCTTACCTACCTGGGTCAGTAATCTTAAATTGATTTCTTGATTTCTGTTGTTGAATGTTTATCTTAAATTGATTCTTTCTAACTTATTTCCGTCTGCAGCTTTTCTTTTGGCTCCAGAATACCATATGGAGATATCATCTTTCTCTTCTCTCTCTCTCTCTCTCTCTCTCTCTCTCTCTCTCTCTCTCTCTCTCTCTCTCTCTCTCTCTCTCTCTCTCTCTCTCTCTCTTTATGAGTGCTATCTTTCTTTCTATAGTTGCGCAGCACTAGGGAGGTAATTTTTGCTCTAAGTTGGAATAGTTTCTAAGATTTGTATTGTGCAATTGTCCAGTGTTAACTACTAAATCGATTAAAAAACATTCTGTAGGGGCTGCACTACCATTCAATTACCTATGGAATTTATAACATGCAATTAGTTTCTGTTTAGTTGAGTTCAAATAATGTTGATTGCATTGTTATAAAGCTCTTTTTTATAGTTAGGTTGAAAATCTTATCGATATATTCTTTATTTAGTTGGTCCAATTTGTAACAGATGAGATTGTTTTGTTTAATGTTTCAATCAAAATTTGATCCTTTTTTTTTTGTGTGAAATTATAATGGAATTGCAAGTCAAGTATATCTTAAGATTCTTGGTTGCATACCCACCTTCCGACAACTATTAGTCTCTTGATTGGATGAATTTTTATAATTTCTTGATTCTACGGTTACAATGCTTTTATAATTTCCTAGATCTATCATTTTTGTTCGTTCACGATTATGTTGAATGTTTTTCAGGTTAAATGTGTCTTATTCATGTAGTTAAGGCTGGTGAATTCAAGTCCCGCGGCATCGCGCGGGCTTATTACTAGTGGTTTCCTAAATCAGCTTCAGTTAACAGTTTGTTAGAGAATTGTTTAAGTGTTATTGGGATATATATATACTCAACACTCCTCATAATTATTTATGTTTTCCAAGATACATACAAAGGCAGAAGCGCTCTTTCTCTTCGGTTCATCTTCCTCAATTTTACTGAAAGATTGCTGGTCTTCTACAACACTTAACAGTAATAAGCACATTTATTTCTTAAAATGAAGTACAAAACATGAAATGCAGAATGATAAAAAGAACAATATAGCCTAAACCACGTTGTCATTTCTTGCATATTCATCTTGTTCAACGCTTCTTTGTCAACGAGATAACCAGGTTAATGTACTGGCAATTCTCCATTTCCATGTGATCAAGGACATCTTCTTTGAAGCGGTGAAACAAATCGTCCATAGCTGCTTCCCCGAATTGGGTTGCCAGAATAGGCTCTCCCACAGCCCTTATATCAGTGGCAAGTACGGCAGCCCTTGCCTTTTTATCAAGGCCACTGTCAGCATGCTTTATATAAGAGTCCCAATCATTTTTGAAAACTTCAAGGCTTTGCAAAGTAAAAGATCCTTCAGCCTCGATTACATCTTCAACCTCCTTTGTTGTTGGTGCATAATATGGCAGATTGAAGATCTCCAGTTTTTCCTTCTCAATCAAACCCTGAAATTCATCTAACTAAATAATGTTAGTAATTAATAAAGTAGTTATTGAAGGAAACACCTACGTTTTAAGACTTTGTTGGGGAATTAGGGTTTGCTTTAGGCTGTTATTGTTTATTTATAGGACGTGTTTTGTAACTTTGTGGAAAAAAAAGTCAGTTAAAATGTAGCCCTCAGTTTGTAACTCTATCAACAATTTTGTTTATTTATTTTTTTCATTGGTTCTATCTCGATTAGAGATGTACTTAAAAAGTGGCCATAAACTTGCGATAGTGGTCATAAACTATTGTGGTTCATATTTAGTTGCTTTTATTTTGTTCCTATTTGGTACATAGACATTTAGGTTTAATTATCTAGGCCACACATTACCTCTAAAACCATATCATTGAGTTTGAGTCCGACAACTTCCCAAATGCAAAGTGGGTCATGGCTCTTTATGCTGCCCATTGTGGTGAGGACCATACTTCCTCCGGGGACCAGCTCTTCTGCTCGTGACCTCAAAAACACTGTGAAGTCCTTTTTGAATTGCTCCACATACAACTTATACACAGCATATGGGCTTGTTTTTGCTATACATATGTTCTTCTTGTTTAGTCCCTCTCCTTCCCTGGTAATCAAACCTTTTGGAGCCTACACAGTACGTTTTATCATACTAAATACCATGATTAATTAAACCACCTCGAAAAATATTAGTAAGTGTATGAGGGGTTAAAAAAAAAACAATTCACACCTCAGAGATCCACATAAGGGCATAATTAGAGTGAACAAAGTGTAGAGAATTGTTTGGAAAGAGCCTGCCATAGAAAGAACCAGGCATTGCAGTAATGAAACATGGCCCCAACTTCTGTTCTTCCTCAAGTTTCTTGTAGAACCCTGGCAATGACCTGAACACAGTGTTGAAATCGTTCCCGGGAAGATCATTCAAGAAGGCTTGGAGTGAAGGAGATGGACGGTTCAGTTTTTGGAAGGTGGCATGGATGTTGTGTATGATATCTGATACCGCCAAAAGGGTGTTGGGTCCGGAAGAGCATCCCAAGTCTGCTATTTTCAAACAGTCAGAGAAGAGTTTGCTGCAAAGCTGCTCTATGCTTGCCTTAACTATGGGCTTCACCATCGAAATCACAGCTCTCTGAAATAAATTCAGACAGCTGAATATTATTAAAAAGTTCTTAATTTTATGAAAACAAGTTCCCGTCATATTAAAAAAGATCATTAAAATCGAATATGATCAACAGAGACAAAAAAAGAAATAGAGAAACAGATGCTGACTAACTTGAAGTAGAGAGTTGGTTGCATAGCTTGTTTTCCCAATTCCTCCATTCATGTGAAGCACTTGCTCTACCTCCATTTTAGTTTGTGTTCTCAAATAATGCTTCTCTACACTCTTAATTCTGGTGCCTATTCTGCTATAAGAGCTGCATATTTATAGCAAAATACTTACCTCATGCAGCTTACGTGTTATTAGGTATATAGTAATTTTTTGTGTACTTGGAACCCCGTCGCACGATATTATTAGTACAGTAAAATTATCGTACGTGTATTTGTTTTTTATCAATATATTCTAGAAGTAAAACATATCAATTATGTCGTCGCACATATTATACATATAATGGTTACACTAAATGATGATGTTCCCGCTTTCTGTAAGTTTTAGTACATCACAACCTAAAAGAATATGATATGTTAGTAGACAAATAACTTAATATTTTCTGTGAGTTTAGTTAAGAGAATTGCTAGGTAAACTAAATTTGTAGACTAATTTTCAAATTAAATGATGTCTCACTAATAAAAAATAAGCGCGTTAATTAACATTAAAGTAATAATCCTATCATCAATTTCCATGTTATTTACTTACAAAATTTAGTCTACAAATTTAGTCTCCCTAACATTACCCTTTAGTTAAAGAGTAGGTGACTAGTTTACATACGGCTCCATGTGTCATAAACGTGACATCATCTATAAATCACCCAGCTTCTCTGCCCGCCCACTTCCCATACACTCTCATCCCCTCTTATTTTGTGCGGTCACGGTTAAGCCACGTCAACATTTTATATTGATTTTTTCATAGAGATGATAAGACAAAAAATAATAGTAATATAAAATGTTGACGTGGCTTAACCGTGACCGCACAAATAGAAGGGGATAAAAGTATATGGAAAGTGGGAGGGCTAAGAAGCCAGGTCCATAATTAAATTAGTCTAACAAACACTTGTTTGGCGTCATTAGAGTCTACATCAATCAAGCTTTGGTACATTACATGATGTACATTAAAAAATGTCGTTTACTCTTGAAAGAATCTAAAATTGATTCCGTGGTGTTGGTCTTGTCGCCTATGAATATGATTTACTAAGAGCTCATTTGGATATACTTTTAAAATAACTGAAAGTATTTTTTGTTAAAATATTTTTGAAATCAATCCTTAGTAAAAATGCAAGTAAATCCTGGAAAAGCACTTAAAGTGCTTCCTGGAAGAAGCACATAATTGGTGCTTTTTACAGAAAGCACTTAAAGTGCTTTTAGTACCCAAAAACATTTTCTTTAATAGCACTTTCAGCCATTTTAAAAGTACATCCAAATGAGTCCTAATTATGGCACAATTCCGAAGTATTCACTATTGAATTAACGGCATGCCATGTAGCATGAAGATAATTCCGAAGAATCCACTATTTATGGTGTTGGTCAATTTTTCAAGTGTTTTAATCGTTATATCTTTATTTAAAAATACAAAAATTATATTTAACTATTAAAACACCCGGACCATACTCTTAAACTTCCTAAAAATTTTCTTTAATGGATAAGGAATAGGAACAACTTCTTTTAAGTAATAGTTTTTCTGGTTTGAAGAACTCCCATACATCATTAGTAGCGTTCTCTTAGAAGATTGTAATGTTATTTAATTTAAAAAAAAAAAAAACCTAGCTACTATCATTTTCACTAAAAATAAATTAAAGAAATGCAGTAATTTGTGTATGTTAAGTTTAATAGTATACGTGGTCTATGTATCAGTAAATAATCAGTAATGTGGTTTGCTTTCTTATTTTCCGTTAAGAATTGAAATCTTTTAACATGATGCGATGTATATAGGATAACGTTATTCACACTTTTTTTTTTTTTACTTCTTACACACTCCTTTCAATTTTCAGCTATCGGATTGAATAAATTAAAGAAGATCAATGGTAAAAAATTAGCAATGATGTGTGAAAGATAAAAATGAATGTCTGAATAGCACTATTCTATGTCTATAGTACTCCAATTAAGCTACCAAACATTGACTTGGTCTTGTAATAACAATTCACATTTCATATATAACAGTACGCGCATAAAGGAGTTTTATGAATTGAATGTGCCAAAATTATGTTTTATGAGAGATTTAAGTAACGAGACGAAAGAAGTTTGTTGTAAGAACATGACATCTCCACACCACATAACACACCCCGACCCGGAATGTCCACTAGGACTCCGAATCGAGCTGTGTTGGCCGACACCTGAAAGGTGACGTAGCCATAAAGTGTGCTGATGTGAAAAAGTGCCTAAATACCAGATTGCACCAGTGAGCGAGAATGAACCCCCTTGACACATGACGTTAGAGCATAAGCAAGTACAAAAGAGTGAATTAAGAATCGTACCCTCGAAATAATCTTCAATACTAAGAATCTCCACGAATCTTTGACGATAAGAAAGCTCAGCTAATAAAACTTGGAGGGTGAAGACAAGATAAGGGTGAGTGGCCCTGTAAGTATAATTTTAATAGAAACCATGCAAAACATTATAATCCCTCACTATAACACCTGTATAGTTACCAAAAAATTCATAATATACCACAACACAGCATTTCATCAATAATATCAAATAATCATGCAATTAATAACTTATACTAGTACGCAAGTCGGAGTCACCTAGGGTGACCTGTACAACTTACCCATATCTCGTCATATATGCTAATTCATAACATATTCATTACATATGCTAGCTCGTCACGTATTCATTACATATGCTAGCTCATCACATACTCATCACATATGTTAGCTTGTCTCTTATTCATTACATATGCTAGCTCATCACATACTCATCATATATGCTAGCTCATCTTTTATTCGTTACATATGCTAACTCATCACATATGCTAGCTCGTCTCTTGTTCATTACATATGCTAGATCATCACATACTCATCACATATCTCATCAATCGTGGCTAGCATATAAGTCGAAGTCACCTCTAGTGACCTGTACAACTGTACTAATATTTCATTAATCATTGCTAGCACATAAACCGGAGTCACCTCTAGTGGCCTATACGGCACTACGTCTGCACACGAGTCGGAATCACAGAAGTGGTCGGTATGACATGACTGGTGTAAATGAGTACGCTCAAGTGCTACGATCACGTGAAGAACCATTTACGAGTCGGAACCACCTATAGTGGTATGTATGACAGGCCTATGCACCTATCTTGAATTCAAGGTGAGTGTATGGTGCGGGAGGTGAACATTATGTGAAGAACTGTGCCCTGGCCACAGGCGGGAGCACTAACACCGGGGTGCAGGTTTACGAGCTTTGAATGCATCTAATACAACATGTACGACTCATAAGAAACTCGTACGACAATGTCAGAGTTGCCTACTATTGCAACCTGTACGACAATGTCGAAGTTGTTTTAAACATAAATGTAGTCATATCATAACCCCATCAATTCAACTAATAATGTATACTTACTTAAACTTACCTAAACTTACCTGAACTTACCTGTGTGTCCTGCGTTCACCTTTGCACTTCAGAGCGTTCACAATAATTATGTGCAAGGAATATAAGTAAGGATATGCCATGATGAAATCTAAAATAAAAACATTTCATAGTATTTCCAATTATATAATATGGTGTACTAACTATTAATCACCAAAACATAAAGTTATAACGCACATTTTTCACCAATATCCCTCACCTTGCTCAATTCCTTAAATAAGGCTATTGTCTCGATTATATAATCTCATTTCTTATATGGCTGCATCTAACGTTTCATTAGACTGTCTACGTACCCTAAGCAGGGATCAAGCCATTCATAGTTCACAATAATCATTTATAGTAATACGCATATGGATATATCACGATGAAATCTAAACTCAACCATCTTATAGTATTTTATAACATATAAATATATATATGTCATGGCATAAATTTCTTAGTTTTATTTAAAAGCATTTATAGGATTATCAATCATGAAAAATATGATAAGCAAGGAAAGATCCACTCACCTGGAGTCCGCGCTACAACTTCCTGGCACAAACATCAAGGCATCCTAAACGATCGGCGCTTGTGACCAATTATCAAACCATATCTCATAATTCTCGTTGATACAATACATAACTTACATCGCACATGAGTCTACGTAATTCAGTCCAGAAGATATACAAATCAGATCTCTGATCTGTAACTTTCAAGGATCCACATTATGCTTCTAAAATAACATACTAAAGTTTCGGAACGATCCAACGGTTGGATCTCCACCAATTGCCAAAACCAAGTGGCCGTTAACATTTTATTTTACGAACTTACAAATCCAATTCGAGAAGATCTGTACGTCGGATTCCCAATCCATAAGTTCCTATATTCCTCAAATATTATGAATAATAACCTATTAAAGTTTGATGACGATCCAACTGTCGGATCGTCGATTCATATAATGGTATATTAACGTATCTTAGAGAATTTTGGTTCTAACAATCAATCTACGTCATTCAATTCTCCAAACTGAATTCAAGGCATCAAATATAGCCTAAAAATAGCATTGGCGGCCCTCTGGCCACGCGCCGCCGTGGGTGGCGGTTGGCCACCCCGACTCGTCGGAAAAATCAACTATCTCTAAAAATTACCAAAATTTTCAGATTTGAAGATCTCAATAACTAGAACAACTTTCATACCTGTGACCAATGCCAATTTAGCCGAGAAAAGCTTCAATTTCGATAAAACCTGTCGGAACCCTAGAATTTGGGTGGCCTCGATCCTCCACCTCTGGTGTTCTACCGCCTCAACCAATGTTCGGGAATTGTTCCTGGCCCCTAGAGAAGTGTTTTGGTGGTGTTAATTGCAAGAACTAGCTTCAAGATTTGAGGATTTCTCACACGAACCTGTCACACCCCACAAACGGTTATTCACAAAATTTCAACCAAATTTCTTCTAAATTTGGTTGGAAATGGAAGAGGGAAGGGTTAGATGATGATTTTAGGTGTGGAAGAGTTATGATTTGCTAGGAATAATGGCGAATATCGTCAAAAATGACTTGGGGATGTCCGAGTTCTTCTCAGGTCGAACAGGTCACAGGGATGAAGGGCATGGTTTGGTGCTTCTCACTTCCGTCCTTTCCCTCCCCGGTCTCCCTTCTTGATTGGTTTCCTCACCTCCCTCTCTCCTTTCCGATTAGGCAGTGCCCACCTTCTTTCTCTCATTTCCTCACCTCCCCCTCTCATCTGCTGCCATCAGGCAACCTCCCCCCTTCATTTTCTTCCCTTATTTCTTTTTCCCTCCTCCTATTTTTCTAACAATCAGCCTTATAATAATAATAATAATAATAGTAATAGTAATAATATGAAATGAAAAAAATAATAAATAACAATTCTTACCAACATACATTTGGAATACAGTAAGGTAATAGTTCATATGCATCATGAACTAGCGGTCAATGAAAATCAATACCCTCGCCACTAGGGTATTCTCGTAAATCCACATTTTAAAATTTATAAAATAATAAAATTTGGGACGAGTTGTCACACCACATGATATTGGATGTGTGGAAAAAAACTGAAAAGAAAATTGGTACAAGTTAAAAAAGAATTACAAATTAAAAATGGGTATAAACTAAAACTAAAAATATATGATAAAAAATTTAATCATGTTGTAGGCCTATTTGATTGAACGATCTAGGGTTTAGAGAGAGAGAGGGGGCCGGCCACTATTAGAGAGAATAGAGATTGATTTAATTGTGAGGTGTGTTTGATTCACCCCATTGTGCCTTTATTTATAGTAGTAGCAAGGGTAAAACCTTTCCCTTTAGGATTACAACATTTAATAGGTAATCTAATCCTAATAGGAATATAAGATACATTCTCATATTCCCTAGGATTTACACAATTACATTCCTATTCTAAATATGACTGCAACAAGTCATAAATATAAATATACTAATTGTAACATTTTTAACATTAAATGAATATATTTAGAAATAAAAAATATTTTATTATTGAAATAATTAATGATGTTATTAATACTTAAGGATCTTGATCAAAAATTGAAAAGGAATAGGATTTTAATCAATAAAGTAGCAAAAAGAAGGATAAAAATGTTGTAAACATTCCTAGTTTAAGTATGATTGTGTAAATCCTAGATAAGATTTGATTCTAGTTATCCTTTCCTATTACAACTTGTATTACTTGGAGGAGAAGGAATATCTTCTCTCCCTTTACTACTATAAATAAAGGCACAATGTAGGAGGGATAACAACACACACATTCCCCTACAATTCTACAAACACACATCTCTCTCCTCTCTCTCTCTGCCGCCGGCCCTAGTCCATCTGTCAGATAAAATAGACCACAACACGTTATCAGCACGCTTCTACCGCTGCGCTTAGGAATCTGACGTTGGAGATTTTTTCTGCATCAAACCAGTTCATCCATATCATCACGCAATCAGGTTCTTTCCAAACAACGGCTTTTAACTCGATATTTTGCAAGCCCTGATAGCATGAACATTCACCATGATGCATGACCCAACTTTACGTTTAACGTATTTTAGATTCTACATAAATTGTGTATGCTTCATCATCAAAATTGCTACAATTATGTGAATTTGATATTTGCCATGAATTGAATCTTACATATGTACATGCATTGAAACTATTATTTGCATATGCATCAAAGTAAATATGTGATTCATTGAATTATATATGCATCTAATTAAAAAAAAAAAAAAAAAAAAAAAGGTTTCTGGGCTCGCCTGGAGCGGCCTGCATAAAAAAAAAAAAAAAAAGTTTCTGGGCTCGCCTGGAACGGCCCAAATAATAATAAAAAAAATAATAATAATTTTTAGGGCTGCACACAGCAGCCCATTCCCCTCTTCTCACCCCGTGGGCCTGTAATCCCACCCGAGGGTTCTTGGCCTATATTTTTAGGCCCCGAGATTTTATTATTTAATTTTTTTTTTAAATAATATGGGTTTTTATATTTTCACCCACATTTTAATTTGGCCCCGAAGACCAAAAATAAATTAATTCACTTATCATTATACAATATCTCTGCATATATTCTTTGCATATTTTTTTGCATATATATTTGTGTTTGCCTGCAGGAATATATGAACCTGAAGTTCATAATTACTTTGAAACCCGAAGTTTCTTATACACATGCCTTGTTTGAAAACCCGAAGTTTTCACTTAAATATATCACCCATGAAAACCCGAAGTTTTTCATGCAAAATTAAACCAATACATGTCTATTAGAACCTGTATGTTCTACTCCTATGTGAATGGATTGATTTTTCTCCATTACACTAACCATATCTTGTCCATCTATTTTGTGATAGGAACATGTCGAACTTGAACAAACTCGACTTCACCGCTTTGGAGGTTTTTGGAAGGAACTACCTCAAGTGGGTTCAAGATGTGAAGCTCCACCTCACTGCAAAGAACTTGCGTCCTGCTATTGAAGAAGCAACAGATAAACCTGTTGGCGAGGCTGAAAAAGCCACTGCTATGATCTTCATCCGAAGACATATCCATGACGCTCTACAAACTGAGTACCTTGCTGAGGAGGATCCACGTGCATTATGGGTCGCTTTGGCTGATCGTTTCGATCACCAAAAGGACATATTCTTGCCTGAAGCAAGACATGACTGGCAGCACTTGCGCTTCCAAGACTTTAAGTCTGTGAATGAATATAATTCTGAAGTTTGTCTAATCCGATCACTTCTCAAGTTTTGCAATGAAACTTTGACTGAAGAGGATCTCTTGGAGAAGACCTACTCAACCTTCTCTGCTTCTAATATTGTCCTGCAGCAACAATATAGAGCTCAGAAGTTCACTAAGTTCTCGGATTTGATCTCTGTTTTACTTCTTGCTGAAAAGCAGAACCAGCTGTTGATGAAGAATCATCAAGCTCGACCTACTGGGGCTACTGCTGTGCTTCCTGAAGCACATTATAGCACTAATCAGCACCCAAAACGCCAAAAGAGGCGTGGTAAGGGCGGCCAGAAGCCATCCCACCAAGGTCAACAGAGCCAAGGCCCATCCAAGGCAGGAAACAAAGCCCAGAAGCGCCCAAACCTCGCTCCCAAGGCCCCGAACTTCAAGAATAAGGGCAAAGCACCTGCCACAATGAATGACGATATGTGCTATCGTTGTGGTTCCAAGGACCATTGGTCCCGTATTTGCCGTGCTCCCAAGAAGGTTGTGGATGCATATCATTCTCGTCGTACGAAGTTTGAATCAAACTTCCTGCAAGTGGACGAACCGGAGACTACAAAGATGGAGGTTTCTGATTTTCAGGAGGATACCACTCCTATGGAAGATTAGAATCTTAGACATAGACTTATTTTTCAGTTAAAATAAGACAATTGGGGCCGAATTCCACCTTGTGGCCGAACCCCACCTTGTTTTTTGGTTGATTTTGAACAATTTTCCTTTATGTTTTGGATTATTAGTTGGCGATTTATTTTGGATATTAAGTTTTTTCCTTGAATAAATGAAATTATTTTGAATTGATACTTGTTTTTATAAACTTTTATGCATGTGACCGATTCAAATTAATTTTTCATTCTAGGTATGACTAGTGGGAAAGTTAGTTGTCTGGCAGATAGTGCAACCACGCATACTGTTTTGCGTGAACGCATCTATTTCACTAACTTCGTACCTAAGAATGCACCTCTGACAACCCTCTCAGGCCCATCCAACCTGATCGAAGGATACGGTAAGGCACGTATAATGTTGTCCAATGGTACAATCTTGACCATTGCTGAGGCACTCTATTCTCCACGTTCCGGAAGAACGTTACTAAGTTTCAAGGACATTAGAGATAACAATTACCATGCTGAAACCCACGTAGAAAACGGAGTTGAATTTCTATGCGTAACTTCCTACGAATATGGCCAGAAGCGTATTCTAGAGAAGATGGAGCGTAACCCGAGTGGTCTGTATACTACGACCATACGCCCCATAGAATGCCACTATGTGGCCGGCCCTACCACAGGGACCGCGCACGAAATTACACTTTGGCATGATCGTTTGGGACATCCTGGACGAATAGCGATGCGCCGTATCCTCAAAACTTCACACGGGCATCCACTAACCCGAAGCTTAGGTTCGATCCATGAAATTGCATGCCAAACATGTTCTATGGGAAAGCTTATTACTAAGCCTTCTTATGACAAGATTCGTTCGAATCCTCCCATTTTTCTACAACGGATTCAGGGGGACATTTGTGGACCGATTCAACCTCCCTGCGGACCATTTAGATATTTTATGGTTTTGGTTGACGCTTCTACACGTTGGTCACACGTGTGCTTGTTGTCCACAAGGAACGCTGCATTCTCCAAACTGTTGGCTCAGGTTATCAAGCTCAGGGCTCACCACCCTGATTATCCGATCAAATCTATTCGATTGGATAATGCTGGAGAATTCACATCTAAAACTTTTGATGACTATTGCATGTCGGTTGGGGTTGAAGTTGAACATCCTGTACCTCATGTTCACACCCAGAACGGCCTGGCAGAGGCTTTCATTAAGCGTTTACAAATGATTGCTCGATCGTTGGTCATACGTACCAAGCTCCCGATCGCTGCTTGGGGCCATGCAATATTGCACGCAGCAAAGTTGGTCCGCCTGAGGCCTGTTGCGACACAACCATTTAGTGCCCTTAGTTGGTCACCGGATGCGAACCCGACATATCGCATCTGCGCGTTTTTGGTTATGCGGTCTATGTGCCGATCTTGCCGCCCTTACGTACAAAAATGGGGCCTCAGCGAAGGATGGGAATCTATGTCGGATATGATTCTCCTTCGATTATTCGTTACTTAGAACCTTTGACAGGCGATCTGTTTACCGCTCGTTTCGCGGATTGTCACTTCTATGAGACAGTCTTCCCGTCGTTAGGGGGAGATAAGAACGTCAACGTTCCTAATGAACGACGCGAATTATCGTGGACGACTCCCACTTTGTCTCATTTAGATCCCCGCACCGCTCAGTCTGAAGCTGAAATGCAGCGCATATTAGATCTCCAGAGCATAGCTCAGAGCATGCCAGATGCTTTCACCGATCTAGCGCGCGTGACAAGATCACATATTCCAGCTGCGAATACGCCTGCAAAGATGGATGTACCAAATGTACGACGGACTACCCTCCTGGAAGCCCGGGACGCCAATTCTGGTGATCCACGTACATTAGCGGCTAGCCAATCATCTGCCCCTACACAAAAGCGTGGCAGACCCCTTGGTTCAAAGGATTCACACCCCCGGAAGAGGAAAACCACGGCACAAGGTCCTGAAGAGCCTACCATGAATCCGACTATCGCTTACTCATTTTACCCAACTCATGAGGAAATTCTAGATTATGGAAGCGTCCTTGAAGAGACGAATCCTCCTCCCGAGAATCGTGAGATTTCGGTCTATTATGCTAGCTTAGATGACGTGTGGCGTAGAAATGAGATGATTGTCGACGATGCATTAGCATTTGCAGTAGCTACTGAGATCATGTTGAGCGATGACATTGAACCGCGTTCCGTTGATGAATGTCGACGTAGAGCTGATTGGTCAAACTGGAAACAAGCAATCCAAGTCGAACTTGATTCACTTGCGAAATGTAAGGTGTTTGGACCTGTAGTTCCTACTCCTCCACATGTAAAGCCCGTTGGCTACAAGTGGGTTTTCGTTCGGAAGCGTAATGAGAAGAACGAAATTGTGCGTTACAAAGCTCGTCTTGTAGCACAAGGTTTCTCACAACGCCCCGGGATTGACTATGACGAAACTTACTCACCCGTTATGGATGTGATTACTTTTCGATACCTTATCAGTTTGGTAGTTTCCGAAAAACTAGATATGCAGCTGATAGACGTAGTAACCGCGTATCTCTATGGGGATCTTGATACGGAAATTTATATGAAAGTTCTCGAAGGACTTACATTGACTGGTTCAAATATTTCCAAACCCCGGAACACGCTCTCAATTCGGCTGAGGCGTTCACTATACGGTTTGAAACAATCCGGAAGAATGTGGTATAACCGTTTAAGTGAGTATTTGACTAGTCAGGGATATGTGAATAACGAACTATGCCCTTGTGTGTTCATTAAGAAGTCACATTCCGGATTTGCGATTGTTGCAGTATATGTCGATGACATGAATCTCATCGGAACTCCTGAAGAGCTCGCGAGAACTGCTTCGCACCTGAAGTCGGAATTTGAGATGAAAGATCTAGGTAAGACTCGATACTGTCTCGGTCTCGAGATAGAGCATTGTTCGGATGGAATCCTAGTACATCAATCGAACTACACCCAGAAGGTGTTGCACCGTTTTAATGAGGATAAAGCGAAGCCTTTGAGTACTCCTATGGTCGTTCGTACGCTAGATGCAAAGCGAGATCCCTTCCGTCCGAAGGAGGATGATGAAGAGATTTTGGAGCCTGAAGTTCCTTATCTAAGTGCGATAGGCGCTTTATTGTACTTAGCTCAATGCACTAGACCCGACATCTCCTTCGCTGTTAATCTTTTGGCAAGGTACAGCAATGCACCAACACGCAGACATTGGACTGGCGTGAAAGACATCTTCCGTTACCTTAAGGGTACTACGGATTTGGGCTTATTCTATCCCTACGAATCCTCGAGTGATGCCGCACCCTATGCGCATCGGGTTGATTCTCGCCTTGTTGGTTATGCCGACGCTGGATACTTATCTGATCCGCACAAGGCGCGTTCTCAAATGGGTTATGTCTTTACCGTTGGAGGCACCGCAATATCTTGGAGGTCAACTAAACAGACCTTAGTTGCCACTTCGTCTAACCATGCTGAAATTCTCGCCTTACATGAAGCAACTCGGGAATGCTTTTGGTTGAGAGCAGTAGTGGGCCATATTCGAAGCTCCTGTGATCTTCATCCCGTCGTTAATGCCCCGAGGACGATTTTTGAAGACAACGCAGCTTGCATCGAACAGCTCAAGAAGGGTTACATCAAAGGAGACAACACCAAGCATATTGCGCCGAAGTTCTTCTTTACACATCAACAACAAGAGCATCAGAAGATTGAAGTCACGCAAATCCGATCACAAGACAATCTGGCCGACCTCTTCACCAAATCACTACCGAAGGCGACGTTTCAGAAGCTTGTTCATGGAATTGGTATGCGTAAACTTTCTGAGTTGTAACTTTGCTATTTCTCTATGGAATTATGTCAAACTCAGGGGGAGTATCTTCTAGATACTTGCTTGATCTTAATGTACTCTTTTTCCCTACGATTAGGAGCATTTTTCCCACTGGGTTTTTGCTACCTAACTAGGTTTTAACGAGGCACCCACCTTGGGCTGGTCATATCCCTGATGACGTCCTGTAGACGTTTCTTTTGACTTTGCATTTCTCACGCATTTTTCCTTAGACTATGGATTTTGTCCCTACTTGGGTTTTTGCCATAGCCTTAGGGTTTTTCAGTGAGACTTACTACTTATGCAAGTTCCTACCTTATTGAGAATAAGCGTTGTTCCTTGGAATCAATGCCAACGAGTCGACTTCCTCAACTTCTGCATGATGCTGAATCTACCTTGAGTATTTACCCACTCAAGGGGGAGTGTTGTAAACATTCCTAGTTTAAGTATGATTGTGTAAATCCTAGATAAGATTTGATTCTAGTTATCCTTTCCTATTACAACTTGTATTACTTGGAGGAGAAGGAATATCTTCTCTCCCTTTACTACTATAAATAAAGGCACAATGTAGGAGGGATAACAACACACACATTCCCCTACAATTCTACAAACACACATCTCTCTCCTCTCTCTCTCTGCCGCCGGCCCTAGTCCATCTGTCAGATAAAATAGACCACAACAAAAAACCTAATATATAAGGAATCCTTCGGATAATTCAAATCGGATTCCATGGTGTTGGTCTTGTCGCCTATGAATATGATTGGCTCATTATGGCACAATTCCAAGGTATTCACCATTGAATTAACGGCATGCCATGCAACATGAAGATAATTCCGAAGAATCCACTATTTATGGTGTTGGTCTTTTTCGAGTGTTTTAATTGATATATCTTTATTAAAAATACAAAAATTATAATCTAACTATTAAAACACCCGGACCATACTCTTAAACATCCTAGAATTTTGCTTTAGTGGAGAAGGAAGAGGAACAACTTCTTTTAAGTATGAGTTTTTCTGATTTGAGGAACTCCCATACATCATTAGTAGCGTTCTCTTAGAAGATTGTAATGTTTTTTAATTAAAAAAAAGAACCTAGCTACTATCATTTTCACTATTATTTTTTAAAAGAAATGCAGCGATTTGCGTATGTTAAGTTTACTTGTATACATGGCCTGTGTACTAGTAAATAATCGGTAATGTGGTTTGCTTTCTTATTTTGCGTTAAGAATTGAAATCTTTTAACATGATGCGATATATATAGGATAACGTTATTCACACACTCTATTTTGCTTCTTACACACCCCTTTCAATTTTCAACTGTTAGATTGAATAAATTGAAGAAGATCAATGGTAAAAAATTAACAAGGGTGTGTGAAAAGTAAAACGAATGTCTAAATAGCACTATTCTATATCTATAGTACTCCAATTAAGCTACCAAACATTGACTTGGTCTTGTAATAACAATTCACATTTCATATATAACAGTACTCGCATAAAGGAGTTTTATGAATTGAATGTGCCAAAATTATGTTTTATGAGAGATTTAAGTAACGCGACAAAAGAAGTTTGTTGTAAGAACATGACATCTCCACACCACATGATATTAGATGTGTGGAAAAAAAACAAAACTAAAAAAAATATCATATTTTTCTTCTTACAAAGAAATAATACGGAATCCAATGCAACTGATGATGCCCCTAATGAACCATAGGTTCTATTTTTACGGTTTTATACCAATGTCAATGAAAGGTTAAGTAGAAAATTCAAGTTAAATAATATATAGTATCATATAAGTGTGCCATTGTTGGATTCTACCAATGATAGTCTTTTGAGCAAGTTAAGTGTTACTTGCACCTTAAGTTATTTGACTTCTAAATAAGAGATTGTGCATGTCTTGATTCTTTTATGTGTCAACTTGGTTTTATATCCTACTACATGCCAAGAATCAAAATATCAATGGAAGAAAAACTAATTTCAGTCAATTCATTTTGGTGGGAAGACAATGAGAATGTGGCTGCAGATCTTCCTAAGTCCAAATACCCGATCGTCCCTATACCAAAATCCACCCTTGCTATCTTGATTCTGGATTAAGGTTCCCTTT
Organism: Malus sylvestris; assembly: GCF_916048215.2. Taxonomy (NCBI): domain Eukaryota; kingdom Viridiplantae; phylum Streptophyta; class Magnoliopsida; order Rosales; family Rosaceae; genus Malus; species Malus sylvestris. The sequence continues at coordinate 9,348,268 of NC_062269.1, forward strand.
ATCGCCACTATGGAAGAAGATTCTTGTTCATTTTCCAGTCAGTCTCTGCAATCTCACCCCAACCTCTGTTTGTATTATCTCATGTTTTAACAGTCTGAATGATTGGTTCCATGCTGAGCTGGGTTTATCTGAATTTCTTGTTCTTTATCAACTCCAGAAGAACGCCAGTATCCGTTACATTTTTCAATCTCAATTCACACTTCGATGGCTTGCCTATATCACCGATCTTCCATGTCACGATAAGGACTAGTATAGAGATATTCTCTTTATAGAAGGAAACTGGGAGGGTGACATATCTGAACCGAGAATCCCTTATAAACCTGGAAGTGACATTCCATACAAGACATTGATCAGAATCTCGGCCAGTGCCACCTTGAGCTTATAAATAAAGCGTTTAAACTTATCCTCTCTCCATACCGGAGTTGGAAGTGGCTTAGCGTGCCAGATAAAGAAACTGCATATAAGAGGGAGGGCCTGATAGAAGCATATTTATGCGACTTAGTTAGATGTTTTCTTGCATTTTCATAGTTTGTTTGTGTTTATTATAGTGTTTTAAGCTATTTTCGTGTGTTTGTAGGTCCATATGACAAAGTTGGCAAGAAAGTGCAATTTGGAGCATTTTGAGGTAGTTTTGGGCACCAAATGGATAGCTTATGAATGGAGCAAGATGGATGGATGAATTTGAAGTTCAAGAGGCTAGGAATGTGCTGAAAAGAGTGAAGAAATAAATCCATGTCAAGGAAGATAAGAAATCAGCTCAAAAGAAGGAACATTATCCAAAACCTTATCCAACCTTATCTTATCTTATCCTTGCCTAACCTAACCTTATCTTGTCCTATCTTATCCAAATCAATTTGTGCCTTAATTCCAGCTATTTCTAAGGGATAAGTATGCATTTAAACTATATATTTCAGATTCTACAACCTTTATCCTTCTAGAACCCCTAAATTGGTGCTAAAACATATTTTCTAGAAGCACCTAAAAATCTGGCGCCTAGACCCTTTCTAGAAGCCCTAGAACCTACAATCCTTTTCCCTTAGGATTATGCAATCCTTTTCCCTTCAGATTTTGGTAAACCCTAGTCCCTTTCCTTCATGAATTGTGCCAAATACACATTCCTTTCCTTCAGAAATTCGTGGATTTCCCTAGCCCTATAAATACAAACCTTTGTGCAGCAATTAAACCACCACCCTCTACCATAAATCACCTACATCCATCCACCACACCATCCACCACAATCCTCTTGTGCCGCAGCTAAGGAAGGAGAAGAATGAGCCATCTGGAGTGTTTCTAGGTGTATTCTATCTTTGTTTTCAATGTTTAATTCAAGTTATCTTTGTTTAATTGCGAACATGAGGAACTAATTTCTTTATAGTTAGAGGGGAGTTCGAAACCATGATTATACTTGCAATATGAATTGATTACTTTCAATTGCGATTTGATATATTGTGAATGCAATTTGCTTAACTATTTATTTAAAGCTTATTCTTGTATGTTGATTGAGGGTCGACACTTAGTTTGCATGCATGAATTTGATGCTAGAATATAAGGGATTTTCACCTAATCGTTATGAACTTATATTCACAAGTAGTGAAGGTTGCTAGTCACAATCGCGTTAAGTAAATTCTTGGCATAAGGTTCATGCAATTCATAGTTACAAGTGCCTCGTCAATGCTTATGATTTTCATAGAACTTAATGATCTTTGCTTGTATCTCTATTATGAAATTCATGTAGGGAACTTGTGGGGAATGCTTTGGATTGTTGTATGCAATCATCCAATTCAATGAAATTAGGAAAATCTTAGGGTTAATTAGTGCAATTCACGGTTAATCTGGGGCGTTGAGGTTCATGGTTTATTGAAAAGAAATTGGAGATTGATTTGTATGCAAGTGTGTCATGTGTGGAGAAGGACCTTCTAGCTAGACCATCACCCATCCAATTTCCCAATTTTGTCCAAAATCTGTTTTAGTCTTTAATTTGTTTGTTTTACTTTATTTTCATCCAAAACCCAATCCCCCTTTACTTTGAAGTGTTAGATTAGTTAAAATCTGTTTTGGTTTGTGTTTTTAAGTGTCTTGACTCAAGTTAAAACCAATTTTCGTCCAAATAACTCCCTAGAGTCAATTTTGAGTCTATTTGGTTGTTTTGTGCTGTTTTGAGTCTTTTAAGTTTGTTTTGAGTCTTGTGAGTCTTGTTAAGTGTTTTTAAGTTTATTTTTGTGTTTTTAAGTCAGTTTCAATTAGATTAGCAATCCCTCCTAATCCCCGGTCCAGAACAATCCCTACTTATACATATACTACAATTGTCAAAAGAGGGTTTCATTTGTGTATTAAGTTTATTTTCACATCAGGGCCTCATTGACCTCTGTTCTAAGTTCCTATTCCTAACCTTGCGTGGGTCAAGTCCGAAGACTCACTAAAGTCTTCAAAGCCTTCTAAAGATGCCCTTGAAGTAGAGAAAAAGAAAAGGAAAAGGGGAACTGAATATTCACCTTCGAATGCGGCTCCGGGCAAAGCATCTAAGAGAAAAACCAAGTCAGCAAATGGCCTTATGATCTATTTAGATAAGGTTTTAGAGACTATGAGCCTTGCCTCCGTGATTTAAGACAATTTGCAGCAAATTTCTGTGAACCTAGGTGAAGGAAAAGGTAAATCCGTCATTCTGAAGATGCCAAAGCCAGCACGATGGCTGTTGAAAAAGCAATCACAACCATTCGCATTCTCAACTCCTGATTCTATAACTGTCGTTATTGATAATCAAACTCCAAGGTGGACCGAATACCCTGGCACCTGACACATCATCCATTTTACTTGATACTAGTAAAAGAATATCTATTAAGGTGCCTCACTTTGTGATCAAGCCCGTTGCCAGTTCGGAGCTGCTTTCCCTATATTCAAGTGGTCTTCAAGATGCGGGATATGTTCAGGCTTTGATTTTCTCAGTTATCGCTTATGTCGATTCCAGGGAAATCCAAACTGCGAAGGATCTTAGGGAGATGTGTTATCAAAGAAAATACACAGTTAGTCTCCTCAATCTTTCATGTCCTTTGTTATTTATGTGCTCCGTTTTTCTTATTCCTACCTTAGTTTATCTCTTCCAGGAAAACGCCTAAACTGAAGCTCATATCTGGGCCCAAGCAAATGAGAACTCCCAACTTGAGCCCGCTTCTAAGAGTGAGTTAGGATGCAAGATCAAGGCTGTGTAAGACTTGCAAGAGAGAAGTACTAGGATCAAGATGTTACTAGTCACATAATAAGCTTGGAATGTTGAAAGGGAGGCCTTGAGTACGCGTTTGGAAGAAGCAGAGAGGGCGTTGGCATTGAAGTAGAGTTTGTGCGATGCAAAAAGGTCTATGCATCTCAAGATGAAGTGTGCCGTATAGAGAAAATCCAAATAGAATCTTCTTAGCAGAATAAAGTGGAGGTCGCAGAGCCACGACAACAATACTAAGAGGACATTATCCTTGAGTACAATCAGGGTTATCTTGATGGCTATACTAGTCAGGACCATCGTAATCAGTGGGAGGCTACTCGTTTGCTGAATGAAATACAGGTTATTGATTTCCCTGTTCCTTTCTCACTTGCGGTCGATGCATCGATGCTCACCTTATCGGAGCAGAGTGAATATTCTTTAGAGTCTGAGAAACAGACAAAGAAGAAAGGTCTTGTTGCTATTGATACTCCCCTTCTTGGTTACTCTTCAGTTAATCTTAAGGACGTAAGGGACTCCAATGCTGTGGAGTAGTTATTTTTCTTTATGTTTTGCCAGGCTAGAATGGGAGCATGTCCCACTCATTGAACACTTTCCCCTGTCTGGGTTTTGAATCTTTTTAACTTTGTCTGAAGGTATTCCTTTCTTGTTCCTCATATTTTTCTAGGCATGTCCCTAATTTAGCTAACTTTCCAGCGTAAGCTAACTTTGGAATAATAAGAAGCAAGGCGAAGCATGGGTGAGTTTATAGGCTAAGGATAAAGTATAACTGCCCTCATTAAACATGTTGATAAACATCATCTCCCAAACTCAGCGCTTGTAAAGGTACCTATCGTAATCTTCAAAGTACCATCTTACTCCGATACCAGGTGTTGAGACCCATGAAGAACCCCTTGCTTTGTTTCTGCTCTTCACGCTAGATTGGAGAGGACGATATTTCTTTTATCAGGAATGTCCTTCCATGCTTTTTCCATTCTTATTCTCTTTTTGGGGGTTCTTCGAATCTTGTTACAACATGATGCTCGACAGGTGTGTACCTTTTAGCTCGTGTTGCCCGTTTGTCTCTAGTGAATCTTTAGACGAAAGTTCGTTTGAGATGCGGTCGTCTGCCTGTGGGTCATAAACATTTTTTGAATCATTTTGTCAGACCTTAAGTGTCAGATTTGAGCATTTCCTATAGGACTACTTTGATTGGTTTGACTAAAAAATTTATGTGTATCGGAACTCCGTTGGAATAAATTCCTTTTGTTGATTACTTAGTCTAGATGCCACATCAGAACCTGCTAACACTTGGTGTTGCAAAGCTTACTTAACTTAGTAATTTGGTCTTTGATAAGAGTAGTTGTACTCAGGGTCAGATTTTAGAGCCACATTTGGATGAGTTCCAGATCACCCTTCGACTATTCCCTCAAATGGCGTAGAGCCTGGTTTGAATGTTATAACCAACAACCTTGTTGGTTGCATAAACTTTCCAAAAGTCGAAGTGTGCATTCGACTTCTTGGTCAAGGCCCATGTTCCCATTAGTCTACCAATTGTTGTCGCACTTATTACCGTTCGAGTTTCCCAAGCTGTTAACCATTCCAGACAGATTGGGCTAAATGAAGCTCATCTGACAGTGTAACTTTAAACATTTTTAGACTTGCACTGTTGTGAAGTTTTCAAAGTTAGGGCCCTGTTCTGAATGAGTAAGGTCCCTGCAACACTAAAAAATAAAGAAAAAACACACATTTAAGACGAACATACACTCTTTATTGATGATCCAAATAAAGTTGGTTTACAAAAGGGTGTGATTGACTTCGAGAATAATTGCCTACATATCCCTAGGATAGAGAATCAAATCACTAGTGTAGTTGTAAGGAAACAATGATATGACATAAAAATTACACCAGGGATCACTTTTGACGATAAGCCTATGGTGGGGCATTAGGAGATGAGTTCTCCGTGTACTTGTCTTCGTGCAAATAGCGGCGTTGTGATTGGGTTCAGAGATATCTGGGAAGAAAATCAAACCATGTGTAGTTTGTGTTACCTTTTACTTTTATTAAATCTTGACGTGACGACGAGGCATCCATTTTGGAGTGATTGGTACTGGATTTCTCACAACCCCTTCTACTGCCTATATCCATCTTTAACGAATGAAGTTTATGTTAAGGGTCAGTTTCTTTGCAGGCCGTTAGTTTTCATTATCAGTATGTTTATCCGACCGATCTATTTGCTTAGGTTTGACTAAATATTCTTTATTTCCCTTATCCCCAAAGAATTCCCAGTAGTGCCCTTGATCCAACAGTTCCTTGATATGATCCCTATACGCTCAACAATCTCTGGTGGTGTGGCCAGTACTTATGGAAAGATCAATATTCATTTGGGATTTTCTTAACTAGATGTTTCGGGAGTAATTTTGGGTGTTAGAGGAAGGGTTTATCATTTATGCTATAGAGAATGTTATTAATGGCGGTATTCAGGGCTATATATTGTTTAGGTTTTGATGGGACTTGCTTGTCTCGGTGTCCTTCTCTCATGACATGTCGCAAAGAAAGTAGGGGAGTGCCTCTGTCCATCATTCTGTCAGATTTCCTAAAGTTGTCCGGCTCAATGGTTGTCTTTCAACTTTTGTCGTCCCAATCATTCAAATCGTCCGAGATATTGAAACACTCAGCTAGAGTAGCGTAGTCCTACTTCTTCTTGTTCAACTTCTGGGAGATAGGTGAGTGGACATTGAGGCCTCGCTTGAATGCCCATATTTACGAGTTTGTCGTCTGGTTGTTCCACCTCAGTGAACTCTTCTCAGAAACGCTTCAAATAGGCTCTAAGACTTTCATCCTTAATCATTTTTACGACCCTTTCTGCTGCCTACATCCGTCTTTCACAGTTGAAGTTTATATTAAGGGTTAGTTTCTTTACAGGCCGTCAGTCATCATCATCAGTGTGTTTATTCGACCGATCTTTTTCCCTGGGTACTGATTATTCTTTCTTTTCCTTATCCCTAATGAATTCCCAGCAGTGCCCCTGATCCAGCAGTTCCTCGATATGATCCATTCACGCTTAGCAACCTAGTGGCGTGGCCAGTACTCTTGTGGAAAGAGCAATATTTGCTCTGGTTTTTCTTAGCCAGATGTTCTGAGAGTAGTTTTGGGCGTCAAAAGAAGGGTTTATCCTTTATGTTGTGGAAGATGTTATTACTAGCAGTATTCAGGGTTGTATATTGTTTAGGTTTTGGTGGGACTTTCTCGTATCAGCGCCTTCCTCTCAAGACCTATCGAGGAGAAGGTCGGGGAGTGTCTTTGTTCATCATTCTTATGTCGATTTTTCTAGAGTAGTCCGACTCAATGGTTGTTATTCGACTCTTGTCGTCCCAATCAGTCATATCGCCTGCTTTATTGAAGCACTCTGCTAGAGTAACATAGTCCTACTTTTTCCTATACAAATTCTGGGAAAGAGGTGAATAGACATAGATGTCTCACTTGAATGCTATAGTTACGAGTTTATCGTCTGGTTTTTCCACCTTAACCAACTTTGCTCGGAAGCGTTTCAAATAGGCTCTAAGACTTTCATCTCTAGTCTGAGGGAGTATCCTGAACATAGTTTCATGGCGTTTCTGAACATCGCGGTATACATAATAAGTGTTTGTAAATAAGTCAGCCAAAGTTTCAAAGCAGTCTATGGACCTGGCCGGTAATTTTGAATACCATCTTATAGTAAGGCCCTCCAAGGTAAACGAGAACATCTTCACATCCAGGTGTCATTGTTGCTATATAACGCCATGTCGTTTCTATAATATATGATATGGTAGTTGGGGTCAGAGTCACCGCAAATTGACTTGAACCTTGGTGGAGAGAATTTTTCTGGCGGAGGAACTCTTTTGATCGTTCCTAAAAAATGTGTCCTAATTCAGACCATCAGCTTGCTCGGTGTGCGGAGATAGATGAGATTTGCTTGGTTATCTTCGTTTAGAGAATATCGTTGTTCTTAATTCCCAAGAACCTCGGGTTCATTGAACCTTAAACGGCGAGGTTTTGCTCTCAGTACTCCCGAGGTGCTTTAAGGAGGTTTTTCCGGATTCTGGGTTCCTTCCCCTGTATGTGCGTCTGGGATCCGTTTATTGTCAAAAGGACTTCTCTTGGGGCTTACGGTGTTTGCTGATGCCTGAATGATTGAAGATGTTATAAGGTCGCCTTATGGGGTTATGGTGTTTATGCTTCCAAACAAGGTTCTAAAAAACGCTAGGCGCTAGTCGGGCAGCAGGCTAGCGCCTAGCACCTAGGCGGCTAGGCAGGGTCTAGGCGGCCTAGGCGGATTTAGATAAATTTTTTGTATATCTTATAAATAATACATATTGACACTTATACACAATTATACTTGTATGAAATCTATGGATAAAATGCAAAAAAAAGTATCTAATAAGTCCAAAATTTAAAAACACATTAAGCATATATGCCATATAACTTAATACATTTTGAATGATTATATCTAATTTAAAAAAAAAATAAAAGTAAAAATCCCACGTGAGTTAGGTGGTCTGATGTGAATATGGGTGGGTGGTTCATAGTAATTTAAAAAAAATATTTTTTTATGTTTAATTTAAAGAGAAATAAAGGTGTTTGGATGTAGGGACTCACACCCCATCATTTTTTACAAGAAAAATCAATATGCAAGACTGACAGTCTATGGCTTTTGACAAAAAGCAAGCAACTTGATGCATGCTGTCAAAATTTGATTGGAGGGAAACTAAGAAAAAAAATTAAATAAGAATGTCCCGTGTACGTGGTGTGAAACAAAGAGAGAGAGAGAGAGAAAGAAAGTCATCTTTCATCGTCTTCATCCTTTTGCCAAACCGTGAACCAAAAACCAGAAAGACAAGATTGCAGCTGATCTGCATTCTTGAAATAAAAGAACAAAACTGAAATTCCTGGACCCCGTAGGCCACTCAGTCGCCCGCCTAGGCCGCCCAGGCTGTTTCGGAGGCCGCCTAATTCATGTCCCGATTTTTCTCCCGATTTTGAGTTAATCCCCATGGCCAGCCACCGCCCAGCGTCTAGGCACCACCTAGGCCGATTTTTAGAACACTGCTTCTAAATCCAAAGACGAGGATTTGGGTATGAGACGTTGTCCCACTCAAGTTCTCTAAGTTTTTCATTCATTTTTCCATGTCCACAAAGTTGGAATGGCCTTCAACATGAGCGTTGGTCTGGCTCTTCTACATATTTTCGACAGAAGTGCTAATTTTGGTTAGAGTTTCCCAAATCTGATCCATAGAAGGGGGATGTCCTTTTACTAGATATCTTTCTTCCTTATATGTGGCTGTCATCCCTTAAGGATTGTCGTTGGCTCCAGGCGTTGTCGTTGGCTCCAGGCGTTGCTGTAGTAGTTGGAGGCAACGAACTTCTTACCCCAAGGATAGCTAATGCATCAAAGGGCAAGCCTTCTTCGCCAAACAGGTTGACGAGGGAGTTAATTGAGTTTTCTTTAGTTGAAATGTTTATTAGGGAATGGTCTGGTCAAGAAGAATATGGGTTCTTTCTCAATGAAAGCACCATTTGTTGGAACCAAATCTGCACACCTCCATGAGCGAAGGTTAAGCATAAATCTATGTAGTCTAGAACAACCTTTGTAAATGGCGGTTGAGCACAAATCCATGTAGTCTGGAACAACTTGCAAAATAGAAATAACTGTAAGCAAACCTTTGGGGGGTGATCCGGCTAAAGGCTATCTGACGGTCAAGTTATTGAATGATTTTGGACTCAAGCAGTGGGCAAGAGAATTCTAGTGTATCGATTGTGTTACCATAGATGAACCCTAGGTGGGTGTATTTATACTGTGGGAAAGAGACATTTTTAGGATATAATCCTTGTTCTAAGCCAGGAGAATCCGAGAGGATATCTAGTAAGTAGGTATTGCGTCCTCTTATGAGTGTGATTACTTGCAGCGCATACCTATTCCTAAATCGTAGAGACTCTAAGACTTATATGATTTGATTGAGTCCATAACTAGATCAAATTGCGTATCTTGCAGAAAAAGCATGGTCACCCAACAATGTCGCTTGGAGTGCCTCAGAGTAAAGTCATGATGGCTGATAGGATTTTTACCACCTGCAAAAGTAGGGATAAAAACACTTAAAAATACTTGCAAGAGAACAAGGTAGTTGTAGTATAAACGACTTAGGTAAGGTTGTTTCCACATGGATTATATAAAACAATTTATGCAAAATCAAAATCTTAGTTAATTATTTGAAAACAAAGATTGCAAAGGGTTGTTTTTGAATTTAAATGTAATAAAAATGAATTTAATAAAAGTAATCTAGGAAAAACAACTAGTAATCAATTAAGAAGAAATCAGATCAAAAGGAAAAGGTTTTGATAAATAAATTTGGAAAAGCACTAATAGAATCCACCGCTTGAGTGGCAGAGGCGCTAACCTGCATGCGACTACAACCTTCTTCTCTCTTGTGAAATCAATAGCATTACCAAACTCTCAATGGGACGAGTTCATGTCAAAATCTGAAGTGGTAATATATTTTCACTGAGAGAATGGACCATATCGCTATATATATATATACTTGTAGTAGTTCCTTCCTCCCATCAAGAAAGGAGTTACCACCAGTTACATCTTCAATGTAACTGTTTGATGCAAATCAATTTGAATCTCCTTAGGTTTCCCTCCAAGTCTTAACTCTGGAAACTGCATTAGTGCATTAGTTAGGCTAAATTCAATATATATAACTCACTTAACTTATAATATTACACTTGTCAAATGTTTTATGAAACTCACATTAAGTTTCTTACATGCAATCCTTAAGACATGGCATTCGCCCTAAGTGAAATTACAACTATCAATCACAAGAAGCAATACTCAATCCTCCAATGGCATTCCGACCGAATTGCATCTGATTACTTATCTAATCCTAATGGTAGCTAAGCATTAAGATATAGAGATAGTTTAAACACAGTGATTAATAATTCAAAGTATGCATGCATAATATCATAAGCAATTAAATAAAAACTACGTATTCATGCTAAGGCTCAAGGCATTGCCCAAGTAAACGGAAATTAGTTACGAACAACCATAAAACAAAATATTATTAAGAACATGGATAGAAAACACCTTGTAGGTAAAAAGTATGAAATTATCCAAATTAGTGCGTGCGTTCTCTTATGGCTAAATAGCCTTATTTATACTACTAGAAAATAAAATCCTTCATAGAAAAGGTATTCTAAAAACTAGGAAACATAATAGAATAAGATAACTAGAAAATAAAAGGTTTCCTATTTAAACTGAAATTCAGACTTCTCATAAAATCAAACTTTGACCGACCAAATCAACTCCAATTTTGTCCTAAAACGTCTCTTTTTAAAGCTTAAGTCGTCCCTAACAAATCCTCAGAATGAATCTTCCTCAAAATATGCCATCTTCACCTCCAAAATGATCAAAACGTCTATAAACGTCTATAAACGTCAATCTAGGAAAGCTACGCGTTGGGCCTTCTTTTCTTGGCCATGGTCAAATGGCTTGGTAGAAAAATCTGAAACTTTGCTACAATCATCTTGAAAGACTCATGAACATCCTCCAATTGGAATCACTCTATAATTCATCCGTTTGATCACTTTTCGCTCAAGAGGAATTCAAATATCCTACATTGGAAAAATAATTCAAAGCATCAAAATCTCAAAAAATAACCAATAAATTAATACTAAGATTAGGGTAAAATATGTAGTATAATATGAACTCATCAGTGGCATCCTACTTCGTTTGATACAGTTTCGTCCGAAAATCGTGAGTCCATGAACGAACTTCTAAGGTAGCATTATTTGGATCAACCTTACTCCGGCCCTGGAAAATCATAGTCCCACATTTACCCTAAAAAAGCCAACCTCACGACCAACTTCATGGTTTTAGATTGCCTCTCATCCTACAACGTGAAACTGGGACAACCAGAAATGGTCTGCTTTCTAAGAGTGCATACAAATGTCTCTGCATGGTCCTACGTAAACATAACTAGCATTAATTTAAGAGTTATATCCCACCGCCTTAGCCTTGACTCGTACTGTAAACCAGTATGACATAAGAGATGATACCAAGCGCCATGAAGCCATGAAGGTGGAAGTGACAAGTTGCTAGACATAAGATTCATTAGGAAAGTGGATTACCTAAGGCAGGTAGCCAACGTGATCATGGTAAAGAAGATCGAGGCAGCTGAACGTCCTATCAAATGGCTCATGTGCATAGATTATACCGACCTGAATGGAGCATGCCCTAAGGAGAGCTTCCCTTTACCTCGTATCAACCACCCGATAGATGCAACTGCCGACCAAGAGCTTTTGAGCCTTCTCAATGCATAATCAAGGTACAACTAGTTATGTATGCACTCGGCCGACCAAAATGACACGACATTCATTACCGATGGAGGCCTCTATTGTTGGGACGTGATGCCCCTTGTGCTCAAGAATACATGGGCTACATACCAATGGTTGGTAAATCAAATGTTTGCCAAACACGTTGGCAAGATTCTAGAAGTATATGTTGATGACCATGCTCGTTAAGAGCGGGAAGAGAACCAACACTTAGCCAAGTTGGCCAAAGTATTAAAGATTCTATATGCTTACTAAATGAAGATGAACTCCACCAAGTATGCCTTCGCGGTTAACTCGAGTAAAATTTTAGGGTTCATGGTAAGTTAGAAAGGGATTGACGATAACCCAGAAAAATCATGGCGCTCATAAATCTAACACTTTCACGCACGAAAAAGGAGATACATAGCTTATCGGTTGAGTCGATGCTCTTAACCATTTTGTCTAATGATCAACTGATTGCTTCTTACCTTTCTTTAAAGCACTTAGAGGAGTTGTACGGATTATATAGCGGATATCTGAATGTCAGCAAGCTTTTGATAATTTGAAGGCTCATATAGGCCGATCATCTTGTGTCTAAACCGTTACAAGGCAAACCCCTGTACATATATTTGTATGTGTCACCATCAGCCATGAGTTCAGTGCTCATAAGAGAGGAAGAGCAAGTGCAACAACTAGTATACTGCGTAAGTCAAGCACTGATAGAAGCAAAGGTTGTCATCCAAAGGTAGAGAAGCTTGTGCTCGCTCTCATTATGTCTGCTTAAAAGCTCTGGGCAAACTTCCAAGCACACTCAATAGTGATTCTTACCAGCTACCCATTATGACAAGTATTGAACAATCGAAGGTCTCGAGACGAGTGATTAAATAAACGATTAAGCTAGGAGGTTTTGTTATACAATTTAAAGCAACGCATGCTCAAAATGAGTAGGAAATGGTAGACTTTACAGTTGAGTTCACTCCGTCACACGTAGGTAAGGCCATTATGATAGACTCGAGGACCATTACCCGGAAGCAACATTCGGGCAATGGAGCCTATTTATGAATGGGCTATCCAACAGAAGCAGAGCTAAATTGCTTATCATTACCTGTGACTGCATGGAATTTGAATATGCTCTACGTTTCAAATTCAAAGTGTCGAACAACTAGGAAAAATACGAGACTGTTAGCAAGTATGCATCTCGCTTTGGAACTTAGGGTTGAGTATATAGTGGTCGAGTAATGCTATTCATACCATGTTTTTGTATCAAATTTTCATACCACCTTAGGTGGCATTTGATGTGGACAACTACATCATTTGAATTAATCAGATTTTTAAATTTAGTTAATTATTTAATAAACTAATAATTAAGAAAAACTAGTTAATTAAATGATGATTGTGGTATACGAGGAGTCTTTCTCCTTTCTTTCCTTGGGTTTTGCAAATTTTTCAAATGATGTGGCTGTCCACATCAAATGCCACCTAAGGTGGTATAGAAATGTGGTATAAAAATATAGGGAGCATTTTTGCTCACCGCCATTTAATGTGGTGTATGCTCACCACCCTATTTATCACAGTTAGATAAGTTTGAATTTTGAGATTCATGTAGTAGATAGGCACAAATCTCAAAATTCAAACTCATCTAACGGTGATAAAAAAGGCGGTGAGCATACACTGCTAAATGGTGGTGAGCAAAAATGCACTCTAAAAATATGGTATGAATAACATTACTCATGGTGGTCGCATTGACTTTGATTTACCAAGGTTAGAGTTCCCTATGATTAGCAAAGTAGTAGGAAAGTATAGGGATTTAAGTTTTACTTTGCACTTAAATAGACAATGGGCCTTGTTGGCGTAGTGGTGAGTAGGTATGGAAGGAAGGATTAAGTTAAGGATCAATACCCCTTTACAATAGTTTTTGAATGTTATTGTTTTTTTCCTAATTTATTGTCAGGCATGTCACTGTTGGCTAAGACCAACATAAATTTTGATTAATATTATTGTTAGATTGTAAACTTGCGTCACAAGTAAACCGAGCTTCTAATCAAGAGATTGTACGATAAAAGGGTTAAAATATATGTTAAGTTATTTTCTATGCTATGTTATGCAAAGGACTTCAAATATTTTTTTTGTTCATGCCAAGTGATAACCACAAATTGATTAGAATTTGCTTCAACTTAGTTTGCAATTCTCATATAAGTAGGGATGGGCAAAATACCCGCGGTTATGGGTAACCATGATTACCCGTCCATTTAAACTTCACGGTTACAGTTATGGGTATAACTATTTACCTGTGAAATTTAAATGGGTGGTTATGGGTATTAACTACGGTTATAAACGGGTAACCATTTACCCATTGATTTTATATATGTAATGTTGAATATTTTAAAAATAAAATTATATATATGTGGCTGTTTGGCAGGAGATGGGAAGTTGTGTTATTAACCCAACAATCACATCTCTTCAATTTGAATGTTGCATCTTTTGATTGTTGCCGAAAAGACATGATTCATGGTCAACAAGTGTAATCATTCTCCTAACCATGTTCTCTATCGGACAAAACTTATATCAATGCTATTGACTATAGTGCATGGTTTATATAGCTAATTATAATATAATGTAGCTCATGATATATGTTATGTTAATACTTTACATTATGGGTTAAATAATCCAAGAATACTATCTTCTAAACAGTTTTCGTAACCCAAGAATACTTAGCAAATATTATATTACCTTCATTGGTAACAGTTAAAAATATCATCCGTAAACTATTATTTCAATTATTGGAATGGTATAAGGACTTAAAAAATTAAAATACAGAAATGTATGATGAATGTACGTATAATGGTGTTTAATTGTCAAAAAAAAAGAAAATTATGACAATTTTTTTTTAATTTTCAAGTTGTTAAAAAACATATAGACGGGTGAAAAAGGGGTAATGGTAAAAAAAAAGATAAACGGGTTAAAAAGGGTAAATGGGTAAACGGATATTAAATGGTTACGATTAAATGGGTATGCGGTTATGGGTATGGTTAACCGTTTATAAACGGTTATGGGTATGGGTATAACCGTTTAGGCAATTACCCAACGGGTAAACGATTATGCAGGTATGAGCATAAACGGTTATGGGTAAATAACCGCGGTTACCCGTCCGCCATAACTGTTGCCCATCCCTACATATAAGTATAACAATAGAATGTATGACAAACTATATGAAAATGAAAAGACATGAAGGAAATAAAATTGAACACTTATCAAATATTCACCAACAAAGAGATAACTTGAAAGGAAATGAGAAATACAATCAATCAGGCAAAGTTAAAACCTATTTGAGCAAGTTCTATTGTTGTCGGGTAAGTTCTTGCTAGTAACTTAAGTGCTTTCAAATGAAGTTTTAATACAGGAAATTGATACTACAAGCAATGTAGCAGAGCTTTTAAACTAAACGCAATTGCAAATGTGTCGAATTATAAAAGCAATTTGGTAAAGGTAGGTTGCAGAGCTTTAAAGTTTTTTTTTGTGTTGTGAGTTGAGTATCCTTGTCTTCTACCTTTCTTTTACCTTATATAGAACAAGTTTTCCCTTTAGTTCAAGCATCTTCCCTTCGAAGTAATTCTCTCTCATCCTAGTTGTTAATGTGACTACTGATAGGAGATAAGAATTTACACTGCAACTTGAGCTTTCATCCCATCAAAATTATCGAAATGCCATTAGAAAGTTGCTTTTCCTCTATAAAAACCGACTGAGGTAACAACCCAATGTGAAAGAGGGTTTTGCCGCCCACAATTTTACATACAAAGTGCTTTCAAATTCTTAAGCTTGCACATTGTTCACTTCTATCAAAATAAAGACTCATATGTGCGTTGTGTTAAATAACAAGATTAGGCCTCAAACATGGCCAATGTTAAATTTTAAGTCCAAACAACTTTTATTCTGCTTCAAGTGCTTGCACATATACAACAAAATGCTTACCTCATGCAGCTTGATTACTTATTTTCTTTTCTTTTTTTGAAACTTAATTACGTGTTATCCCTACACTAATTATTTAAAGTTCTGAAACATGTTATAGAATTATTTAATGTTATGAAACATGTTATATTTTTATTACCATAAAAGCTTACGTAGTTTCAGCACGTCATGATAAATGCAATAAAAATATTATAACTAACACGTGGCATGATTAAAAAGGATTTTTAGACTTTTATACACATAGTAGCATGTATACAAAGGCTAGTTTAAATTAAGGAAAAGACCAAAAATAGTGAAATATCTAAGGATTCTAACGATTAAAACACTCGTATGATACAAAACATTGAAGCCACACCTTAAAATAATGTCCGAATAATTATCCATCCCTCTCATGTCTTTTCTTTTTTTCAATTTGGTTTATTTTATTCTTTTAATATTAAAAAAATGTATAAACTTAAAACTTTTTCTAAGATCCTCTAACTAACACATGTTTGGCATCATTTAGAGTCCACAAATTTTATTTCTTTTTTTGTCATTTCATTGTTAGAGTATACACCCCACATTAATCAAGCTACCACGGTATGGTTTATTTAATTAATTTTTTTTATAGAAGTTAACATGGCAATTAAACATAAAGGTTTATCATTTACTTTTTGGAGAGTTTAAAAATTGATCATTGTTGTAAGTATTTTATGTGGTTTTTTTTTGTTGGTTTAAAAATAGATTTTGTTAGATTAGTCACCGATCGGTTTCAAACTCACGCGTCATGCAAAGGTTCAACATTTTTCCATTACTTAGGTAAAGGAACGCTTATTTATGTGGTTGTTGGATTAATATGGTATCTTCTGTGGTAATATCTTCTCGTTTTAGTTCTTTACTGATGTAAATTGGTAAGCTTCCATTCACCAAATGTTGGCCCCATCTAAAGAAGTTTTGGGAAATGAAAAACATTGATTTCATCCATTTTCTCTATTGTTTTATCTCTTAATATTTTATTTCCAACATGTTACTAGTAGGCGCTAACTGTAATTTATTTTTTTTATGTTTATTTTATTTGAGCTAGAGATTTTATATGTTCAACCATTAGATTTGATGATGCTCTCAAATTTTCTTATACGAATATAATACATAACATTGAATTGATTTCTTTTTCATAAGTGATAAGGTCAGAAACATAAAATAGCATTTATTATAAGACAACTATCTACAAAAACAAATACCCACTACTAGAAAGCCATTGTCAACTGTAACATTCGTAGTTGATGTGCAGGTTAGCTCAAATGGGCACGCATCATTTGGAGCTGACATCGAGTAATTCTTGTTGTGGATGTCAATCGAACAATCATCGTGTGAAATGTTCGCAGGTGAGTGCCTTGCAGACGTGTTGGAAGGAGTGATCGTGAGTGGTGGTGGCGAGTTCGATGATGCCTCCACTACGGGATAAGAACCGGCATAACATAGTGGTAATACTATTGTGGCATGTCGTGCATCTCCTGGATAGGTGGTGTGCGTATCCAAAATGTGTTCCAATTGTTACTTTCAACCCACCACCAAAATAGAAACGGGTTGGGATTTTGCTGTAAAGGCACGATTGGTTGTCGGGCCACCATCACTACCTTCAGAGCGCAATCAAACATGAACTATATGGTCAAATCAAATGAAAAAAAAGAAGAGAGAAATTAGAACGAAATCGAAACAAAAGCTCAGCCTTCTTGCAGTCTTGCGCTTTCATACAGAGAAGGACGGGCAATTTGGTCACTTACATACAAATGGAGAAAACGCCCACGATGCCATCTTAGGCGTGTATTAAAATTTTTCCAGCGTGAGAAGTTTTTTATAGAGTAAAAAGATTTTAAGCAAAATTTTGAGTGCCATATTAAAAGAGTAAACTTGGTGAAACACTTTCAACCTTTATAGATCTTCCACTCATCTGTGTTATCAAGTTGTGCAAAGCTTCAGGCCCTGATGTGATTACGTCCGCAACCAGAGAGGTTTGCGATCAAGAGGAGACAAAAAGAAACAAGTACCAGAACAAGAGGGCAAGGCAATCTTTAAGGCTTAGTTTCAGCTATGTCCCTTAAAACTCGACTTTGACCTTAATTTCCTCCCGAAGCTCTAATTTCGCCAATTAACCCCGTGAAACTCTATTTTTACTTCATTTTCCTAGTTTTCATCTATTCCATTAAATAGCCGTTAAATTGTTGCAAAAATCGAGTTTCAGGAAGTTAAGTAGCAAAATTTGAGTTTCATAGAGCAACGTGAGATCAAAGTCGAGTTTCAAAATGCATGACTAAAAATAAACCTTTGTTTAGACTTCGTGAATTCTTTCCCCGGCTTTATGTCCATGAATTTTCCTTTTTGTTCCTGCATTATACCACGTAAAATAAATCTTGTTATTCTTGTACTGCATTTTAGTTAATTATTTACTGCTGTGTTGCAGGATTGAAATTGTGCTTCATTTGCGTTGGGTCTGGATAAATTTGATCGTGGCTGGTTATCTTTCGTATTTGATTTCCTCTATCCATTCGCATTTTCACACTAGCTCAAGACTCACAACCAATGGTAGCTTACTGCAGGTTGTCTTAAACTACGGGTTAGAAAACATGAATAATGAAACATAGGTTGAAACAAGAAACTTAGTATTATAGTCTAGTGGTATTTCTCTTAATATGTAAGTGAGAGATCTTAGGTTCGATTCTCACCAAAAGGCAAAGGCGAATTTGAACCAAATTATGCTAGCTCATTGTGAGACTAAACTCACTCTCTCCCTTTTAGTGTAGATAATATTGTTTGTTAGAAAACATAAAATAAAAAAATGAAGTAAAATATCTATAGAAAAATAAAGAAATTTGGAAATTTGCATACATGAAGTTAATGTATTTCTATATATGCCTGTGTACCAGTCAATAATTCAGTGATGTGGTTTGCTTTCTTTTGCGTTAAGAGTTGAAATCTTTGAAAACGACGAAATAGTCCCTGAACTCATCAGTATTCACATGGCCATGCTACCAAACATTGACTTGGACTTGTCATAACAAATCACATTTCATATTTAAGCACGCGCATAAACAAGTTTCATGTTGAATGTGCCTTAAAATATGTTTTATGAGATATTTAAGTAATGCGATTGAAAGAAGTTTGTTGTAAGAATATGACACGAAATATCCATATTTGGATTGTAGACATGTAAATTTCGTTGCATGCAAATGATGTATCACAAAACTTCACATGACATATGACCCATCACAAATGGACAAGTCATCGATGACATGTAGCACAAATCAAGCAATGAAAGTGTAAGATATTCCCAAAATTCGGCAAAAGGGAGAAAATCCACCTTAAAATCGGCAAGGGACCCAAAATCTCTCAAAACCGGAAAGAAAGCCAAAGCATCGTCACAAAATAAGTAAGAATTGAAGATTGTTCACAAATAGGCAACAAGGCCTATAAATTTCGGCTAATATGAGGAAGGTGGCTAAAATTAAGACATAAAATATGCCTAAATTCTCTCAGGGACAAATCAAGCACAAATCAAGGCCAAATCCATCCAAAGGCATGGCTTTGGAAGTCTATAAATATAAGGATCCAAGACACACAAAGGGGTCGAAAAATTACACATTGAAAAGAACCTCTTCACAAATCTTTAAAGACTAATACACTGTCAAATCTTTCTTCGAAGAACCCGCAACCAAAGCCGAAGCACTCCCTTGAAGAATCAACAAGAACTCGTACCGATTCCTTCAAGACTTTGTTGCAAGATCAAAACTTGTAATGACGTTCAATTCAAAATCAAGTTGCCAAGACTCTTGAATCAATGAAATCTTGGATCAACATCACCCTTTGCCGCAACTTTGAGGTGAAGACCATCCAAGCATTGTTTCAAGCTCAAAACTTGAAGCAATCATTCAATCGTTCGTCCAAGATCAAGTCATTGCGACCCTTGAATCAACAACCTACTCATCTACATCAAATTTGAAAACTGAATCAGAGGAAAATTATAAACATAGACTGTAACCTACAAATTCAAATCAAAACAAATCTACTTTGTACACGTGTTCTAGTTTTATTCGTTACAAAATTTTCGTGTTTACATGGATATGTGGAAAAACAAAACTAAAAACATTTAAATCATATTTTTCTTCTTATAAATAAACAGCACTGAATCCAATGCAACTGATGATGCCCCAAAATGAACTAGGTTCTCTTAGAGTTTTATACCAGTGTCAATGAGAGGCTAAATAGAAAATTCAAGTTAAAAGATAGTAATATAAGCGTGTCATTGTTGGATTCTACCAATGACAGTCTAAGAGATTGTGCATGTCTTGATTCTTTTCTGCGTCTAGTAACTTAAGGACTTGGTTGCTCATGAACAAAATCTGAAGTACAAAGATAAGGACAAGAGTCTTACCTGCAGAACCTAATGAAGATGATGAAGCCATGACAGACTATCAAACAGTTAACCTTCTCCTCTTTGCAATAAAACAAGCGCTCTTAAACAATAGGTCTTTGATGCAGAATGAGCAGGGGAATTGCAAGAGCAGTGATCAATGTTTATATACTAAATGTTCTCCTAACTGATCTCCTATTAGAATCAGCTTAGGACAAACAATTCAATCTTATTAAACAGGTGAACAAATATAGTCCTAATACATTCTCAAGTCCTCAAAACTTGGACTGCTATTAGAATTAGTAATCCTCAAAACTTGGACTGCTATTACAACAGAGCTGGACAAGGCTTGGAAATGGTATTTGTACATACCCTCAATCATGTTGCTCACCCGTAGTATAACACATGATATATCAAGTGACAAGTATTTTGGTTACATTTAAAAATTTCTCAAGGGGTGTTAACAGTATAGCGACACATGGTTTCCTAAATCAGTTTCAGTTAAGAGTTTGTTAGAGAATTGTTTAAGTGTTATTGGGATATATACTCAACACTCCTCATAATTATTTATGTTTTCCAAGATACATAAAAAGACAGAAGCGCTCTTTCTCTTCAGTTCATCTTCCTCATTTTACTGAAAGATTGCTGATCTTCTACAATACTTAAAGAGTAATAAGCACATTTATTTCTTATCATGAGGTACAAAACATGAAATGCAGAATGATAAAAAGAACAATATAGCCTAAACCACGTTGTCATTTCTTGCATATTCATCTTGTTCAACGCTTCTTTGTCAACGAGATAACCAGGTTAATGTACTGGCAATTCTCCATTTCCATGTGATCAAGGACATCTTCTTCGAACCGGTGAAACAAATCGTCCATAGCTGCTTCTCCGAATTGGGTTGCCAGAATAGGCTCTCCCACAGCCCTTATATCAGTGGCAAGTACGGCAGCCCTTGCCTTTCTATCAAGGCCACTGTCAGCATGCTTTATATAAGAGTCCCAATCATTTTTGAAAACTTCAAGGCTTTGCAAAGTAAAAGATCCTTCAGCCTCGATTACATCTTCAACCTCCTTTGTTGTTGGTGCATAATATGGCAGATTGAAGATCTCCAGTTTTTCCTTCTCAATCAAACCCTGAAATTCATCTAACTGAATAATGTTAGTAATTAGCAAAGTAGTTATTGAAGGAAACAAGTACATTTTAAGACTTTGTTGGGAAATTCGGGTTCCTTGTCGTTAAGATTAGGGTTCGCTTTAGGCTGCTTTTTAGTTTTCGTTATATATAGGATGTGTTTTGTAATTTTTTAGAATAACAAGTCAGTTAAAATGTATCCCTTAGTTTGTAACTCTATCAGCAATTTTGTTTATTTGTTTTTTCATTGGTTTCATCTCGATTAGAGAAGTAGTTAAAAAGTGGCCATAAACTTGCGATAGTGGTCGTAAACTAATGTGGTTCATATTTAGTTGCTTTTATTTTGTTCCTATTTGGTACATAGATATTTAGGTTTAATTATCTAGGCCACACATTACCTCTAAAACCATATCATTGAGTTTGACTCCGACAACTTCCCAAATGCAAAGTGGGTCATGGCTCTTTATGCTGCCCATTGTGGTTAGGACCATACTTCCTCCGGGGACCAGCTCTTCTGCTCGTGACCTCAAAAACACCGTAAAGTCCTTTTTGAATTGCTCCAAATACAACTTATACACAGCATATGGGCTTGTTTTTGCTATACATATGTTCTTCTTGTTTAGTCCCTCTCCTTCCTTGGTCATCAAACCTTTCGGAGCCTACACAGTACGTTTTATCATAATAAATACCATGATTAATTAAACCACCACGAAAAATATTAGTAAGTGTATGAGGGGTTAAAAAATAAAATAAAATAAAACAATTCACACCTCAGAGATCCACATAAGGGCATAATTAGAGTGAACAAAGTGGAGAGAATTGTTTGGAAAGAGCCTGCCATAGAAAGAACCAGGCATTGCAGTAATGAAACATGGCCCCAACTTCTGTTCTTCCTCAAGTTTCTTGTAGAACCCTGGCAATGACCTGAACACAGTGTTGAAATCGTTCCCAGGAAGATCATTCAAGAAGGCTTGGAGTGAAGGAGATGGACGGTTCAGTTTTTGGAAGGTGGCATGGATGTTGTGTATGATATCTGATACCGCCAAAAGGGTGTTGGGTCCGGAAGAGCATCCCAAGTCTGCTATTTTCAAACAGTCAGAGAAGAGTGTGCTGCAAAGCTGCTCTATGCTTGCCTTAACTATGGGCTTCACCGTCGAAATCACAGCTCTCTGAAAGAAATTCAGACAGCTGAATATTATTAAAAAGTTTTTAATTTTATGAAAACAAGTTCCCGTCATATTAAAAAAGATCATTAAAATCGAATATGATCAACTAGGAAAGTTCACACAGAGACAAAAAAAAGAAATAGAGAAACAGATGCTGACTAACTTGAAGTAGAGAGTTGGTTGCATAGCTTGTTTTCCCAATTCCTCCATTCATGTGAAGCACTTGCTCTACCTCCATTTTAGTTTGTGTTCTCGAATAATGCTTCTCTACACTCTTAATTCTGGTGCCTATTCTGCTATAAGAGCTGCATATTTATAGCAAAATACTTACCTCATGCAGCTTACGTGTTATTAGGTATATAGTAATTTTTTGTGTATTTGGAACCCCGTCACGCGATATTATTAGTACAGTAAAATTATCGTACGTGTATTTGTTTTTTATCAATATATTCTAGAAGTAAAACATATCAATTATGTCATCACACATATTATACATATAATGGTAACACTAAATGATGATATTCCCGCTTTCTGTAAGTTTTAGTACTTCACAACCTAAAAGAATATGAGATGTTAGTAGACAAATAACTTAATATTTTCTGTGAGTTTAGTAAAGAGAATTGCTAAGTAGACTAAATTTGTAGACTAATTTGCAAATTAAATGATGTGTCACTAATAAAAAATAAGCGCTTTAATCAACACTAAAGTAATAATCATATCTTCAATTTCCATGTTATTTACTTACAAAATTTAGTCTACAAATTTAGTTCCCCTAACATTACCCTTTAGTTAAAGAGTAGGTGACTAGTTTACATACGGCTCCATGCGTCATAAATGTGACATCATCTATAAATCATAGGTATAATTAAAGGATCCGGCTTCTCTGCCCTCCCACTTCTCATACACTCTCATTCCCTCATATTTTGTATTGTCACGGTTAAGCCACGTCAACATTTTATATTGATTTTTTTTATTAAGATAATAAAACAAAAAACAATAGTAATATAAAATGTTGACGTGGCTTAATCGTGACCGCACAAATAGGAGGGGATGAGAGTATATGGGAAGTGGGAGGGCAAAGAAGTCAGGTCCATAATTAAATTAGTCTAACAAACACTTGTTTGGCGTCATTAGAATCTACATCAATCAAGCTTTGGTACATTACATGATGTCCATTAACAAATGTCGTTTACTTTGAAAGAATCTAAAACTTGAATCCATGGTGTTGGTCTTGTCGCCTATGAATATGATTGACTAAGAACTCGTTTGGATATACTCTTAAAATAACTGAAAACGTTTTTTGTTCAAATATTTTTTAAACCAATCCTTAGTAAAAATGCAAGTAAATCTTGAAAAAAGCACTTTAAGTGCTTTTGGTACCCAAAAACATTTTTTTTAATAGCATTTTCAGCCATTTTAAAAGCACATCCAAATGAGCCATAATTATGGCACAATTCCGAAGTATTCACTATTGAATTAACGGCATGCCATGCAGCATGAAGATAATTCCGAAGAATCCACTATTTATGGTGTTGGTCAATTTTTCAAGTGTTTTAATCGTTATATCTTTATTTAAAAATACAAAAATTGTAATTTAACTTTTAAAACACCCGGACCATACTGTTAAACTTCCTAAAAAATTCTTTAATGGATAAGGAATAGGAACAACTTCTTTTAAGTACTAGTTTTTCTGGTTTGAAGAACTCCCATACATCATTAATAGTGTTCTCTTAGAAGATTGTAATGTTTTTTAATTTATAAAAAAATAAAAAATAAAAAATAAAAAAAAACCTAGCTACTATCATTTTCACTAAAAATAAATTAAAGAAATGCAGTAATTTGTGTATGTTAAGTTTATCTGTATACGTGGTCTGTGTATCAGTAAATAATCAGTAATGTGGTTTGCTTTCTTATTTTGCGTTAAGAATTGAAATCTTTTAACATGATGCAATGTATATAGGATAACGTTATTCACACACTTTTTTTTTACTTCTTACACACTCCTTTCAACTTTCAGCTGTCAAATTGAATAAATTGAAGAAGATCAATGGTAAAAAATTAACAATGATGTGTGAAAGATAAAAACGAATGTCTAAATAGCACTATTCTATGTCTATAGTACTCCAATTAAGCTACCAAACATTGACTTGGTCTTGTAATAACAATTCACATTTCATATATAACAGTACGCGCATAAAGGAGTTTTATGAATTGAATGTGCCAAAATTATGTTTTATGAGAGATTTAAGTAACGCGACGAAAGATGTTTGTTGTAAGAACATTACATCTTCACACCGCATGATATTGGATGTGTGGAAAAAAAAGAAAAAACTTAAAAAAAAAATACGAAATCCAATGCAACTGATGATGCCACTAATGAACTATAGGTTCTATTTTTACAATTTTATACCAATGTCAATCAAAGGCTAAGTAGAAAATTCAAGTCAAATGATATATATATATATATATATATATATATATATATATAGTATAATATAAGTGTGCCATTGTTGGATTCTACCAATGATAGTCTTTTGAGCAAGTGTTACTTACACCTTAAGTTATTTGACTTCTAACTAAGAGATTGTGCATGTCTTGATTCTTTTATGCGTCAACTTGGTTTTATATCCTACTACATGCCAAGAATCCAAATATCAATGGAAGAAAAACTAATTTCAGTCAATTCATATTGAATTACCTTGTTTACAAACTAAATTGTACATTTAAATGCAAAACAAGGCCAAATGAGTCACCTCCTGAGTGATCGGGCTAGAACAAAGAGCGTGGGGCTGAAAACTAAGCTTTGTCGCATTTCTTGCATAGAGCTACAAGAACAGTTCTACCCAAATATCAACTTCAGGGCACGAAAAACGAGAAACCTCTTTTGATATCAGTCGAGTCCGTTGATCTTAAGGCAAACCGGTTTGTATTCAATGGTAGGACGATTCAAAATATCCTATTTTAAATATCTTCTGCATCATCCCTTCCATTCTTCTTCAAATCCCCAAATCTTGTTTAGAAAGCACTCCAACTCTTCATCTGCCATCGTTAACCATCTCGTACTTGATCGAATTTAATGGTTGCTAGTTTCTCTAATCCAAATATCCAATATGTCGTTCTCGATACCCCTGAACCTCCCATGGTTATGGTTCGTAACAAAGGTGAAGAATAAGCTATTCTAATGGGTCATAGTCATCTTATATTCCGAGTTTGGTAGGAAGACAATGAGAATGTGTCTGCAGATCTTCCTAAGTCCAAGTACCGAATCATGTGTGCCAGAATCCACCCTTGCTATCTTGATCTCGATTATGATGTGAAAATTATGTTGACACTCAAATTAAACCCTCTTTTTATCAATTGTAGCAATGTATGTAAGTAGGGATCGTTGTAGACCGGGGATTAGGAGGGATTGCAAAATCACTTGGAATTGACTCAAAAACGTAAAAACAAGTTTAAAACACTAAACTAGACTCAAAGAATGCAAAACTAAACTTTAAAACACCAAAACAAACCAAAAGACTCAAAACAGCACCAAAACACTCAAAACTGCCTTAAAAACACAATCTAGGCAGTTTTGGACACTAAGCACCAAATTGGACGAATTTGGGTTTTAACTTGAATCAAAACACTTAAAAACACAAAGTAAAACACTTACTAACTAATTTGACACCTTAAAACAAAGGGGGATTGGTTTTGGACGAATTTAAAAACAAAACAAACTTTGTAAATTAGAACAGATTGTAAAAACGAATTTGATTTAAATGGGTGAATGGAAGGCTAGCTAAGGGGTTCATCTCCACACATGTTATACTTGCATACAAAACGGTTTCCAATTGCTTTTCAATAAACCATGAATTCTCAATGCCCCAAGTTAATTAGTTCCGCTTAAATTAACCCTCAGATTTTCCTAACGTCATTGAATTGGATGATTGCATACGACAACCCAAAACATTCCCCACAAGTCCCCTACATGATTGCATAATAGAGATACAAGCAAGAATCATTAAGTTCTATGAAAACCATAAGCATTGACGAAGCACTTGTTACTATGATTGCATGAAACTTATGCCAAGAATTTACTTAACGTGATTGAGATCATCAACCTTTACTACTTGTGAATATAATTCCATAACGATTAGGTGAAATTTCCTTATATCCTAGCATTCAATTTATGCATGATAATTAAGCGTGCACTCTCAACCAACACACACAAATCAATGTAATCCACATAGATAAGTAAATTGAATTCACAACTTATGAAACGCAATTAGAAGTAATCAAATCATAACGCAAGCATAAACATGTATTTCGAATCCCCCCCTAGCCAAGGGGAGGTTTAGTTCCTCATACGCACAAAACAAAGAGAATTGAATTTAAACATTGAAATCAAAGGAAAAGAAACACCTAGAAATTCCAGCGACGCGAACTTGAATTGCATGAACTTCCGAGCTTCCTTCTCCTCCTCCTTGGTGCGGCAAAGGTTCTAGGGACTAGTTTAGGACCTTAGGTGTATGGATGCATGGTTATGGAGGGATGTAGTAGTGTTTAGGGGAAGGGAATGGTGCGGCAAAGGTGTGGAGAGAGTTTGGACGAATTTCTGGAGTGAATTGTGAATTGTGGTGAGTGGTGATCTGATTTAGGGGTTAATAGGAGTATATATAGGCACTTAAAACCCTAGGGTAATCAGATATGGACTTGGATAACCCAAATCCACAAGGAAATAGGTCTAAACAATCAGATTTTGCAAGGGAAAAGGGGTCCTAGGTGCGGCAGGGATAGGATAAGGTGGATAAGGCTTCTAGAAAGCCTTGCAAGGCAAGGAAATCAGATTTCTAGAAGCTAGGGTGCGGCACCAATGTAGGGATTAGGGATAGGGCTTCTAGAAAGCCCCAAAACTGATAGGAAATGTAGGAAACTCACGGCAAGGAGGGGAACACTCTAGAAACTTCTCATTTGTGTCCTACAACACTTAGGAGTCCTTCTAGAATTAGGAAAACATGTCTCAATCCTCCCTTGACTTGGAATTCTTCTCCTTCTTCATCTTGGACTTGGAAAACTTCTTTGTTGCTGAAACTTGATGCCATTTGGATTTAACTTTCCTACTTCAAGTAGGAAACCTTGTTTGAGTAGGAATCTTCATCTTCAAGGAATCCTAATTCAACTAGGAAACCCATTTTGACTAGGAATCCTAATTCAACTAGGATTCCATCTTCACTTAGGCGTTTTCCTACTTCGACTAGGAAACCTTGTTCAAGTAGGAAACATCATCTTCAAATCTTCAATTTCGTCCATCCTCTTGGTTCCAAGCATATGACATTCATTCCAAGCTCAACTTTGCTCCAAAAGGCTCCAAAATGCATCCTTTTTCATACTTTGCCCTTAGAACCTGAAAACACATAAAACTAGCTTAAAAGACTACTTTACTAAGCAAAAACACTATAAATGTACAAGAACAAGCTAAACTAAGGCGCATAAATATGCTCCTATCAGATTACGGTTCCCTTTATCGCCACTATGGAAGGAGATTCTTGTTCATTTTCAGGTCAATCTCTACCTCGACCTCCATTCGTATTATCTCTTATTTTGACCATCTGAATGACTAGTTCCATGCTGAGTTGGGTTTATCTGAATTTGTCATTCTTTATCAATTCCAGAAAAGCACCAGTATCCTTTACATTTTTCAATCTCAATCCACACTTCGATGGCCTGCCTATATCACTGATCTTCCATGTCACGATAAGGATTGGTACAAAGATATTCTCTTTGTAGAAGGAAACTGGGAGGGTGACATATCTAAACTAAGAGTCTCTTATAACCTGGAAGTGACATTCCATACAAGACATTGATCAGAATCTCGGCCAGTGCCATTCTGAGCTTATAAATAAGGCGTTCAAACTTATCCTCTCTCCATTCCAGGCCTGAAAATGGCTTAGTGTGCTAGATAAAGAAACCGCACACGGGAGGGATGGCCTTACTGACCTCTATTCTAAGTGCCTATTCCTAACCCTGCGTGGGTCAACTCTGAAGACTCACTCAAGTCTTCAAAGCCTTCCAAAGATGCCCCTGAAGTAGAGAAAAAGAAAAGGAAGAAGGGAACTGAAGATGCGGTGTCAAATGCGGCCTTGATTAAAGCATCCAAGAGAAAAACCAAGTCAGCAAATGGTTTTGGGATCTATTTAGATAAGGTTTTGAAGACTGTGAGGCTTGCCTCCATGATATGAGACAATTTGTAGCAAATTTCTGTGAAGCAAGGTGAAGGAAAAGGTAAATCTATCATTCTAGAGACATCAAAGTCGTTGTTGAAAAAGCAATCACAACCTTCCACATTCTTGGCTCCTGGTTCTATAACTGCCCTATTAATAATTAAACTCTAGTTGGTGGTCCGAATACCCTAGCGCCTAACACATCATCCATTTTGCCTGGCTGCCAGTTCGGAGTTGTTTTGCTTTGATTTTCTCAGCTATCGCTTATGCCGATTCCAGGGAAATCCAAACTACAGATGACCTCAAGGAGATGTGTTATCAAAGCAAATACACGGTTATTCTCCTCAATCTTTCATGTATCTTATTATTTATGTGCTCCGTTTTCTTATTCCTACCTTGTTATATCTTTCCTAGGCAAACGCCTAGATTGAAGCTCTGATCTGGGCCTGATGCGAAGAAAATTAAGCACTCAAATTAAACCCTCTTTTGACAATTGTAGCAAAGTATGTAAGTAGGGATCGTTCTAAACCGGGGATTAGGAGGGCTTGCTAAAACCTCTAAACTGACTCAAAAACAAAAAGAAACAAAGTTAAAAATGTAAACCAAAGACTTTAAAACAAGAAAGTAAAAGGGGGATTTGGGTTTGGTGAAGTTGAAAGTAAAACAAATAAACTAAAACTTAAATAGATTTTTAAATAGGAAGATTATAAAACGAATTTGAGAAATAAGATGATGGATGGATTAGTTAGAGGTCCATTCTTCACACATGACACACTTGTACATGAATCGATTTCCAATTGCTTTTCAATAAACTATGATGCTCAACACCCCAGATTGACCATGATGCACAAATTAACCCTCAGATTTTCCTTTACTTATTGAATTGGAAGAATGCATGCGACAATCCAAATTATTCTCTAAAAAGTCCCCTATATGAATGCATAATAGAGATACAATCAGAGATCATTACGTTCAATGAAAATCATAAGTGTTGACGAGGCAATTGTAACTATGAATGCATGATACGTTTGCCAAGAACTCAATTAACGCGATTGTGACAAGCAACCTTCACTACTCATGAATATAAATTTGTAACAATTAGGTGAAACTCATTTATATTCTAGCATCTAATTCATGTATGAAAACTAAGTATGCATCCTTAATAAACATACAAGAATCAGTTATGAAGAAAATAGATAATTGAATTGCAATCATAACTTATCAAATCACAATTGGAAGAAATCAATTCATATCACAAGCATGTTCATGGCTTCAAACTTCCCCCTAACTAAATAGGGGTTTAGTTCCTCATGTTCACAAAACAAAGATAAATAGAATTATACATTGAAAACAAAAGAAAGAAAACACCTAAACGTTCCAACGATCCATGTTGGATAGCAAGCACGTACAAGAACTTTCCTTTTCTTCTTTGCTGCAACACAAGGTTGGAGTGATGTTTTGAAGGGTTGGTTATGTGGAGGAATGGATGGGTAGGAGTTTAGATATGTAGGGAGAGGCAAGGAAAGGCTTAGAGAATGATTAATTTCTGGATGATTTTAATGAGGCTGCTGCCATGGGTATTTATAGGGAGAGGATGGACTTGTTTAATTCAATTTTCTGGTGGAAAACAAGTAGGTGGCTCACGGCAAGAAGGTGGAGGATAATGGTGGGTTAGGTCTTGAATCATCCACTCAATTTCTGTGCACAATCTACTCATTTTCTGTTTAGTTGGGGATGAATCATCCACTCAAATGTCATGGTGAGTTAGGCATTGCATCATCTCAAATGTCATGGTGAGTTAGGCATTGCATCATCACTCAAATTTCTGGTGGAAACCAACAAGGATGCACAGCAAGGATGTGATTTTAGGGATGAATCATCTACTCAATTTCCTAGTGGGTTAGGTATTGAACAATCACTCAAATTTCTGGTGGAAGTGAGTCAATACCCACGGCATTGATGAATTTCTGGGGTAGGCATGGTTTTGAGTGAAATTTTGGTCAATCCTTCTAGAAACCTATCCCTTCTTGCAACTTGTATTTGTTTCACCAGATTTTTAGCATGTTCCTAGCCTCGTTTGATCTTTAATTTCGTCCAAACTCCTTGCTCCATGCATATGCACTTCATTCCAAGCCCAATTTTGCTCCTAAAAGCTCCAAAATGCTCATTTTTGCATACTTTGATAATAAAACCTGAAATTGCACGAAAATGACTTTAAACACTAAACTAACTAAGGAAAAACAACATAAATGCATGAGAACAAGCCAATTAAGTCGCATAAACATGCTCCTATCAGGGCCCAAGCAAATGAGAACTCCCAACTTGAGCCTGTTTATAAGAGTGAGTTAAGATGTAAGATCAAGGCTGAGTGAGACTTGCAGGAGAGAAGTACTAGGCTCAAGATGTTATTGGTCGTAAACATGCTCCTATCAAATTCCCCCACACTTAGTTTTTGCTAGTCCTCGAGCAAAACAAAGAAACAAAACAAAACCAACAAACATAACCTAAACCTTCTAACGTTTGCCTCAGGGATTTCCAATGCACATGTCATGTTAAAGATTATGATTCCCACAGATTTGAGTCAATTTAACACTTAAGCACATACTTAATCATAGTCACAACTTACAAGTTCACAATTAACCAATTAAAACAATGTTTTGAATGTAGTAACATGCCTTAGAGAATTCCCTCAATCCTTACAAGATATGCACTCTATTTTCACTCAGATTTTCTAACTACACACCCTATACTAGTTATATGTGAGAGAATTGATGTAGATATAAAAACGAATGCTCACATATATGTATCACAAAGAATGCAATTTCCGGAGTTAACAAGCATGTTTAGATATGATCTCATGAATGGAATGCTACTACTTAGATGCGAGAACCAGTGACACCATATGCTCATACCAAATTCAAACTCCACAAATTGAAACACATAACACTCAAGATAGAAGTTAAGGGTTGCAACGGGGCTTGGGGTTTTGGTTAACAAAGAAAGGATAGGGAAAACAAACATTCTTCAAGCATTAGTACGCAAAGTAATGGAATTAAGACTTAGAATTCACTTAGATTGCAGAAATTAACTTTAAAACACAAAGGGAAGACTTAGACAACTCCTTAGGGTCGAATTCATTGTTTTGGACCCTTACTTCAACAAACAATACTTTGGAACACTTTTTCACATCTTTTCAACTCTTTTTTTTTTTTTTTTTTTATTATTATTATTTTTTTTTTCTTTCTACCCGTGCCTATGGCACACAATTGACAAAAAAAAAACTTCCTCCACACTTGGTTTCTGCCACAAAGAAATTCAATTTGAATCATGCTTACTATACTTTAAGAACGAGGGTATGGATAGTCCTAATCTAGGCTAGGTGAGGGTAATGTGGGTTAACAAAGAAAAGGCTAAACAAGGCTCAATGGGGTTAACACCTACAAAACATAATGACATAGGGATTCATGGCTTTTTGGCTAAGGTGGTGGTCACTACACAACTTTATCTTGAATATGTGTTATGCTAATCAATAACATGCTTTGAATAAAATGGGCATGAGTTCTAGTGTTTGGAACTAAATGATGAAACGCCTTCTAAGTAGCAACCAAGCAAAGAATAATGAGATCATGCAACGACTTTAGAAAACAAAGAATGCACAGATTTTGACTCTCCAAATAAACGTTTTGGCTCAAGTCTCACAAGGTTGTAGCGTTAATTTGAGTTCCTTCCTTCAAGCATGTTACAAAAACTGATTTTTCCTTTAAGATTACATGTGAATTCATAAGTTATAACCACAACCAAGCATAAACCAAAGAGTAAATCAAACTTTTATCCATGTTTATAACTTTCTTTAACCATCATGCAATTACAAACCGAATCCTCATCATTGTGTTGGAAGGTACCCTAAGACACAAACAAACACACAAAAACAACTCTTTTTGGGTTTTTAAAACAAATTTTCAAATTTTTATGGGATTTTCGAATTTTTGACTCAAAACACACTAAAACACAACAAAACAGCTTAAAAAAAGGCTTAAAAACAGTGAAAAACAACATTAGAAATTATGAGTGAGAAAACCCTACGAATTTGCATCAAAACACTTTGGTTACCCCCCCCCCACACTTAAATCAAACATTGTCCTCAATGTTTCAAGCATATACTAACACAAATAACAAACAAACAAACAAAACAGCAACTAAGCAATTTAACATGGCATAAATGAAAACAACAACAAAGGGAAGGGTTTAGGAACGCAAATCTGGAATTTGGAGTGCTCTCTAGGTCTTCCTTTGTTGCATGCATGGGTTGCCTCCCAAGTAGCGATTGCTCTCTAGGTCTTCCTTTGTTGCATGCATGGAGTCCACGGCATGCAAGAGAATGTCATCCACGGTATGCTCCTCAAAGTTCTCGTAGTATGGCTTCAAACGATGCTCGTTCACCTTGAATTCGTGTCCCGTTTTCAAGCTTTGGATTTGGACTGCACCATGAACAAAAACATTAGTAATAACAAAAGGTCCAATCCACTTGGAACGTAACTTACCAGGAAACAAACGTAAATGGGAATTGAACAATAGCACTTTCTGCCCAATTGCGAACGTTTTGCCTCTAATCATCTTATCATGGAACGCCTTGGTCTTTTCCTTGTAAATGCTTGTGTTCTCGTATGCCTCGTGCCGTATCTCATCAAGCTCATTCAATTGGAACTTCCGGTGACTTCCCGCTTCATCGAGGTTCATGTTAAACTTCTTGACGGCCCAATGAGCTTTGTGCTCCAACTCAACGGGGAGATGGCACGGTTTGCCATAGACAAGCCGAAAGGGGGACATTCCAATGGGTGTCTTGTACGCTGTACGATACACCCAAAGTGCATCATCTAACCGTAAACTCCAATCCTTCCTCGTTGGCCCAACGGTCTTCTCTAGGATTTGCTTGATCTCACGGTTGGAAACCTCGGCTTGGCCATTAGTTTGAGGATGATAAGGCGTAGAAACCTTATGATTGACATTGTATTTCCTCAATAACGCCTCAATGGTCCGGTTGCAAAAGTGTGACCCTCCATCACTAATGATCACTCGTGGCATGCCAAACCTTGCAAAAATGTTAGTTCTAATAAAATCTGCAACCACTTTAGAATCATTAGTCCGGGTGGCCTTTGCTTCCACCCACTTTGACACATAATCAACCGCAAGCAAAATATATATAAAACCATACGAAGAAGGAAATGGACCCATAAAATCAATACCCCAAACATCGAAAATTTCAACATTTAGGATAGAAACCTGCGGCATTTGGTCCCTAGCACCAATGTTACCCATTTGTTGGCATTTATCACATGTTAAGCAAAAAGTTCTAGCATCCTTAAAAATACTAGGCCAATAAAATCCACATTGTAATACCTTAAGGGCAGTTCTTTGTGTGCCAAAGTGCCCACCACATGCATATGTGTGACAAAAACTTAAAATTGAACGAGATTCAGAATCATGCACACAACGACGAACAATTTGATCCGGGCAAAATTTCCACAAATATGGATCATCCCACACATAAAACCGTGCATCATGCCTAAGTTTATCACGTTGGTGCCTAGTGTAAGTGCTTGGAATTCGTTTTGTCACCAAAAAGTTCACCAAATCAGCATACCAAGGCTCACTAAACTTTATGGACATCAATTGTTCATCGGGGAATGTCTCCAAAATTGGCAAAGCCTCCTCATTATGCACCATTCGGCTCAGGTGGTCAGCCACTACGTTCTCACTTCCCTTCTTGTCACGAATCTCTATGTCGAACTCTTGAAGTAGCAACATCCACTGAATTAGCCGTGGCTTGGCCTCCTTTTTGGTGAGCAAGTACTTCAATGCTGCATGGTCAGTGAAAACAATTACTTTAGTACCAATTAGATATGATATAAACTTATCTAAAGCAAAAACAACGGCAATAAGTTCTTTTTCTGTAGTGGAATAGTTCAATTGTGCATCATTCAACGTCCGTGAGGCATAGTAGATGACGTGTGGCTTTTTGTCCTTCCTTTGTCCCAAAACAGCCCCTAAAGCGTAGTCGGATGCATCGCACATAAGCTCGAAAGGTAGGCTCCAATCTGGTGGAACAATGATGGGTGCCGTGGTCAACAACTCCTTGAGTTGATTGAATGATGCCATGCACTCCTTGGTGAATTCAAACGCCACTTCTTTTTGTAGGAGACGGCAAAGAGGTTGTGCTATCTTCGAAAAATCTTTGATAAACCTACGATAAAATCCTGCATGACCAAGAAACGAACGAACCTCTCTAACCGAAGTCGGAGTGGGTAAGTGACGTACTAGATCTATTTTGGACTTATCCACCTCAATGCCGTTTTCAGAGATAATATGTCCTAAAACTATGCCTTGTTTAACCATGAAATGACACTTTTCCCAATTAAGAACAAGGTTAGTTTCAACGCAACGTTTTAAGATTAAACTTAGATTATGCAAGCAACCATCAAAAGAATCACCAAAGACGCTAAAATCATCCATAAAAACTTCAATTATTTTCTCTACATAATCGGAAAATATGCTCATCATGCATCTTTGAAATGTAGCAGGTGCATTACATAAACCAAAAGGCATGCGACGGTATGTAAATGTACCAAATGGACATGTAAAAGTGGTTTTTTCTTGGTCCTCGGGTGCAATGACAATTTGATTATAACCAGAATAACCATCAAGAAAACAATAAAAAGCATAACCCGCTAACCTCTCAAGCATTTGGTCAATGAATGGCAATGGGAAGTGGTCCTTCCTCGTGGTGGCGTTTAGCTTCCTATAGTCGATGCACACCCTCCAACCGGTTTGAATGCGTTGAGGAACAAGCTCATTCTCGGCATTAGTTACCACCGTCACTCCGAATTTCTTTGGTACGCATTGCACGGGTGAAACCCACCTACTATCCGAGATTGGATAGATAACTCCACAATCTAGAAGCTTTATGATCTCCTTTTTCACAACTTCCATCATAGGAGGGTTAAGACGGCGTTGAGCCTCTCGAGATGTTTTAGACCCCTCCTCCAAAAGTATGCGATGCATGCACATTGTTGGGCTAATTCCCTTGATGTCGGCCAATGTCCACCCAATGGCCGTCTTGTGCTCTTTCAACACTCGGATCAACTTCTCCTCCTCTATGGCCGTGAGTGATGAGGAGACAATGACGGGCAATGTCTCGTTGTCTCCCAGAAATACGTACTTTAAATGATCGAGCAACGGTTTAAGCTCAAGTACGGGTGCTTGAATCACTGAGGGTAACAACTTATTAGTGGAAACTGAAATTGAAATTGGGTTAGAAGGCTTACCATGGTGTTGAGGTAGTGACTCAAGGGCAGCCACTATCTCGGCCTCCTCCACACTTCTAGGCACGGCAAAACCAGATTTTTGCCCAATTCCTTGTGCAATTGTTGTTTCAAGTGTATCCCTCTCCAAAGAATCGAGAAAATCCTGCGCCAAATCATCAATTATATCAATAGAAAAGCAAGAATGATCATCCTTAGGAAATTTAATACTTTCAGAAAGATTGAAATCAATGACTTCCCCATCAAATTCCATCGTTAAAGTTCCTTTAAACACATCTATCTTGGTGCGGGCTGTTTTCATGAAGGGCCTCCCTAATAGAATCGGCAATGGGGTGGAATGGGGTGAATCTTCCATGTCAAGCACGTAGAAATCCGCTGGAAAAATCAAGTTACCAACCTGCACCAAAACATCTTCCAAAACACCCTTTGGATATGCATTAGAACGATCGGCTAATTGAATTATCACACCATCACTTTTAAGCTGACCTAAGTTCATAGATGCATAAATAGAGTATGGCATAACATTAATCGAAGCCCCTAAGTCTAACATGCATTGTTCAAACTTAGTATTACCAATAACGCACGGAATTGTAAAACTACCCATATCTTTGCATTTAGGGGGTAATTTCCTTTGTAACACAGCATAGACATTTTCACTTACTTGAACCACCTCTTTGTTCGAAATCCTCTTTCTTGTGGTGCAAAGTTCCTTTAAGAACTTGGCGTACCTCGGAACTTGCTTGATGGCGTCCAAAAGGGGAATGTTGACTTGAACTTTCCGGAATGTCTCTAGAATGTCCTTTTCAGCTTCTTCTTTCTTTGTTTGCTTAAACCTATTTGGAAAAGGAGCATTCGAAGGAAAAACATTAGTAGGAACTGAATTTGACACGTTCTTACCTTCCTTGTGTCACGGGATGACTCTTTAAGCCTTCCGCCCGTGCGGCACTTAGACTTGAATACCTCGATGAACAAGCTAAGTAAGCCTTCGAAGCCTCACTTCCCCGGATCGAATCACAAAGAAAGCTAAGATAGCTTGGAGAATGCTAAAATCACTTAGAAGATGGGAGAAAGGAAGCTTTGTATTGAAAGTTAAGAGAACTTTACAATTGCTTACAATTCTTGGATTCTTGGATGGTTTGGCCAAATGGCCTTGCCTCCTATTTATAGGCCTAAGTCACCTCCTCAATGGAGGGTTCTAGAATCCCCTACTTACATCCAAAAATATCTAGCATAGTTCTAGATACAACTTGCCTAATCTAGATTATTCTAGGTGAGGCTTAAATATGTACACTTGTGTGGAATGTTCCGGAATGCTCTAGATTATCTTGAATGCTCCGCCACGTTCTTGATTTCTCCGGGACGTTCCAGAAGCTTCCATGAAGACAAGGCTTCATGGGCTTAGATATATGATGTCTTGGGCATTTTCTTTGTTTTTAACATGCGGCCCGTGACATCCTCCCCCACTTAAGCCGTCGACGTCCTCGTCGACTCTTGCCTCTCAAATGTCTGAATCAAGTCCTTATATTGCCATAAGGACATCTCCTTCTCCCATGTTGCTTCGGAGTATGGTAGCCCCTTCCATTTGACAAAGTACTCCACATGCTTTGGTTGTCTTGGTCGCACCACGACACGCTTGGCTTCAATGCTCTCCACTTCTTTGTCAAATGCCTCCGTCATCAAAGGGGGTGCTCGATGAGACTCACCTCGACTTGGTTCCTCATCGTCCGCATGATAAGGCTTCAAGTTGCTCACATGGAACACCGGGTGAAACTTGAGGCGGGGTGGGAGTTCCACAACATACGCGGCTTTGCCAACCTTCTTGATGATAGGGAATGGTCCCTCATATTTCCGCAACAAGCTCTTGTGCAAGCCACGAGTACTCTTGTGCTGAGACGCATTGAGCTTCACAAAGACTTGGTCGCCAGTTTGGAACTCCACATTCCTTCGCTTGCGATCCGCCCATTTCTTCATCTTCTTTGAAGCCTTCTCCAAATGAGCTCGAGCAAGTTCGTGGGCTAATTGCCACTCCTTAGCGGTTTTGAAAGCGGCTGGACTATTCCCCGTGTAGCCAGTCACGACCGTGTTCGGGGTCAAGGGTTGTTGCCCTATAGCCAACTCGAACGGACTTTTCCCCGTCGACTCCGAACGTTGCAAGTTATAAGAGAATTGGGCAACATCAAGTAACTTAGCCCAATCTCGTTGATTGGCACTAACATAGTGCCGCAAATAAGTCTCCAACAATGCATTAACCCGCTCCGTTTGTCCATCAGTTTGCGGATGAAAAGCTGTGGAGAATTCTAACTTTGAGCCAAGTAGCTTGAATAGCTCCTTCCAAAATCTACCCGTGAAGCGAGCATCTCGATCACTGACTATGCTCCTCGGAACACCCCAATACTTCACCACGTGCTTTAGAAACAAGCGTGCAGCTACTTCGGCTGTGCACTCCACGGGTGCGGGTATGAAAGTGGCATACTTGGTGAATCTATCGACCACGACGAAGATAGATCCACATCCATCAGACTTGGGCAAATGTGTGATGAAATCCATGGTCAAACACTCCCATGGTCTTGATGGGGTGGGAAGTGGTTCCAACAGTCCTCCCGGTTGCCTTTGTTCCACTTTGTCTTGTTGGCACACAAGACAAGTCTTCACGTATGAATCTACATCATCCCGCATTTGTGGCCAATAATAAGCATCGCTCACCAAAGCCAACGTGCGGTGAGTGCCAGGATGTCCTGCCCACATTGAGTCATGGCACTCCTTAAGGATTTCTTTCCTTAAGCTTCCCCACTTTGGGACGTAGATTCGCTTGCCCTTGGTGTATAGCAAGCCGTCCTCAAGCCAAAACCTTCTTGTCTTTCCTTCCTTGACAAACTCCACAATGTTCTTGGCTTGGACGTCATGTGATAAACCTTCTCGGACACGGTCCAAAAGATGGCTTTGCGGCTTGAGTACCGTAGCCATTAACTCTACTCGTCTACTTAGAGCATCGGCCACCACGTTCTCCTTTCCTTGCTTGTACTCTAGCTTGTAATCAAACTCCGCTAAGAACTCTTGCCACCTTGCTTGCTTAGGTGTGAGCTTTTGTTGGGTTTGAAAGTAGCTAGTGGCAACGTTGTCCGTCTTGATGATGAATGGGGTACCAAGCAAGTAATGCCTCCAAACTCTAAGGCAATGGACGATGGCGGTCATCTCCTTTTCATGGGTCGTGTACCTTTTCTCGGCATTGTTTAGCTTGCGACTTTCATAGGCTATTGGATGTCCTTCTTGCATCAACACTCCTCCTATGGCAAAGTCGGAAGCATCAGTGTGCAACTCGAATGGCTTACTAAGGTCTGGCAACCTTAGTACAGGCTCCTCCATTAGGGCCTTCTTCAACCTCTCAAAGGCCTCTTGACACCGGTCCGTCCATTCCCATGCCTTGTTCTTCTTAAGAAGGTCTGTTAAGGGTGCTGCTATGGCTGAATACCCTTTAATGAATCTTCGATAGTAGTTGGCTAGCCCCAGAAAGGATCGTAGTGTTGGTACCTTGGTCGGCGGTTCCCACTCTTGAATGGCCTTGATCTTGCCCTTTTCCATCATAAGTTTCCCCTCCTTTATCTTGTGGCCAAGAAATTCTACTTCTTTTGTGGCAAAGGAGCATTTCTCCTTTTTGACATAGAGTTCATGCT
Source organism: Malus sylvestris (assembly GCF_916048215.2). Classification (NCBI taxonomy): domain Eukaryota; kingdom Viridiplantae; phylum Streptophyta; class Magnoliopsida; order Rosales; family Rosaceae; genus Malus; species Malus sylvestris. Next base: position 9,387,653 of record NC_062269.1, read on the forward strand.
CCCGAAGGGTCTTGAACACTATGCGCAAGTGCTTGACGTGCTCCTCCAATGTCTTGCTATAGACAACGATATCATCAATGTAAACCACGACAAACTTGTCAAGATAAGGATGGAATACCTTGTTCATCAATGTGCAGAATGTTGCGGGGGCATTGGTTAGACCAAATGGCATGACTTTATACTCGAACGCTCCATATCTGGTCACCATCGCCGTCTTCGATTCGTCTCCAGGGGCTATCCTCACTTGGTAGTATCCCGATCGAAGATCTAACTTTGTGAAGTACCTTGCTTCACCAAGTTGATCGAATAAGTCGGCGATCAACGGAAGTGGGTACTTGTTCTTGATGGTAATCTTGTTCAATGCTCTATAGTCGATGCACAACCTTAGGCTACCTTCTTTCTTGCGTTGGAACAAGACGGGTGCACCATATGGGGACTTGGAGGGTTGGATGTAGCCAGCATCAAGTAGCTCGTTGAGTTGCGTCCTCAATTCCTCCAACTCGGGTGGCGACATCCTATAAGGTGATTTGGAGGGAGGCTTAGCACCAGGCTCCAACTCAATCGCATGGTCGACCTCTCTCCTTGGTGGCAACTTCTTTGGCAGTTCCTTAGGCATCACGTCCGCAAACTCCACAAGGACGTCTTCCACTTGTTTCGGCAAAGGCCCGTGCTTCTCCTCCCCTTCATTCAACATTAGGGTTGCAAGAAATGTGGCCTCGCCTTTCTTCCAAGACTTGGCAAATTGAATTGCCGACAAGTGCTGGGTACACTTCTTGGCTTGCCTTTCCAATGGCACCAGGCAAGGTTGTCTTCCGTCGGCTAGGATACAGAAAATATTGTAGAAGGGAATGGGAAAGGCTCGTACCTTGTCCATGAACTCTAACCCAATGACTACGCCATAGTCGTCCATCTTGACTACGGTGAAGTCGATCGTTCCCTTCCATGTGCCAATGTCTACGTGCACATTACGCGCAACTCCAACAATGGGGGTGGCAGCGGAATTTACCGTCTTTACGCTACCAGGCTCCTTTGTGACTCGGAGGCCAAGCCTTGTGGCTTCCTCCGACGTCATGAAGTTGTGTGTTGCTCCCGTGTCCACCAACACACGCGTCGTCTTGTCACCAGTCTTGACGTCGACGAACAATGATCCTCCCCCAACTTGAGCCTTAGGTTGTGGGAGGGTTGTCTGGATGGCATTCAGTAGACGGATGCATCCCATCGTTGCATCGTTACTCTCCTCGGCCTTGTCCTCCTTGAAGGCCATGGCCTTAAGGGCCTTCTTTTGTGGGCAATCTCGCATCATGTGAGGGCCGTCGCATAGGTAACAAGTGGGTTGCCAAGACTTACCCTTGCCTTTGTCATGCTTATCGGCTTTCTTCTCCTTCGATTTGCTTGTCTCGGCCTTGTCCTTCGGCTTATGTTCTCCCCCACTTCTCTCATGGTTACCCCTCTTCCCCGTGGACTTGGAATCACCTTGGTGGCTTGATTTAAACTCAATCAAGGATTCAGCGGCGGCAATGGCATCAGACAATGTTTGCACGTGCCTCCTTTGTAGTTCGAGTTTTGCCCAATTTTGCAGTCCACTCATGAAGTACATGAGCTTGTCTTCCTCTAACATGTTGGGCACCTCGAATAATAAGCTCACGAAGGCGTTGACGTAATCTTTGACGCTCCCCGTTTGCTTGAGCCACCTTAGTTTCTCCTTGGCTTCGTACTTGGCATTTTGGGGATAGAAGTGCAACATAAGATCTTTCTTAAATTCATCCCAAGTGGTGAGAGAGAACGTACCTTGCTCAATCTCCATGCTTCGGCGACGCCACCACATAAGGGCATTGTCAGCTAAGAACATGGTTGCCGTTGAGATTTTGGACTCGTCATCTTCAAGCTTTAGGTACTTGAAGTATCGCTCCACGTTCCACACGAATGTGTCGAGCTCCTTTGCTTCCCTCTTCCCATTATAGGATTTGGGTTTAAAGGAGTCGATTACCTTGGAGTCCAACGCCTTGATTTCCCTCGGCCCTTGCACGAATTGCTTCACAACTGCTTCTTTACAAAACGCCACATCTCCCTTAAGTTCCCTTGTGTCCTTTATCTCTTCTTGAAGCGCCACAAACCTTGCCTCTATGTTGTCAAGGTGAACCTGGACTTCCCTCCGCATCTTGTCTGCCATGGTGTTGAGAGCGCCAAGGAGCTCATCTCGTAGCCCTTCCACCAAGCCACGCAATTCATCCTTACCATTGTCCACCATGGTTTGGATTTCCTCCTTGTCGACAACATCCTCATCAAGTCGAGTATCGAACTCGAGTATGGTTCGTTCCACCTTCTCGAGTCGCTCTTCCATGGTCTCCATCGATGCTTGCAAGTCCTTTAACTTTGGCTTGCTCTTGGCAACGTCTTGGACCTCGGCAGTACGCTCCCTTAGATCGGAGACTCCGGACACCATCTCTCCACTTGCCATATCCTACTTTCCTTCAAGTGATTCACGAGCTTGGCTCTGATACCAGCTGTCACGGGATGACTCTTTAAGCCTTCCGCCCGTGCGGCACTTAGACTTGAATACCTCGATGAACAAGCTAAGTAAGCCTTCGAAGCCTCACTTCCCCGGATCGAATCACAAAGAAAGCTAAGATAGCTTGGAGAATGCTAAAATCACTTAGAAGATGGGAGAAAGGAAGCTTTGTATTGAAAGTTAAGAGAACTTTACAATTGCTTACAATTCTTGGATTCTTGGATGGTTTGGCCAAATGGCCTTGCCTCCTATTTATAGGCCTAAGTCACCTCCTCAATGGAGGGTTCTAGAATCCCCTACTTACATCCAAAAATATCTAGCATAGTTCTAGATACAACTTGCCTAATCTAGATTATTCTAGGTGAGGCTTAAATATGTACACTTGTGTGGAATGTTCCGGAATGCTCTAGATTATCTTGAATGCTCCGCCACGTTCTTGATTTCTCCGGGACGTTCCAGAAGCTTCCATGAAGACAAGGCTTCATGGGCTTAGATATATGATGTCTTGGGCATTTTCTTTGTTTTTAACATGCGGCCCGTGACACTTGGACGAATTGGATAGTTTAGGCCCACTTAAAGCTTGCGGCATTGGTGTGTCCACCCTTGCCGTGGCTTTCCCTTGTTCCTCCTCTTCAATTATCAACTCCTCCACCTCGTTAGAACGTGATTTGGAAGGTTGGGGGTCAGATCCTACTTGCTTCCCACTCCGTAAAGTTATGGCTTTTGCAGATTCGAAACCACCCTTTGGATTCACTACAGTTGAGCTAGGCAACTTGCCTTGCTCACGAAACTGCCCCATAAACTCGGCAATTTGTCCGACTTGCTTCTCCAACTCATCCACCTTCTTGTCCCTAGTTTGCATGCTCTGCGCCATAGAAGTTAGTAAATTCAAAATCTGATCATTATCAATAGAAGTACCTGACTTTTGGGCAGGTTGTGCTTGGGGTTGAGTTGGTGCAAACGGGTTTTGATAGAAACCCGGGGGTTGTTGCCTAAATCCGCTTTGTTGTTGGCCTTGTTGGGGTTCTCGCCATTTGAAATTTGGATGATCACGCCAACCGGGATTGTAAGTATTGGAAAAGGGGTCATTCCTTGGTTGGTATTGGTTGCCAAATCCCACGGCATTGAGGGTCTCCCACCCTCCATTTTCTATCAACTGTGGGCACTTGTCCGTAAGGTGGCCTTGCATGGAACACACGCCACAAGCTGCCACGTTTTGCACTTTTGGACCTTCCACCACCTGAGAAAGCAAAGTAGTAAGGTTAGCCATTTGATTTTGAAGTTCGGTTATGGCACTTACCTCATTGACTTGATGTGGTCGTGGGTTACTCCTTTGTCCAACGCCTTCGTATTGTTGAGCATTCAACGCACGGTTGGAAATTAAAGTCTTTGCTGCCGTGGGGGTCTTGTCCACCAAGGCTCCTCCCGCCGAGGCATCTAGCATTTGACGTTCGATAGGTAGTAGCCCCTCGTAGAAGTAATGCAAAAGAAGTTCCTCCTTCATCTGATGCTGTGGACAAGAAGCAACAAGAGATTTAAAACGTTCATAATAAGTAGGAAAAGATTCACCTTCCTCTTGTTGAATTCCACTTATCCTTTTCCGTAGGAGGATGACTCGAGAAGTTGGGAAAAACTTCTCCAAGAAGGCCCGTTTCATGCTTTCCCATGATGTGACGGTTCCGGGCGCCAATTCATACAACCAATCCTTCGCCTTTTCCAAGAGAGAAAAAGGGAAGGCTTTCATCTTCAAAATACTCCCATCGACATTGACGGGGGTCATGCTCGAACACACCACCTCGAATTCTTTCAAGTGTTTGTTAGGATCTTCCATGGACAACCCATGGTATTTCCGAATGTGGTGTAACAAGCTTGACTTCAATTCAAATTCTTCTGTCTTTCCTCGGGCTGCTGCGGGGTATTGGATACATAGAGGTGCGGCATTGTCCAATCCCGAAGCTGAAAGTTCTTTGATTGTTCGATTGTCCACCTCCATGTCTTTTTCTGCCTCCTCCTTTTCTTCAAATTCGAATTCAGAACTAGAACTAGGTGGACTAGGTTCTGGTACTTTCCTTTTCCTTCTCAAAGTTCGTTCAAAATTGTCGTCAAACTCCGATATATGTGCACGAACTGGTTGAGAACTACGAGTCATAAACTAGTACCTGAAATAAACAAAATCAAATAAAATTAAAACTAAAATTAAAACACACAAAAAAGAAATAAAAAGAAACAATGGGGATTTAGCAAAGTTGCTAATCCCCGGCAAAGGCGCCAAAATTTTGATGCGAAGAAAGTTAAGCACTCAAATTAAACCCTCTTTCGACAATTGTAGCAAAGTATGTAAGTAGGGATCGTTCTAAACCGGGGATTAGGAGGGCTTGCTAAAACCTCTAAACTGACTCAAAAACAAAAAGAAACAAAGTTAAAAATGTAAACCAAAGACTTTAAAACAAGAAAGTAAAAGGGGGATTTGGGTTTGGTGAAGTTGAAAGTAAAACAAATAAACTAAAACTTAAATAGATTTTTAAGTAGGCAGATTATAAAACGAATTTGAGAAATAAGATGATGGATGGATTAGTTAGAGGTCCATTCTTCACACATGACACACTTGTACATGAATCGATTTCCAATTGCTTTTCAATAAACTATGATGCTCAACACCCCAGATTGACCGTGATGCACAAATTAACCCTCAGATTTTCCTTTACTTATTGAATTGGACGAATGCATGCGACAATCCAAATTATTCTCTAAAAAGTCCCCTATATGAATGCATAATAGAGATACAATCAGAGATCATTACGTTCAATGAAAATCATAAGTGTTGACGAGGCAATTGTAACTATGAATGCATGATACGTTTGCCAAGAACTCAATTAACGCGATTGTGACAAGCAACCTTCACTACTCATGAATATAAATTTGTAACAATTAGGTGAAACTCATTTATATTCTAGCATCTAATTCATGTATGAAAACTAAGTATGCATCCTTAATAAACATACAAGAATCAGTTATGAAGAAAATAGATAATTGAATTGCAATCATAACTTATCAAATCACAATTGGAAGAAATCAATTCATATCACAAGCATGTTCATGGCTTCAAACTTCCCCCTAACTAAATAGGGGTTTAGTTCCTCATGTTCACAAAACAAAGATAAATAGAATTATACATTGAAAACAAAAGAAAGAAAACACCTAAACGTTCCAACGATCCATGTTGGATAGCAAGCACGTACAAGAACTTTCCTTTTCTTCTTTGCTGCAACACAAGGTTGGAGTGATGTTTTGAAGGGTTGGTTATGTGGAGGAATGGATGGGTAGGAGTTTAGATATGTAGGGAGATGCAAGGAAAGGCTTAGAGAATGATTAATTTCTGGATGATTTTAATGAGGCTGCTGCCATGGGTATTTATAGGGAGAGGATGAACTTGTTTAATTCAATTTTCTAGTGGAAAACAAGTGGGTGGCTCACGGCAAGAAGGTGGAGGATAATGGTGGGTTAGGTCTTGAATCATCCACTCAATTTCTGTGCACAATCTACTCATTTTCTGTTTAGTTGGGGATGAATCATCCACTCAAATGTCATGGTGAGTTAGGCATTGCATCATCTCAAATGTCATGGTGAGTTAGGCATTGCATCATCACTCAAATTTCTGGTGGAAACCAACAAGGATGTGATTTTAGGGATGAATCATCTACTCAATTTCCTAGTGGGTTAGGTATTGAACAATCACTCAAATTTCTGGTGGAAGTGAGTCAATACCCACGACATTGATGAATTTCTGGGGTAGGCATGGTTTTGAGTGAAATTTTGGTCAATCCTTCTAGAAACCTATCCCTTCTTGCAACTTGTATTTGTTTCACCAGATTTTTAGCATGTTCCTAGTCTCATTTGATCTTTAATTTCGTCCAAACTCCTTGCTCCATGTATATGCACTTCATTCCAAGCCCAATTTTGCTCCTAAAAGCTCCAAAATGCTCATTTTTGCATACTTTGATAATAAAACCTGAAATTGCACGAAAATGACTTTAAACACTAAACTAACTAAGGAAAAACAACATAAATGCATGAGAACAAGCCAATTAAGTCGCATAAACATGCTCCTATCAGGGCCCAAACAAATGAGAACTCCCAACTTGAGCCCGTTTATAAGAGTGAGTTAAGATGTAAGATCAAGGCTGAGTGAGACTTGCAGGAGAGAAGTACTAGGCTCAAGATGTTATTGGTCGTAAACCAAGCTTAGAATGTTGAAAGGGAGGCCTTGAGGACGGGTTTGGAAGAAGCAGAGAGGGCGTTGGCTTTATGCGATGCAGACAAGTCTATCCGCCAAGCGAATTTGGGTGCAACTCAAGAGGAAGTGTGTCGTATAAAGAAAATCCAAATAGAATCTTCTCAGTAGAATGAAGCGGAGGTTGCAGAGCCACGATAACAATACCAGGAGAACTTCATCCTTGAGTACAATCAGGGTTATCTTGATGGCTATATTGGTCAAGACCATCTTGATTAGTGGGACACTACTCATTTGCTGAAGGAAATATAGGTTGCTGATTTGCCTGTGCCTTCCTCGCTTGCAGTCGATGCATCGATGTTCACCTTATCAGAGCAAAGTGAATCTTTCTTCGGAGTCTGAGGAACAGACAAAGAAGAAAGGTTTTGTTGTTGTTGATACTTCTCTTGTTGGTTACTCTTTAGTTGATCCTAGGGGTGCAGGGGACTCCGACGATGCAGAGTAGTTATTTTTCTTTATGTTCTGTCAGGCTAGAATGGGAGCATGTTCTATTCATTGAACACTTTGCCCCTGTCTATGTTTTAAATCATTTTAACTTTTTTCTAAAGGTATTATTTCTTGTTCTTCATATTTTTCCAGCAATGTGTCTGATTTAACTAACTTTCCAAAGTAAGCTAACTTTGAAATAATAAGGAGCAAAGCGAAGCACAGTTGAGTTTGTGGACTCGGGATAAAGCACGACACCCCCCCATGAATATGTTGATAAACATCATCTCCCAAACTCAGCCCTTGTAGGGGTACCTATCGCGATATTCAAATTACCACTTTACTCTGATACCAGGTGTTGACACCCATAGAGAACCCCTTGCCTTGTTTTTTCTCTTCGCATTAGATATGAGATAACGATATTTATTTTATCAGGAATGTCCTTCCATGCTCTTTCCATTCTTATTCCCTTTTTGGGGGCTCCTTTGACAGTGTAACTTTGAACGTTTTTAGACTTGCACTGCTGCAAGGTTTTCAAAGTTAGGGCCCTGTATACATTTAAGATGAATATGCACTCTTTATTCATGATCCAAGTAAAGTTGGTTTACAAGGGGGTGTAATTGAATTTGAGAATAATTGCCTACTATCCCTACGATGGAGAATCAAATCACTGGTGTATTTCTAAGGAAAATGATATGACATAAAATTTACATCAGGGATCACTTTTGACGATAAGATTATGGTGGGGCATTAGGAGATGAGTTCTCCATGGAATTGTCTTCGCGCAAACAGCGGCGTTGCAATTGGGTCCGGAGATATCTGGGAAGAGAATCAAACGGCATGTAGTTTGTGTTACCTTTTACTTTTATTCAATCTTGACATGACAACAGGGCATCCATTTCAGAGTGATTGGTACTGGATTTATCACGACCCCTTCTATTGCCTACATTCGTCTTTCACAGATGAAGTTTATGTTGAGGGTCAGTTTCTTTGTAGGTCGTTGGTCTTCATTATTAGTGTGTTTATCCGACTAATCATTTTCCCTGAGTTTGACTGAATATTCTTTCTTTGCCTTATCCTTAATGAATTCCCAGCAGTGCCCTTGCTCCAGTAGTTTCTCGATATGATCCTTCTATGCTCAACAATCTCTAGTGGCATGGCAAGTACTTGTGGAAAGAGCAATATTCGCTTAGGATTTCCTTAACCATATGTTCTAAGAGCAGTTTTGGGCATCAGGGGAAGGGTTTATCCTTTATGCTGTGAAGGATGTTATTAATGGTAATATTCAAAGTTGTATATTGTTTAGGTTTTGATGGGACTTGCTTGTCTCTACACCCTCCTCTCATGACATGTCACGGAGAAAGTGGGGAAGTGTATATGTCCATCATTCTATCAGATTTCCTAAAGTAGTCCGGCTAAATAGCTGTCCTTTAACTCTTGTCATCCCAGTGATCAGATCATCTGCGACATTGAAGCACTCAGCTTGAGTAGTGTAGTCCTATTTCTTATTGTTAAGCTTCTAGGAGAGAGGTGAGTAGACATTGAAGCCTCACTTGAATGCCATATTTGCGAGTTTGTTGTGTGGTTTTTCCACCTCAACCAACTCTGCTCATAAGCGCTTTAAATAGGCTCTTGATCTGAAGGAGTAGCCTGTACATAGCTTCATGGTGTTTCTGAATATCGCGGTATACATAATAAGTGTTCGTAAATAAGTCGGCCGAGTTTCAAAGCAGTCTATGGACCTGGCAAGTAATTCTGAAAAACATCTCATAACAGGGTCACTCCAAGGTGGACAGGAACATCTTGAACATCCAGGCATCATTGTTGATGTATAACGCCATGGCGTTTCTATAATGTATGATATGGTAGTTAGGATCAGAATCCCCACATAATGACTTGAAAATGGTCTCCTAATTCGGACCATCGACTTGCTCAGTGTGTGGAGCTGGATGAGACTTGCATGCTTATCTTCGTTTAGAGAATATCATTGTTCTTAGTTCCCAGGAACCTCGAGTTTGTCAAACATTAAATGGCGGGGTTTTGCTCTCTGTACTCTCGAGGTGCTTTGAGGAGGTTTTTGCGGATTCTGGGTTATTTCCCCTGTATCTGGGCCTAGGATCCATTTATTGTCAGAGGGATTTCTTTTGGAGCCTGCAGCGTTTGCTGATGCCTAAATGATTGGAAATGTTATAGGGTCGCCCTTCTTCTTCCAAATCCAAAGACAGTAATATGGGTAGAAGGTGTTGTCCCTCTTGAGTTCTCTAGGTTCTTCATCTATTTTTCCATGTCCTTAAAGTTAGAATGGCATTCAGCATGAGCATTGGTCTAGTTCTTCTGCAACTTTTCGACAAAAGTGCTAATTTTTGTTAGAATTTCCCAAATTTGATCCATAGAATGGGTATGTTCTCTTACTGGGTCTCCTCCTTCTATAAGGGTGGCCGTCATTCCTTAGGGATTGTTGCTAGCTCCAGGCGTTGCTGTAGTAGTTAGAGGCAACGAACTTCTTGCCCCAAGGATAACTGATGCATTATAGGGTAGTCTTTTTTCGCTAGACGGGTTGATGTAGGCGTTGACTGAGCTTTCTTCAGCTGATATGTTTGTTGGGGAGTGGTGGTTGTTGGGGAATGGTCTGGTCGAAGAGAGCATTTTTGCTCACCATCATAAACTATGGTGTATACTCACCATACACCTAATCAATTGACACATGTCATTTCAGTTAACTCTAGTTAACTTTCACATTAAATTTTAGTTTTTCAATTTTGAAAAAAATTAACCAAGATTGAGTGAAATAACACGTGTCAATTAATTAGGTGTATGGTGAGCATACACCATAGTTTATGGTGGTGAGCAAAAATGCTCCCCTGGTCGAAAGGAAAAATACGAGACTATGTTAGCAAGTATGCCTCTCGCTTTGGAACTTAGGCCCGAGTATATAGTGGCTTGCATTGACTCAAAATGAATGGTGAACCAAATAAATAAGGAGTTCCAGTATCGATGTAACACCCAAAATGGGCAAAATGGTAAATTCCATTTCCCTCTCTAAACAAATTTGACTTAGCAAGGTTAGAGTTCCTTATGATTAGCAAAGTAGTACGAAAGTATAGGGATTTAAGTTTTACTTTGTACTTAAATAGAAAATAGGCCTTGTTGGTGTAGTGGTGAGTAGGCGTGGAAAGAAGAATTATGTCAAGGATCAACCCTTTTCAATAGTTTTTGAATGTTCTTGTTTTTTTCTAGTTTATTGTCAGGTATGTCATTGTTGGCTAAGACCAATAGAAAGTTTGATTAATGTTATTGTTAGATTGTAAACTTGCCTCACAAGTAAACTGAGCTTCTAATTAAGAGATTGTGCCATAAAAGGGTTAAAATATATTTTAAGTTCCTTTCTATGCTATGTTATGCAAAGGACTTCAATTTTTTTTTTTTTTTTTGTGTGTTTTTGCATGTCAAGTGATAACCTCAAACTGATTAGATTTTGCTTCAACTCAGTTTGCAATTCTCATATAAGTATAACAACAGAATGTATGACAAACTATATGAAAATGAAAAGACATGAAGGAAATAAAGTTAAACACTTATCAAATATTCACCAACAAAGAGATAACTTGAAAGGAAATGAGAAATACAATCAATCAGGCAAAGTTTAAACCTTTTCGGGCAAGTTCTATTGCAGTCAGGTAAGTTCTTGCTAGTAACTAAAGTGCTTTCAAATTAAGTTTTAATACAAGGAAATCGATACTACAGGTAATGTAGCAGAGCTTTTAAGCGTAAATGCAATTGCAAATGCGTCGAATTACAAAAGCAATTTGTTTAAGGTAGGCTGCAGAACTTGAAAGTTTTTTTTGGTGTCGTGAGTTGAGTATCATTGCCTTCTGTCTTTCTACTACCTTATATAGAACAGGTTTTCCCTTTAGTTCAAGAATCTTCCCTTCGAAGTAATTCTATCTCCTCCTAGTTGTTAATGTGACTACTGATAGGAGATAAAAATTTACATTGCAATTTGAGTTTTCATTCCATCAAAATTATCGAAATGCCATCAGAAAGTTGCCTTTCCTCTGTAAAAACCGACTGAGGTAACAGCCCAATGTGAAAGAGGGTTTTACCGCCTACTATGTTGCATGTAAAGCGCTTTCAAATTCTTAAGCTTTCGCATTGTTCACTTCCATCAAAATAAAGACTCATATGTGCTTTGATTTAAACAACGAGATTATGCCTTGAACATGGCCAGTGTTAATTTTAAGTCCAAACAACTCCTATTCTGCTTCAAGGGCTTGCATATATACAGCAAAATGCTTACCTCATGCAGCCTTGATTAATTATTTTCTTTTTTTTTTTAACTTAATTACGTGTTAGCCTTATACTAATTATTTAAAGTTTTGAAACATGTTATAGAATTGTCATTTAAACTATAGTCTAGTGGTATTCCTCTTCACTTGTAAGTGAGAGGTCTTAGGTTTGATTCTCGCGAAAGGTGAAACTGAACCACATTATTGTTAGCCTATTGTGAGACTAATCTCACCCGCCCCCTTTAGTGTACATAATATTATTTGTTCAAAAACAAAACAAAAAACATGTTATAGAATTATTTAATTCAGTCTTTCAGCACATAATGATAAATGCAATAAAAACTTGTAACAACCATGTGGCATGATTAAAAAGGATTGTTAAACTTTTATACACACATTAACACGTACATAAATACTAGTTTAAATTAAGAGAAAGACCAAAAATAATAAAACATTCAAAGACTAACGACTAAAACACTCGTATGATACAAAACATTGAAGCCACACCATAAAATAATGTCCAAGTAATTATCCATCCTTCTCATGTCTTCTTTTTTTAAATTTGGTTTATTTTATTCTTCTAATATTAAAAAATGCATAGACTTAAACTTTTTCTAAGATCCTCTAACTGACACATGTTTGGCATCATTTAGAGTCCACAATTTTTATTTTATTTTTTTTGTCATTTCATTGTTACACATTAATCAAGCTACCACTGTATGGTTTATTTTATTTTGTTGATAAAGTTAACATGGCAATTAAACATTAAGGTTTATCATTTACTTTTTGGAGAGTTTAAAAATTGATCATTGTTGTAAATAAATATTATTATTTATGTGGTTGTTGGATTAATATGTTATCTTCTTTGGTAATATCTTCTCGTTTTGGTTCTTTACTGATGTAAATAGGTAAGCTTCACTTCACCGAACGTTGGCCCCATCCAAAGAAGTTTAATGGGAAATGAAAAACACTGATTTCACCCAATTTCTCTATTGTTTTACCTCTTATTATTTTATTGCCAATTTCTCTATTGTTTTATCTCTTATTATTTTATTGGATCAAGTATCTAAAACCCCTAAATTTTTAGTGGCATTTCAAATTGGTCTCAATACTTTTACATAGTTCAAACAAGTACTCAATCTATAGAAAATGTCACATCCATTAAGCCCAATAAAATTTTCAAAACATAGATTATATTCAAGACCCACCAACTTGGTATCGTATGGTCAACATTAATACTAGTTACCTCAAAATCTAAATTTTAAACATAGATTATTCACTAAGGAACTGTTAACCGTAAAAACTACTAAGCCTACATAGGTTGTAGGTAGAGTAACTAATGAGCTAACTACGTCCTTCAGTTGAATGTGGGACGTGCCAACTCGATGACCAAGCTTGTTTGGTGAGTAAATGAATGTGGTGGTGGTGTTAAACAAGCTGCTAACTTCTCCGCCTTGTGATTGCGGCTGAGGAAGGAACTTGTCTCGGCCTTAGGTTCTAGACCATGAAGACAAGGTTGCTAGTTTCTTCGAAGTTCACGAATCATCGGCGCCGGACTTGGTTTCTATAATTATATTTGTGCAAATATATGTATGTCAAACCAGTACTAGACTGTACAGACACAAATACTCAAAAGAAATGAGTATCTTGATTGTAAATGTGGTTTGGTTGTTTGAATTCCAAACTCTGAAATGTACCTGCAAATATCCAATCATAAAATACATCTTTCGATGTGCCAAACAATGTAACATAGTAACACCTCACTTCTCCAAGAAGGCGAATGAAGTGACCTATTCCAATAACCACTCAAAGACTTCTTACTGGTCGAGACTTAGATAATCAGCCGATCTCGAAACAGTACTATTAAGACTAACTAAAGGTGTTTCTCGATCGAATAATTATACGGCTCCAGTATTCTACTACTAGGGTAGAATCCAATTTCGATTCAAACTGTGAATTGGTCCGTGCAGATGACCAAAATATTATGCAGCTTTATCCAAAGACTTTTCAAGATAATGCCATGAGTAATCCTTATTGCATCATTATCTGACTCTGAAATGCAAGAGTATAATATAGAATGGTCTTAAAAAGAAAAAATAATAAAATATTCTATTATAAGAATATAATATAGTTTTGTATTAAAACAGAACAAATAATAAAATATTATCTGAATAATTTGTATAATATATTTATTAGTAGACAATGGGTAATTATTGTGTATGTTTTTTTATTATGAGGTTGGTGGACTTTCACACAAAACAAAGCATTTTTTCCACTTTCCCAATTTTCCCTGCTGCCTAATCTCTATCTGTTACCTCAACTTCTCCATCTCTAACTTTATAACCCTCTATCTTCTTCTCTTCTAAAAATCAACAAATCAAAACAACTCCCTCTAACCCTCCATCTCTCCTCCGCACATCTCCCTCAATCACTCCCTCTAAGCCACCACAACAATTCTCCGTTTTATTGAACGTTTTGCTCAAAATCGCCACGGAAGCCCAGCGCTAAATGCCTAGGCCGATTTTTAGAACACTAGTTGCAATATCATCACCATCATTCAAAAAGCCCATGTGTTCCTTTTGTAGCAACCTGATACAGTCCCATTTTAGCTCCACATCTTGTAGGCAATCCATATGTTTCGTAGATGTTATAATGCATGCAATAGCTTTATCCCATTTAAGTAAGAATAAAACTTAGCTACTTAAAAATGAGCAGGAGTTCCTGCTCTCACCTAATTACAATTTGACAAGTGTTCAAAAAATTTGAAAAGTTTCCAAGACATTTGCGACACCTACTGAACATGATGTCGGATTTAATGTCACTTATAAGCGTCATAAACTATCTATGTCACTTTTAACCGACGTAAACATTTAATGTTGCATATAGCCAACACACATTTTATAAATTTTTAAATAATGGTGTCACTTTAGAAAAAAAAGTGCCACTTTTAAGCGACATAAAGTATTGGTGTCGCTTCTAACCAACACTAATTATTGTTTTTAAATATTTTAAAGCCTGCGTCGATTCTGAGTGACATAGATTTTAGTTTTTTTTAATATTTTGAAACCCGGTGTCGGTTGTAAGCGATAGATTGATGGTCTTTATATACTATCCCCTGTGTTTTCTTCTTCCTCTCTTGCATCTTTCTTAAGGAAGAGTTTATGAGGTGGCACGCAACTAGGCCTGGCAAACGGGTCATGTCTGTCGTTTTCGTGTAACACCTGTTATCTTAACGGGTCGTGTCGTGTCTCATCCATTATCTTAACGAGTCCTTAACAGGCAACCCGTTATGACCCGTTAAGAAAAATATTTTTTTTTCTTAAATTTGCACATACCACACATTACCACATAAATATTACTCCCAAACATTAAAACACATTTGTCGTTTAAGTACTACATCTACACTCGAAAATAAGAGACAAATAAACAAGCATCCATACACTACTACTCTATTACAAAATGTTAAATGTGCAAGGATATGCAAAATGAAAGAGTTTTTGTTTTCAAGGTTGTGAAGCGTTTCTCAAAAGTTTAAACCTTGCCAATAGAACTCAAAGCTTGCATGTTATTCCTTCTACGAAATCCTCAATTTTCATCGATCATCATGACATAAGATTTTGTGGTATCCACTTCTGTAAATACTTTAAATTGACAATCGAATCAGTTCATCGTATTCATATAGGATCCAGGAGTGTAGCTGTAAAAAAAATCATCAAAATCGGAGTTAAAATAACCGTTAAATCGTAATTTTTCGCTTATAACCGTCGAAAAGTTTTGTCCCGTTACTTGATCTCTGAATGTTTGTTTTTTGTGATTTTTGGCATATGCGATCTCGAAGCATATATAAACAAGTTTGATGGTTGGATCGTTCAAATTAGTTTCGTATGATGCGTATCCCATCAAAACGATAGATTCACTAACACTTAGAGTTTAATTATACTTACATTAAGTATATTATACGATTTTGTGGTATCCACTAATGTAAATATTCTAAATTGAAGATCAAATTCATTCATTGTATTCATATAGAGTCAAGGACTATAGCTGTAAAAAATCATCAAAATCGGAGTTAAAATAACCGTTAAATCGTGATTTTTCGTTTATAACCGTTGAAAAGTTTTGTCCCTTTACTTGATCTATGAATGTTTATTTTTTGCGATTTTTGGGGTATGTGATCTCGAAGCATATATAAACAAGTTTGACAGTTGCATTGTTAAAATTAATTTCGTAGAATGCATATCCTATCAAAACTTTAGATTCACTAACACTTAAAGTTTATTTCTACTTTCATTAAGCATACCATAAGATTTTGTGGTATCCACTAGTGTAAATATTTTAAATTAAAGATTGAATTCATTCATCGTATTCATATAGGATCAAGGAGTGTAACTGTAAAAAATCATCAAAATCGGAGTTAAAATAACCGTTAAATCGTAATTTTTCGTTTATAACAGTTGAAAAATTTTGTCCCGTTACTTGATCTCTGGATGTTTGTTTTTTCCGATTTTCGGTGTATGCGATCTCAAAGCATATATAAACAAGTATGACGGTTGGATCGTCAAAATTAGTTTCGTAGAATGCGTATCATATCAAAACGATAGATTTACTAACACATAGAGCTTATTTATACTTTCATTAAGTCTAACATAAGATTTTGTGGTATCTACTAGTGTAAATATTTTAAATTGAAGATCGAATTCATTAATTGTATTCATATAGGGTCAAGGAGTGTAGCTGTAAAAAATCATCAACATCGGAGTTAAAATAACCATTAAATCATAATTTTTCGCTTATAACCGTTAAAAAGTTTTGTCCCGTTACTTGATCTCTGAATGTTTATTTTTTTGCAATTTTTGGCATATGCAATCTCGAAGCATATATAAACAAGTTTGACGGTTGGATCGTTGAAATTACTTTCGTAGAATGCGTATCCCATAAAAACGATAGATTCACAAACACTTATAATTTATTTATACTTTCATTAGGTAAAACATAAGATTTTGTGGTATCCACTAGTGTAAATATTTTAAATTGAAGATCGAATTCATTAATTGTATTCATATAGGGTCAAGGAGTGTAGCTATAAAAAATCACAACATCGGAGTTAAAATAACCATTAAATCATGAGTTTTCGTTAATAACCATTTGAAAAGTTTTGTATCGTTACTTGAGTTTTTGACATATGCAATCTCGAAGCATTTATAAACAAGTTTGACAGTTGCATCGTTAAAATTAGTTTCGTAGAATGCATATCCCATAAAAACGTTAGATTTACAAACACTTAAAGTTTCTTACTACTTTCGTTAAGCATACTATAAGATTTTGTGGTATCTACTATTGTAAATATTTTAAATTGAAGATTGAATTCATTCATTGTATTCATATAGGGTCAAGGGGTGTAACTGTAAAAAATCAATAAAATCGGAGTTAAAAAAACCGTTAAATCATGAGTTTTCGTTAATGAAAAGTTTTGTATTGTTACTTGATCTCTGAATGTTTGTTTTTTCTGATTTTTTGGCATATGAGATCTTGTAGCATATATAAATAAGTTTGAAGGTTGGATCGTTCAAATTAGTTTCATATGATACGTATCCTATCAAAACGATAGATTCAGTAACATTTAGAGTTTAATTATACTTTCATTAAGTATATCATAAGATTTTGTGGTATCCAGTAGTGTAAATATTTTAAATTAAAGATCGCATTCATTCATTGTATTCATATAGGGTCAATGAGTGTAGCTGTAAAAAATCATCATAATCGGTGTTAAAATAGCCATTAAATCGTGATTTTTCGTTTATAACCGTCGAAAAGTTTTGTCCCTTTACTTGATCAATGAATGTTTGTTTTTTGCGATTTTTGGGGTACATGATCTCGAAACATATATAAACAAGTTTGATGGTTGCATCGTTAAAATTAGTTTCATAGAATGCATATCCCATCAAAACGTTAGATTCACTAACACTTAAAGTTTATTTCTACTTTCATTAAGCATACCATAAGATTTTGTGGTATCCACTTGTGTAAATATTTTAAATTGAATATTTAATTCATTCATTGTATTCATATAGGGTCAAGGGGTGTAACTGTAAAAAATCATCAAAATCGGAGTTAAAATAACCGTTAAATTGTAATTTTACGTTTATAACCGTCGATTTTTTTTGTCTCGTTACTTGATCTCTGAATGTTTGTTTTTTGCGATTTTTAGCATATGCGATCTCGAAGCATATATAAACAAGTTTGATGGTTGGATCGTTCCAATTAGTTTCGTAGAATGTGTATCCCATCAAAACGATAAATTCATTAACACTTAGAGTTTATTTATACTTTCATTAAGTATACCATAAGATTTTGTTGTATCCACTAGTGTAAATATTTTAAATTGAATATCGAATTCATTAATTGTATTCATATAGGGTCAAGGAGTGTAGCTGTAAAAAATCATCAACATCGAAGTTAAAATAACCGTTAAATCGTAATTTTTCACTTATAACCGTTGAAAAGTTTTGTCCCGTTACTTGATCTCTGAATGTTTGTTTTTTGAGATTTTTGTCATGTGCAATATCGAAGCATAGATAAACAAGTTTGACGGTTGGATTGTTGAAATTAGTTTCGTAGAATGCGTATCCTATCAAAACGATAGATTCACTAACATTTAGAATTTATTTATACTTTCATTAAATAAAACATAAGATTTTGTGGTATCCACTAGTGTAAATATTTTAAATTGAAGATCAAATTCATTAATTGTATTCATATAGGGTCAAGTTGTGTAGCTGTAAAAAATCATCAACATCGGAGTTAAAATAACAGTCAAATCGTGAGTTTTCGTTAATAACCGTCGAAAAGTTTTGTATTGTTACTTGATCTCTGAATGTTTGTTTTTTGTGTGAGATCGTGTAGCATATATAAACAAGTCTGAAGGTTGGATCGTTCAAATTAGCTTCGTATGATGCGTATCCCATCAAAACGATAGATTCACTAACACTTAGAGTTTAATTATACTTTCATTAAGTATATCATAAGATTTTGTGGTATCCACTAGTGTAAATATTTTAAATTGAAGATCGCATTCATTCATTGTATTCATATAGGGTCAAGGAGTGTAGATGTAAAAAATCATCAAAATCGGAGTTAAAATAGCCGTTAAATCGTGATTTTTCGTTTATAACCGTATAAAAGTTTTGTCCCTTTACTTGATCTATGAATGTTTGATTTTTGCGATTTTTGGGGTATGTGATCTCGAAGCATATATAAACAAGTTTGACAGTTGCATCGTTAAAATTAGTTTCGTAGAATGCATATCCCATAAAAACGTTAGATTTACTAACACTTAAAGTTTCTTACTACTTTCGTTAAGCATACTATAAGATTTTGTGGTATCTACTAGTGTAAATATTTTAAATTGAAGATTGAATTCATTCATTATATTCATATAGGGTCAAGGGGTGTAACTGTAAAAAATCAATAAAATCGGAGTTAAAAAAAACCGTTAAATCATGAGTTTTCGTTAATGAAAAGTTTTGTATTGTTACTTGATCTCTGAATGTTTTTTTTTTCTGATTTTTTGGCGTATGAGATCTTGTAGCATATATAAATAAGTTTGAAGGTTGGATCGTTCAAATTAGTTTCGTATGATACGTATCCTATCAAAACGATAGATTCAGTAACATTTAGAGTTTAATTATACTTTCATTAAGTATATCATAAGATTTTGTGGTATCCAGTAGTGTAAATATTTTAAATTAAAGATCTCATTCATTCATTGTATTCATATAGGGTCAATGAGTGTAGTTGTAAAAAATCATCATAATCGGTGTTAAAATAGCCGTTAAATCGTGATTTTTCGTTTATAACCGTCGAAAAGTTTTGTCCCTTTACTTGATCAATGAATATTTGATTTTTGCGATTTTCGGGGTATGTGATCACGAAGCATATATAAACAAGTTTGATGGTTGCATCGTTAAAATTAATTTCATAGAATGCATATCCCATCAAAACGTTAGATTCATTAACACTTAAAGTTTATTTCTACTTTCATTAAGCATACTATAAGATTTTGTGGTATCCACTAGTGTAAATATTTTAAATTGAAGATTGAATTCATTCATTGTATTCATATAGAGTCAAGGGGTGTTACTGTAAAAAATCATTAAAATCGGAGTTGAAATAACTGTTAAATCGTAATTTTTTGTTTATAACCGTTGAACAATTTTGTCTCGTTACTTGATCTCTGAATGTTTGTTTCTTGCGATTTTTGGCATATGCGATCTCGAAGCATATATAAACAAGTTTGACGATGGATCGTTAAAATTAGTTTCGTAGATTGCGTATCCTATCAAAACGATAGATTCACTAACACTCGGAGTTTATTTATACTTTAATTAAGTATAACATAAGATTTTGTTGTATCCATTAAAGTAAATATTTTAAATTGAAGATCGAATTCATTAATTGTATTCATATAGGGTCAAGGAGTGTAGCTGTAAAATATCACAACATCGGAGTTAAAATAACCATTAAATCATGAGTTTTCGTTCATAACCATTTGAAAAGTTTTGTATCGTTACTTGAGTTTTTGACATATGCAATCTCAAAGCATATATAAACAAGTTTGACAGTTGCATCGTTAAAATTAGTTTCGTAGAATGCATATCCCATAAAAACGTTAGATTTACAAACACTTAAAGTTTCTTACTACTTTCGTTAAGCATACTATAAGATTTTGTGGTATCTACTATTGTAAATATTTTAAATTGAAGATTGAATTCATTCATTGTATTCATATAGGGTCAAGGGGTGTAACTGTAAAAAATCAATAAAATCGGAGTTAAAAAAACCGTTAAATCATGAGTTTTCGTTAATGAAAAGTTTTGTATTGTTACTTGATCTTTGAATGTTTGTTTTTTCTGATTTTTTGGCATATGAGATCTTGTAGCATATATAAATAAGTTTGAAGGTTGGATCGTTCAAATTAGTTTCATATGATACGTATCCTATCAAAACGATAGATTCAGTAACATTTAGAGTTTAATTATACTTTCATTAAGTATATCATAAGATTTTGTGGTATCCAGTAGTGTAAATATTTTAAATTAAAGATCTCATTCATTCATTGTATTCATATAGGGTCAATGAGTGTAGTTGTAAAAAATCATCATAATCGGTGTTAAAATAGCCGTTAAATCGTGATTTTTCGTTTATAACCGTCGAAAAGTTTTGTCCCTTTACTTGATCAATGAATATTTGATTTTTGCGATTTTCGGGGTATGTGATCTCGAAGCATATATAAACAAGTTTGATGGTTGCATCGTTAAAATTAATTTCATAGAATGCATATCCCATCAAAACGTTAGATTCATTAACACTTAAAGTTTATTTCTACTTTCATTAAGCATACTATAAGATTTTGTGGTATCCACTAGTGTAAATATTTTAAATTGAAGATTGAATTCATTCATTGTATTCATATAGAGTCAAGGGGTGTTACTGTAAAAAATCATTAAAATCGGAGTTGAAATAACTGTTAAATCGTAATTTTTTGTTTATAACCGTTGAACAATTTTGTCTCGTTACTTGATCTCTGAATGTTTGTTTCTTGCGATTTTTGGCATATGCGATCTCGAAGCATATATAAACAAGTTTGACGTTTGGATCGTTAAAATTAGTTTCGTAGATTGCGTATCCTATCAAAACGATAGATTCACTAACACTCGGAGTTTATTTATACTTTAATTAAGTATAACATAAGATTTTGTTGTATCCATTAAAGTAAATATTTTAAATTTAAGATCGAATTCATTAATTGTTTTCATATAGGGTCAAGGAGTGTAGCTGTAAAAAATCATCAACATCGGAGTTAAAATAGCCGTTAAATCGTAATTTTTCGCTTATAACCGTTGAAAAGTTTTGTCCCGTTACTTGATCTTTGAGTGTTTGTTTTTTGAGATTTTTGGCATATGCGATCTCGAAGCATATATAAATAAGTTTGACGGTTGGATCGTTGAATGCATATCCTATCAAAACGATAGATTCACTATCACTTAGAATTTATTTATACTTTCATTAAATAAAACATAAGATTTTGTGGTATCCTCTAGTGTAAATATTTTAAATTGAAGATCGAATTCATTAATTGTTTTCATATAGGGTCAAGGAGTGTAGCTGTAAAAAATCATCAACATCAGAATTAAAATAACCGTTAAATCGTAATTTTTCGCTTATAACCGTTGAAAAGTTTTGTCCCGTTACTTGATCTTTGAGTGTTTGTTTTTTGAGATTTTTGGCATATGCGATCTCGAAGCATATATAAACAAGTTTGACGGTTGGATCGTTGAATGCGTATCCTATCAAAACGATAGATTCACTATCACTTAGAATTTATTTATACTTTCATTAAATAAAACATAAGATTTTGTGGTATCCTCTAGTGTAAATATTTTAAATTGAAGATCGAATTCATTAATTGTATTCATATAGGGTCAAGGAGTGTAGCTGTAAAAAATCATCAACATCGGAGTTAAATAAACCGTTAAATCGTGACTTTTTGTTTATAACCGTCGAAAAGTTTTGTCTCGGTACTTGATCTCTGAATTGTTGTTTTTTTACGATTTTTGGCGTATGAGATCTTGAAGCATATATAAACAAGTTTGACGGTTGAATCGTTCAAATTAGTTTCGTATGATGCGTATCCCATCAAAACGATAGATTCACTAACACTTAGAGTTTATTTATACTTTCATAACATAAGATTTTGTGGTATCCACTTGTGTAAATATTTTAAATTGTAGATCAAATTTATTCATTGTATTCATATAGGGTTAAAGAGTGTTGCTGTAAAAAATCATCAAAATTGGAGTTAAAATAACGGTTAAATCGTGATTTTTCATTTGTAACCGTCGAAACGTTTTGTCCCGTTACTTGATCTCTAAATGTTTGTTGTTTGCGATTTTTGGGGTATGTTATCTCGAAGCATATATAAACAATTTTGATGGTTGGATCG
Organism: Malus sylvestris; assembly: GCF_916048215.2. Lineage (NCBI taxonomy): Eukaryota > Viridiplantae > Streptophyta > Magnoliopsida > Rosales > Rosaceae > Malus > Malus sylvestris. The sequence continues at coordinate 9,410,167 of NC_062269.1, forward strand.
TTAAAATTAGTTTCGTAGAATGCATATCCCATCAAAACGTTAATTTCACTAACATCAAAGTTTATTGATACTTTCATTAAGTATAACATAAGATTTTGTGGTATCCACTAGTGTAAATATTTTAAATTGAAGATTGAATTCATTCATTGTATTCATATAGGGTCAAGGAGTGTAACTGTAAAAAATCATCAAAATCGGAGTTAAAATAGCCGTTAAATCGTAATTTTTCGTTTATAACCATCGAAAATTTTTGTCCTGTTACTTGATCTTTGAATGTTTGTTTTTTGCGAATTTTGGCATATGCGATCTCGAAGCATATATAAACAAGTTTGACGGTTGGATCGTTAAAATTAGTTTCGTAGAATGCGTATCCCATCAAAACGATAGATTCACTGACACTTAGAGTTTATTTATACTTTCATAAAGTATAACATAAGATTTTGTGGTATCCACTAGTGTAAATATTTTAAATTGAAGAACGAATTCATTCATTGTATTAATATAATGTCATATCCCGGCCCAGGCCCCTACCACATCAGGGCTCGACTCTGTCGTAGCACGATATTGTCTGCTTTGGGCCTCGACCACACCCTCACTGTTTTGTTTCTGGGAACTAACATGAAAACTTCCCAATGGGTCACCCATGATGGGATTGCCCTCCCGAGAACTTACTTAACTTCAGAGTTCCGATGGAACAGGAAGCCAGTGAACCCCCAAAAGGCTTCGTGCTAGTTAGAGATGAGAATATACATATGAGGCTTACATGATCCACTCCCCTGGGCGATGTGGGATGTTACATATAGGGTCAAGGAGTGTAGCTGTAAAAATGTTGGAAATGTGCCCTAAAACCAATCATATGATGATACTTTACGGACATTTCACATGTTAAACTAATCTAGTTTAATATCAAGGGCAAAGATTATTGTTTAAGCCATCTCATATAAATGTTATATGTTTAAACGATAAGTCCAAGGAATATGTAATTAGGAGAATGTAATTTAAACAAGTTAGATTCATGAGACCATTCTCTTTCGTATACATATCCTAAACGTTCCTGATCATAGGATTGCCAATTGGACATTGACAATCCGTTAAGATCAGTACATGCTATGTCTTCTCTTATGGAGAGTGACTAGTCTCGAGTCATTGGTGTGATTGACACCAAGACAAGCATGTAGGTGCTCAATAGCGAATGAGTTCACTGAACACGATCAACGAGGAGTTCTCATACTCATGTCACATGAGAACTCATGGTTGGGATAATGCAAAGTAATCCTTTGACCTGAGGCATCATAGTTGTCTTGTGGTTAGGTCCTTGATCTTTGACTATGTCAAAGTCACCCCGTCAGAGGGTGTCCACGGCATAGTTGGGGTTAAGCCATTTAGCCATGGAGGCAAGTAAATGCGCAATAAGGGATCTCTAACCTTCAAACCTTTTGAGGGAGAATACTCTATGATATGATTAAGAATCTCTGGCCAGAGTATGAATGAGATTTAGGAAGTCGTTCCAAATCACATTCAAGGTAATCATATGAGTAAATGAATCACATTGGATAGTAGACATGAATAAACTATCAAACCAAACAATGTGGTCAAGAGTATTGTATTAGAGAAAGACCGTATTGCATTGTAATCCTAAACTGAATAGGTTCTCCACCTCTTCTGATTAGCTTGGGTAACCTGACATACTGCTAGGTGTCACTCATGGTTTGTGGAAGCCCTAAACGTGTATAATCACTAAAGGGAGAATTGAAAGTAAGTTTCAATTCATAATCGATTTGAAAGAGTTCTAATCGCCCACTACCTCGCTAAAATGAACCTAATAGATCGTACACCGTGTAAGGTAGAGATTGAAGAAACAAAGGAGATGAGTAAGAATAATTAAATGGTTTAATTATTTATGGCAAGGATTAATTAATATGTTAATTAATCAAACGAATAAGTTCGTTAAAGACCTCGGGATAGTATTGGACCTTAAGGCCCAATGGGCTTTGAACGTCAAATCCATTGACTTAAGTTGTATGACAACTTAATGAATAATGATTCACAAAGGCCCAAATAGCCCAATAATACCCTAAGGTCGGCCATTTAGAGGAAGGGTAGTGAACTTGCTTTAATTATAAGTTTGCCACTCCAATGAATAAAGGTATAAATATGACTTTATAGCCAAAATTCATTTAGGATTTTTTGAGAAAATTGGAGACAACACAAAGCTCTCCTTTCTCTCTAAAGAGGCCGGCCACCCTTGGAGGGATTAGCTAGTAATCTTTCTCTTCCAAGGTCACTCATCTCTTCTTCACATCTTACCTTGGTGTGGAGACTTAGAGGTTCTCTATTTTGAGAACTTGGAGAAACATATTCTTCCATCCAAATCCATGGATCTAAGAAGCAAGGAATGAAGGCCCTCTCCTTGGGTGATTAGCCTTTGCTTATGCAAAGAGGAATCTACAAAGGTATAAATTTCTCAACTCACTTTGATTTGAGTTGAGTCTTGGTTCACCAATCTACTAGGCTTTGAATTTCATGGGTAATGTTTTGTTTTTGAGTGCATACAAGCAGGATTCCGCCTTTAATTGTTAATTGCATGCTAATAGATGTTGCTTAAATGAACATGTTTTTCACAAAATTTCATTCAAAAAAATCATCAAAATCGAATTTAAAATAATCGTTAAATTATAATTTTTATTTTATAACCGTCGAAATGTTTTGTCCCGTTATTTTATCTTTGAATGTTTGTTTTTTGAGATTTTTGGCGTATGCAATCTCAAAGCATTTATAAACAAGTTTGACGGTTGGATCGTTGAAATTAGTTTCGTAGAATGCGTATCTCATCAAAACGATAAATTCACTAGCACTTAGAGTTTATTTATACCTTCATTAAGTATAACATAAGATTTGTGGTATCCACTAGTGTAAATATTTTAAATTGAAGATCGAATTCATTCATTGTATTCATCAAGTTTGACGGTTGGATCGTTGAAATTAGTTTCGTAGAATTTGTATCCCATCAAGTTCAATGGTATATATATATATATATATATATATATATATATATATATATTTATATTTATTAAGGAGATTTAAATTTATTTATTTTGTACGTATAGCACTTAAGAAATTGAATGGAATGTATATTTAAGTCGATCCAATGGTCACCAATTTTTAAAATTTAATTTAATAAATATATATATATATATATATATATATATATAATTATTATAGTTTTTAGGGGTATAAAATTGTTAAATTAATATATACAACTATTATAGTATTTTTTAGGGTTATAAAATTATAAAATTAATATTTTGGATGATCGAATTCTTGATAATGAAAATTTCCATACAAGGGTTGGCGTGGAAGAGACTCCTTTTCTTGAATCATTACTGTTGCCTACTGAGTTCGTTAATCATGCAAATGCCGAGGACGAGTAGACCCGGTAGTTTCTGACACAACACGATGACACGATACGAAAACGACACGAAAATAACGGGTTTTGGGTCAACACGATAACTTATCGGGTCATTATCGGGTGACCCGTTAAGAACCCGTTAATAACGGGTTCTTAACGGGTATACACGCGGGTAACACGTGGGTAACCCGTTTCGACCCGTTAAGAAAAACTTTACTTTGATAATTTTTGTTTAATTACTAAAAGTTTTATTATAAAATACAATAGCCATATTAATATATAAAATATATTCTATATTAAATATATAGTTTTGTATTATTATTCTATATAAATTAAAAAAAAAAAGTTGTTGTCATTATTTATTTTTATTGTGAGAGTTCCTTATTATCATTACTAGGATAAATTTTACTTAACATGTTGTTGTCCAAAATTAAAATAAACTAATATTGTATTTATATAGGCAAGAACTAAGAAGACATAAATACACATATGAAAAATGTGAAAGAATATATAAACACTCGTGATTCATCATTATTCCTCCACGAGTAGATAATGGTTACACTTACATTATCGTTTAGATTTTTAAAATCGTCTAAACCTTCGTGAATAATGTTTTTTATTTGAGGGCAAAATTAATAATAATTATTGTAGAGTGTAAAAAATGTAAAAAAAAAATATACAATCACTCATAGTGACAAACTTTACAACTTTCATGAAGAGGTCAGCTTCGAAATCCAACACTATAATTCATAAACCTTACATTTATATTTAACCGTCGATTACCATTTACGCTTTATTCTTCTTACTGAATTTCATTTTTAAATTTTCTTTTTTGAAAACATGATCATCTGGCGGATGCAAGAAGATGAACGGTTCAGATCTTTGATATCAAGTTTTGATATTTACAGTTAACTGGAATATGAGTCGATGTCATATAGTTTGTAGAAACTTTATAAACATCAAGCAATATTTTCACTAACCGTAAAATTCTGAATATAATATCAACGATCCAAACCGTTCACCTTCCTACATCCTCTAATAGATCAAGTTTTCAAAAAACAAAATTTGAAAAAACAAAATTTGATGAGAACAATGAAGCGTAAATATAAACAATAATCAACGGTTAAATTTTGATCTATGATTTATATGATTATAGTGGTGAATTTCGAAGTTAAGCTCTTCATGAAGTTGTAAAGCTTGTCATTACGAGCGTTTATATATTTTTTCTATATTTTTTTACACTTCTACATTAATTAAAAAACTATTAAAGACTTTAGATAAGTGAAAATATACTTAAAAGAAAAATGCGTTTTTATGTTTTGGATGTGACAATATGGTATGTATATACTTATTTAGTATTATGTTTTTCATTTGATTATTTATGGGTTTAAAATATATTTTCCTTAATGGGTAACGGGTCGGGTCAAATTACTTGTTAATATTATCGGGTCGATTTAGGGTTTGGTCATTTTACCCATTTATTTTAACGGGTGTTACACGACACGACCCGTTAAGATATCGGGTATGACACAAAAACGATACGAACACGGAAAACACGACACGAATGCCAGGTCTAACGACGAGCTAACAGATGATGACAGGGAATAAATATATTAATTATTTTATGTATTAATTAGACTATGTTTCAATTCGTGTGTGATGATATCTTATCATAAAATTATATTTATGTTTTTTTATTAAGTATTATATATAAATTAAATTTTATTTATTAAAATTGTTGATGCACAAAATCAGAGGGGTCTTGGAACAACGTAAATCCGACCGTGAATCTGCAAGAAAGTAAATAACATAAGATGTATCGTGGTTCACCCCAATGTTTGGGTTACGTCCACACTAACATTGTATTTATCTGTTTGTGAGAGGATTGGGAGCGTGAGAGCCTCTGTATATGAGGATCAGAGCTTTGTAATGTGAGAGTGAAGCTTTTCTGAGGGTGAGAGAGCTTTGCTCTAAATCTCATAGCCCTCCTATTGTGAAGGTGAGGAGGCCATTTTATAGACTAAGGGCTCCTCCCCTTTTTACATATTTGCCCCTTCATTTATTACATATTTACATTTGAGTCCCCCAAGTATTTATACGAGATCTAAATACTGAGGCCCTAAGTATGGTACAAACAGTAATCTCCCAAGTCTTCAGTCAAGAGAGTCTTTTTGCTGGAGACTTGAAATTCAGTCCATGTGTGGGCCGAAGTAACTAGATGTCATCTTGAACCGATACTTGATATGAGGTGGTGCTCAAAGTGAAATAATGCTCAACTAGAAGTAGCACATGTTGCGAGGCTGCTCGGTTCGTGGCTTATGTTGCCTTGGTTGGCTCGGCTTATGGTGTTGAAGATAAGGGAGTCCATTTTATAGAATAAAGGCTCGCTCCTCAATACATAAATGATGGGCTAGAGTTGATGGTCGCGGCGAGGTGGTTGCTCAATAGGTGACAATGCTATCTAATGATGGTGAGGGAGTCCCTTTTATAGAATAAGGGCTCGTTCCTCAATATACAAATGATGGGCTAAAGTTGATGTTCGCGGTGAGGCGGTTGCTCAGTAGGCGGCGATGCTCTCTAATGATGGCGAGGGAGTCCCTTTTATAGAATAAGGGCTCGCTCCTCAATACATAAATGATGGTCTAGAATTGATGCTCGCGGCGAGATGGTTGCTTAGCAGGAGGTGATGCTCTCTAATGATGGTGAGGGAGTCCCTTTTATAGAATAAGGGCTCGCTCATCAATACATAAGTGATAGGTTAAGTCCCCCAAGTATTTTTCATAAGGCCCAGTTGTGGAAGCCCAATATATGGTACATAATGTAGTCCCCCAAGTCTTCAGTCAATATAGTCTGTTAGCTGGAGACTTCAAATTGAATCCATGTATGGGCCGAAGTGGCGGTTGTTCGGAGGTAGTATTTGTATACCCTGCACTGAAGCTTTGTAGGTGAAGCTTTGCAAGTGAAGCTTTGAAGCTGGAGCTTTTGTAAATGAAGCTTTTGAAGCTGGAGCTCTCGAAGCTGGAGCTCTCGAAGCTGGAGCTCTGTAAATGAAGCTTTCGAAGCTGATTGACATGAATGATGCTCATGAATGTTTATGTTGATTGACATGAGTGATGCTCATGGATGTTGACATGAGTGATGCTCATGAATGTTGACATGAGTGATGCTCATGAATGTTGACATGAATGATGGTCATGAATGTTTATGTATGATTGACATGAGTGATGCTCATGAATGTTTATGTATGATTGACATGAGTGATGCTCATATATAATTTTGGAGTACTAGATGTACTTTTGATCACCTAGTGGGTGATAATAGCGGCAGGCTGTCGAATAATTTTGGAGTACTGGGCGTACTTTGATCACTTGGTTGGTGATAATAGCGGCAGGCTGCCGAATAATTTTGGAGTACTGGGCGTACTTTTGATCACCTGGTTGGTGATAATAGCAGCAGGCTACCGAATAATTTTGGAGTACTAGGCGTAATTTTGATCACCTGGTTGGTGATAACAGCAGCAGGGTGTCGAATAATTTTGGAGCCATAAGGCCTGGCTCTTTTAGGCATATGGGCCTTGGCCCTCCACATAACATTCCAGCCCATTATTTTGGGCTTGCCATTTTTTTTATTTATTTTTATTACCCTTTGAAAAATAAGAAAACTAAATTACATCATTAAAAAAATAAATAAATAAAGCAGTCGTTGGGGGACTACACTCCCCTTCATGATGAAAGTTTCATCTTTTTCATCATGTTGATGGGCATCTTCTAGTCCAACAGAAAGTGGAGACGGTGAACCTTGGTGGACATCTTCTTATCTTTAATCATGTAATCCCGTGGGAAAGTGGAATAGTGGAGCATATTAAATATAAAAAAATAAAGCAGTCGTTGTGAGCAAATCCATCTCTCATGACTCCACCAACAACAATCTCAGAGACCAAGAAAGTATGGTCAAAATATTGTTGAATATACTAAACTTATCACGTGGTTGCTGGGTAAAGCTCCGGATGACAGCTCAAAGCACCAAAGACCAAGAAAGTATGGTCAAAATATTCCTCTCGCACGTTCCTCTGCGATTATGTCTGTCAAAATATTCCACAATATTGAGAGGGTTCTGACGATAATGGAAAAGAGAAGGACCCAAGCTCGTAATCGAAAGGTGGTAGATATTGAATCCCTGAAAGATACGTCATCCTTTTCAAAGTACAAGGAGATAACCCTAGTGGCGAAGTGGTGCCCTTCCCTCAATGCCTCATTCGACCGCTCCACGCTGCTCTGTGAGAGCATTGCAAGGAAGCTTTTCCCGAGAGAATCATACCCTGAATACCAAGGAATGGAGGAGGAAGAGTACTTGCACAAAGTCAGGCACCGACTGAGGAAGGAGATTTTGGTGCCTTTCAGGAAGGCTATGGATTTGCCCGAGATTTACATAGCTGCCAAACATAAGGGTAAGTTTTTGGAACATGACGGAGAGCGGTTCAGGAAGTATTTAGAGAATGTGAAAGTCGGTAAGGCCAAGATCACCGGGACCGGCAGCTCATCCCAGGCCATTTCCAAAGCTAACATATCTCTGATTGGGAAAAGCTGTTTATTGGGAAATCAGATTAAGGAATATGGGGAAGTGGGAAAGTGGAAAGTTTTGAACTTTTTGTGAATTAATCAATTGGGTTTGTTGGTGGATTGGGAAATTTGGCAAATTCATAGGTTTTGGGGGATTTGGACTTGAGAAATTTGGATCTGTGGTTTTTAGGTGAGCAGATTCACGGTGGATATTGTGGTAAGGTTTCACGGTGGTGAGATGAAAAATTGAGAAATGACCGATATAGTTTTTCGTGTCGATTCCCACAGACGGCGCTAAATGTTGATACACAAAACCGGAGGGGTCTTGGAACAATGTAAATCCGACCGTGAATCTGCAAGAAAGTAAATAACACAAGATGTATCGTGGTTTACCCCAATGTTTGGGCTACGTCCACATTGATATTGTATTTATCTGTTTGTGAAAGGATTGGGAGGGTGAAAGCCTCTGTATGTGAGGATCAGAGCTTTGTAATGTGAGAGTGAGGCTTCTATGAGGGTGAGAGAGCTTTGCTCTGAATCTCATAGCCCTCATATTGTGAGGGTGAGGAGGCCATTTTATAGACTAAGGGCTCCTCCCCTTTTTACATATTTGCCCCTTCATTTATTACATAATTACATTTGAATCCCCCGAGTATTTATACGAGATCTAAATACGGAGGCCCTAAGTATGGTACAAACAAAAATATTATATGAGATAACAGAATTGCTTATTTTTTAACCTTGGGTTAGACTTTTTTTGTCCCGCTTGTTTCAACGCCACTTGCAATCATAGTCAAGTTTGTCAGGCTCATGTTGGTTTGAATCGACACAATGTTTTCTTATTTCCACGCAACTTGCAATCACTGTCATATCTGTCAAGCTCGCGTCGGTTTGAACTGACATAAAATTTTCTTATTTCGACGCCACTTCCATCAAGTCTGTCAGGCTCACGTTGGTTTTAACCGACACATTTTTTTTCCTATTTTGATGCCACTTGCCTTTCAGTAAGTGTGTCAGACTACTTGACTTAGTGTCGGTTTTAATTGAAGCGAAGTCCAAATATTTTGACGCCAAGTGCATTTCAGTCAGTGTGTTAGAGAAAAGCAACAATAAAGCTCAATATATTGGGGTAACAATACAGTCCTTATTTCTCATCTCTAAACCCTTTTCGAAAACCTATGTTTACGTAATATTTTTACAAAATTTATTCTTCTTGAAATGAGCAGTGGCCGGAAGGGTAATATTCCTAGAGGGTTCCTCTCCCCCCTCCTATGTATGGAGCGTCATCTTTCAGTAGCTCAAAAACTTCCCGTGCTACCAGTTTTAGTTCGCCATCTTTCACGAAACCTTCCCATACCAGTTACGAGCCAAGTGTTCCTCCTTATTATGGAAACAGTAGTTTTATCGGTATAGCTCCACTTGCTCCTAGTTCTACCTATGATAATCAGGTATGCAAACTTCTCAGCTGCCACCTCTAAATATTGTTTTGATGGGTTTGTAGCGCTCTTATGGGTTAACAGTTTATATGGTGTTGAACAGGTTTGCCCCATTTGCCTTACAAATCCGAAAGACATGGCCTTTGGTTGCGGGCATCAGGTACATTTTTGAACTATAGTTTCAAGATGAGTTGACACGATCATATTTTTAGTACCTTGTTCTTAGTGTTATGTTTTCGGTGCAGACATGTTGCGAATGCGGACAAGATCTTCAGTCGTGCCCAATTGCCGAAGTGCAATCCAAACCTGGATAAAATTGTATTAACGACGACGTGCTTTCATGCCGGAGTTGGCTAACATTGTGTGCATTTGTTTATTTTTTCAATCACATTCTTTGTAATCCATTGCTTCAGGTGGTCAGGAAGTTTGGTAAATGGTTGGTTGAATCCAACGTATGGTGATGATGATCCAAATGTGAGTGAATATTATGGTGATTTTTTTGGTTGTTTAAGAAGAAAATGAAAAAGAAGTGAAGTGCTGGCCTCAAAAGAAGTGAAGTTCTGGTGATTTTACGGACGGCAGCAGCATAATTATTTTATTTATAGAGATGTTAGGTAATGTCGGTTACGATCGACAGTAGATCGACTATTTTATTTATTTAACTTACGTGATGTAGGTTTGGACCGACAGTAAGTGTGATATTTTTATTGTCTATTTGTTACTTAATGTTGGTTTTGACCGCCATCCTATCAGATTTTCATGTCGCTTATAAGCGACGTAAGAGTCGATGTCGCTTTTAAGCGACACCGTTGTTCATTTTATTTTATATTACTTTGCTTCTTGGTGGCGGATCAAGGGGAATAAGCGACGTCATTACCCTTTTGGTGATAGTAGTATTGGTGTCGGTTCCTCTATCCGACATTGCACGATTTAATGTTGGATTTTTACCAAAAATCCGACAGTAATTGTTGTTTCTTGTCGGTTTTACACCGCCAGTGATATCCCCTTTTGTAGTAGTGCGTAGCAGAGTTTTCGTATCGACAAGGATTCTTGGCAAATCTTGGTATTGGAGATTACCTTTGATGGTATAATTCTCATTCTACTTTTATTGTACTTACGCTCTCTGACATCACGTATAAAATGGGTTCATTCCCGCTCACATGCGCACTCTTCCATTTAGGCAACTTTAGGTTTAAATTTACTCACATGTTCCACACCACGACACTTAATGGCTTCGTCACCCTCCGAGCGTAAGTCAGCACAGCTCGATTTAGAGTCCAGACGGACATTCCGAGTTGGGGTGTGTCAATGTTGCTCACTCATTAAAATACGTGAAATGGAATATCAAGTGACAAGAATTCTGGTTATCTAAAAATTTCTCAAGGGGGTTAACATTATAGAGACACATGGTTTCGTAAATCAGCTTCAGTTAAGAGTTTGTTAGAGAATTGTTGAAGTGTTATTAGGATAATACTCAGTGGTAAGTGAGCAAGGGTCGCTGTATCTCCATCGGCACCCGGATGCAGTGTTAAATAAGCAAGGGGGCCATAGAAACTTTTTTTCAAACGACTCCACTCAAAGTTGTTTGGGAGCATATGCTCCTATCAACTTTACACAAGACACACAAAATAAGTACTTTGATCCTATTAGACAGAAGGGTAGAGTTCAAGAGAGTAGAATGCGTTTAGGAACGTGGAATATAGGAACCCTAACGGGAAAATCTATGGAAGTAGTGGAAGTTATGGTGAGGAGAAGGATAAATATTATGTGCCTACAAGAAACTAAGTGGGTTGGTCTTAAGGCAAAGGATCTAGAAAACTCAGGGTTTAAACTCTGGTATTCGGGCACAAATAGAATGAGAAACGGTGTTGGCATCATCGTGGACAAGACCTTGACATAAGATGTTGTAGATGTCAAGATGGTAGGAGATAGAATCATGGCAATCAAGATTGTAATAGGAAAAGAACTCATCAATGTGATTAGTGTGTACGCACCTCAAGTAGGGTTGGATACGAGTTCGAATGAGAAATTTTGGGAAGACCTTGGAGACTTGGTGCAAGGAATTGCTCAGACGGAGAAGTTATTTATATGATGAGATTTAAATGGACACGTGGGCAAGGAGATAGGCAACTATGGAGGTTTTCATGGTGGCCATGGTTTTGGGGAGAGAAACGAGGATGGAGAAGCTATCTTGGATTTTGCAATGGCATATGATCTCTTCTTAGCCAACACCTTCTTTAAGAAGAGAGAAGAACATGTGATCACCTACAAGAGTGGGTCGTTAAAAACACAAATAGATTTTCTTCTAATAAGGAAAGGGGATCGTATAACTTGTAAGGATTGCAAAGTTATACCGGGAGAGAGCTTGGCTAATCAACATCGCTTGTTGGTGATGGATGTACATATCAAAAGAGTGAGAAAAAGAACAAGACTTGGAAGTGCCCAAGGACTAGATGGTGGAACCTAAAAGGAGAAAAACAAGCCATTTTCAAAGAGAAAATAATCACCCAGTGTGTGTGGGATAGAGAGGGGGAAACTAGCCAAAGGTGGGATTCCATGGCTAGTTGTATCCGAAAAGTAGCAAAAGAGGTATTAGGAGAGTCTAAGGGCTTTGCTCCACACCAAAAGGAATCTTGGTGGTGGAATGAAGAGGTACAAACGAAGGTGAAGGCTAAGAAGGAATGTTGTAAAGCCTTATACAAGGATAGGACCGATGAAAATGGTGAAAGGTATAGAAGAGCGAAGCAAGAGGCGAAGAAAGCTGTGAGAGAAGCTAAGTTAGTGGCTTATGACGATATGTATAAGCGACTAGATACCAAAGAATGAGAGTGAGATATCTATAAACTAGCTAGAGCAAGGGAAAAGAAGACAAGGGACCTAAACCAAGTGAGGTGCATCAAGGATGAGGATGGAAATGTTCTTGCTACAGAGAACGCGGTCAAAGACAGATGGAGAGGTTATTTTCATAATCTTTTCAATAGGATTTTGAAAATGAAGAAGATGCCAAATGAGTGGCGAAAGAGCACTTTGGTGCCTATCTACAAGAATAAGGGCGACGTTGCATAGATTGAGGCAAGAGACACGGGTTTCGGACAACCAATTCGGGTTCATGCCAGGACGCTCAACCATGGAGGCAATCTATCTCTTACGAAGATTGATGGAAAGATATAGATAGGGGAAAAATGATTTACACATGGTCTTTATAGATTTGGAAAAAGCGTATGATAGGGTCCCAAGAGACATTCTCTGGAGGATTTTGGAGAAGAAAGGAGTACGAGTAGCATATATCCAAGCTATAAAGGATATGTAGGAAGGAGCAAAGACTGCCGTAAGAACTCATGAAGGACAAACCGAAAGCTTCCCCATAACTGTAGGATTACATCAAGGCTCATCCTTAAGTCCGTACCTTTTTACGTTGGTAATGGATAAGTTAACAGGACATATTCAAGATGATATTCCTTGGTGTATGCTTTTCGCAGACGATATAGTGTTGATAGATGAAACTCAGGAAGGGGTAAATGTGAAGCTTAACCTTTGGAGAGAAGTGTTGGAATCTAAAGGTCTTCGCCTAAGCCGATCAAAGACAGAATATATGGAGTGCAAGTTCAGTGCAAATGGAGGCCAAAATAAGTTAGGGGTGAGGATTAGAGATCAGGAAATACCAAAGAGCGACTGCTTTCGCTACCTAGGATCTATCTTGCAAAAGAACGGAGAATTAGATGAAGATCTTAACCATGGAATACAAGCTGGATGGATGAAGTGGAAGAGTGCATCCGGCGTGTTGTGTGACCACCGTATGCCACTGAAGCTCAAGGGAAAATTTTATAGGATGACAATAAGGCCGACGATGCTGTATGGCACAGAATGTTGGGCGTGAAGCATCAACACATACACAAAATAGGTGTAGCGGAGATGAAGATGCTTCGTTGGATGTGTGGGCACATGAGAAAGGATAAGATTAGGAATGAGGATATCTGTGGTAAAGTATGAGTAGTCGAAATTGTAGGAAAGCTGAGAGAAAATCGGTTACGGTGGTTTGGACATGTGCAAAGAAGGCCTACTGACGCTCTGGTTAGAAAATGCAACTACGGGATAGAGGTTCAAGGTCGAAGGGGTAGAGGAAGACCTAGGAAAACTTTGGAAGAGACTCTAAGAAAAGACTTAGAGTACTTGGATCTAACGGAGGACATGACACAGGACCGAGCACAATGGCGTTCTAAAATTCATATAGCCGACCCCACTCAGTGACTTGGATTTTTCAAGTCTTCAACCGAGAAGTTTCCCTCACTCGAGAAATTAAGGGAACACTACCTCAACCTACATGCTTCACTCACAAAGTTTCAACATACAAGCTTCAACAAAAGAAAAATTCAAAGAACTTAGTGAAGAAGGCTTTGGTGTATTTAACACAATACGTTGAAATGAAGCAAAGCTTATTTATTGATATCTCCGATAAGTTACAAATATGTACATATACATAAGTCAAAATAAACAAACAAGAGGGGGCATTCACAAAGGTTGCTTATGAGAAGTCTCAGCAGTCGGTAAAGCCCCAGAAAGAAAAGGCACCGGAGGGTTATCTCTCGGAGCCTTAGTACTGGACAGAACCCTAGAAGGAAGAGGCATCGGAGGCTGATCATTTGAAGCTTTATTACGCGGTACAACCCCAGAAAACGAATGCAATAAATGCCTTTGGAACAAACCCACAAACCTCTGTTGATCAAGTAAAATCTGACCATCAGATTCCTTCACCTGGTCCAGCTTCCTTTTCATGTTTGTAGCATAGTCATGTGCAAGCCTGTGCAACTGTTTATTCTCATGCTTGAGCCCTCTAATCTCCTGCTTGAGACTCATCACTTCAGCCGCCAATGATTCAACTTGGCGGATTCGAGCAAATAGGCGTTGGGCCATATTCGACACAGAACCTGCACACTGAACACTAAGAGCCAGAGAATCCTTAACAGCCAACTCATCAGACCGTTTGGAAAAAAGTCTGTTATCTTTGGGAGTGAGAATGTTCCTGGCCATCATCGCAACGGTCATATCATTCTTCATCACGGAATCCCCAACGGTAAGAGGACCAGTAGGGGATAAGAATGATGGGCGCCATATGTTGTCTAGAGAAGGCGCGTCTGCCTCTTCACCAAGGTTCAAGTCAAAACGACGGTCGGAAGGGCCAGACATTTTCAAAGGTGTTGAACAAAGAAGAGGTCGGACAAAACAAGATCTTAGAAGTACAAGAAGGGAGCTTCTACTGGTGGAGATTCAAGTTTGCTTTGGAACTTAATGCCAGCCTCTATAAAATCTGCACTCGACGGAGCTTCAGAAATCAAAGAGGCGTTTGCTTTCTCAAAAGTTGGGCTACTCAGAGACCACGAGGGCCAATCTTAGAGATCGAAGAGGCGTTTGCTTTCTCAAAAACTGGGCTGCTCAAAGACCACGAGGGCCGATCTCAAAAATCGAAAAGGTGCTTGCTTTCTCAAAAGCTGTGCTGCTCAGAGACAACGAGGGTCGATCTCAGAAATTGAAGAGGCACCTGCTTTCTCAGCCTTGTCAGCACCTGTCACATGCACACTCAACCTTGCGGAAATTACGGGCAATCTGTCGAAGATTTCTGGTGAAGTAGAAAGCACGTGAATCTTACTGTTCAATCATCCACTTTCCGCATGCAACATCAGCTCATGGGTACCACAGATAACTTTGCCAAAGATCTCTGACAAAGTTTAGACACGTGAAGCTTGCAACTCCCACTACATCACTATGACCAAGAAGGGTAAAAGAATAGCAAAGAAACAACACTAACAAAGTTTAGACACATAAATTTTGAAGGTTTAGCTACCATATTATTACCCACAAGGGTAAAGGAACAGCATCACTGCTGGATAATTGGAAAGTCCCTGTGTGTCAACCTCTGTGCTCCGTGGCAAGGTAGACTAGCAAAAATGCCCAACCTTTACTCACATTCGAGAAAACACTCCTAACAAGATTGCTTGCTCCAAAATCGAAGAGGTACCGACCTCCGAATCTCGAGAGCCAGACTCCTAACAGGATTACTTTCTCAAAAATCGAAGAGACACCGCTCTTCGAATTTCAAGAGCCAGACTCCCAGCATGATTGCTTTCTCAAATATCGAAGAGGCACCGTTCTCCGAATCTCGAGAGCCAGATCCCCGACAAGATCGCTTGTTGGAAAACCAAAGAGGCATCGCTTTCTCAACTTCGAGAGCTAGATCTCTTTGGATAAAGCTTGTCTGTAATCTTCACACGCAACATCAGCTTTCCAGATACCACAGACCACTTTTTCAAAGTGTTCTGACAGAGTTAAAACACGTGAAGCTGGCAGCTCCCACTACAGTGCTATGACCAAGAAGGGTAAAAGAATAGCATTACTACTTGTGTCAACATTGGAAGCCAATCATAACACGACACGTGTCAATGTCAGAACAAGGCTAGAAACTCTCTTCTATAAAAGGAGATCATTCTCCCAAAATATTTCCTAATGCCATTTGTACTAAATCATTCACTTGTACCCATTAAAGGAGAGCTTGAACGTATGTACTTGTGTAAACCCTTCACAATTAATGAGAACTCCTCTACTCCGTGGACGTAGCCAATCTGGGTGAACCACGTACATTTTGTGTTTGCTCTCCTGTCTCTATCCTTTTACATACTTATCCACACTATTGACCAGAGCAATCTAGCGAATGTCACAAACTTAATACTTTCTGTTGTACCAAAGTCCTCACTGATTTTATGCATCAACAATCCTTAAGTCCTTACCTTTTTACATTGGTAATGAATGAGTTAACAGGACATATTCAAGATTTTATTCCTTGGTGTATGCTTTACGCAGACGATATAGGGTTGATAGATGAAACTCAAGAAGGGATGAATGCGAAGCTTAACCTTTGGAGAGAGTGTTGGAATCTAAAGGTCTTCGCCTAAGCCGATCAAAGACAGAATATATGGAATACAAGCGGGATGGATGAAGTAAAAGAGTGCATTCGGCGTGTTATGTGACCGTCGTATGCCACTGAAGCTCAAGGGAAAATTTTATAGGACGGCAATAAGGTTGGCGATGCTGTATGGCATAGAATGTTGGGCGGTGAAGCATTAACACGTACACAAAATGGGTGTAGCAGAGATGAGGATGCTTTGTTGGAGGTGTGGGTTCACGAGAAAGGATAAGATTAGGAATGAGTGGGTTGGACATGTGCAAAGAAGGCCTACTGACGCTCCAGTTCAAAGATGTGACTACGAGATAGAGGTTCAGGGTTGAAGGGGTAGAGGAAGACCTAGGAAAACTTTGGAAGAGACCCTAAGAAAAGACTTAGAGTACTTGGATCTAAAGGAGGATATGACACAGAACCGAGCGCAATGGCGTTCTAGGATTCACATAGCCGACCCCACTTAGTGGGAAAAGGCTTTGTTGTTGTTGTTGTTGTTGTATGCATACAAAGACCGAAGCTCTCTTTCTCTTCAGTTCATCTTCCTCGTTTTACCGAAGCTCTCTTTCTTATAATGAAGTACAAAACATGAAATGCAAAATGATAAAAAGAACAATATAACCTAAATCTCGTTGTCATTTCTTGCATATTCATCTATTCAACGCTTCTTTGTCAAAGAGATAACCAGGTTAATGTACTGGCAATTCTCCATTTCCATGTGATGAAGGACAACTGCTTCGGACCGGCAAAACAAATCATCCATAGCAGCTTCTCCGAATTGTGTTACCATAACAGGCTCTTCCACAGCTCTTATATCAGTGGCAAGTTTAGCCCTTGCCTTTTTACCAACGTCACTGTAAGCATGCTTCATATAAGAGTCCCAATCATTTTTGAAAGCTTCAACGCTTTGCAACCTAAAAGATCCTTCAGCCTCGTTTACATCTTCAACATCCTTTGTTGTTGATGCATAATATGGCAGATTGAATATCTCCAAATTTTCCTTCTCAATCAAACCTTGAAATTCATCAAACTAAATAATGTTTGTAATTAGTAAAGTAATTATTGAAGTCGTTGGGAAATTAGGGTTCCTTAAAGATTAGGGTTTGCTTTAGTCTTTTTTTTTAGTTTTCTTTATATATAGGATGTGTTGTAAAATCGACTGTGGGTGCAGTGGAATAAATGAAACAAGACACAAAATTTACGAGGTTCCTCTACAGTCAGAGTGACTGGAGTACGTCATCGGGGCAGCAGTGGTGCTTTCATTATAATTTGAAATAATAGGAGTACAAAGATAACTCTCTTTATATCTCCCCCTCATCTTCCTCTTCTTCCTCTTCTTTCCTCTCTCTCTCTTCCTTTCTTCCTTTTCCTTCTTTTCTCCCGTGAACCCTTCACATCTATCTATCTCTTTGTTGTGTTTCATAAGGCTTGTTTTTATACAAGTAAATCACATGCTAAATAGTGGAAGGGCAACTTGCCCATTATTTGAGTGGACATCCATTTCTACAACACTCCTCCTTGGATGGCCACAAGTCTTCGATTGACTCGTTAAACTCTTGATCTATTTTGGATGCTACCCCTGATGAGTATCTCCCCCTGATTTCAAATCATTTAGGTTGATCGTTGATTGTTCTGCTTTAGTCTCTTAGTAAGAAGAGTTGCTGAAAGAGTTGCTTTACTTGTTGTTAACTTTCCACAGGCTTTTTCTTGAACTGGGTTGTAGGACTTTCTGTTAGACTAGCATCCAAAGGTCTGAATTTACTCCTTTTATCTGGAGCGGAATTTGATTCAAGAGTAATGAACACTTGATCTTGAATCGGACTTGTGATTTCTTCAAGGACCTTCGAGGCTTGATCTTGAATGAAATTGGACCATGAGGAGCTTCATGTGGCAAGTGATCTTCAATTTTGTCAGGGATGAATCAGCACACGTTTGTTGCGCTTGTCTCCACATGCTTCAATGTATCATTTTCACTTTCCTTACTTGCTCCCCTTGCTTAAGTAGTATTTTCCCTGCTTTTCCCCCATGCATGTGTGGCATCTTCTCCGGCAGTATTTGCCCTCTGATGCCGGAGTGGAGTGCAACCCTTGCATTTAGATGGTTCATCACTTCTTGGTGACTGGAGACCCAGCTCCAACCGTTGAAGATGACTACTCGAGAGCAACACTAGGTAAGCAATCAGGAAAGGTTCCAGGCAGTCGGTTCCTTACCGGGAGTTTGAGTAGAGGTTCCGACATATTGCTTTCTTTATCCTTGTCTTCGCAGACAAGAACAAGGACAAAGGAAAGGACAGGGAGATTGTATGATATGAGATAATCTTGCTCTGGTCCCTGAAGATATGTGATAATCTTGCTCTGGTGTGACATGTTTGAAGAGGTATTCTCGGAGAGGAAGAAAACTGAGTATTTCGAGATGCTATGTTGAAGATGCATTCTCGGAGATGAGGAAGAGTTAGGTATTCTTGCAGTGTTGCGGGTCTGCCTTGTTATGGAGAACAGAGGTCAACATATATAGAGATTTCTCAATAGCAAGTGGTGGTGCTGTGCTTTTACTCTTGTCAATAACTGTGGTGTAAATAGAACAGTAAGATTTACGCGTTTTCAACTTTGTCAGATATCTTTGACAAAGTTGCACGCGATATCTGAAAAAGCTGGGATTACGTCTGAAAAATGCCAACAAACTTTATTCAGGAAAATCTGGCTTTTGAAATTCGGAGAGCGGTGCCTCTTCGATCTTTGAACAAGTGGCTCTGCTGCCTCTTCTTTTATAGAGACATCAATTGTGTTCAAGAGTATGCTCAGAAAGTTGCTGCCTGTAGAAATTTCCTCTATCTTGCACTTCTGAAATTTTATTTGACCTCTGTTTTTCCTTCATCATTTCTGAAAAATGACTTGCCCATCTAACATTTGCTTAGATTTGAGTCTTAGGAATGATACAGACGAGCAACGTCAGGATAATATATGGCGCCCGTCCTTCTTATCTTCTAATGGTCCTCTTACGGTTGGGGACTCTGTGATGAAGAATAACATAACCGCTACTGTGGTAGCTAAGAATCTTCTCACTCCAAGGGATAACAAGATCCTTTCAGAACGGTCTGAAGAGTCGGCCGTTCAAGACTCCTTGGCTCTCAGTGTTCAGTGTGCTGGCTCTGTGTCCAATATGGGCCAACGCCTACTTGCTCAAACTCGCCAAGTTGAATTATTAATGGCAGAGGTGGCAAGTCTTAAACAAGATATCAGAGGGCTCAAGCACGAGAATAGGGTGTTACACGTGCTTGCAAATAGTTACTCTACGAGCATGAAAAGAAAGCTCGACCAACTGCAGGAATCTGAAAGTCGAATTCAAAGTGATCACCAGAGGTTTGTTGCTAGATTCCGAAAGCAACTGATGCCTTCCCCTTCTGGTGTTTTGCTAAGTACTGGGGTGCCACATGATCAATCTCCAGTGCCTCCCCTTTCTGGGGTACTTCCGAGTACTGAGGCTTCACATGAGCAACCTTTGTGAAGGCTTCATCCTGTTTGTTTGTTTTAACTCATGTGTATGTATATATTTGTAATTTCTTGGAGATATTAATAAATAAGCTTTATTTCATTCAATGTATTGTGCCAAATACAATAAAGCATATACTTTACTAAGATGTGGTACTTCTGGACCAAATATTAATTTATCTTTACCCTCACGAAGATAAATGATTATTCTTAGTGTCTTCATCATATGAGTATTCAACTCATAATCTTCAATCCATATGGTTCTTTTAATATCATAAATATCATGGATAAGATTCGTGTTGGTAGATTGTTCGATCTGCAGCTCGAGACAATAATTCCTTCAACACTTTATAATTTTTCTAGACTCTTCAGGAGTCCCAATTTAATATCATCAACTCTTCAAGAGTTCTAATTTAATGTCATTGACTCTTGCAAGAGATTTTAGTATGTTGCAACAATATCATACTGATAGTACTCACTAAGGCAATTTATATCATCCATTGATATTGAGTATATATTTTATGCTTTACCCTTCAGGGGCTTACTTCAAGCAATTTGAATCCTTCAAGGATTTTCTACACTTCATGACACATTTTCCTTTGGAATTTATACAGAGCAATTTGCTCCCATGTATACTTGAGGGATTTACTTATGGAGATATGATGTGGGCGACTCATAACCCTTCGTATATAATTCTCCATTTATATGAACTCGTTTACAAGAGTATAATTTCAGGTTTCAATTAGTAACCTTGTGTCATATTATGTGAGTGTATTACAAATGCCGATATGTAACCTCCTTGGTTCAACATCTTTTGGCTATTTGTATTGTATTCAAATATATATAGGTTCATTTGTCCACGTTCTTACAAAATTGTAATGGAATTGCCTTTCTCCATTTTGGCCAATAATTTTTCTTTTGTCGACGAACAAAAGAACGTGACTCAATATTAACACAGCTCATTGATGAATTTAGTAGCTACTTGTAAAAACCAAAATTACCATTGGTTATCATCAATCCGTGATCCCATATTCTCATGTGCATGCGCATGCATAAAAACTTTTCATTTCTTTGGATATTCATTGCCTCTTCAAGGGTATGACGCTATCTCTTCCAGGATAGTCATAATTTAGAGAATGTGGATCATAACCTCCTCTTGAGCTTTATAGAGCTTGGATTTTAATCTCCACTTCCGGGAGTTGAGTCTTTGGAACCTATACATCTATCATGCTACATGCATGAGACATCAATATTCCCATGTCTGTGGATTGTCCTATCTGGGACGTGTATCCATGCGGCGACTGTCATGCTTCTGGCATGCAACAGTTATGCTTCGGGAATGCAATAGTTCAGTAGTGCCATATTATTTTTCTTTCGAATAACTGAACCTTTTGAGTCTAAAAATCTGCCACGCTTCAGGCGTGCAACAGATAAATCATTTACTGTCTCATTATTTTATCCAACAGAGACATCAATTCTTGTAGACACATTTGCAGTAAGTATATATGATTTCATCACTTTCGTTGCATCATTCAATTATTCATATTTCATTTTCTCATTGATTGATTCGTGAATCAAAATAAAATAAATTCTCTTCGTTCTTCTGGAACGATCCTTTCTCGTCATTCTTCTGGAATGATATTTTCTCATTGTTTTTTTTTTGGAACGATATTTTCTCCCCCTAACAGCGGAAACATTGTCTTATAAAAATGACAGTCCGCAAACCAAGCGGTAAATATATCCCCAGTCAAGGGTTCTAAATATTGAATGATAGATGATGTTCAACATCAATGCCTAATCTACGATGATGCCTCATTTCAGTACGTTGTGGCAGTCTTACAGGCACATAGACAACACAACAAAAAACTCGTGAAAGTATAATGCTTGGCTGGTTCCCAAACACGAGTTGTACTGAGAAGTATTGATGGTTGGTAACATATCTCAATCGAATTAATAATGCATCATGTAAAGTTTACATGTTCCCATGTAGAAAATTGGCAATTTCGTTTTCATGAGCAGAGCGTTGGTAATTGATTTCACCCACTTAATAAATGCTTCTGCTAAACCGTTTTGAGTATGGACATGAGGAACTTCTGGTCCTTGTTTAATAGTCTGTGAACTGAGACTCTTATGTCCTTTATTATAGTTAAGTTGAGGCATTGCGGCACTTTAAACTTACGGTACTCATCAAGGAATTTCATGTCCTGATCTTCAGGATCAAAGGACTTCATGCCTAATCTTTCTGTATGATGGAACTTCGGGTCCAATCATTTTATATGATGAGGATCAAGAAACTGCAGGTTCTGATCTGATCAAGGAACTTTGGGTCTTATATATACTCATTGTAACAAAAGATAAGTACAATAAATAAATTAAAGCAATAGGCGCTAATTCCAGCCATAATGAATAAATTGCATTTAAATAAATAAAGCTTGTGACAAGGGCTTTAATTCAGCACCATTAAAACTTAAAGCAATAGGCGGTAAAACCGTCCATGGTAAATAAATTGCTTTAAAGTAAATAAAGCTTGTGACAAGGGCTTTGATTCAGCACCATTCACATAAATATCAAAGCTTTAAAACAAAGGGTAATAATTCTACCCACTGTAAATAAATTGCTTTAAATAAGTAGAACTTGTGACATGGGCTTTAAACCAACACCATGCACATAAATATGCCAAAACAGAAAATGCAATGACTAAGTCCTCATGTTTTGCTTTTTCATTTTCTTGGTCTGCCACTTCTTTTGTTTCATCCCTTTTATTTTTATTATTATTTCACAGTTCGAAGTCATTTTGGTTACTCAGTAAATAATAGTAACAATAAGTTCCAATTGGTGTTCCTCCTCTGGTGAGTTTCGAAAAAGTCGAAACGGTTCCCATAAGTTTTGGAGTCAAGAGTGTCTGCAACTTATGAGAAGATCAAACCGTTAGATTTAGTTCAAAATTTAGTATGATATGGATAAGAGGATACCAAACAACTTTCGTGAAGAAACAATTTCGATTTGAGTTACCGAAATGGAGTTTTGGTACTCATAAGGTGGCTGCCCAGTTTTCTGCTGAAATTGGAAACTAGTTTGGTATTTCAGACATCTGCGACGATCGCACCGTTAACATTTTCTGAAATTTTGATATGTTGTAGATACTGAGCAGACGAACAACTTACAAGAAGAAAGTATTTCAATCCGAGGTCCGCAAGTTGGAGTTCCGAGGCTATTTACATGGCTGTCAAATTCTCTTACAAATTTTGAGTCTTTTACTCTTTTGCTTCTGCAAAGGATGATATACAGTCATATAACAATATATATAGTTGCTTCAAGAAAATCAATTGTACTGAGATTTGAAGATGAAATGAAATTTTTTTTCTTATCTATGAGATTCCAGCTGAAGAAGGTGAACATGATTTGTGGCGTTGTGCTTTCCACTGACATGAGAGCTTCTCATGCTGATAACGTGTTGTAAAATCGACCGTGGGTGCAGTGGAATAAATGAAATAAGACACAAAATTTACGAGGTTCCTCTACAGTCAGTGTGACTGGAGTACGTACTCGGAGCAGCAGTGGTGCTTTCATTATAATTTGAAATAATAGGAGTACAAAGATAACTCTCTTTATATCTCCCCCTCATCTTCCTCTTCTTCCTCTTCTTTCCTCTCTCTCTCTTCCTTTCTTCCTTTTCCTTCTTTTCTCCCGTGAACCCTTCACATCTATCTATCTCTTTGTTGTGTTTCATAAGGCTTGTTTTTATACAAGTAAATCACATGCTAAATAGTGGAAGGGCAACTTGCCCATTATTTGAGTGGACATCCATTTCTACAACAGGATGTGTTTTGTAACTTAGTAGAATAACGAATTAGTTAAAATGTAGCCCTCAGTTTATAATCGCATTCGCAATTTTATTTATTTGTTTTTCCATTGGTTCCATCTCAATTAGAGATATACTTAAATAAATATCTAATAATAAATGTTGTACTTTTTTTTAACAAATTTATATTGTAAGTACTAATTATTAAGTTTGCGATAGTGGCCATAAATTAATGTGGTTCATATTAAGTTGCTTTTATTTTGTTCCTACCTGGTACGTAGACATTTAGGATTGATAATCTGGACCACATATTACATCGAAAACCATATTATTGAGTTTGAGTCCGACAACTTCCCAAATGCAAAGTGGGTCATGGCTCTTTATGCTGCCCATTGTTGTGAGGGCCATACTTTATCCGGGGACCAGCTCTTCTGCTCGTGACCTCAAAAACACTGTGAAGTCCTTTTTGAATTGCTCAAAATACAGCTTATACACAGCATATGGGCTTGTTTTCGCTATACATATGTTCTTCTTGTTTAGTCCCTCTCCTTCCTTGGTCATCAAACCTTTTGGAGCCTACACAGTACGTTTTATCATACTAAATACCATGATTAATTAAACCACCTCGAAAAATATTAGTAAGTGTATGAGGGGTTAAAAAAAAAAAAAAACAATTCACACCTCAGAGATCCACATAAGGGCATAATTAGAGAGAACAAAGTAGAGAGAATTGTTTGGAAAAAGCCTGCCATAGAAAGAACCAGGAATTGCAGTAATGAAACATGGCCCCAACTTCTGTTCTTTCTCAAGTTTCTTGTAGAACCCTGGCAATGACCTGAACACTGTTAGAATTAAGGAATATGACCTTGTTTCTCAGAAAGTGAATCAAGAAGAAAATGAAAGATTTCTCCAACCACAGATGAATGCAGAAAGAATGTTCAAACCAGAACTAACAAAGCTTTTCTTCATTCACACTCTGCACACAAGACATGTGCAAAGATATATCCGTAGAGAAGAGAGTCCACAATTCAATCTCTACCCTTCATGTAATCTACCCTATAAGATAGATACAAGTGGCAATATACACTACTAAAAACTAAGATTACATCTCAGCTGTCCAATTGGTCTATAATCCAATGGCTCACATTTAAACTTAGAAACATTAAGAAAAACACAGCACACACACTTATATTCCAACACTCCCTTCTAAGTGTTGTGCTGAAATTACTCCAAGCTTCTGTCTCAGAAGTTCAAATCGATCTCTGGCCAAAGCCTTAGTGAAAATGTCTGCAACCTGTTCCTCTGTCTTGCAGTACAGTAAGTCAATTTCTCCATCTTGTAGTGCATCACGAATGAAATGAAATCTCCTGTTTATATGTCTTGTCTTATAATGATGCACAGGATTTTTGGTTATGGCAATAGCGGATGTATTGTCACGTAAGATTGTAGTTGGCTCAACCTGTTCTTCACCAAAATCCGAGAGAACAAATCTCAACCAAATTGCTTGTGCTGTGGCCTCTGCTGCACTAACATATTCAGCTTCTGCAGTAGATAATGCAACACTACTCTGCTTGACTGATGCCCACGAAAACACTCCTGAACCAAGATTAAATGCATACCCAGATGTGCTCTTCATGTCATCCTCACTACCTGACCAATCACTGTCACAGTAGCCAATAAGCATTGCTTCATTTCCCTTCTCATATGCTATACCATAATCAAGTGTGCCTTGAATGTATCTCAGCACTCTCTTAGTTGTTCCCATATGTTTTCTAGTAGGACCATGCATGAATCTTGCAAACAAACTTGCTGCAAACATGATATCTGGCCTTGTTGCAGTCAAGTATAATAGGCTTCCAACCATCTGCCTATATAGACTCTCATCAGCTTGTTCACTACCATCCATTTTAGACAGTTTATCATTCACAGCCAGAGGAGTAGCAACAGATTTACAATCTTTGAAACCAAACTTGTCTAACAGTGTCTTTGCATATTTCTTCTGATGCAAGAAAATGCAATTATCAGTTTGTATCACACCAAGACCCAAGAAATGATGCAACAATCCAAGATCAATCATTTCATATTGTCTCATCATTGCAGTTTTGAACACCATCAAGAATTCTTTAGAATTCCCAGTGTAGATTATATCATCCACATATAGTGAAACAATAAGTATTCCACCTTTAGTAATCTTCACATATAAAGTTGCTTCACTAGGACTTCTTTGAAAACCTGCCTTAGTGAAATAGGAATTAATTTCTTCATACCAAGCTCTTGGAGCTTGCTTAAGACCATAAAGTGCCTTCTTGAGTCTGTACACCACATCTTCCTTGTTTTTAATCACAAAACCAAGGGGTTGATCAACATAAACCTCTTCCTGCAATACTCCATTTAAAAATGCTGACTTCACATCTAACTGATAAAGTTTCCACCCTTTCTGTGCAGCCAAAGCAACCAAAGTCCTTATTGTATCAAGCCTAGCAACCGGTGCAAAGGTCTCATTGAAGTCTATACCAAGCTTTTGAGAGTAACCCCTTGCAACAAGTCTTGCTTTGTTTTTCTGAACCGAGCCATCAAGATTCAACTTAATTTTATAAATCCATTTGACACCAATTACTGGTTTATCAGATGGTCTATCAACTAGCTCCCAGGTATTATTCTTTTCTATCATTGCAATTTCACTCTCCATTGCTTTCTGCCATGCTTCATCCTTGAACTCTTCTTCAAATGTTTCAGGTTCAATTATACACAGATTGCATCTTTCATACACTTCTGCAATACTTTTATATTTCAGAGGTGTGTGATCAACATCCTGTGGACCTGAATTAGATCTAACAGGTATTTCTTCACTATCTTCTGGTATTTCAACATCATCTTCAGAGATCTCAGCTTGACTCAACCTTGTTCCTTCAATCTCATTTCCTTTCTCAGTGAGAGAATCAGTATATGGTATTGTAAGATTGCATTCCTTTTGTGCATTCCAGTCCCAACAAGCTTCCTCATTGAACACCACATCTCTGGAAATAATGACTTTTCGAGAGTCAATATTGTAAAGCTTGTAGCCTTTCTCACAACTTCCATATCCCAGAAACACACATTTTGTACTAGTCAAATCAAGCTTTTGTCTCTGCTGTTCTGGAATATGTGCATAGCACAGAGAACCAAACACTTTTAGATGTTTGATTCCTGGCTTTCTTCCACTATAAGCTTCAAATGGAGTTTTCTTGTCTAATGCCTTAGTTGGACACCTATTTAGAACATACACTGCAATGTTGACTGCCTCAGCCCAAAACTCCAGTGGTATATTCTTTTCAAACATCATACATCTAGCCATCTCCACAATAGTTCTGTTCTTCCTTTCAGCTACGCCATTCTGCTGTGGTGAGTATGCCACAGTGAGTTGCCTTTCCATTCCCACTTCTTCACAAAATCTATTAAACTCAATAGATGTGTATTCACCCCCTCGATCACTTCTCAGCTTTTTCAACTTATATCCACTTTGCAATTCAACAGTGGCCTTGAACTTCTTAAAAACATTGAATACATCTTATTTGTATCTTAAAAAATAGACCCAACACATCCGAGTACAATCATCTATGAAAGTGAGAAAATACCGATTTCCAGCTTTGGTAATGGTTTGCATTGGTCCACACACATCTGTGTGTACCAACTCCAATGGAACAGTAGCTCTACTTGTTGTCTCCCTTTGAAAAGAATCTCTGCAATGCTTCCCAAGATTGCATCCCTCACACAGATTATTAATGATCTTGATTTCTGGCAATCCAAGTACCATTTATTTCTCCTGTAGTAGCTTCAGACTGTTGACATTCAGATGCCCCATTCTTCTATGCCAGATCAATGTTGACTCATTTACACTTGCTTTTAATGCAAGATGCAAATCTCTTTGAAATTTCAAAGGAAAACTTCTGTTTCCTCTCATTGGCACCTTAGCAACCAAATTTGAAAGAAAGCAATCATCATAAATTTATGCTTTGTTATCTCCAAAAATAAGGAAATACCCGTGCTCCATCATCTGCCCTACACTTAGTAGATTCTCTTTGAGACCTGAGACAAGCATCACTTCATTGATATATCTCCTTCCCATCTTTGTATCCATTACCAAGCTTCCTTTTCCTATAACATCAACCAACTGTCCAGTTCCCATTTCTACCTTGGCAGTTATGCTTCTGTCAATGTCAATCAGTACATCTTCTCTACCAGTCATGTGGTTACTACAACCACTATCCACATACCATACATCTTCAATAGACTTCTTGTCAACCGCATTACTTACATAGAACATAGTAGTTGTAGAAGGAACCTGAGCTGCAAAGTTTAGTTGCTGAACACCTTGAGCATTTTTCTTATTATTACAATCCCTTGCAATGTGACCAATTTTCCCACAACAATGACACTTAGGCTTGCCTTTAAGAAAACACTCTCCATAATGGTACTTATCACAGTGCTTGCAAGGATTTCTTCCCCCTTCTGCAGCTACAATTTGCTTTCCAGATTGGTAAACAGGCTTTTGATTCCAATTTTTGTATTTTGGCTTCCAATTCTTTTGGTATCGATTGCCTTGATTTCCAGAAGAATTGACAGGTTTGGGATTCACACTTAGACTCGCAAATGCTCTCTCAGTCTTGTTCTCATTATGTCTCTCCAACCTCTGTGCAAAACTTTTCAATAAGGCAACTACCTCTTGAACCTCAATCACATCTATATCCCTTGAGTGTTCAATCACAGAGCATATAGAATCATACGCAGAAGGTAAGCTAATTAATAATTTTTGCACAATCCTCTCTCTAGACAACTCTTCTCCATAACTTCTCATTTGATTTATCAGATCGAATAATTTTTGTAAGATAAACAGAAATTGATTCATCATCTCTCATTCTGGTATACTCAAATTCTCTACGAAGACCTTGTAATTTAACACTTCTAACCTGTTTGTCTCCATGAAATTCTTGCATCAGAATATCCCAGGCTCCCTTAGAAGTTTCTTCGTGTGAGATCCGAGGAAAATTTTCATCGGAGACTGCTCCCTGAATCAATCCAAGTGCCTTGGCATCTTTCATGAGCTTCTCCGTGAGAGATGCAACTTCGCTCGATCCCTCTTTCTCCTTCTTCTTCAGATCTGAGTCAGCTCCCTTCGAATCTGAGCTCTCGATTCATTTTTCAACAAATTCCCATAGTCCATAAGACTTAAAAATGGTCTTCATCCTTATGCTTCAGAATTCATAATTCTCGCCGGTTAAGATCGGTGCTCTCAGCTCACCTCCTCCAGATCCTGCCATATTAGACACAGATCTCGTAACTTCACAGATTCAATCTCCCAGTATTAAACGATTGAACCTGGCTCTGAGGCCATGTTAGAATTAAGGAATATGACCTTGTTTCTCAGAAAGTGAATCAAGAAGAAAATGAAAGATTTCTCCAACCACAGATGAATGCAGAAAGAATGTTCAAACCAGAACTAACAAAGCTTTTCTTCATTCACACTCTGCACACAAGACATGTGCAAAGATATATCCGTAGAGAAGAGAGTCCACAATTCAATCTCTACCCTTCATGTAATCTACCCTATAAGATAGATACAAGTGGCAATATACACTACTAAAAACTAAGATTACATCTCAGCTGTCCAATTGGTCTATAATCCAATGGCTCACATTTAAACTTAGAAACATTAAGAAAAACACAGCACACACACTTATATTCCAACAAACACAGTGTTGAAATCGTCCCTGGGAAGATCATTCAAGAAGGCTTGCAGTGAAGGAGATGGACGGTTTAGTTTTTGGAAAGTGGCATGGATGTTGTGTGTGATATCTGATACCGCCAAAAGGGTGTTGGGTCCAGAAGAGCATCCCAAGTCTGCTATTTTTAAACAGTAAGAGAAGAGTGTGCTGCAAAGCTGCTCTATGCTTGCCTTAACTATGGGCTTCACCATCGAAATCATAGCTCTCTGAAATAAATTTAGACAGCTGAATATTATTAAAATGTTCTTAATTTTATAAGAACAATTAGTTCCCGTGATATTAAAAAAAGCTCATTAAAATCGAATAGGATCAAATAGGAAAGTCTACACAGAGAAACAGATGCTGTCTAACTTGAAGTAGAGAGTTGGTTGCATAGCTTGTCTTCCCAATTCCTCCATTCATGTGAAGCACTTGCTCTACCTCCATTAGTTTGTGTTCTCAAATAATGCTTCTCAACACTCTTAATCCCGGTGCCTATTCTGCTATAAGAGTTGCATATTTATAGCAAAATACTTTCCTCATGCAGCTTACTTGTTATTAGGTATAGAGCAATTTTTTGTATACTTGAAACTCTGTCACGTGATATTATTAGTAGAGTCAAAACGTTTATTTTGTTTATATCATTTTATTTTAGAAGTAAAACATATCAATCATGTCGTCAATAACTCGTCATACACATTATACATAAAATAGTAATACAAGGTGATGATGTTCCCGCTCTTCTTGTAAGTAGTTTTAGTTCATCATGAATATAATATGGTAGTAGACAAATAACTTAAACTTAGTCTTCTGTAAATGTAGTTAAATAGTACGTAGCTATTTTACATACGGCTCCATGCGTCATACACGTGACATCATCTAGAAATCATAGGATAATCAAAATTCGTCTAACAAACACATGTTTGGCATCATTTCAGAATCTGCACCAATCAAGCTTGGTACATGTTGCACATTAAAAGTTGTCGTTCACTCTTGGAAGAATCTAAAAATTTGGAATTGTACGAGGACTTAAATAATTAAAATAGGAAAATGCATGTTAAAATGTACCTATAATGATGTTTAATTGTCAAAAAACAAAAATTATAACAAAATTTTCTTTTGTAATTTTCAAGTTGTTAAAAAAAAACATGTAGACAGATGAAAAATGGGTAAACGGGTAAAAAAAAAAAAGAGGATAAACTGGTTCAAAAACAGGTAAACGGGTAAATGGTTATGGTTAAATGGGTAAACGGTTATGGTTAAATGGGTATACGGTTATGGGTATGGTTAACCGTTTATAAACGGTTATGGGTATGGGTATAACCGTTTATACAATTACCCAACGAGTAAACGGTTATGCAGGTATGAATATAAATGGTTATGGGTAAATAACAGCGGTTACCAGCTCGC
This sequence comes from Malus sylvestris, assembly GCF_916048215.2. Lineage (NCBI taxonomy): Eukaryota > Viridiplantae > Streptophyta > Magnoliopsida > Rosales > Rosaceae > Malus > Malus sylvestris. The sequence goes on from NC_062269.1 coordinate 9,440,958, forward strand.
CATAACTGTTGCCCATCCTTACTCACAATTTTCAAATACTATTTCAATACTTTATTCTTCTCCATATGGAGGTATCTATAAGATTACAAAGGAGCAATACTAGGAATAAATCAAAATAATCCTTTGTCAACAAGACAAGGAAACCTAGACCAAATCAAATCATATCAAACCTAAGTAAATCATATAAAATCACTAATTAAATCATATCCCTAAAATACTTTCCTTTTTATTTTCCAACGTCCACCATTTATGTTGTTGGTCTTTTGGATAATATTGGTCCAACGTAAGGCAACATGCATGCTGTTCACCCTTGTCTGGGATCTCAATGAAGGGTTAAGTGGCTATATTCCCCCTCAACTTTTGAAGGAATTTTTTTACAGTAGTTCGAAGTATATGATATTTTGAATGTTTTAACCAATAGATTTTTATTTAAAAATACAACAACTAAAATCTAACTATTAAAGTACACCCGGAATATACCATTACCATGTTTAACATTTAGTGCGACGAACAAAAATTGGTCACGCAAAGCGTAATAGCGTCGCACAAACGTATGCGTGACAAAAATTTTGTTGCGCAAAATACCTCACATAAAGATCGTGAAGAAAGACTTTGAATGATGAACAAAAGCGTTGATCGCAGAAAATACGGCGCAACGGTTCCTCATTCGTCGCACCAAATTTTTAGGAACGAATATGTTCGTCGCACAAAATGCCAGGATACAAACCTGGGATGACTAATATTCATCTCTAAAAACTTTGCATGACGACATGTTGTTCTTGCGCGACGAAAGTGAATTATCGCAAAAAAATATGCATGACGAAGCTATTTGTCGCACAAAAAAAATTATATTTTTTGTTCTTGGTTTAATTTTGTATTACAACAACAACAACAACAAAGCCTTTTCCCACTAAGTGGGGTCGGCTATATGAATCCTAGAACGCCATTGCGCTCGGTTTTGTGTCATGTCCTCTGTTAGATCCAAGTACTCAAGTCTTTTCTTAGGGTCTCTTCCAAAGTTTTCCTAGGTCTTCCTCTACCCCTTCGGCCCTGAACCTCTGTCCCGTAGTCACATTTTCGAACCGGAGCGTCAGTAGGCCTTCTTTGCACATGTCCAAACCACCGGAACCGATTTTCTCTCATATTTCCTTCAATTTTGGCTACTCATCCTTTACCTCGGATATCCTCCTTCCCAATCTTATCCTTTCTCGTGTGCCCATACATCCCACGAAGCATCCTCATCTCCGCTACACCCATTTTGTGTACGTGTTGATGCTTCACCGCCCAACATTCTGTGCCATACAACATCGCTGGCCTTATTGCCGTCCTATAAAATTTTCCCTTGAGCTTCAGTGGCCTACGACGGTCACCCAACACGCTGGATACACTCTTACACTTCATCCATCCAGCATTCTATGGTTGAGATCTCCATCTAATTCTCCGTTCTCTTGCAAGATAGATCCTAGGTAGCGAAAACGGTCACTTTTTATGATCTTCGCTAGATTGCTCCGGTCATTAGTGTGGATAAGTATATAAATGGATAGAGATAGGAAAGCAAACATAAGATGTACGTGGTTCACCCAGATTGGCTACGTCCACGGAATAGAGGAGTTCTCATTAATTGTGAAGGGTTTACACAAGTACATAGGTTCAAGCTCTCCTTTAGGGAGTACAAGTGAATGATTTAGTACAAATGACATTAGGAAATATTGTAGGAGAATGATCTCGTAACCACGAAACTTCTAAGTACCAGAGTGTGGTATCGTCTTGACTTTCCTTATCTGTCTCATAGGTAGATGTGGCATCTTCTCTGGAAGTACTCTTCCTCCATCCAGGGGTGGTATCTGTAACTGGTAGAGATGCACAAGGTAATGTATCAATGTCACTTGAAGCTTACTTGTAGTTTCAGGCTTGGTCAAGCGCGATACAAACCATGTAGTAGGAGTCCCCCAAGTCGCCGGGCTAGGGGATCTGCTGAAAGAGGTAACAAACAAGGTAAGCAATCAGAGCTCCGACTGATTGTTCACATTCTCCCTATCTTGCAGGCAGCATGAAGGATAAAGAGAAGAAAAATGAGAAGAGATGATATAGGATACTTTTGCTTTTGAAGAAGTAACTTTCCACAGGCTTATTCTTGAACTGGGCTGGAGGGTTTTCTGGTTTCCTCCAGAGTATAAGGCCGACTGAAGAATTTGAGGGTCAAAACAAGTCCATCAAATCTAGAGTATGTTCGACCCTGCTGATATGGGATACTTTTGCTTTTGACAGAGTAGTGGACGTATCGGCACGTGTGCTGTTACGCTTGTCTCCACATGCTTCCTTGTATCCTTCTCACTTGCCCTATCTGTTCCTCAGGCAGATACGGTATCTTCCCTGGAAGCATAAGATGTTGAAGATGAGTACTCGAGAGCAATGCTAGGTAAGTAATCAGGTAAGGGGTTCCAGGCAGTCAGTTCCTGGCTGGAAGCTTGATTCCAAGTGCTGACTGATTGCTCTCTTTCTCCTTGTCTTGCAGGTAAGAACAAGGCCAAAGGAAAAGACAGGGAAAAAGCATGATATGGGATACTCTTGCTTTTAACCCTGATGATATGAGATATTCTTGCTCTAGTATAGCTTGTTTACAGAGGTATTATCGGGGGGAAAGAAAGTTGAATATTTCGAAAGGCTTCGTTGGGAGTGCCCTCTCAGATAAGAGGAAGGGTTGAGCATTTTTGCAGGTCTGCCTGTTCGTTGGGGATGGAGGTCGACATATATAGGAGTCTCCCTAACATCAAGTAATAATGCTATTCCTTTACCCTGCTTGGTCATAGCACGGTAGTGGGAGCTGCCAGCTTCACAAGTTTTAACTCTGTCAGAGCACTTTGAAAAAGTGGTCTGTGGTATCTGGAAAGCTGATGTTGCGTGTGAAGATTACAGACAAGCTTTATCCAAGGAGATCTGGCTCTTGAAGTTGGGAAAGTGGTGCCTCTTCGGTTTTCGAACAAGCAATCCTGTCGGGGATCTGGCTATCGAGATTCGGAGAACGATGCCTCTTCGATTTTTGAGAAAGCAATCCTGCTGGGGGTCTGGCTCTCGAGATTCGGAGAGCGGTGTCTTCGATTTTTGAGAAAGTAATCATGTTGGGAGTCTGGCTCTCGAGATTCGGAGGGCGGTGCCTCTTCGATTTTGGAGCAAGCAATCTTGTTGGGAGTGTTTTCTCGAATGTGAGTAAAGGTTGGGCATGTTTGCTAGTCTACCTTGCCACGAAGCACAGAGGTTGACACACAGGGACTTTCCAATTATCCAGCAGTGGTACTGTTCCTTTACCCTCTCTTCGATTTTTGAGAAAGTAATCATGTTAGGAGTCTGGCTCTCAAGATTCGGGGGGCGGTGCCTCTTCGATTTTGGAGCAAGCAATCTTGTTGGGGGTGTTTTCTCGAATGTGAGTAAAGGTTGGGCATGTTTGCTAGTCTACCTTGCCACGAAGCACAGAGGTTGACACACAGGGACTTTCCAATTATCCAGCAGTGGTACTGTTCTTTTACCCTCTCTTCGATTTTTGAGAAAGTAATCATGTTGGGAGTCTGGCTCTCGAGATTTGGAGGGCGATGCCTCTTCGATTTTGGTGCAAGCAATCTTGTTGGGAGTGTTTTCTCAAATGTGAGTAAAGGTTGGGCATGTTTGCTAGTCTACCTTGCCACGAAGCACAGAGGTTGACACACCGGGACTTTCCAATTATCCAGCAGTGGTACTGTTCCTTTACCCTTGTGGGTAATAATATGGTAGCTAGGCCTTCAAAATTTATGTGTCTACACTTTGTTAGTGTTGTTTCTTTGCTATTCTTTTACCCTTCTTGGTCAGAGCGATGTAGTGAGAGCTGCAAGCTTCACGTGTCTCAACTTTGTCAGAGAACTTTGGCAAAGTTATATGTGGTACCCATGAGCTACTGTTGCGTGTGGGAAGTGGGTGAGTGAACAGTTCGATTCATGTGCTTTCTACTTCGCCAGAAATCTTCGACAGAATGCCCATAATTTCCGCAAAGCTGAGTGTGCGTGTGACAGGTGCTGACAGGGCTGGAAAAGTAGTCTCAACTTTGTCATAGAACTTTGGCAAAGTCATATGTGGTACCCATGAGCTACTGTTGCGTGTGGGAAGTGCGTGATTGAACAGTACGATTCATGTGCTTTCTACTTCGCCAGAAATCTTCGACAGAATGCCTATAATTTCCGCAAAGCTGAGTGCGTGTGACAGGTGCTGACAAGGCTGGAAAAGTAGGTGCCTCTTCGATTTCTGAGATCGGCCCTCGTGGTCTTTGAGCAGCCCAGCTTTTGAGAAAGCAAACCTCTTCGATTTCTGGGATCGGCCCTCGTGGTCTCTGAGCAGCCCAGCTTTTGAGAAAGCAAACCTCTTCGATTTTTGAGATCGGCCTTCGTGGTCTTTGAGCAACCCAGTTTTTGAGAAAGCAAACGCCTCTTCGATTTCTGAGATCGACCCTCGTGGTCTCTGAGCCGCCCAGCTTTTGAGAAAGCAAACGCCTTTTCGATTTCTGAAGCTTCGTCGAGTGCAGATTTTTATAGGGGCTGACATTAAGTTCCAAAGCACACTTGAATATCCACCAGTAGAAGCTCCATTCTTGCACTTCTAAGATCTTGATTTGTCCGACCTCTTCTCTCTTCAACACCTTTGAAAATGTCTGGCCCCTCCGACCGTCGTTTTGACTTGAACCTTGTTGAAGAGGCAGCCCCGCCTTCTCCAGACAACATATGGCGCCCATCCTTCGTCTCCCCTACTGGTCCTCTTACCGTTGGGGATTCCGTGATGAAGAATGATATGACCGCTGCGGTAGTGGCCAGGAACCTTCTCACTCCCAAAGATAACCGACTACTTTCCAAACGGTCTGATGAGTTGGCTGTTAAGGATTCTCTGGCTCTTAGTGTTCAGTGTGCAGGTTCTGTGTCTAATATGGCCCAACGCCTATTTACTCGAACCCGCCAAGTTGAATCATTGGCGGCTGAAGTGATGAGTCTCAAACAAGAGATTAGAGGGCTCAAGCATGAGAATAAACAGTTGCACCGGCTCGCACATGACTATGCTACAAACATGAAGAGGAAGCTTGACCAGATGAAGGAATCTGATGGTCAGGTTTTACTTGATCATCAGAGATTTGTGGGTTTGTTCCAAAGGCATTTATTGCCTTCGTCTTCTGGGGCTGTACCGCGTAATGAAGCTCCAAATGATCAACCTCTGATGCCTCCTCCTTCTAGGGTTCTGTCCAGTACTGAGGCTCCGAATGATCCCCCTCCGGTGCCTTCTCTTTCTGGGGCTTTACCGACTGCTGAGACTTCTCCTAAGCAACCTTTGTGAAGGCTCCCTCTTGTTTGTTTATTTTGACTCAAGTATATGTACATATTTGTAACTTATCGGGGATATCAATAAATAAGCTTTCCTTCATTTCAACGTATTGTGTTAAATCACCAAAGCCTTCTTCGCTAAGTTCTTTGAATTTTCTTTTGTTGAAGTTTGTATGTTGAAGCTTTGTGAGTGGAGCATGTAGGTTGAGGTAGTGTTCCCTTAATTTCCTGAGCGAGGACAACTTCTCGGTTGGAGACTTGGAAAATCCAAGTCATTGAGTGGGATCGGGTATATGAATCTTAGAACGCCATTGTGTTCTGTCCTGTGTCATGTCCTCCGTTAGATCCAAGTACTCTAAGTCTTTTCTTAGGGTCTCTCTCAAAGTTTTCCTAGGTCTTCCTCTACCCCTTCGGCCCTGAACCTCTGTCCCATAGTCGCATCTTCTAATCGGAGCGTCAGTATGCCTTCTTTGCACATGTCCAAACCACCGTAACCGATTTTCTCTCATCTTTCCTTCAATTTCGGCTACTCCTACTTTACCCCGGATATCTTCATTCCTAATCTTATCCTTTCTCGTGTGCCCACACATCCAACGAAGCATCCTCATCTCCGCTACACCCATTTTGTGTACGTGTTGATGCTTCACCGCCCAACATTCTGTGCCATACAGCATCGCCGGCCTTATTGTCGTCCTATAAAATTTTCCCTTGAGCTTCAGTGGCATACGGCGGTCACACAACACGCCGGATGCACTCTTCCACTTCATCCATCCAGCTTGTATTCTATGGTTGAGATCTCCATCTAATTCTCCGTTCTTTTGCAAAATAGATCCTAGGTAACGAAAATTGTCGCTCTTTGGTATTTCTTGATCTCCGATCCTCACCCCTAACTCGTTTTGGCCTCCATTTGCACTGAACTTGCACTCCATATATTCTGTCTTTGATCGGCTTAGGCGAAGACCTTTAGATTCCAACACTTCTCTCCAAAGTTTAAGCTTTGCATTTACCCCTTCCTGAGTTTCATCTATCAACACTATATCGTCTGCGAAAAGCATACACCAAGGAATATCATCTTGAATATGTCCTGTTAACTCATCCATTACCAACACAAAAAGGTAAGGACTTAAGGATGAGCCTTGATGTAATCCTACAGTTATGGGAAAGCTTTCGGTTTGTCCTTCATGAGTTCTTACGGCAGTCTTTGCTCCTTCATACATATCCTGTATAGTTTGGATATATGCTACTCGTACTCCTTTCTTCTCTAAAATCCTCCAAAGAATGTCTCTTGGGACCCTATCATACGCTTTTTCCAAATCTATAAAGACCATGTGTAAATCCTTTTTCCCATCTCTATATCTTTCCATCAATCTTCGTAAGAGATAAATTGCCTCCATGGTTGAGCGCCCTGGCATGAACCCGAATTGGTTGTTCGAAACCCGTGTCTCTTGCCTCAATCTATGCTCAATGACTCTCTCCCAGAGCTTCATTGTATGACTCATTAGCTTAATACCCCTATAGTTCATGCAATTTTGTACATCGCCCTTATTCTTGTAGATAGGCACCAAAGTGCTCGTTCGCCACTCATTTGGCATCTTCTTCGTTTTCAAAATCCTATTGAAAAGGTCAGTGAGCCATGTTATACCTGTCTCTCCCAAAACTTTCCACACTTCGATTGGTATATCGTCTGGGCCTACTGCTTTTCTATGTTTCATCTTCTTCAAAGCTACAACCACTTCTTCCTTCCGGATTCTACGATAAAAAGAGTAGTTTCTACACTCTTCTGAGTTACTCAACTCCCCTAAAGAATCACTCATTTCATGTCCTTCATTGAAAAGATTATGAAAATAACCTTTCCATCTGTCTTTAACCGCGTTCTCTGTAGCAAGAACCTTTCCATCCTCATCCTTGATGCACCTCACTTGGTTTAGGTCCCTTGTCTTCTTTTCCCTTGCTCTAGCTAGTTTATAGATATCCAACTCTCCTTCTTTGGTATCTAGTCGCTTATACATATCGTCATAAGCCGCTAACTTAGCTTCTCTCACAACTTTCTTCGCCTCTTGCTTCGCTTTTCTATACCTTTCACCATTTTCATCGGTTCTATCCTTGTATAAGGCTTTACAACATTCCTTCTTAGCCTTCACCTTTGTTTGTACCTCCTCATTCCATCACCAAGATTCCTTTTGGTGTGGGGCAAAGCCCTTGGACTCTCCTAATACCTCTTTTGCTACTTTTCGGATACAACTAGCCATGGAATCCCACATTTGGTTAGCTTCCCCCTCTCTATCCCACACACACTGGGTGATTATTTTCTCTTTGAAAATGGCTTGTTTTTCTTCTTTTAGATTCCACTATCTAATCCTTGGGCACTTCCAAGTCTTGTTCTTTTTTCTCACTCTTTTGATATGTACATCCATCACCAACAAGCGATGTTGATTAGCCACGCTCTCTCCTGGTATAATTTTGCAATCCTTACAAGTTATACGATCCTCTTTCCTCATTAGAAGAAAATCTATTTGTGTTTTTGACGACCCACTCTTGTAGGTGATCACATGTTCTTCTCTCTTCTTAAAGAAGGTGTTGGTTAAGAAGAGATCATATGCCATTGCAAAATCCAAGATAGCTTCCCCATCCTCGTTTCTCTCCCCAAAACCATGGCCACCATGAAAACCTCCATAGTTGCCTGTCTCCCTGCCCACGTGTCCATTTAAATCTCCTCCTATAAATAACTTCTCCGTCTGAGCAATTCCTTGCACCAAGTCTCCAAGGTCTTCCCAAAATTTCTCCTTCGAACTCGTATCCAACCCTACTTGAGGTGCGTACGCACTAATCACATTGATAAGTTCTTGTCCTATTACAATCTTGATTGCCATGATTCTATCTCCTACCCTCTTGACATCTACAACATCTTGTGTCAAGGTCTTGTCCACGATGATGCCAACACCGTTTCTCGTTCTATTTGTGCCCGAATACCATAGTTTAAACCCTGAGTTTTCTAGATCCTTTGCCTTACGCCCAACCCACTTAGTTTCTTGTAGGCACATAATATTTATCCTTCTCCTCACCATAACTTCTACTACTTCCATAGATTTTCCCGTCAAGGTTCCTATATTCCACGTTCCTAAACGCATTTTGCTCTCTTGAACTCTACCCTTCTGTCCTAGCTTCTTCACCCTTCCCCGTCTAATAGGATCAAAGTACTTCTTTTGTGTGTCCCGTGTAAAGTTGATAGGAGCATATGCTCCCAAACAACTTTGAGTGGAGTCGTTCGAAAAGAAGTTTCTATAGCCCCCTTGCTCATTTAACACTGCATCCGGGTGCCGATGGAGATACAGCGACCCTTGCTCACTTATCACTGTGCTCGGGCCACACAGCGCGCCACTTACGGGTGACGCCCTAGCTTTAACGCGATTTCGTTCTGGATTCATTTTCATAAGGATTCGACGTAATCATGGAGTGCCGGCTGTCGACTACCTGACGCCCTCCCCCTCCTCCTTTATCCGGGCTTGGGACCGGCAATGAAAGATAAACTTACACGGCGGAGTTTGGTTTAATTTTGTATTAAAATAATAAAATTAAATTGATATAAAAAAATGTAATGAAGAGAAAAATAAATAAAAATAAAATATACATTGAGGTGTTTTAATGTATCTTAAAGTCTCATTGACCAATTTATAATTCCAATAAATTTGATTGGCCTATTGTTAATATCATAACTTTTAATTGATTTTATACAAAATCATCCTTTATTTTTTTCAAGATACATAAAAAGACCAAGGAAAGGGATCCTCTCCTGGTCCCTTCCACCATATCCACCAATCCGGACCCATGAAATTTGATCAAATGACTAAAGTTATTATAATTTTTAAAGGATACCTCTGTTTTTTAGCCGTTAGATCAAATTTTAAGGACCCAGATTGGTAAATTTGGTGGAAGGGAACCGGACAAGATCCTTTCCAAAGACCAAAGCTCTCTCTTCGGTTCATCTTCCTCGTTTTACTGAAAGGTTGCTGATCTCTACAGTAGTTAATAGTAAGCAAATTTATTTCTTATAATGAAGTACAAAACATGAAATGGAGAATGATAAAAAGAACAATATAACCTAAATCTTGTTCTCTTTGCATATTCATTTTATTCAACGCTTCTTTGTCAACGAGATAACCAGGTTAATGTACTGGCAATTCTCCATTTCCATGTGATCAAGGACATCTTCTTCGAACCGGCGAAACAAATCGTCCATAGCTTCATCTCCGAATTGGGTTGCCAGAATAGGCTCTCCCACAGCCCTTATATCAGTGGCAATTACGGCAGCCCTGGCCTTTTTATCAAGGCCACTGTCAGCATGCTTTATATAAGAGTCCCAATCATTTTTGAAAACTTCAAGGCTTTGCAAAGTAAAAGATCCTTCCGCCTCGATCATATCTTCAACTTCCTTTGTTGTAGGTGCATAATATGGCAGATCGAATGTGTCCAATTTTTCCTCCTCAATCAAACCCTAAAATTCATCAAATTAAATAAAGTTAGTAATTTGTAAAGCAATTATTGAAGGAAACACATAAGTTGTTAGACTTTGTTGGAAAATTAGGATTCTTAAGATTAGGGTTCGCTTTAGTCTGCTTGAGTTTTCTATATAAATAGTAATTTTTTGCAACTTTTTAGAGTAACAAATCAGTCATAATGTAGTTCTCAATTTGTAGCCGTATCGGCCATTTTTTATTTATTTTTGTTGGTTCCATCTCTATTATAGATATTCCTAAAAATGTCGAACTATTTTTAACAATTTTATATGGAAGTGCTAATTATTAAGCTTTTGCGATAGTGCATAAACTAATGTGGATGGGATTTAGTTGGTTTAAATTATTTTGTTCCTACTTGGTATGTAGATTTTTCTGCTTAATAATCTAGGCCACAAATCACCTCTAAAACCATATCATTGAGTTTAAGTCCGACAACTTCCCAAATGCAAAGTGGATCATGGCTCTTTATGCTGCCCATTGTTGTGAGGACCATACTTCCTCCGGAGACCTGCTCTTCTGCTCGTGACCTCAAAAACACTGTGAAGTCCTTTTTGAATTGCTCCAAATACAGCTTATACACATCATGCGGGCTTGTCTTCGCTATATATATGTTCTGCTTGTTTAGTCCCTCTCCGTCCTTGGTGATCAAACCTTTTGGAGCCTACACAGTACGTTTTATCATAATAAAACCATGATTAATTAAACCAGAACGACAAATATTAGTAAGTGTTTGAGTGGTCAAAAGAACAATTCACGTACCTCAGAGATCCACATAAGGGCATAATTAGAGTGAATAAAGTGGAGAGAATTGTTTGGAAAGAGCCTGCCATAGAAAGAACCAGGCATTGCAGTAACGAAACATGGCCCTAACTTCTGTTCTTCCTCAAATTTCTTATAGAACCCTGGCAATGACCTGAACACAGTGTTGAAATCGTTCCCGGGAAGATCATTCAAGAAGACTTGGATGGTAGGAGATGGACGGTTCAGTTTTTGGAAAGCGGCATGGATGTTGTGTATGATATCTGATACCACCAAAAGGGTGTTGGGTCCGGAAGAGCATCCCAAGTCTGCTATTTTCAAACAGTCAGAGAAGAGTTTGCTGCAAAGCTGCTCTATGCTTGCATTAACTATGGGCTTCACCAATGAAATCACAGCTCTCTGAAATAAATTTTAGATAGCTGAATATTATTAAAATTTTCTTAATTTTATGAAAACAAGTCCTTGTCATTAAAAAGGTTCATTAAAATCGAATATGAGCTAGGAAAGTATATACAGAGCTCAAGTAAAATAAGAAAGAAATAGAGAAACGGATGGAGACTAACTGGATGTAGTGAGTTGCTTGCATAGCTTGTTTTCCCAACTCCTCCATTCATGTGAAGCACTTGCTCTAGCTCCATTTTAGTTTGAGTTCTCGAATAATGCCTCTGCGTACTCTTGCTTTTGGTGCCTATTCTGCCATAAGAGTTGCATATATTTATAGCAATGCGATACTTTGGATGTACTCCCCAGTTATTGAGAAATTTTTCCAAGTACCTATAACATATGCTGACCTGGAATTCCACTAATAAATATTTGACACTTGTGTATCTTATTCTTTTAAATGAAAAAATTGACAATTATTTAAATATAAACTCAAAATGATATCAGCGGCTTACGAGCATGACGATGCTGAACCACCCACACTAGACTTGGCATTCGTGTCGTATTTTCCGTGTTCGTGTCGTTTTCGTGTCATACCTGATATCTTAACGGGTCGTGTCGTGTAACATCCGTTAAAATAAACGGGTAAAATGCCCCGACCCGAAATCGACCCGATAATATTAACAGGTAATATGACCCGACCCGTTACCCGTTAAGGAAAATATATTTTAAACCAATAAATAATCAAATGAAAAACATAATACTAAATAAGTATATACATTTTATATTATCACATCCAAAACATAAAAACACAATTTTGTTTTAAGTATATTTTCGCTTACCTAAAGTCTTTAATAGTTTTTTAATTAATGTAGAAGTGTAAAAAAATATGGAAAAAATATATATAAACACTCGTAATGACAAGTTTTATAACTTTCATGAAGAGCTTAACTTCGAAATTCGCCACTATAATCATATAATTCATAGATCAAAATTTAACCGTTGATTGTTGTTTACATTTATGCTTCATTGTTCTCATCAAATTTCGTTTTTTTAGATTTTCTTTTTTGAAAACATGATCTATTAGAGGGTGCAGGTAGATGAACGGTTTGAATCGTTGATATTATATTTAGAATTTTACGGTTAGTGAAAATATTGCTTGATGTTTATAAAGTTTCTACAAATTATATGATATTGACTCATATTTCAGTTAACCGTAGATATCGAAACGTGATATCATCTTCTTACATCCGCCAGATGATCATGTTTTCAAAAAATAAAATTTTCAAAATGAAATTCAGTAAGAAGAATAAAGCGTAAATAACAATCAATGGTTAAATAAATTTAAGGTTTCACTACTACAAAATTATCTATTGCTGGCGGTCCAAAAACTTTTTTCAACGATCCAACCGTCAAACTTATTTGTACACATTCCAAGATTGCATACTTAAAAAATCGTAAAAAACAAACATTCAGAGCTTACGTAACAGAACAAAAGTTTTCGACGGTTATAAACGAAAAATCACAATTTAACGGTTATTTTAGCTCCGATTTTAATGAATTTTTACAGATACACTCCTCGACCCTATAAGAATGTAATGAATAAATTTGATCTTTAATTTAAAGTATTTACAATAGTGGATACCACAAAAACTTATTTTATACTTAATAGAAGTATAATATTAACTCTAAGTGTTTGTTTAATCTACCGTTTTGACACAATATGCATTCTACAAAAAAAAAATTCAACGATCCAACCGTCACACTTATTTGTACACATTCCGAGATCGCATATGTAAAAAATCGTAAAAAACAAACATTCAGAGATTACGTAATGGAACAAAAGTTTTCGACGGTTACAAACGAAAAATCACAATTTAACGGTTATTTTATCTCCGATTTTGATACTTTTTTACAGATAGACTCCTCGACCTATAAGAATGTAATGAATAAATTTGATCTTTAATTTAAAGTATTTACACTAGTGGATACCACAAAAACTTATTTTATACTTAATAGAAGTATAATATTAACTCTAAGTGTTTGTTTAATTTACTGTTTTGACGCAATATGCATTCTACAAAAATATTTTCAACGATCCAACCGTCAAACTTATTTGTATACATTCCGAGATCGCATACGTAAAAAATCATAAAAAAAATATTCAGAGATTACGTAACAGAACAAAAGTTTTCGACGGTTATAAATGAAAAATCACAATTTAACGCTTATTTTAGCTTCGATTTTGATGGTTTTTACAAATACACTCCTCGACCCTATAAGAATGTAATGAATAAATTTGATCTTTAATTTAAAGTATTTACACTAGTGGATACCACAAAAACTTATTTTATACTTAATAGAAGTATAATATTAACTATAAGTGTTTGTTTAATCTACCGTTTTGACGCAATATGCATTCAACGAAACTTTTTTCAACGATCTAACCGTCAAACTTATTTGTACACATTCCGAGATCCCATACGTAAAAAATCGTAAAAAACAAACATTCAAAGATTACGTAATGGAACAAAAGTTTTCGACGGTTATAAACGAAAAATCACAATTTAACGGCTATTTTATCTCTGATTTTGATGATTTTTTACAGATACACTCCTCGACACTATAAGAATGTAATGAATAAATTTGATCTTTAATTTAAAGCATTTACATTTTTTTATATATGAGTTATTGTATATATATATATATATTTACATTTTTTACACTTCTACAATAATTATTATTAATTTTATTAATTTTGCCCTCAAATAAAAAACATTATTCATGAGGGTTTGAAGGATTTTAAAAATCTAAACGATAATATAAGTGTAACAATTATCTATTCGTAGTGGAATAATGATAAATCACAAGTGTTTATATATTATTTCACATTTTTCATACTTGTATGTATGTCTTCTTAGTTCTTGCATATACAAATACTATACTAGTATATTTTAATTTTGGACAAGAATATGTTATGTAAAATTTATCCTAGTAATGATAATAAGGAACTCTCATAATAAAAATAAATAATGACTAAAACTTTTTTTTTATTTTTTTTATAATTTATGTAGAACGATAATACAAAACTATATATTTAATATAGAATATATTGTATATATTAATATGACTATTGTATTTTATAATAAATCTTTTAGTAATTAAACTTTAAAATTATTAAAATAATTTTTTTCTTAACGGGTCGAAACGGGTTACCCACGTGTTACCCGCGTGTATACCTATTAAGAACCCGTTATTAACGGGTTCTTAACGGGTCACCCGATAGTGACCCGATAAGTTATCGTATTGACCCGAAACCCGTTATTTTCGTATTGTTTTCGTGTCGTGTCAAAAACTGCCAAGTCTAACCCACACCCACCTCCATCCCCGGTTGGCGATTTTTCTGGCATCATCATCCCTTCTCTCTGTTCGACTTTCTCTTTCATTCCTTTCCCCTCTCTCTCTCTCTCTCTCTCCCACTCTTACATATACATGGAACCCAGAGATTGTCAGCGGCGACTCCAACTCAAATTTGTTGTCGTCAATCTCGATCCATCAGCCGTAGGAGGATAGGTGTCAGATGCCTATTAGTGGGGAACTCCAGGTCAGCATGTGTGCTGGAAAATTTCTCCTAGCTATCAACATTCTTTAAATAAAACCTTGTTAGTTTTCAGTTTTTTATCGAAGTCTCTGATTTTAATGTAACTATTTCTATGTAAGATATTATATTTTTTAAATTAAAAGTTAAAATTTATAGTTGTTTATATATATATATATATATATATATATATATATATATATATATAAACATAAGTACATTAATTAAAATTAACCAAACAATTATTGTATGGAGGCCTCCAAATCTTTGCATTTCATTGCATAAATATATATGTGTGTGTAAACATAAGTACATTTATTACAAATTATTGTATGGAGGCCTCGAAATCTTTGCATTTCATTGCATAAATATATATGTGTGTGTAAACATAAGTACATTTATTACAAATTATTGTATGGAGGCCTCGAAATCTTTGCATTTCCCCAATGCATGATAAGCAAATCTTTGCATAAATATATGTGTGTGTGTAAACATAAGTACATTTATTAAAAATTATTGTATGGAGGCCTCCGAATCTCTGCATTTCCCCAATGCATCATAAGCAAATCTTTGCATTTTATATTGTACGCACACACACACACACACGCACGCACGCACGCACGTAGCTATTTTGGCATCATTAGAGGATCTACACCAATCAAAGGTTGGTATATGATGCACAGTAAAATTTGTCGTTTACTCTCGGAAGAAGCTTAAAATTTGATCCCAAAATTTTGTCGTTTACCCCTGGAAGAATCTTAAAATTTGATCCCATGTTGGATATTGTGGTCTATGAATATGATCAACTAATTAAGGCACAATTCCGAAGAATTCACTATTTAAGGGCATGTCATTAGGCCAGATAATTTTTGACATGACCCGATAAGTTGATTCGACACGATACGAAATTAATAGGTGTTCAGGTCGACACGATAACGAATCGGATTGTTATCGGTAACTCGATAAGCACATGTTAAAATAACGGGTTGATTCGGGTATACACGTAGGTAACACGATACACGATAAGCAAAATATTAATTTTATAATTTTATAACCCTAAAAAATACTATATATATATATATTAATTTAACTATAATAATTATAATAATTATATACATACTATAATAATTATACCCCAAGATATTAACTATAATAATTATATATATATAATTTTAAATTAAATTTTATACCCCAAAAAACTTTAATAATTATACGTACAAAATAAATAGATTTAAATCTACTTAATAAATATATATATACCATTGAAATTGATGGGATATGAATTATACGAAACTAATTTCAACGATCCAACCGTCAAACTTGTTTGCATATGCTTCGAGATCGCATCATTAAAAAATCGAAACAAACAAACATTCAGACATCAAGTAACCGAACAAAACTTTTTGACAGTTATAAAACGAAAAATCACGATTTAACGGTTATTTTAACTCTGATTTTTATGATTTTTTACAGCTACACTCCTTGATCCTATATGAATACAATGAATGAATTCGATCTTCAATTTAAAATATTTACACTAGTGGATACCACAAAATCTTATGTTATACTTAATGAAAGTATGAATAAACTCTTAAGTGTTAGTGAATCTATTGTTTTGATGGGATACACATTCTACTAAACTAGTTTCAACGATCCAATCGTCAAACACATTTGAATATACTTCGAGATCGCATATGCTAAAAATTGCAAAAAACAAACACTCAGAGATTAAGTAACGGAACAAAATTTTTCGACGGTTATAAAATGAAAAATCACGATTTAACGGTTATTTTAACTCCGATTTTAATGATTTTTTACAGCTACACTCCTTGACCCTATATGAATACAATGAACGAATTCGATCTTCAATTTAAAATATTTACACTGGTGGATACCACAAAATCTTACGTTATACTTAATGAAAGTATGAATAAACTCTTAAGTGTTAGTGAATCTATTGTTTTGATGGGATACGCATTCTACGAAACTAGTTTCAACGATCCAACCGTCAAACATGTTCATACATACTTCGAGATCGCATACGCCAAAAATTGCAAAAAAACAAACATATAGAGATCAAGTAACAGGACAAAACCTTTCAACGGTTATAAAAAGAAAAATCACGATTTAACGGTTATTTTAACTCCGATTTTGATGATTTTTTACAGCTACACTCCTTGAACCTATGTGAATACAACGAAAGAATTCGATCTTCAATTTAAAATATTTACACTAGTGGATACCACAAAATCTTATGTTATACTTAATATGAATAAACTCGTAAGTGTTAGTGAATCTATTGTTTTGATGGGATATGCATTCTACAAAACTAGTTTCAACGATCCAATCGTCAAACATGTTTGTATATTCTTCGAGATAGCATACGCCAAAAATTGCAAAAAACAAACATATAGAGATCAAGTAACGCGGAAAAACCATTCGACGGTTATAAAAAGAAAAATCACGATTTAACGGTTATTTTAACTCCGATTTTGATGATTCTTTCTAGCTACATTCCTTGACCCTATATGAATACAATTAATGAATTCAATCTTCAATTTAAAATATTTACACGAGTGGATACCACAAAATCTTATGTTATACTTAATGAAATTATGAATAAACTCTTAAATATTAGTGAATCTATTGTATTGATGGGATACGCATTCTACGAAACTAGTTTCAAGGATCCAACCATCAAACATGATTGTATATACTTCGAGATCGCATACGCCAAAAATTGCAAAAAACAAACATATAGAGATCAAGTAACGGGAAAAAATCTTTCGACGGGTATAAAAAAAAAATCACGATTTAACGGTTATTTTAACTTCAATTTTGATGATTCTTTACAGCTATACTCCTTGACCCTATATGAATACAATGAATGAATTCAATCTTCAATTTAAAATATTTACACTAGTGGATACCACAAAATCTTATGTTATACTTAATGAAATTATGAATAAACTTGTAAATGATAGCGAATCTAATGTTTTGATGGGATACGCATTCTACGAAACTAGTTTCAACGATCCAACCATCAAACATGATTGTATATACTTCGAGATCGCATACACCAAAAATTGAAAAAAATCAAACATATAAAGATCAATTAACGGGACAAAGCTTTTCGACAATTATAAAAAAAAAAATCACGACTTAACGGTTATTTTAACTCCGATTTTGATGATTTTTTACAGCTATACTCCTTGACCCTATATGAATACAATGAATGAATTCGATCTTCAATTTAAAATATTTACACTAGTGGATACCACAAAATTTTATGTTAATACTTAATTGAAGTATGAATAAACTCTTAAGTGTTAGTGAATCTATTGTTTTGATGGGATACGCATTCTACAAAACTAGTTTCAACGATCCAACCGTCAAACATGATTGTATATTCTTCGAGATCGCATAAGCCAAAAATTGCAAAAAACAAACATTCAGATATCAAGTGACAGGACAAAACTTTTTGACAGTTATAAAATAAAATATCACGATTTAATGGTTATTTTAACTTCGATTTTGATTATTCTTTACAGCTACACTCCTTGACCCTATATGAATACAATGAATGAATTCAATCTTCAATTTAAAATATTTACACTAGTGGATACCACAAAATCTTATGTTATACTTAATGAAATTATGAACAAATGCTTAAATGTTAGGGAATCTATTGTTTTGATGGGATACTGTTTGGGCCCAAAATAATAGTTTGGGCCGAGGGTAGGATCATTCTCGGCCCGGGAGGCCGTGCGGCGAGAGGGCCATGGATCGTTCAGCTCGTGGGCTTCCAAGCCTAGGTCGGTTAGATCATAACGTAAGTCGAATCCTAGTACAATAGGGAGTCTCAGCGGGATCAATAACCCAGAAAGCGAATCCGGCTCAGTTAAGGACTAGGTTCACAATCCTAGTGAAGATAGGACTGGTCGAGGTGGTGTTGATCCGGAGAGGAAGACCTAGTCCGAGTAGGATTTTAACTCGGATTCAAGATCCAGTGCTATAAATAGGGGAAGCTGTGCGTCAGTCAAGCCCCCTGCAAATCAATACAAAATTGCCCTGCGCAAATTCTCATAACTTGTGATTTTTCTTTTTCTTTTTCGCTGACACATCTTCCGTTGTCATCAACAGCACTGTGGAAGCAACCAGTGATATCTTAAGTCGGCATAGATAGCTTTGTCACCGTAGAATTAGTCGGTCTCGCAGTATCTTCCGTTGGCATCAACAGCACTGCGGTGAGAACGATTGATTACCTATCCAAGTCTCGGTCGAGAAGGATTTCTGAATCCTTATTGGTCGAGGTCATCTCATCAGCCTTCTTGGCGAAGTGAGGTGTTACAAGTTATTACATTCGGCACGTTGAAAGCCGAATTTGATATTGAACTTCGTAAAAATAGTAACCTTGTCTTCAGGTTCGAGAGCCCAAGAGGCCGAGACGTGTTCCTTCCTCGGCCGCAATCGCAAGACGCAGAAGTCAGCCGCGCACCCAACGTAACATCAAAAAATTTACTCCTCGGCCGAGCTTGGCCGACGAGTTGGCACGCCCCGCAATCACCGAAGGGCGTAGTTAGCTTATAGATTACTCGGCCTGCGCGCCACGTAGGCTTGGTAGTTTTTAGGGTCAACATTTTGGCACACCCAGTGGGACCCAGTGCTAAACTACGAAGTTCATGCCAATTGAAACACGGTCGGTAAAAAAGAAAACAGCTATGGGAAAGTCGACAGCCGATTTGCCGAATCAGAGCATAGGACAAAGTGTGCCACAGACGCAGAATCCCCTTAGCGCTGTGACACCTGAGTCCACGAGCGCGACTCGCCGAGAGAGATAAGTTAATCTCGGCGGTCAACTACGCGGTCTAGAAATCCCTAATAGAAACACCTGCGTTCTCAATGAAGGGATAGTAGAGGAGTGCGATGAGGATGGTGGTGAAGGATCTGATCCACCAACAAGGTCGTTTCTTCGAAAGCGACTAGACGAGCAGTCTCGGTCAGTCGAGCAGACGTTTAGTCGAGGCATTGACAAGCTGCATGACGTGATACTCAGTTCCAATGAGCGACAAACCAGATTGCTCGAAATGCTGGTTAGTAAAGTCAGTGACAGCAGGCCTTTCGATCTTCTCCAGCACTTACCACCAGGAAATAATCCGTTACCAATTGTACCAGCCGAGCCTATTCCTGCTCGGCTCAAACCAATTGACTTGGAAAAAGGAGGAGGGTCAAATAGTAGGTCAGACGGAACCAACCAGAGGGTCGAAGCAACACCTGTTGACATGACCGAAGTTCAGCGGATGATCCGTACCCAGTCTACGTGGAAACGTTCGGATACCCGAAGGGTTTCAAGATCCCAGATTTTAGCCTTTTTACCGGTGAATCGTCCCTATCTTCGTTGGAGCACGTGGCTCGTTTCACCGCGTAATGCGGGGACGTTAATAGTGATTTCCATAAGTTACGGCTGTTCAACTTCTCATTGACCGGTTCAGCATTCGCCTGGTATATCAATCTCCCTCCTAATTCCGTCCAAAACTGGGAGGAGTTGGTCGAGAAATTCCACGAGCAGTTTTATCGGCCAGGGATGAAGATGTCAGTTTCCTAATTAGCAAGGATGGCTCAAGCATCTGATGAGTCACCAATGGATTATCTTACCAGGTTCAAATCAGCCAGGAATTGGTGCCGAATGCCTTTACCCGAAGTTGAATTTGTCAGGCTTGCTTTGAACGGCCTCGACGTTGAATACAAAAAGAAATTCTTGGGGGCAAACTTTCGGGATATGTACGAATTAGCCCAGCATGTCGAGCAGTATGATTACTTGCTCCGCGAGGAAAAGATTTCGAAAGTTCCAACTCGGGGGACGATTTACAAGAATCCTACTGTCAATTATGCATCAACCGAGGATGAATGCGTTAGTGTGGATGCAGCTGAGATAATGATAGATAAGCCATACGTTTGCAAGGCATTGACTCAAGTTGACTCTAGGGAAGTCAAAAGCCGCTCGGCCACTGAGGGAACGTTGAAACCGTCAAAAGTTTATACTTTTGATATTACAAAGGCTGACGCAATTTTTGACCAACTGTTATCAGCAAGAATCATCAAGCTTCAGCCTAGTCACAACATTCCCAAGGCCGAAGAGCTTAAAGGAAAGGTATATTGTAAATACCACAATTCAAGCAAACATACGACAAACAATTGCGTCGTGTTTTGCAACAACGTCCAAAGCTGGATTGATAATGGCAAACTGAAATTTCCAGAGAAGAAGATGAGTGTTGATACTGACCTGTTCCCCACGGCAACAGTAAATATGGTCGATGCGTGCCTACCTAAGGACAACGGGAAAGGAAAGGCTGAAGTTGTTGCGACGCAACGCTTGCGGAATCAGAATTCTCGGCCACGGTTCATGGCCGATTTTCGTTCAAACGAACCACCTACAGCTTTAACAGGACCCGCTATTGTCAAACCTATGATGGATTATAGCACCGATGAAGACAGTGGGACGACGGTTTTGTGCAGAAAATGTAGAGCAAAGGTCGACAGTGAGCCAGAGGAGAATCCCTCTTCTCTTGTAACAGAACGACCTATGGACGCAACCCGGTAAAAGGTAGCCAACGTAGGCCAACATCAAGGGGTTTTTGATAAGCTCGGTCCTAAAGTACGGATGGAAGAGACACCCCCGGTCAGGCGGCGCCTCGATTTTGATGCTTCATTCTATGACGATGATTACTATAAACATAATTCTAGCAGTTCAGAATCATCGCAGAGCCAAAAAACCTTCAAACCTCCCGAGCCTAGAGATCAACGTTGGTATACATATCATTCTTCGAAAGGCGTCTACATCGCGTTGTCCAAATCCCAGAAACGCCGGCATCAAAGGATAGATTGCATGGCCCGCCGACGGGCAGCCCAAAAAACTTCGGTCCCTAAATGGCGGCCGAAGGACACAATTGCTACAGATGATGAATGACCACCTCCAACCATTATGACAGAGTTGGCTCAAGGGAAACGGCTGGTCGACCAAGATGTCGAAACCACGTTTGAAGAGGCCGATAAACGGATCAAACTTCTTCTTCGACCAGGGGAGATGAAAGCACGCCTTGAACATTTCAGGCAAGAGGCCGAAAGCAAATTAGCCCCGCCGGCTATACAAGAACCTTTGATCAAAATTCGACGGAATTTGCATCCCCCGTTCCTCGGGGAGTCTTTGGAATATATGCGCGAATTCCATAAGAAACATTCGGCCAACGATCTGTATGGTTTGCCAAAGGCATGCCAGGACACCATTGATCTAGTCCTGACTTGTCCTGATGCCGAGCGAATCATCTAGAAAACCTCAGACCCAGGATTGAAAGCAAGGTTCCAACACATACGAGAAGCTCGTGTCCTTGGATTTGAAGTCGACCCATACACTGATATCGATGCAGCCGACCTTCCTTTCTCAATGGAGGACCTTCAGTATTTACGATATCACTTTGAAGTATTTTCGGCTGTTTCGCTCTTCGGCCTTACGACCGATGAAATAGCACGTGTTGCACGTCTGGATGCTTATCTCGACATTAGGGATGCCCGACTACACTACCAGGAGCAGGTCCAAGTCCTGACCCCAAGCACACTGTCGATTTCAACCTCACCTGAGGCAATCACGCAGAACCAACAAGTTGCCGAAGCAGCACTGCAGGATCCAACCATCTAAGAAGGAACAGAAGAGTCTCGTTGTCCAACTTTGACAACAACGGAGTCCGCAGTCGCCGACCAGCCAAGAGATGAGGCTAGCGAGGAGGGTCTTCACTCGATGGGCCCGTTAGTCCTCGATAACATGGAAATCAGTATGGTCCATGTGTTACCCGCTGATTTTCAATCAAGCACGGCTCAACCGAATTTCCTCAATGGTGATGTAGTCGCCGAAGAAGCCGGCCATGTTGATTTTGTATCTGTTGTTGAAGGTGAGTCGACAACAAAAGATGATAGTCTAAAGGCCGCTTTGGCCGAATTGTTTCCTCGTTCATCACCGGCCAACCTTCACCATTTAAAGCCGTTGTATGTGACGGCCCACATCGAGGGATATCCAGTTTCCAAAGTTTTTGTCGACTGTGGAGCTACCGTCAATATCATGCCTCTGAATATCATGAAGGCCTTACGTCGCTCGAATGACGAACTTATTCCGTCAGGGATCACAATGAGTAGTTTCGTCGGCGACAAATCCCAAACTAAAGGCGTACTTCCGTTAACTGTGAATATTACCAGTCGCACTCACATGACTGCCTTTTTCGTGGTTGATTCCAAGACCGAGTATAATGCACTGCTCGGTCGAGATTGGATTCACCAAACCAGCTGTATTCCTTCCTCATTATATCAAGTGCTTGTCTTTTGGGACGGCAACTCGGTCACTGTTCACCCGGCCGATAGCCAGCCCTTCGAAGCTAACATGATCCAAGCACAGTATTATGATGACCACGTCGGCTACATTACTTTGCAAGGCTTCAATGAAGAAGGACGGCCGACTCGGATTTCGGTTCAGAAAGCTATCGAGGTTGGCGCCGAGACTGTCCACCAGGATTCGACGCGACTCAGATTAGCCAACTTCCTCCCAGAAGCCGATGTTTGACACCGATCGGGAAACACGAAGGGCCGCGGTTTCATCTACTATGGAACGACTGCTGGCCCATTGGTATACTATATCTAAACAACCAAATTCGGGCGTCAACCTCGTCGAGTTCCTTGCCGAAGGAGATAATGGTCCTATCTTATCTCTTGATAAAATTCAAGCCGCCCCGGCCAAGCTCGAGGATCATTGGCCCCAAGTTAAGGACCCCCTGGAAGAGATTAATGTTGGGACGGCCGATGACCCACGACCTTTGTTTGTTAGTGCTTTACTTCCCCAAAAAATGAAGGACGAGTTTCGTGCCTTGCTTACGGAGTTTAAAGATTGTTTTGCTTGGAGCTACCATGAAATGCCGGCTTGGATCGTACGTTGGTCGAGCATGAATTACGCATTAAGCCCGGATGTAAACCTTTCCGTCAGCCACCTCGTCGATTCTCGACCGAAGTGCAACTCGGCATCAAGAACGAATTGGTTCGGCTTTTGAAAGCCGGGTTCATTCGGACAGCTCGATATGTCGAATGGTTGGCGAATATCGTTCCTGTTTTAAAGAAAAATGGTGCACTACGTATCTGCATCGATTTCAGAAATCTGAATCTGGCAACTCCCAAAGATGAGTATCCAATGCTGATTTCAGATCTGTTAATTGATGCCGCGGCAAATCATGCAATCTTATCCTTTATGGATGGACACGCCGGGTACAACCAGATATTCATTGCCGAAGCCGATGTGCACAAAACTGCTTTCCGTTGCCCGGGGGCGCTCGGCATTTACGAATGGGTTGTTATGCCATTCGGCCTCAAGAATGCCGGCGCCACATACCAACGGGCGATGAATACCATTTTTCATGATTTAATTGGAACCATCGTCGACGTTTATATCGACGATGTTGTCATTAAATCTAAACGTCGACGGACACATCTGGACGATCTCCGACAGGCTTTCCTCCGCATGCGTCGGCACAACCTCAAGATGAATCCTGCCAAATGTGCCTTCGGCGTATCGGCCGGGAATTTTCTTGGTTTCCTCGTGCATCACCGTGGGATTGAAGTCGATGCGAATAAGGCACGCGCAATCATCAATGCCCCACCCTCAACGACGAAGAAACAACTTCAGTCCTTACTCGGACAGATCAATTTCCTCCGTCGTTTTATTGCTAACTCGGCAGGTAAAATGAAAGCGTTCTCCACGCTTTTGAAACTCAAGGACTCAGATAAATTCGTGTGGAACGACGAGCATCAGGCGGCGTTTACGCAAATCAAAGTCTCCCTCACGAACCTACCTGTCCTGGTTCCTCCTCGGCGCAGCAAGCCTCTTAAGCTCTATATCTCGACGGTCGAAGAGTTTATCGGCTGCCTTCTCGCGCAAGACAACGACGCCGGCCGGGAGCAGGCTATTTTTTATCTCAGCCGCAATTTGAGTCAACCAGAGATCAATTATCCAGCCGTCGAGAAGCTGTGCCTGGCCGTATTTTTCGCCGCTTCCAAGCTTCAGCATTATATGCTCCTATCGGTCACCCAAGTCATTGCTCAGACCGACGTCATCCGCTACATGCTCACCCGACCAATCATGAAGGGCTGCATTGGGAAATGGACAATGGCACTATCCGAATTTAGCTTGCAGTACGTAGCCCAGAAAGCCGTCAAAGGCCAGGCACTGGCTGATTTCCTTGCTCAACATCCCTCCCCATATGGTTTTGGGGGCAACGACGTTGAACTCGGCATGGTTTAGACGCGCGACAACCACTGGACGATGTACTTTGACGGCTCCAGTACATCATCATCAGCGGGCGTGGGAATTGTCATTCAATCCCCAAACCACGATCGCTGGTTATTTTCGCTTAAGTTGGATTTCGAATGCACCAACAATCAGGCCGAATATGAAGCCCTAATCGTCGGCCTTGGAATCCTTCATGACCTGCGGGCGACCCGCGCCCTCGTCCTCGGCGACTCCGAACTTGTGATTAACCAACTTAATGGTTCTTTTCATTGCATGAGTTGTACCCTGGCACCTTACCACATGGTCGCTAGCTATTTGGCTGAATCCTTTAACGGTATTACATTTAAACATATTTCCCGGAGTCATAATACCGACGCAGACGAATTGGCTCAAATTGCCTCCAGCGCACAACTCCTAGGGGGCAAATTAGGCCAAGAGATACCGGTGTTACGACAGTTATACCCGGCCTTGGTTAACCAGCAAATCCTCCGACGCGACAACATGATACGCACCAGGGTCATGTCCTTAACTTCCTTGTTAGATCGGCAGGATTCTATAGAGATTTGTACGGCCGAGGTAATACCAGATGATTGGAGAACACCCATTATGCAGTACCTTGACAATCCTAATGGAAAACATAGTCGCAGGACACGAGTTCACGCCACGAACTATGTCACGTACCAAAACGAGTTATATCGAAAAGGCGAAGATGGTTTGTTACTGCTATGCCTCGGCCCCCAAGAGAGTGCTCGAGCGATTACAGAAGTCCATGAAGGGGTATGCAGAGCTCATCAATCCGGATGGAAAATGCGATGGTTACTT
The DNA here is from genome assembly GCF_916048215.2 of Malus sylvestris. Classification (NCBI taxonomy): domain Eukaryota; kingdom Viridiplantae; phylum Streptophyta; class Magnoliopsida; order Rosales; family Rosaceae; genus Malus; species Malus sylvestris. The sequence goes on from NC_062269.1 coordinate 9,466,680, forward strand.
CGACGACAAGGCTATTTTTGGCCGAGAATACTAAAGGATTGTATCGAGTTTGCACGAGGATGCGTACAGTGCCAAATCCATGGGCCGATACAAAGGGTCCCGGCCGAACCACTGCATTCGGTCATAAAGCCATGGCCGTTTAGAGGATGGGCCATGGACGTAATCGGCAAAATCACGCCATCTTCTGGAGCTGCTAAGCATGCATGGATAATAGTCGCAACTGATTACTTTACTAAGTAGGTCGAAGCGAAATCATATGCCGAGTTAACGTCTAAAGAAGTTTGCGACTTCGTGGAGGAACACATTGTGACCAGGTTTGGCGTACCGGAAACGATCATAACCAACAATGGAACAATCTTCACAGCCGAAAGGTTTAAAGAGTACACGGTAAATTTGAAAATTTGGCTGGAACAGTCCACACCGTATTATCCACAAGCGAATGGGCAGGCCGAGGTAAGTAATAAAGTGTTGATCGGCATCCTCGAAAAAATAATAAAAGAAAGGCCTGGCATGTGGCATTTGAAGTTGAACGAGGCATTATGGGCATATCGGACATCGCCTCGATCGGCGACTGCGACAACCCCGTACGCATTAACCTACGGACATGACGCAATGTTGCCAGTCGAGTTAAGCATAAATTCGTTGCGATTAATTGAGCAAAGTAGTTTGTTTAGCGCCGAATATAATCAGTCCATGAGACAAGAATTAGAAGATTTGGAAGAAGTGCGACTTGACGCTTATAACTTACTAGTGGCACAGAAACGGATTGCCGAGCGAGCCTATAATCAAAAGGTACGACATAAAACATTCGGCGAAGGTGAATTGGTTTGGCAAACAGTGTTACCCGTAGGACTAAAAGACCCTAGGTTCGGCAAATGGTTGCCAAATTGGGAATGACCGTTTGTTATACATAAAGTATACGGAAAAGGGGCGTATCATCTTAAAGACCGGACCGGTTTGGTTCACAGATTACCAATCAACGGAAAGTTTTTGAAAAAATACTACCCGGTCACGTGGGAAATGCGGGAATAGAAAACCATTTCATTAAGATTGATAAGCATGTACAAAATGAGTAAGTCGATCGGTTTACATTCAAGGTGAAGAGGGTAGAAGAGTGCCGAGCAGGGCTTTCAATTCCAACCACTGCACCTCGCCCATGATGACCTCGGCTTGCCGATTCTTCTTGTCCAGCTTCAACCGCTCGACCCGTTTTGTGGTCGCCGCATACTCGGTCAGGCAATCTTTTCCGCCCGACTCGAAGTCCTTAGCAAGATCGGAGGTAATGGCCGACCTACGTTTCGCTAGTTCTGCCATTTGACGGTCGAGCTCGGCCAATGCTTCTCTTTTTACCTTTAAGGTGTCGATTTTCGGACGGAGAGTGTCTTGGACGGCCGTGGCAGCTTGTAGGTCTTGTTCGGCCTTTAGAGCGGTTTGGAAGATACTAAATGTCTTCCGAACCCGCTCCAAGGCCGATGATGCCCAAACGATAGCATCTCCGCTCAGACGACCGTCAGCTCCGAGGTCGTTCAGACATGCGCCAAGCAGATCAAGATCGTTGCGCTCGAGTACTTACGACGCCGAAAGCGACAAGACTTCTCGCAACTGAGACAGAGCGGTTGAATCGGCAGCTTCAGTCGTGGCGGCCGAAGGACCAGACCCGGTAGTTGTGCTGGAGAGAAGGGCTTTGAATTCGACCTCCCACGAAGCCTGCACACACAAATTAGGTTAAGCTCAAAAGAAGTCATGACAAGGATAGCAAGAAGGTTGCGTTTTTTTAACCTGCCGAGAGGAGACCTCGGCCAGGTCTCCAGGATCGTTGCTCGAACGCAAAGAACTCAATGGCCGAGCCAGTGTCTTAGATTGCTTCTCAGTTCACGCGGCCGATGGAGGTTATCTACGTTCGATGGCCACTGAGGCGGCCAAGAAATATAGATAACGCCCTTCGGCGCGTAGAATTTTTGGTGAAAAGAGTGTACAGGCACCTGACATTTAGTATTTTCCTCGTTTAGAATTCTAAAGCAGAAAAGCAATCAAGGAAAGACGGTAGAGGGTACTTACGAAGGCCGAAGTAACCTCCTGCGGAGGAATGTGGAAGCCCTGGTTTTGAGGATGAACGGGCGTTTTCGCCGTTACCTCAGGTTCCTCGGCTGGTCATTTGCCTCGGTCGGCTGTGGAGGGGCCGACCGGGACAACCGTTTCGGATGAGGGAGGGACATCCTGGTCCTGAGAAGGAGCGGGGGGTTCGGCCACCGCTGTTGGTTCCTCGACCGGACGCTTGCCACGATCAGCCGTGGAGGGGCGGCTTGAACCGCCATCTCAGACATTGGAGGAGGTTGTCGGCGAGTATGAGGATGATTTGCCAACGGGACCTCATCGCTCCCCTCACTATCTTCCAGAACAAAGACCGAGGGCTTTGGATTTTTAGGGGAAGTTCCTTCGGTCGTAGAAACCGCCCTTTTTGGAACAGGTGCCTCCTCGACAGGGGGGCACAACTGGTGTACCAGCCCCAGAAACAGGACGCGCTTGAACTGTCTCTGCGGCTGGAGCTGGCTGTTTGTCGACCAAGGTTGGCCGACGGCAGAAGAAGGGGAAACATTGGGAGTCCTCGCCCCCGTAGTTTGACTGGAGATGACGTGGATCTCCCGTGCGCCCTTCTTTGCTAGCTTTTTTACCCGCTTGGCAGGCGGTGGGGGTTCGACAGCCGGCTCGGCCTCTTGGCGAGGCCGTTTGTTCAGCACGGCCCGACCAGCAGTCTTATCCTTCTTAGCCACGACCGATTTTTCTCGGCCGTAGCCGCGGCAACTGCCTCCACTTTTCTCAATGGCCGACTACCTGAGAAGATAAAAACAAATCAGCAAGGCAAATCAGCAAGGCAAATCAATATGCAAAGTTGAAGGAGAAAGGGAAAAATGAACAGTTACCTTGAGCTTGGGGGGCCGGGGCCTTCTTAGGTCGTTCACCGAAAAGTTTGTTCAACACGTCTTCGACCGGAGCACCAAAGAATGCCTGGGTATAATCTTCCCACCAATCACCGAAGGTGTCAGTGCAAAGGGTTTCTGGTGGCATTGCTCTTGGAACTCCCTCGCGGTGGTTTTGCATTCCTTCTCCGAGGAACGAGGTTCACGTCCACGGCTTAGGACTGTTCGGGAGGAGAGAAGGGGGACCGGGCAGCCTTGGAGATAGCCGAGCTGTTGAGCAAGGAAGTTAGGATGGTACACTTCCCAACCCGCTCGTTTCCCATCACAGCCGAGAGGAAGGTCACGAGTGAGCACGAACGACCCCCAGGACTGACGAAGGTCGGCATCTTCCCCCGCGCCCCACATGGATGTAGGTAGCCTGATGGAGGAAGGATAATCTCGACGATGACAAATCAGGAATTCGTCGTTGGAGAGGTCGTCAAGAGCGAAGAGGTACCTAAATACCTCTTCGGCTTGGTGAGGGGGTGTCGGTCGGGAGGCCAGCTGAGGTCCAAGCGCCTCCGTTGGCGAGAAATCGGCTATGGCCGGCCGAAGGGAGGTGAAATAAACTTGTAACCAGAGTTGGAAGACCGAGAGGGGACCATTCTGGTGTGGGTCGATCTTGTGAAGGGTCACCTCGGCCAGGCAGCGGAAGAGATGGGCGAGAATGTTGGAGCTCAGTGACAGGACGTGACCACTAGCCAGGGCCTCCGCTACCGGCATGTTCTCGACCAAGCATTTGTTCGACTTGGTACAACAAATGTACTTTTTGTACCAATAGAAGAGGAAAGATTCATGTTCTCCTTCTCGCAGGTCATCTTCTCCTCGGCCGGCGAAATGGAGATAGAGGGTGTTGTAATTGAAGAAGTTCTTGTGGAGCTTCTGAATGTCTTCTTTCGACGGGATTTAACCTTCACGGTTCAATGTCTCGAAAGCCCGTCGATCAAAAAGCGTCTTCAGGTCAATATTCGACGGGTACCCAGAGAGGGCCGCATCGATGGGGATCCCAGTTGCCGAAGTGCCCAAAATAGCGGTGACATCGAGAATGGTGGGGCCGATGGGACCAAGAGGAAGAACCATGGTGTTGGTGGCCGAGCACCAGAAGCACAAAGCGGCTAGGAGAAGCTCCTTGTAGGGAACGACATCCATTGACAAGAGGAGGATGGCGTCGTAGATGCCGAGGGCCTTCCATTGCTCGTCGAAGAGCCTTTCCATTCGAACAACCCAGGCTGCCCAGGTTGTGGTCGTTGAGGGCCAGGAGCCTTGGGGTTTCGCCGCATCCTCTCTCGACCATTCAAACCCTTGGAGCAAGGGTGTTAGGCAGTGCTCCTGGAGAAGGCCAGTAATGGTCGACGGTACTGCCGCCTTGAAAAGATGACCCAAGATTTGGTGGGAAGTGCTCATGTCACTTTCAAACCGTATGGTTTTGATCGAGCTCCGATCAAGAATTTTCTGATGCTGGTCACATTCCCTGGAAAGCTTAGAGATGAAGGATGCCATTGTAGGAAGGAAGCACGGCGTAAAAAGTTCTGGATTGGGAGATTTGAAGACGAAGACCTGGGAAAGAGAAATGTGCTGGAGAACAATGGCAAGAAATTTCGGAGTGATTTTGGAAGCGTAAAGTATGAATGAGTGATTTCAGTATTTATAGGATTTTGGCAGGAAGGGCAATCGTTTGAAATTCAAAACAGAGGGCAAAATCGACCGAAGGAATCGTTGATCATGATGAACATTTGGCAAATGCAGTTGAGAAGACCGAAGGTCTCAGGTTTTGGGGGCGCACGATTGCGTGTGACGGCGAAATTAATGGCGAAAGACGTTTCGACGCCTGCACGATGACAAGTGACTCACGGATTGAGGTAGTGGTTAAGTTCAGCCATAAGGTCATGATGGCAGGACGGTTCAGGCAGCCGCACGCCTTAGACGTCATTATTGGGGATTGGCCGTGTTGGAGGACGCCACGTGGCGAGTTTGGTTAGCAGGATCAAGATCGTGCAATCATGTTCAATAAATGCACCTTGGAACTCGGGCACTAGGGTTCTGAGTGGTAGATTCGCTTCTTCAAGGCCGAAACTCGGCCGAAGAATTCAGGCCGAGGACCTCAGAAGCGATGGGGCAATGTTTGGGCCCAAAATAATAGTTTGGGCCGAGGGTAGGATCATTCTCGGCCCGGGAGGCCGTGCGGCGAGAGGGCCATGGATCGTTCAGCTCGTGGGCTTCCAAGCCTAGGTCGGTTAGATCATAACGTAAGTCGAATCCTAGTACAAAAGGGAGTCTCGGCGGGATCAGTAACCCAGAAAGCAAATCCGGCTCAGTTAAGGACTAGGTTCACAATCCTAGTGAAGATAGGACTGGTCGAGGTGATGTTGATCCAGAGAGGAAGATCTAGTCCGAGTAGGATTTTAACTCGGATTCAAGATCCAGTGCTATAAATAGGGGAAGCTGTGCGTCAGTCAAGCCCCCTGCAAATCAATACAAAATTGCCCTGCGCAAATTCTCACAACTTGTGATTTTTCTTTTTCTTTTTCGCTGACACATCTTCCGTTGGCATGAATAGCACTGTGGAAGCAACCGGTGATATCTTAAGTCGGCATAGATAGCTCTATCACCGTAGAATCAGTCGGTCTCGCAGTATCTTCCGTTGGCATCAACAGCACTGCGACGAGAACGATTGATTACCTATCCAAGTCTCGGTCGAGAAGGATTTCTGAATCCTTATTGGTCGAGGTCATCTCATCAGCCTTCTCGGCGAAGTGAGGTGTTACAAGTTATTACATTCGGCATGTTGAAAGCCGAATTTGATATTGAACTTTGTAAAAATAGTAACCTTGTCTTCAGGTTCGAGAGCCCAAGAGGCCGAGACGTGTTTCTTCCTAGGCCGCAAACGCAAGACGCAGAAGTCAGCCGCGCACCCAACGCAACATCAAAAAATTTACTCCTCGGCCGAGCTCGGCCGACGAGTTGGCACGCCCCGCAATCACCGAAGGACGTAGTTAGCTTATAGATTACTCGGCCTGCGCGCCACGTAGGCTTGGTAGTTTTTAGGGTCAACAGATACGTTATACGAAACTAATTTCAACGATCCAACCATCAAACATGCTTGTATATACTTCGAGATTGCATACGTCAAAAATTGCAAAAAACAAACATATAGAGATCAAGTAACGGGAAAAAACCTTTCGACGGTTATAAAAAAAAATCACGATTTAACGGTTGTTTTAACTCCGATTTTTATTATTCTTTACAGCTACACTCCTTGACCCTATATGAATACAATGAATGAATTTGATCTTCAATTTAAAATATTTACACTAGTGGATACCGAAAATCTTATGTTATACTTAATGAAATTATGAATAAACTTTTAAATGCTAGCGAATCTATTGTTTTGATGGGATACGCATTCTACGAAACTAGTTTCAACGATCCAACCATCAAACATGATTGTATATACTTCGAGATCGCATACGCCAAAAATTGAAAAAATCAAACATATAAAGATCAAGTAACGGGACAAAACTTTTCGACAGTTATAAAAAGAAAAATCACGACTTAACGGTTATTTTAACTCCGATTTTGATGATTTTTTACAGCTACACTCCTTGATCCTATATGAATACAATGAATGAATTCAATCTTCAATTTAAAATATTTACACAAGTGGAAACCACAAAATCTTATGTTAATACTTAATTGAAGTATGAATAAACTCTTAAGTGTTAGTGAATCTATTGTTTTGATAGGATACGCATTTTACAAAACTAGTTTCAACGATCCAACCGTCAAACATGTTTGTATATTCTTCGAGATCGCATAAGCCAAAAATTGCAAAAAACAAACATTCAGATATCAAGTGACAGGACAAAACTTTTTGACGGTTATAAAAAAAAATATTACGATTTAAAGGTTATTTTAATTTCGATTTTGATTATTCTTTACAGCTACACACCTTGACCCTATATGAATACAATGAATGAATTCAATCTTCAATTTAAAATATTTACAATAGTAGATACCACAAAATCTTATGTTATACTTAATGAAATTATGAATAAACGCTTAAATATTAGCGAATCTATTGTTTTGATGGGATACGCATTCTATGAAACTAATTTCAACGATCCAACCATCAAACATGATTGTATATACTTCGAGATCGCATACGCCAAAAATTGAAAAAATCAAACATATAGAGATCAAGTAACAGGACAAAACATTTCGACAGTTATAAAAAGAAAAATCACGATTTAACGGTTATTTTAACTCCGATTTTGATGATTTTTTACAGCTACACTCCTTGACCATATATGAATACAATGAATGAATTCGATCTTCAATTTAAAATATTTACACTAGTGGAGACCACAAAATCTTATGTTATACTTAATGAAAGTATTGTTGGAAGTATGCCCACAAAGCCACTCATTTGATGTAATAGTTTTTTGGAATACTTATTGTGTTAAACTTTTATAAGTTTAATGGAGGGCAAATCTTATTGTTAATCACTATTTATTGTATCATGTGTTTAAGCAATAAGGGAATCCAAGGAATGTATTTGTTCTAAGAGATATGTGATCTAATGAGTTAGATTATCGAGACTTTTCTCTTATGTTCATTCCTAAAACGTTCCTAGCCATAGGATTGCTAATTGGGCATTGACAATCCACTAAGGCTAGTATATGTTGTGTTGACTCAAGCGAGAGTATGACTAGTCTCAAGTCATTTGGTGTTGGACACTAAGACAAACACATAGGTGCTCGAAAGAGTAATCGAGTACACTGAACTGCGATCAAACGAGAGTTCGAACATACATGTCATGTATGAACTCTAAAGTTGCAATATGCAAAGTAGTCCTTTGACCTGAGGCATCATCGATGTCTAATGGTTAGGTCCTTGATCTTTGATCATGTCAACGGCATTCCTTTGGAGTGTCCACGGCATTGTTGGGGTCAAGCTATCTAGTCATGTAGGCATATGAATGTACAACAAGGGATCTCTAACCTTCCATGGTGGAGGGAGAATACTCTAAGTTATGATTCTAAAGTCTTTGGCCAAAGCAAATGAATATGACTAAGGAAAGTTGTTCCAAATCATATTCAAGGGAATCATATAGGAAAGTATCACATTGGATAGTAGACATGAAACAAACTATCATTCAAACAACGTGATTAAGAGTATTGTATTAGAGAATGACCGTATTGCATTGTAGTTGTAACTGGATAGGTTCTCCAACCAATTCTACTTAACTTGGGTAATCATGATATGCTGCTAGGCGTCACTCATGGTTTGTGGAAGCCCTGAAGATTAGCAAACACTAATCTTAAGGGAGAATTGAAATGTGGTTTCAATTCACAATCGATCGTTAAGACTAACATCGCCCACTGCCTCGTTAATTGGAACCTAATGGATCGTACACCACATAAGGATGTTAGTGAAGAAATTATATGAAATGGATAAGCAATTAAATGGTTTAATTGAAGAATGGTCAAAGTTAATTAATTAGTTAATTAATTATACGAAAGGTTCGTATTGGGCTTTTAAGTTAGTTTGGGCTTCGGGGTCCAAAATTGTTTTGGTCCAATAGGCCCATTATGTTTAAGTTGTATGACAACTAAAACAAATATGGGTATTTAGCCCAATAACAAAAGGAGGCCGGCCATAGCAAGGGTATTGGGGATTTTTGCTTAATTGCAAGTTTGCCACTAACCTAAGAGATGAAGTATAAAGTCATCTTTATAGCTTTGTTTCTAATTAAGGGTTTTCTAATAGAAATTGGGTGAAACATTTTCTCTCATTCTTCTACATAGAGGCCGGCCACTTAGAGGATTTTTACTAGCATCTAAAATCTCTCTAAGTCATCTATATCATCTTCACAATATACAACCTTGGTGAAGAGACTTAGAGACATCAAGCTTTTGGTGTTTTGGAGAACAAATCCTTTTTCCTCAAATCATCAAAGGAGCACTAAAGGGAGGAAAACACAAGAAGGATTCAAGGAGCTTGGAGGTGACTTGAAGGCCCTCCACTTGGGTGAATCCCTTGTGTAAACAAGGATGAGCTTCAAGGGTAAAGAATCACTAAATTCTTCTTTCTCTTTAATGTTGTTAAAGAGTTTATTTTGGTTCACAATATACTAGGCTTTGAAAGTCATGGGTTTTATTGAATTGTTTTTGGATGCATGCCTATATTAATGAGTTAATAGTATGCATATGTATTCAAATGTTCATACTTGTTCTTAGCTAGGACAAAATTTTTCCTTCAAGTGGTATCAGAGCCTAGGCCTAGTTTATGGTGAATCCTTTTGGGTTTTGTGACTTTCATATTTTGTGATTTAAATGTTGTAAATGTTACAAGCTTTGTTCTTGCTTTTGAATTTATAAATTTTGCTAGAAAATTTAGCATCTCAAATGTTGTAGATGTATTTCATTTAAGCATGAATATTGGAACTAAAATTTGGTGCCATGTGTTTTGGGAAATTCGGCCAAATCCAAAGGGTGATTTTTTGGGTTCATGTTTGTCTTGTTAAAATGGTTTTAAAGTGACTTTTGGAACCCCTAAGTACCCTAGGATGTTAGCCCTCTTTTGAGTGTTGAAAAAATGAGTTTTGGTAAGTGAAAACATTCATGGAGCTATTATGAGTTTTCATGAGTGTTCTTCAATGTTCTTGAAGTTCTTGCCAAGAACATAAAGTTTTGAAGTTTTTGATTCAAAAGTTTTATGTTTTTCATAAAGTTTTGGTTTAAATTTTGATGATTGAGGTTATTGGTGAGATGTGATGGAATGGTTTTAATATTTGTCATAATTAGTCATAGACTTTATTTTTCAAACAAATCATCACTTTCACCCTTTTCCTCACCCACCAAAAACAACTTTCAAAATTTTTTAGATTTTTTTTCAAAACATCATTAAATGGCCGGCCACCCCAAGTGTGGATGTTTTTGGGGCCTTTTGTGCAATTACATAAAGTTTTAGATACTTTTGTGTATTTGCATTTTGGCCCAAAAGTTTAGGTTTTTACAAAGTGACCCCAAAAGAATGAGAACAAAATTGTTTTGTCTCTTTAATGAGAATTGGATTTTCATTTCATTTAGTTCCATTTAAATCAATTCTATGGATCCAAAAACCAATTGTTTAAAATTGTTTTATTAGTTAATATGATTGATTAAGAAAAGGGTGATTATGAACCATAGGCCTCAATAATTGAGCTATGTGATTGGCCGATATACATTATGAATGTTTGGGTTTTAGTAGTATAGATTTGAATGTAATTTGATTAATTCAAGTTGTTGTAAATGGACATAAGTCCATCATTTGATTTGTGTTGTAAAAGGGCATAAGCCCTTCTTATTATTTCATGTATTCCTTTTGTTTATATGTATGCAAAATGGAATAGTTGGGTCCAAAGCCCAATAGGAAATAACGGTTTAATTGGATTAAACACGTAACTAAAATCAACAACTACCTACCTTAGACCCAAGGTCCAACACAAGGCTCGTGTTGGATCAAATTGAACGGTTCATAATCATCCTAAGACCTAATATGACTATATAGTCCATATGAGGATGCAATGCATTCGTTAGTAGTTCCATATAGTCTCACTTATTTCTTCGAAATAGTGGGAGTATTATATGCTACTAATTCATATTAACTTGGACCAATAGTTTTGATAGGCCCAAGTTCTTTTAATATGATTAAAATGTTTTGATGTAGCCCAAAACTACTCCCTCAAAATGAAGATTTAAGTTGATAAGCGAGAGATGTTTAGAATATCTCTTCGTAGGCCTTCCACCGTGGTGGGCTCCAAGCGTTTGTGACTCATACACCGGCTTCACCCTATCATGGGGGAGTACAAAGTATGTGCTTACATCCAGGAGGAGTCCATAAACATATGATGAGGTTAGTGTAGGCAACGAGGGTAGCCAAACATCGTATCATCGTGAGGCTATTCTTGAACCCCTTCACAAACTAAGCATGGTGGGAATAACTTAAACTAAGTGCAATGGTGCCAACATCGTATCATCGTGAGGCAACATTCTCTAGAGGCCAAACGGATGGGTAATTACAAAAGTTGTAAATGAATAATGCGTTATTCTCTCATCATTATTTTTGCTAGCCAAACATCGTATCATCGTGAGGTGGGCTTGGTAATGGTGAGTCTCCCATAACCCGCTAAGAGTTCAATATAACTCTCGAATTCTATTGAGGGATGTGGAATTTGCCAAAAATAGTGGGTGGTACTATTTGATTCAAAGACCCAATCAAATAGTTTTAAACAAACAATCTAATACGATTTCTGTTATGTTATGTAGTGATCAACATGCCTAAAATTATACCCACCATTATACTTGACAAAAGTGGCCTTAAGGGCCAACGTTTCCTTGCTTGGTATCGCCATATTGAGAATGTCTCAAAGGTGAAAGACATATTGTATGTGCTTAAGCAATCCCCTCCTCATGTACCTCTTACGAAACTAGCTTCAAAGGAGGAGTGTCAAAATTATGTTAGACACTATGAGGATGACTTACAAGCCAAATGCTTAATCCTTACTTCACTTAGTGAGGAGCTTATGAAGCTACATAAGCACATGGACACTTCTTGTGCCATGGTTGAGAGTTTGCATAAGATGCATGACATTGAGACTAGTAATGTACGATTCTCAAATGTTTGTAGTCTAATGAATGCCAAGATGGCAAAGGGGGCATCAGTTCATAAACATGGACAAAAGATGGAAAAGATATTTAAAGATCTTAAAAGTTTAGGAATTTCCATCGATGGGAAAATGGCCCAAGACTTTTTCCTTGCATCTCTCTCGGATGATTTCACTAAGTTTATTGTAAACTATAAAGTGAATAGATTCGATCATTCTTTGAAAGAGATGATTGACATGTGCTGTAGATTTGAAAAAGGTTTCAAAATGGACAGTGGGAGTGAGAATGCAAACATAAGGAAAATGTTGCATAAGAAGAAGGCAAAGAAATCCAAAGGAACATGCTTTCATTGTGGAAATGATGAACGTTGGAAGAAGAAATACAGGATGCGCATTGCGAGCCTTATGACACGAACTTTTGAAGAGACTATTTCTGTCATAGAGAGTGCTTTTACAGTGAGCTCCAATTCCTGGATATTTGATTCAGGCGCTAGTCAACATATCTGTAATACGATGCAGGGACTAGTAGGAAGCAAGTCACTGAGCAATGGGGAGATGATTGTGCGAGTTGGGAACGGCACTAAAATCTCAGCAAAAGCAATAGGCACCTACATGCTTAACCTACCCTCTGGGGAAGTCCTGGAACTTAAAAATTGTTTATATTTTCCTTCATGTATAAAGAATTTGATTTCCATCTCTAAGCTTTTACGAGATGGGCACTCAGTATTGTTTGACAAAATGAGTTGCACTTTATACTTGAACGGTCGTATTATCTCTCATGGTAATATGATAGAGGGACTTTTTCACCTAGAGACGAATAGTGGGTTGCACTGTATTGAAAGCGGGAATACCTCAAAACCCAAAAGGGCTAGAGAAGATGTTAACCAAGAAAAGACGTGGCATCTTAAACTTGGACATGTGAACCTTGATAAGATTCGCAAGATGTCGAAAGACGGATATATCCACCCATTGGGTAATGACCAGATGGGTACTTGTGAATGTTGCTTGAAAGGGAAAATGACCAAATCTCCATTTACTGGAAAAGGAGAGCGTACCACTGAAATTCTAGGGTTAATCCACACTGACGTATGTGGACCTATGTCTACTACGTCGAGAGGAGGCTTCTCCTACTATATCACATTCACCGACGATCACTCTCGGTTTGGCTATGTGTATCTTATGAAGTACAAGTCAGAATCCTTTGAAAAGTTCAAAGAATTCAAGAATGAAGTTGAGAAGCAAACTGGGAAACAGATAAAGATTCTAAGATCGGATCGAGGGGGTGAATATCTGAGTAATGAGTTCCTAGATTATCTCAAAGAGTGTGGAATAATATCACAGTGGACTCCTCCAGGAACTCCACAACTTAATGGAGTTTCTGAAAGGAGAAATCGAACCTTGATGAACATGGTTCGTTCTATGATGAGTTCCGCTGATCTACCAGTAACATTCTGGGGATACGCTCTATATACAGCAGATTACTTGCTTAATAGAGTACCTTCCAAGTCAGTTCCACAAACGCCCTATGAGATATGGCATGGAAGAAAGCCAAGTCTTAAACATGTTAAGATTTGGGGTTGTGAAGCATATGTCAAGAAGCTTGAAGCTACTAAGCTTGAAGCGAGATCAGTAAGATGTTATTTTGTGGGATATCCTAAAGAAACTATGGGATATGAGTTCTACCATCCTGACGACCAGAAAGTCTTTGTCGCCAGAACTGCTAAGTTTCTAGAGGACGAATTTGTTCTCAAAGGAACTATAAGCAAACAGATGGAAATTAATGAGATTAATAATGAACCACAAACGAGCACTCGACATATTGACAATCCTGTTCCTGAACCCCTAGCTCCACGTAGATCGGAACGGGTTAGTGAGCCACCTAAGAGGTATGGCTTAGACAATGACTTTGATGAATTGTACCTTCTAGGTGACAATGAAACAAATGAGGACCCTAGAGACTACACTGAAGCAATGTCCGACATTGATTCAAAGAGATGGCAAGAGGCCATGAAATCCGAGATGGATTCCATGTATCAAAATCAGGTCTGGACTCTTGTAGACCCTCCTGAAGGTATTGTACCTGTTGGGAACAAATGGGTCTTCAAGAGGAAGATAGGCGTTGATGGGAACGTGGAGACTTATAAGGCTAGATTAGTAGCCAAGGGTTACAGGCAAAGAGAAGGGATTGACTATGAAGAAACCTTCTCTCCTGTAGCCATGATTAAGTCTATTCGGATTTTGCTTGCTATAGCTGCGTACCATGATTATGAAATCTGGCAAATGGACGTGAAGACGGCCTTTCTGAATGGCTACCTAGAGGAAGAGCTCTATATGACTCAACCCGAAGGTTTCGTGTCCAAGTCTGAAAAGACTAAGGTATGCAAGCTTCAAAGGTCCATTTATGGACTTAAGCAAGCCTCCAGGAGCTGGAACATTCGTTTCGACACTGAGATCAAAACGTTTGGTTTTACTCAAAACGAAGACGACAATTGTGTTTATCAAAAGGTCGTTGGGGATGCAGTTGTATTCCTAGTGTTATATGTAGATGACATATTACTATTCGGGAATGACACTGCAGTACTTTCTTCTGTAAAAGTGTGGTTGTCCAAAACCTTCCACATGAAAGATTTGGGAGATGCATCTTATGTACTTGGGATAAAGCTCTATCGTGATAGATCCAGAAAATTAATTGGATTATCCCAATCTATGTACATTGATAAGGTGCTAACTAGGTTCGAAATGGAACAATCTAAGAAAGGTTTTCTTCCTGTGAGACATGGAATTCATCTTTCTAAGACCATGGAACCTAAGACTCCTGAAGAGATAGGGCATATGAGTAGGATTCCTTATGCTTCCGCCATAGGAAGTCTCATGTATGCCATGATATGCACAAGGCCTGATATCGCATATGCTGTGAGCATTACTAGTCGATATCAATCTAACCCAGGATCAGAACACTGGACAGCTGTCAAGACGGTCCTTAAGTACTTAAAAAGAACTAAGGACATGTTCCTCGTATATGGAGGAGCATCAGAGTTGCAAGTGGAAGGCTATACAGACGCAGATTTCCAATCTGACGTCGATGATAGAAGTTCCAACTCCGGATATGTATTCACTCTGAATGGTGGGGCTGTCAGTTGGAAAAGCAAGAAGCAAAGTGTAATTGCTGATTCCACGACAGAGGCTGAATATGTCGCTGCAGCTGAAGCCGGCAAAGAAGCGTTCTGGATGAAGAAGTTCATTACTGAACTTGGAGTGGTTCCAACCATTACATCACCAGTAACTTTGTACTGTGATAATAGTGGGGCGATAGCTCAAGCCAAGGAACCCAGGGCACATCAAAAGAACAAGCATATTGACAGACGCTTTAATATCATTAGAAGATATGCTGCCGAGGGGAAATTAAACATCCTCAAAGTTGCTTCAGCCGATAACGTAGCAGATCCACTGACAAAGCCAATGTCTCAGATCCAGCTTGACCGTCATATGGAAAAGATGGGTATTAGATACATGGGAAGGTGGCTTTGAGTGCAAGTTGGAGATTGTTGGAAGTATGCCCACAAAGCCACTCATTTGATGTAATAGTTTTTTGGAATACTTATTGTGTTAAACTTTTATAAGTTTAATGGAGGGCAAATCTTATTGTTAATCACTATTTATTGTATCATGTGTTTAAGCAATAAGGGAATCCAAGGAATGTATTTGTTCTAAGAGATATGTGATCTAATGAGTTAGATTATCGAGACTTTTCTCTTATGTTCATTCCTAAAACGTTCCTAGCCATAGGATTGCTAATTGGGCATTGACAATCCACTAAGGCTAGTATATGTTGTGTTGACTCAAGCGAGAGTATGACTAGTCTCAAGTCATTTGGTGTTGGACACTAAGACAAACACATAGGTGCTCGAAAGAGTAATCGAGTACACTGAACTGCGATCAAACGAGAGTTCGAACATACATGTCATGTATGAACTCTAAAGTTGCAATATGCAAAGTAGTCCTTTGACCTGAGGCATCATCGATGTCTAATGGTTAGGTCCTTGATCTTTGATCATGTCAACGGCATTCCTTTGGAGTGTCCACGACATTGTTGGGGTCAAGCTATCTAGTCATGTAGGCATATGAATGTACAACAAGGGATCTCTAACCTTCCATGGTGGAGGGAGAATACTCTAAGTTATGATTCTAAAGTCTTTGGCCAAAGCAAATGAATATGACTAAGGAAAGTTGTTCCAAATCATATTCAAGGGAATCATATAGGAAAGTATCACATTGGATAGTAGACATGAAACAAACTATCATTCAAACAACGTGATTAAGAGTATTGTATTAGAGAAGGACCGTATTGCATTGTAGTTGTAACTGGATAGGTTCTCCAACCAATTCTACTTAACTTGGGTAATCATGATATGCTGCTAGGCGTCACTCATGGTTTGTGGAAGCCCTGAAGATTAGCAAACACTAATCTTAAGGGAGAATTGAAATGTGGTTTCAATTCACAATCGATCGTTAAGACTAACATCGCCCACTGCCTCGTTAATTGGAACCTAATGGATCGTACACCACATAAGGATGTTAGTGAAGAAATTATATGAAATGGATAAGCAATTAAATGGTTTAATTGAAGAATGGTCAAAGTTAATTAATTAGTTAATTAATTATACGAAAGGTTCGTATTGGGCTTTTAAGTTAGTTTGGGCTTCGGGGTCCAAAATTGTTTTGGTCCAATAGGCCCATTATGTTTAAGTTGTATGACAACTAAAACAAATATGGGTATTTAGCCCAATAACAAAAGGAGGCCGGCCATAGCAAGGGTATTGGGGATTTTTGCTTAATTGCAAGTTTGCCACTAACCTAAGAGATGAAGTATAAAGTCATCTTTATAGCTTTGTTTCTAATTAAGGGTTTTCTAATAGAAATTGGGTGAAACATTTTCTCTCATTCTTCTACATAGAGGCCGGCCACTTAGAGGATTTTTACTAGCATCTAAAATCTCTCTAAGTCATCTATATCATCTTCACAATATACAACCTTGGTGAAGAGACTTAGAGACATCAAGCTTTTGGTGTTTTGGAGAACAAATCCTTTTTCCTCAAATCATCAAAGGAGCACTAAAGGGAGGAAAACACAAGAAGGATTCAAGGAGCTTGGAGGTGACTTGAAGGCCCTCCACTTGGGTGAATCCCTTGTGTAAACAAGGATGAGCTTCAAGGGTAAAGAATCACTAAATTCTTCTTTCTCTTTAATGTTGTTAAAGAGTTTATTTTGGTTCACAATATACTAGGCTTTGAAAGTCATGGGTTTTATTGAATTGTTTTTGGATGCATGCCTATATTAATGAGTTAATAGTATGCATATGTATTCAAATGTTCATACTTGTTCTTAGCTAGGACAAAATTTTTCCTTCAAGTATGAATAAACTCTTAAGTGTTAGGGAATCTATTGTTTTGATGGGATACGTATTCTACTAAACTATTTTCGACGATCCAATCGTCAAACATATTTGTATATACTTCGAGATCGCATATGCGAAAAATTGCAAAAAACAAACACTCAGAGATTAAGTAAAGGAACAAAATTTTTTCCACGGTTATAAAACGAAAAATCACGATTTAACGGTTATTTTAACTTCGATTTTGATTATTCTTTACAGCTACACTCCTTGACTCTATATGAATACAATGAACGAATTTGATCTTCAATTTAAAATATTTACACTAGTTCATACCACAAAATCTTACGTTATACTTAATGAAAGTATGAATAAACTCTTAAGTGTTAGTGAATCTATTGTTTTGATGGGATACGCATTCTACGAAACTAGTTTCAACGATCCAACCGTCAAACATGTTCATATATACTTCGAGATCGCATACGCCAAAAATTACAAAAAACCAAACATATAGAGATCAAGTAACAGGACAAAACCTTTCAATGGTTATAAAAAGAAAAAACACGATTTAACGGTTATTTTAACTCCGATTTTGATGATTTTTTTACAGCTACACTCCTTCAACCTATGTGAATACAATGAATGAATTCGATCTTCAATTTAAAATATTTACACACAAAATCTTATGTTATACTTAATATGAATAAACTCTTAAGTGTTAGTAAATCTATTGTTCTGATGAGATACGCATTCTATGAAACTAATTTCAACGATCCAACCATCAAACATGATTGTATAACTTCGAGATCGCATACGCCAAAAATTGAAAAAATCAAACATATAGAGATCAAGTAACAGGACAAAACATTTCGACAGTTATAAAAAGAAAAATCACGATTTAACGGTTATTTTAACTCTGATTTTGATGATTTTTTACAGCTACACTCCTTGACCCTATATGAATACAATGAATGAATTCGATCTTCAATTTAAAATATTTACACTAGTGGAGACCACAAAATCTTATGTTATACTTAATGAAAGTATGAATAAACTCTTAAGTGTTAGTGAATCTATTGTTGTGATGGGATACGCATTCTACTAAACTAGTTTCGACGATCCAATCTTCAAACATATTTGTATATACTTCGAGATCGCATATGCGAAAAATTGCAAAAAACAAACACTCAGAGATTAAGTAACGGAACAAAATTTTTCGACGGTTATAAAACGAAAAATCACGATTTAACGGTTATTTTAACTTCGATTTTGATTATTCTTTACAGCTACACTCCTTGACCCTATATGAATACAATGAACGAATTCGATCTTCAATTTCAAATATTTACACTAGTGGATACCACAAAATCTTACGTTATACTTAATGAAAGCATGAATAAACTCTTAAGTGTTAGTGAATCTATTGTTTTGATGGGATACGCATTCTACGAAACTAGTTTCAACGATCCAACCGTCAAACATGTTCATATATACTTCGAGATCGCATACGCCAAAAATTACAAAAAAACAAACATATAGAGATCAAGTAATAGGTCAAAACCTTTCAACGGTTATAAAAAGAAAAAACACGATTTAACGGTTATTTTAACTCCGATTTTGATGATTTTTTACAACTACACTCCTTGAACCTATGTGAATACAATGAATGAATTCGATCTTCAATTTAAAATATTTACACTAGTGGATACCACAAAATCTTATGTTATACTTAATATGAATAAACTCTTAAGTGTTAGTGAATCTATTGTTTTGATGGGATATGCATTCTACAAAACTAGTTTCGACGATCCAACCGTCAAACATGATTGTATATA
Source organism: Malus sylvestris (assembly GCF_916048215.2). Classification (NCBI taxonomy): domain Eukaryota; kingdom Viridiplantae; phylum Streptophyta; class Magnoliopsida; order Rosales; family Rosaceae; genus Malus; species Malus sylvestris. The sequence continues at coordinate 9,485,511 of NC_062269.1, forward strand.
CTTCGAGATCGCATACGCCAAAAATTGAAAAAAACAAACATGTAGAGATCAAGTAACGGGACAAAACCTTTCGACGGTTATAAAAAGAAAAATCACGATGTAACGGTTATTTTAACTCTGATTTTGATGATTTTTTACAGCTGCACTCCTTGACCCTATATGAATACAATGAATGAATTCGATCTTCAATTTAAAATATTTACACTAGTGGATACCACAAAATCTTATGTTATACTTAATGAAATATAAATAAACATGTAAGTGTTAGTGAATCTATTGTGTTGATAGGATACGCATTCTACGAAACTAGCTTCAACGATCCAACTGTCAAACATGTTTGTATATTCTTCGAGATCTCATACGCCAAAAATTGGAAAAAACAAACATTCAGAGATCAAGTCACGGGACAAAACTTTTCGACGGTTATCAAAAGAAATATCACGATTTAACGGTTATTTTAACTTCGATTTTGATGATTCTTTACAGCTACACTCCTTGACCCTATATGAATACAATGAATGAATTCAATATTCAATTTAAAATATTTACACTAGTGGATACCACAAAATCTTATGTTATACTTAATGAAATTATGAATAAACTCTTAAATGTTGTCGAATCTATTTTTTTGATGGGATACGTATTCTACGAAACTAGTTTCAATGATCCAACAATCAAACAATATTGTATATACTTCGAGATTGCATACGCCAAAAATTGAAAAAAACTAACGTATAGAGATCAAGTAATGGGACAAAACCTTTCGACGGTTATAAAAAGAAAAATCACGATTTAACGGTTATTTTAACTTCGATTTTGATGATTTTTTACAGCTACATTCCTTGAACCTATATGAATACAATGAATGAATTCAATTTTCAAGTTAAAATATTTACACTAGTGCATACCACAAAATCTTATGTTATACTTAATGAAAGTATGAATGAACTTTTAATGTTAATGAATCTATTATTTTGATGAGATACGCATTCTACGAAACTAGTTTCAGCGATCCAACTGTCAAACATGTTTGTATATACTTCGAGATCGCATACGCCAAAAATTGTAAAAAACAAACATTCAGAGATCAAGTAACGGGACAAAACTTTGCAACGATTATAAAACGAAAAATCACGATTTAACGATTATTTTAACTCCGATTTTGATGATTGTTTACAGCTACACTCCTTGACCCTATATGAATACAATGAATGAATTCGATCTTCAATTTAAACAAATTACACTAGTGGATACCACAAAATCTTATGTTATACTTAATGAAAGTATGAATAAACTATAATAATTATATATATTAATTTAACAATTTTATATCCCGAAAATCTAAAATAATTATATAATATAATTATATATATATATATATTAAATTATGTGTTTTAATGTTTTGAAGTAATATTTATATGGCAAAGTGTGGTATGTGCAAATTTAAGAAAAAAAAATATTTTTCTTAACGGGTCAATCACTTTACCCGTTAGGTAAAGTGACCCGACCTGTTAAGGACCTGTTAAGATAACAAGTGTGAGACCACACGACCCGTTAAGATAACAGGTGTTACACGAAAACGACACGAACACAACAGACACGACCCGTTTGCCAAGCCTACATGCCCTGCAGAATGAAGATAATTCCCAAGAATCCACTATTTATGGTGTTTAGTCTTCTGAATGATATTGGTCCAACATAGGGTAACATGCATGCAGTTCACCCTTGTCTGGGATCTCAATGAAGGGTGGGGGGTGGGCATTTGAAACCGAAAATTGAAACAGAAACACGAACCAAATCAAACCGCATCGAACAATTTAGCTTTAAGGTTGTGAAACTATTTCGGTTTGAAACTGAACCGCAATGTAAGAAAACGATGTAAAAATGTAAATTTCATTGCATACAAATGATGCATCACAATTCACAAAGCTTAACGTGGCATATAACTCATCACAAATGGATAAGTTATCAATGACATGTAGCACAAATCAACCAAACGAAGCTTAAAAGCATTCCTAAAATTCGGCAAAGGGGAAGAACTCTCCTAAAAATCAGTAAAGGGCCCAAATTTCTCCCAAAACCGGAATGAAAGCTAAAGCATCTTCATAAAACAAGCAAATATTGAAGATTGATCGCAAAATAGGCAAGAAAGCCCTATAAATTTCGGCCAAGTAAGGGAAAGTGGCTAAAATTAAGACACAAAACATGTCTAAATTCTCACATGGATGAATCAAGACACAAATCAAAGCCAAATCCATCCAAAGGCAAGCTAAGTATAAAAATCAAGGTCCTCAGACAAGCATAAAGGTCGACAATTTCTACATTGAAGGGTCGAAATTCTCACAAAAGGAGAACCTCTGCCAAATCTTTGAAGACTAATACACTGCCAAAGCTTTCTTCAAAGAACGTACAACCAAAGCCAAAGCATTCCTTTGAAGAATCAATAAGCACTTGTGCCGATTCCTTCAAGACTTTGTTGCAAGCTTAAAACTTGTAACGACGTTCGATTCAAGATCAAGTCACCAAGACCCTTGAATCAACAAAATCCCACATCAACATCACCTTTGCCACTGGTCATACACAAACCTAGAGGTGAAGATTATCCACGCATTGTTTCAAGCTCAAAACTTAAAGCAATCGTTCAATCGTTCGTCCAATATCAAGTCATCGCAACCTTTGGATCAACAACCTACATATCCACACATCTTTCGGAGATCGAATCAGAGGAAAGTTCTAAACAAAGATTGTAACCCTACAAATTTATCAATACAAATCTACTTTGTACACGTGTTCTCGTTTCATTCGTTAAAGAATTTTTTTTGTTTACAAATTTGGCACGCTCAATGGGACTTCTCTGCCTCTCATCTATGTCTTCAAATCCACAAGAAACACATATGGCATCAAGAAATGATCAAGTTGTTCCCGCAACCAACACAAAGAACAAGAACATCCTTGCCGCAAGTGGTGGCACTTTGGGCGTCACAACCCAAAGCAAGACAAGAGCTCTCTCTACTGTGCTTTCCACCTCTACATCAACTCTGTCGAATGAGCAAAAGCACTCGAGGCACGAGCCCGTGATCACCCTGGCCTTGCTAAGGGCACCAAGGGAAGAAAGCAGCAGCTCGTATCCTATAGCCATACAAGTCATGACTACTGGTGCGACTTTAATCGAAGAGCAGCTAGCACAAATGAACGAAACAATCGCAAGGTTGACAAGTACCGGGGAGGAAAAATACTTGTAGATTGCTACACTCATCAATCGTCTGGAGGCACAGCATGACGAGAAAGCTAACTCGAAGGTTGATCCACCAAAGGATGAAACTGACGAAAATGAGGAGCCTCTGATGGAAAAAAGCTAAGGATAAGCTAGAGGTGGACCGAGCTACGACGCTCATGAGATCTCTCTCTATCCAATAGCTGCAATATATGATCATAAGCATGATCAAAACGCAATATGAAGGAAGCTCGCATGATTCCATGATGTACTCAAATCCATACTCTAAAAGGATTGACGCCTTGAGGATGCCAAGGGGTTATCAGCCACCCAAACTCATGCAATTTGATGGAAAGGGTAATCCTAAACAACATATTGCCCATTTCATTGAAACCTGCAACAATGCTAGGACGAAGGGAGACTACCTCATCAAGCAGTTTGCACGCTCACTAAAAGGTAATGCCTTTGACTGGTACACCAACCTCGAGCTTGAGTCTATCAATAACTGAGACCAACTTGAAAGGGAATTCCTCAACCACTTCTACAACTGTTACACCTCACCCCCATTTTATTTAAAAATGATTTTTAGTTTTTAATTGGTGAGCCCAAGGGGCCCACCTCTAATTTTTTTATCCCCCGAGTCTCTCTTATATTTTCCCTCTCAGTCATCTCTTTCTTCCCTTTCCCCGTGCTCTATCTCTCTCTCTCTTTAAACACTCTCTTTTACCCCTCCGGCGCCGAGAAGGAAACCACCATCACCCATGCCATTTTCAACCAAACTAAAACTCAAAAATTTGAACCTTAAACCTTAGGGACATGGCGAATCCACTTGCAGCCTTGCATGTGTCATCAAAGCACCTCTATGTGCTCTACCATTAACGCAGAGAGCTTGAACTCTCTCGAACTCCATCTCAGGTATGGTTTAATCCCTCTCTTGATTAGTATGGGTTATAATCTAGTCTGTGATGCGTGTTTATGTCGAAAATCTAAGGGTTTAAACCTTGTTTTGAATATGTGCATGCATGCCACCCCTAGCGAAGAATTTCGACGAATGCCTTTGAGTTTGAAGAAGGGTGATGATTGCCTTGTTTGGTTTTAGCTCAATTTTGGCTTTTGTTGTGTGCTTGGGCTAACCTAAGCTTGAAATCGTGGGACTAACTTTCTGCATGCACCCATACTCCCTGTCTCAGTCTCCGACGGTGACACTCGAGCGTTTTTCGACGAGTTCGAAGGTGTGGATACTCGAACTCCTTTGAATACTATCCCTGGTAATTAATTACCTTGCTGTTTGTTGGCAGTGCCGTGTGTGTGTGTGTGTGTGTAGTGCAGTGTATGTGTGGTATGAGCTCCGATGTGTGTGTGTGTGTGGGTGTGCCCGTATGAGTGTGTGTGTGTTGTTGTGTATGGGTGTGTGGATGTACAGTGTGTGTGTGTGTGTGTGTGTGTGTGTGTGTGTGTGTGTGTGTGTGTCCGTGTGGGTGTGTGCATGTATGGTGAGTGCGTGTGAGTGTGTGTGGTGCACGGGTGTATGTGTGTGTTGTGTAGTGCGTGTGTGTGGGTGTGCGTGTGTGTACTGTGTGTGCGTATATGAGTGCATGTGTGCATATGTGTATGTGCTGGCGTGTGTGTATGTGTGTTGTGTGGGTTTGGGCTCAAGCCCAAACCACCCCTTTTGTTCCTAAACTATTCAAACCCAAAACCTAATAAGTCCTAACCCTATTTAACCTAAACCTAAACCCTAATCCGGATCCAAACCCAAGACCCATTTCCATTTCTTGAAATTCTATAGTTGGGTAGTTTGATAAATTGTACATTTTTGTGCTTAGGTGAAGTTGCTAGTGGGGATTTCCTTAATCCTTTTCCGCACAACTCTGCTGCTACGGAGTATCTGTGAGTGGACCCCTTCTAAAATTTGCATAATTTTATAGTTTATTTGCATAAATGAAATGCATGCCTTACACATTTATGAACTGATTTTATGTTAAGCATGTTTACTGAAATATTCATTATCGTTTCGTTATTTTGTAAGGAATTAATTGTTGGCCTATATTGAACTATATTTTAATATATCGTATTTTTTTTTATAAGAACCATGAACTGGTAGACTATCTGATGGATGACGATAGGATGCTAGAACATGTTTTAGAAAAACCTCTTTATAGTATAGACGATGAATGACTTTATACTATGAAGTGGTTATTTATGAGAGGCAGAACTATTTGTGCATATCTAGTGGACACTATGCCGCCTGGGGCGAAGATCTGGTGTTGGCAGATAGGCCAGGAGAAATAATCTCTAGCTACGGGCTGAGGGACACGGAGCAGGCATTGGGCTGGGAGTTGGCAATCTCTGGCTACAGGCGTAGAGACCACGGTGCTGGCATAAGGCTGGGAGTTATATTTATTCAGTGATTTTATTGGTAGTACACCACGCTTACGAGACGATATGTGAGACGATTGATATTTTAATTTCCGCAATGTTTTTCCGCGATATGTCTTTTGAGATGTTTTTGGCATGCTAGGGTTTTCAGTAAACTTATTACTTATTATACTAGTAGTTTTCTTTATATAAACTGTGGGGGTTAGTATCTTCATAAATGTTTTATTATTATTGTATATATGAACTTGGTCCACTCACCTTTGTTTTTCGCCCCCATTCAGGTCTTAGAAACGAGGACTACGACACAACGTACGAGGCATTCCCCTACCAGTAGCAGTTTATCACTCACTTGGGTGATATCTTGTAATGATCTTTCCTTTTGTGATCTTGAATTAGAACGTATTCTATGCACTATAGACATTTCCTTAAACTTTGCTTATTACCTTTAGATTCGAATGATTATTCATGAATATTTCCTCCTAATCATTACTCTTGTAGTCAATAAATGGCTTTCGTCACCCTCGGGTGTCGGCCAGCACGTGCCTATCTGGGTATTCAGGGAATATCAGGGTTGGGACGTGTCCGATTGGTATCAAAGCATGGTTAAGGTTTCTTTCCACCAATTTGGTAAATTTCAGCCTTTCTAAATCTTGTTGTCCTTGTCAGATCATGGCTAATCCTGGTGGGAATGTGCCTCGACGACCTCGTTCTTCTATAATGGGGGGAATGCAGTAGTTTACCTCTACATTAATGAATCGCTAGTAGTCATGAAGTTACTAAGTTGAAATCTGTGGGAAATTGTGAGGAGGCTGAGCAGTGGTTAGAGAAAATGGAGTATACTCTGGTGGCTATGAAGTGTCCACTAAATGAGTGGGCAAACACTGTAGGTTTTTTCATTCAGGGTGATGCTATGAGTTGGTGGAAATCAGCGAAGGAATCTCGTCCACCTGGTTCTTGGATAACATAGGCTGCCTTTAGGAAACGTTTTATTACTTACTTTCTAAGCCCCAGTTACAGATTGAGGAAGAGGCATGAGTATTTAGAGTTCCGACAGGGTGACCTCAGCATCACAGAATTTGACAGTACCTTCAGGCACTTGGCTAGGCATCATGATGGGACTTATGATAATCCATAAGCACAGATGGATTAGGCGATGCTTGCACTGAACCAAGAGTACCGTACACTAGTAGTTGCTCAGAGACCTAGAACTTATGAAGAAGTAATCAAGATAAGTTTGAATATAGAACAGTCTAAGTGGAATACAGAGATGCAGGATCAACCTCAGATTTGGAGCCAGCCCCAGAGACAGAATAGACAGCGGAATCAGAATCAGAGGAGTTGGAATTTCCAGTCATGGAGTACCAGAGAATCAGTGGGGCCCTCCAGTTCTGTAGGTCCCAAACATTCCTTTTCCTTTAAATGATTAGGTCGGGGTTCAGGGTCGTCCAGTGAAAGCTCAGGCAACGAGTCGACAAGACGATCTTTCGGTCATTTCACTCCGAGTTATCCGGTTTGTAATCAATGTGGGTTACGTCATTGAGGGAGTTGTGGGATAACTGCTGTAGTTTGTCACAGGTGTGGTGGCACTGGGCATTTTGTTCGTGATTGTCCTTCAGCGCCATCACATGGTGATTTTGCCTCTGGCTCAGGCTATCAGACCGTTCAGAATTATGGCAGTCGACAGAGTTATGATGGCAGTGGCAGTAGTAGTCGGAGTTATGGTAGCAGTACTAATCAGAACAACGAGGGTAACAGAGGTCTGCAGTTTGGTGGTAGAGGTAGCCAAAATTTTAGAGGAAATGACAGCCGGAGTGCTCAATTTTCTACCCAACAACAGGCTGGAACATCTTCTGGTAACATTAATCAGGGGAATAAAGCATGACATGGTTCCAGAGGCCATGGCAGTTGGAACAATAATGCGGGGTATCGGGTTCATGGACATATGAACTCCATGACTCAGCAGTAGGTTGATTAGAATCCTCGAGTTATCACCGGTACGTTACCTGCCTATAATACTTAGGCTAGAGTTTTAATTGATCCGGGTGCTACATAGTCTTTTGTTTCTTCATCTTTTGCTCAGGTTATACCTTTTCAACCTCAGCCACTAGGTTTTGATATGCTGATTCAAATGCCATGTGGTGAATTGTTTTGTGCTCAATGGCAATATCGGAATTGTCCAATTATTGTGGAAGGGGAAAACTTAGAGATTAATTTAATTCCTTTTAAACTAGCGAAGTTTGACGTCATTCTGGGAATGGATTGGCTATCTAAGCACCGAGCGAATGTCGCATGTCGGGAGAAAATTGTGACGTTTAATCGGCTAGGACTTCCATTAGTTACATTTATGGATGAGCGACTTGTCCTCCCCAATAGTATTATTTCAGCCATTCGAGCAACTAGGTTGTTGAATAAGGGTTGTGTGGGGGGTTTTTAGCCCACGTAGTTGTGAAGGATGAACCTTCTTTAGGTCCAGAAGAGGTGCCAGTTGTAAGGAACTTCATCGATGTGTTTCCTGATGATTTACCGGGATTGCCACCTGCGAGGGAAATTGAGTTTACTATCGATTTACTCCCAGGTACAAATCTTATTTCCTTGGCACCTTACCAAATGGCACCAGCGGAGTTGAGAGAATTGAAGATCCAACTCCAGGAATTGGTAGACAAAGGTTATATCCAGCCGAGTACATCCCCGTAGGGAGCTCATGTTCTTTTTGTTAGAAAGAATGATGGATCAATGAGATTCTGTATCGATTATAGACAACTGAATCAGGTGACGGTAAAGAATCGTTACCCTCTGCCTCGGATCGATGATTTGTTTGATCAATTAAAAGGTGCTCAGGTATTTTCCAAAATTGATCTTCGATTGGGTTACCATCAATTGAGGATTCGTGAGGATGATGTCCCGAAAACAGCTTTCCGTATGAGGTATGTGCATTATGCATTTTGTGTCATGCCTTTTGGATTGACAAATGCACCTGCAACACTTATGGATTTGATGAACAGAGTCTTTAGACCGTATCTGGATTGGTTTATGATTGTGTTCATTGATGACATTCTAGTTTATTCTAGAAGTGTTAATGAGCACAATAAGCATTTAAGACTAGTGCCAGAATGACTGAGGGACAACCAACTTTATGCCAAGTTCAGTAAGTGCCAGTTTTGGTTAACTCAGGTCGATTTTCTTGGACATATAGTTTCTGCTGAAGGAATTAGTATGGATCCCCAAAAGGTGTCAGCAGTGTCTAACTGGGAACAACCGAAGAATGTCACCGAAGTGAGAAGTTTCCTGGGTTTGGTAGGGTATTATCGAAGATTTATTCAGAATTTTTCTACAATTGCTCTGCCTCTTACTCAATTGACTTGTAAAGGTGTCCAGTTTGTGTGGGATAAAAATTGTGAACAAAGTTTTCAGGAGCTTAATCGACGTCTCACTCAAGCCCCTGTTCTCGCTCTTCTAGATGACAGTGGTGAATTTAAGGTGTATACTGATGCTTCTCTATCAGGTTTTGGGTGTGTACTGATGTAGCATGGAAACGTTATCACCTACGCTTCCAAACAACTCAAAACCCATGAAAGAAATTATCCCACTCATGATTTGGAGTTAGGAGCAGTGATTTTTCACTTTGAAGATTTGGAGGCACTACTTATATGGAGAGAAATGTTGTATTTTTATGGATCATAAGAGTCTTAAGTATGTGTTCATCAAGAAGGAGCTGAATTTGAGATAGAGAAGGTTGATGGAGCTTATAAGTGATTATGACTGTTCGATTGAGTACCACCCTGGGCATGCTAATGCCGTGGTTGATGCTCTTAGTCGGAAACATCACGAGCAGCTTGCATCACTTCAAGTTGTACACGTTCCATTACTATTTTCTCTTCGGGAAACTGATGTTAATTTGGAACCAGGTGAGCACGGAGCTTGGCTAACGCATTTTTAGGTTAGACTTATCTTTGTAAACATGGTTGTTGAAAAAAAAAAAAAAAAAAGCCCACCGCATCCAAGTGCCATGCATGTGTTGAATGCTTCCAGATCCCATGCATGCATTAAAAAAATAATAATAGAAAAAGAGGAAAAAGAAGAGGACCACCCACGTGAAGTCTTAAACTTGGAAATCCAAGTCGACAAAGAAGAAAACGGGAACAAAAAATAAATAATATATATATATATATATATATATATCAAGGGAGAAAAGAAAACACATGTTTCTTCCTACAAAAAGGCAGAAAACGTGGAGCAAAACTCCCCATCTTCTGCAAAACGTGGAAAGTTTTCTGCAAGATGTGGAAGGTTTTTCGTAGAGACGTGGGAGGTTACACAGTCAGTGGGAGAGGGTGGTGAAAAATATGGCCTCTATCTCCCCCACGTAAAGGCTCCAGAGGCTTCCTATGATGCTTATAAATAGGCATCAGTCGCAGTGGAAATGGGGGGGAAACGGAAACAAGAGAGGAGACGCTGCAGAAATTGAGAAGCACAGAGAAGACAACAGAGAGGCAAAGTAAGAGAGCAAAGGCACAACAAAGGAAAAGAAAGAAGAAGAAGAAATCAAGAGCTACACGCAAGAACAAAGGGCAGGAAAAGCTACAAAACATTTGAAGGTATAAAGCCATCTCATTTAATTTTTTTGGGTTATTTCCTTCTTCTGCTTTGTAGGAAGAAAAGAAGCACTTTGCTTCTTCAACTTTTCCCACTCGCCCGCATTCTCGAGTTGCAGTCCAACAAAGCCAACGTAATCACCACTTCCGCTCCCCGCTGCTGCAGTTTAATCACATGAATTTCTTCTGGGTCTAAACCACCCCGTGAAATTCCGATCAAATCCAAGAGCTCCGCTCCGTGCCGCTGCAGTTTAAATCCCATGAATTTCTTCAGGGTCTAAACCACCCTGTTAAGTTCCAATCAAATCTTAGTGATCTGCCACCGCCACACCAACACCTCTGAAGCACTACAACTTTTCTAAGCTGCTCAAACGTGCCAAGGAAAATATGGCATCAAGGCTGACGATGGTAGCAACACCATTGTGATCAAGCCCCTAGAGTTGCAGAGCCTCGAAGGCAGCCACAGGATCCTATTTGGAAAAGCCACAGGATCCTATTTTGGAAAAGAAGTCACACCAAAAAAAAAGAGAATGATGCTTTCATCAAAAAAAAAAAAACAACAAAGAAACCCGTCGCAGCCGTCGAGTGAAGAAGAAAAAAAGAAAAAAGGTTGCTGACGATGAGAGGAAAGGGTAGCAAAGTTCCATTCGAACTTGGAAAGTTTAATTCACAAAAAATGGGAGAATAAGGCTTGCTATGGACTTCCTTTGAGAAGACATTCTCGTGAAAGAAAAAAGGGGAAGGCCATGGGATCCTAACCTTTCTCAAAATTTATTGTGCAAGGCATTACAAAAGAAGGAAATGTTGCTGCCGCTTCATCCTTCGAAAAATGTTCCAGGAAAAAGAAGATAGTTTTATTCATCATGTAAAGTGTTGCAGCAAGCTTCTAGGTGGAAAAGTAAAAAAACAAAGATGTTTTCCTACTATTAGAAAAGTCCTGACAAAGGTACACTTACAATAAAGAGGCTATTGGCTCTACAAAGAAACAAGACAAAAATATGGGCAAGTGTGCTGGGGGGAAATCAAAGCTCCCTAATCCTTTCACGTGATGAAGAGCAAAACAAGTTGGGAATCCATGCAGGTGGTTCTCTAGAAAAAGGGACAAGTTTGCTACAGAACAAAAATTTGCCTAAGAACAATTGATATAGGATTTGAGCCCCACCAAAGGAAAGTTGCGGCAAAGAGAAGAAAAAATAAAAAGAAGGGGTGGATAAAGCTTCCTGAAAATCACGAACACAAGTGGGAAGTTGTGAAAACTTAAAAGCATGAAAAAAGTAAAGCTTGTTTTGTGAAGGTTTGAAAATTCAAAGTAGGTTCAAAAGAAAAGTATGCATCTCACGTGGGGAAGAAGTGTGGTTATTGAAATTGGAAGACAAGTCCTATTGGAACTTGGAAAGCTCCGAAGCCACATCAAAATTCAAATGGCATGAAGTCACACCAAATCCAAACAAAGTAACAAATTTTTAACGAACTACGCCGGTTTGATTCCGTTAAGGATACGTAGGCAGTCTAATATCAAGTTTTTAGACGCAACCGCGAAACCGAAACGAATCCCTGGTTTATATAAACTAAATTCACTCCTGTTAACAAATACCAAAATGGCATGAAGCCGAAGAAAAGTTTCAAAGGGCACGAAGCCGTATCAAGTGTCAAAATGGCACGAAGCCGAAGAAAAGTCTCAAATGGCACGAAGCCGTATCAAGTATCAAATGACACAAAGCTGCAACAAGTCTAAAAAACCACGAAGTTACATATAGCTCCAATGGTTTAAAGTCCTTGCCCACATGAGCTAAAACTGCACAAGGCATTAAAGCTCCAACGGCTTAAAGTCCTCGCCTGCATGAGCTAAAAACTGCACAAGGCATCAGTTGCTCCTTGCCCGCATGAGCTAAAACTGCACAAGGCATTAAACTCCAACAAATACACCAAGGAACTACGAGTGACTTGATCCCTCAAGAGGGTACGTAGGCAATCTAGGATTCGACCTAGATGCAGTCACAAAATCAAACAAGCACCAAAATCCTCAAGTTACATTTTATTCGAAATGGAATCAAAGGGTATTTCTTTCCCAAAAGGAAGGTTGTAATTAATAGGCGCGTAGCCTAGAATGGGTCGAACTTGAATTAATAAAACCCTTTTCGGAAAATTGAACGAGGGTGAAATTGTGTCGAGTGAATTTTTTGTTTACATATTATGTACAATTTTTGCTCAACAATGGTCAAAGAAGCTCAGGAACTTGATCCGGAATGTGTCGAATTAAAGGAACAAGTGTTGAAGGGGGATAATGAGAAATTCATCATTTGTAGGGATGGAACTTTATTGAAAGGGAACCGTTTGTTCATGCCTAAAGATAATGAAGCTGTTAAAAAGGAAATTCTTGATGAGGCTCATACTTCAGCTTATGCTATGCATCCAGGAAATACTAAATTGTATCGCACCATTTATCCTTTCTATTACCAGGAAGGGATGAAACGGGACGTAGCGGAGTATGTGAGTAGATGTTTAATCTGCCAACAGGTTAAAGCAGACAGACAAAGACCTGGAGGACTGATGCATAATCTTCCGATACCAGTTTGGAAGTGGGAGGATATCACTATGGACTTTGTGTACAGATTTCCTAGAACACCGTCAAGGTACGATGGTATTTGGGTAATTGTCGATCGGCTTACCAAGACCGCTCATTTCTTACCAGTTCGACAGACCTACTGATGTGAAAATTATGTTGACACTCAAATTAACCCTCTTTTTATCAATTGTAGCAAGTATGTAAGTAGGGATCGTTCTAGGCCGGGGATTAGGAGGGATTGCAAAATCACTTGGAATTGACTCAACTACGTAAAAACAAGTTTGAAACACTAAACTAGACTCAAAGAATGCAAAACTAAACTTTAAAACACCAAAACAAACCAAAAGACTCAAAACAGCAAATAAACACTCAAAACTGCCTTAAAACCACTTTCTGGGCAGTTTTGGACACTAGGGAAGAATTTGGACGAAAATTGGTTTAAACTTGACTCAAGACACCTAAAAACACAAACTAAATGGGTTTCTAACTAATATGACACTTAAAACTAAAGGGGAATTGATTTTGGACGAATTTTGAAAACAAAACAAACTTTGTAAATTGAAAAGACTCTAAAACGAGTTTGGTTGATTTGAATGGATGGAAGGGTAGCTAAGGGGTTCATCTCCACACATGTCACACTTGCATATAAAACGATCTCTAATTGCTTTTCAATAAACCATGAATTCCCAACGCCCCAAGTTAATTAGGTCCGCTTAAATTAACCTTCAGATTTTCCTAATGTTATTGAATTGGATGATTGCATACGACAACCCAAAGCATTCCCCACAAGTCCCCTACATGATTGCATAATAGAGATACAAGCAAGAATCATTAAGTTCTATGAAAACCATAAGCATTGACGAAGCACTTGTTACTATGATTGCATGAAACTTATGCCAAGAATTTACTTAACACGATTGTGATCAACAACCTTTACTACTTGTGAATATAAGTTCATAACGATTAGGTGAAATTCCCTTATATCCTAGCATCAAATTCATGCATGCAAACTAAGTGTCGACCCTCAATCAACATACAAGAATAAGTTTTAATTCACATAGATAAGCAAATTGAAATCACAACTTATGAAACGCAATTAAAAGTAATCAAATCATATAGCAAGCATAATCATGGTTTCGAATCCCCCCCTAGCCAAGGGGGGTTTAGTTCCTCATACTCGCAAATAAACAAAGATAAATAAATTTAAACATTAAAACAAAGATAGAAAACACCTAGAAACGCTCCACAATCCAAGCTCCTTGAATGGCATGCATGGCTCCAAGTTGTCTTCCTTCTTCTCCTTGCAAACTCACGGCACACAAGGTATGTTTGGGTGAATGGTGTAGTGAAAATATGGTAGAGGATGGTGACTAAATGGTGCAGCAAAGGATGGTATTTATAGGCTGAAATTCGCAGCCCCTATGTAGCAAAGGAAAAGGATTTAAAAGCCTAATTTGTATAGGATAATAACACACAATCCTTGAAGGAAAAGGCTAAGGCTTTTAGAAACCAAGGGGGAAAGGAATAATCAGGTTTCTAGAAGTTCTAGAAAGGTTTGGGGCGTCACTTTTGTAGGACAAGGGATAAGGCCTTCTAGAAAGGTTGTTTTGTGGCTGATTTCTAGAAAAAACAAGGGATAAGGTGTGGCACCTTTGTAGGAGTGGATAAGGGCTTCTAGAAACCAATTTTAATGTGTCCTAATCTGAAAATAAATCCCCCATGCAGCTGGAATTAAATAAGATAGGATTAGGATAGGATAAGATAAGATAGGATTGGATAGGATAGGGTTTGGATAATGTTTTGGATAAGGTTTCTTCACTTGAGCTGATTCTTTGGCTTCAACTTCCCTTCTTCAAGTAGGAAACCTTGTTTGAGTAGGAAACTTCAATCTTCTAGGAATCCAACTTCAACTAGGAATCCATCTTCAACTAGGATTTCATCTTCAATTAAGCACTTTCCCACTTCAATTAGGAATCTTTGTATCTTCAATTCTTCAACTTCAAAACACATTCCTAGCTTCATCAATCCTTCAAATTCGTCCATCCCTTGTGCTTCATGTGCATGAACTCCATTCTAGCCCAATTTTGCTCCAAAATGCTCCAAATTGCATCCTTTTGCTCACTTTGTCTCTAAAACCTGAAAACACATCAAAATAGCTTAAAAGACTAATTTAACTAAGAAAACACAACATAAATGCATAAGAACTAGCTAACTAAGGCGCATAAATATGCTCCTATCAAATTCCCCCACACTTAGCTTTTGCTAGTCCTCGAGCAAAACAACGAAACAAAACATGACCTAAACCTTCAACAATCGCCTCAGGGATTTCCAATGGTACATGACATATTAAAAATCATCATTCCCATAGATTTTAGTCATCTTCACACTTAAGCACATACTTAATCATAGTCACCACGTACTAGTTCACATATAACCATTTAAAACATGATTTTGAATGTAGTAACATGCCTTAGAGAATTTGCTCAAGTCCTTACTAGATATGCACTCAATTTTCACACAGATTTTCTAACTCCACACCCTATACTAGTTATATGTGAGAAGATTGATGTAAATATGAAAACGAACGCTCACATATATGTATAACAAAGAAAGCATTTTCGGGAGTTAATAAGCATTTAGATATGATCTCATGAATGGAATGCTACTACTTAGATGCGAGAACCAGGGATATCATATGCTCATACCAATTCCAAACTCCACATATTGAAACACATAACAATCAAGATAGAAGCAAAGGGTTGTAACGGGGCTAAGGTATTGGCTAACAAAGAAAGGTAACGATAAACAAACATTCTTAAAGAATAATAAGATAAGTAATGAAATTGACACTTAGAATTCACTTTTGCATGCAAAAATCGATTTTGAAACACAAGGGGAAGACTCATGCAACACTTAGGGTCAAATTCAATGTTTTGGACCCTTGCTTCAACAACCAACAACTTAGAGCTCATTTTATGCTCTTTCAACTCCTTTTCATACTTTTCACACTTTTCTCTTTTTTTCTTTCTTTTTCTACGAATTTTCTTTTTTTTTTTTTCTTTTGTTTTTCTTTGTCTAACCCGTGCTCTCCTTACTCTTTTGGCACACAAACTTTCCCTTCCCCCACACTTAGTTTTCTGCACACATTGATCAAAAGGTATTTCCTCTAAGTCATGCTTTATTATCCTTTAAGAACAAGGGTATGGATAGTCCTACTCTAGGCTATGTACGGATAATGTGGCTAACAACAAAAATAGGCTAAATAAGGCTCAAAGGGGTTAATCCTACAAAAACAAATGCATGGGTTGAAGGCTTTTTGGCTCTGGTGATAACTACTAAACAACTTCATCTTGTTATATGTTATGCACTCAATTTTAAGTTTTGAATGAAATGGGTATGAGTTCTAATATTTGGATCTATAATGATGACACGCCTTCTAAGTAGCAACCAAGCAAAGAATGATGAGATCATGCAACGACTTTAGAAAACAACAAATTCAAAGATTATTAACTCTCCAAAGAATGTTTAGGCTCAAGTCTCACAGGGTTGTAGCATTAGTTTGAGTTCCTTCCTTCAAGCATGTTACAAAAACTGATTTTTTCCTTTGTGATTACATGTGAATTCGTAAACAACAACGATGACCAAGCATAAACAAAAGAGCATATCAAACTTCCATCCATGTTTGTAACTTTCTTTAACGGTCATGCAATTAAAAACCAAATCCTCATCATTGTGTTGGAAGGTACTCTAAGACACAAACACACAAAAACAACTTTTAAAACGACTCTTTTTGGGTTTTTTCAAAACTTTTTCTATTTTTGTCTTGAATTTTCGGATTTTCTGGTAAAGCCACATAAAAACACATCAAAACTTTCTAAAAACACTTAAAAACAATGAAAAACAAGTCTATAAGTAAAGGGTGATAAAATCCCACGAATTTGCATCAAAAACACTTATTTACCCCCCCACACTTAAATCAAACATTGTCCTCAATGTTTCAAGCATAAACTCACACAAAACACAAAGAAACACACAAACAGCAAGTTAAAAACAAAACTGGCAGATTAGAAACAAGCAACAAAGTGAAGGGTTTTAGAAACTCAAATCTGGTTGTTAGAGCAATTCCTAGGTCCCACGGCATTGTCCTCAATCTTCCTTATTTGAATGCTTCTCTTTAAGCTCCCCTAGGTCCCACGACATGGATTTGATCTTTGAATGGACGATGATACTTGAAATGAACCGGCATTGGTTTAGATTCTAGTGTAGGTACCTGATTCATCAAAATCAGCAAGTTAGTATAAAATGTAATGGAAATTGGAGAAGATGACTTACTTGCTTTGTCCGACAAGAACTCAATGACAAACACCACTCCTTTGAAAGTTTCAGGGATATTGGACTTGGCCAGATTTACTATGATGGTTGTGACTTGTCCAATGTCATCAAATTCAACTTCTTTGGGCTTTGTTGTTTCAAATTTGTCCTCTTTGATGAAGTCTTGACATTTTTTAGCCACTACTTTCTCTTGAATCATTCTTCTTGGGAAACAAAGGCCTTTGAAATATTCAACACGATCTAGAACTTGCTTTGTTGCACCCAGAATTGTAATATCCTTTTGCACCTTTGGAAGAGCTTCCACAATGTCTTTTTCACTCTCTTCTTGCTTGGGAATCAAAAACCTGCTAGGAAAAGGGACATTGGGAGGAATAACATTAGAATGAAATGAAATTGGGACGTCCTTACTTGTGGTGGGTGGGTTAGAAGGCTTAGGGGGTTGCGGCAAGGGTTGTTCTACCCTTGCCGTGTGTATGTCTTCTTCCTCCTCCTCAATCAGCAGCTCCTCATCCACTTCTAGGCAATGTTTGGACGTTTTTAGGTCAGCTCCAACCTCCATAGCACTTCCCAAAGTGATAGCATCATGGATTTCAAAATCTTCATTCGAATTTCCAATAGTTGAGTTGGAGACTTCAGTTTGCTCTTGAATTTGTGCCATGAACTCCATAATCTGCCCAATATGCTTCTCCAATTCACCCGTCTTCTTGGTTTGAATTGGCATCTCTTTGTTTCGATTTTCTACTTCCTGGTACAAAGAGGTGAGTAACTTATTAAACATATCATTATCCAAAGACGTACCTGAATTGAATTGGGCAAATTGTTGTGATGGATGTGATAGTTCATATGGCCAATGATAGAACTCCTCTTCTTGCTGCCAATATCCACCTTGTTGAGCCTCCTTGGCTTGATTTTGTGAGCCCTGCAACAAAGAATTTAATTCATTAAGAATTTGATTATAATCTATTGACGAACCTAAATTTGATTGAGCATATTGTATATGAGGTTGTGGTGGCTGCATAGGTCTTGAATAGAACTCTTCATATGGCTGCCAATATGCTTTGTGTTGAACTTGTTGAGCTTCCCACCACATAGAGTTTGAATGATCACTCCAATTGCTTTGTGGATATAGATTGGCTTGGTATCCTTGCCTATAAGACGCACCAAATGCAGGGACACTTTGCATTGTGGTCCTTTCGGCAATCTGTGACAATTGAGAAGTAAGATTTGCTAATTGAGCTTGAATACTAGCAAAATCCATGTCTTACTTCTCTAGTACCTAAAATCAAAGAAAGAGAACTAAATCAAATATCAAAAGTAACACAAAACAAGGAAAACAAAACTAAGTCACAAACTAAAACAGAAACAAACTAAACAAAAAGAAAAGAACCAAGGGATTAGCAAAGTTGCTAATCCCCGGCAACGGCGCCAAAATTTGATGTGAAAATTATGTTGACACTCAAATTAACCCTCTTTTTATCAATTGTAGCAAGTATGTAAGTAGGGATCGTTCTAGGCCGGGGATTAGGAGGGATTGCAAAATCACTTGGAATTGACTCAACTACGTAAAAACAAGTTTGAAACACTAAACTAGACTCAAAGAATGCAAAACTAAACTTTAAAACACCAAAACAAACCAAAAGACTCAAAACAGCAAATAAACACTCAAAACTGCCTTAAAACCACTTTCTGGGCAGTTTTGGACACTAGGGAAGAATTTGGACGAAAATTGGTTTAAACTTGACTCAAGACACCTAAAAACACAAACTAAATGGGTTTCTAACTAATATGACACTTAAAACTAAAGGGGAATTGATTTTGGACGAATTTTGAAAACAAAACAAACTTTGTAAATTGAAAAGACTCTAAAACGAGTTTGGTTGATTTGAATGGATGGAAGGGTAGCTAAGGGGTTCATCTCCACACATGTCACACTTGCATATAAAACGATCTCTAATTGCTTTTCAATAAACCATGAATTCCCAACGCCCCAAGTTAATTAGGTCCGCTTAAATTAACCTTCAGATTTTCCTAATGTTATTGAATTGGATGATTGCATACGACAACCCAAAGCATTCCCCACAAGTCCCCTACATGATTGCATAATAGAGATACAAGCAAGAATCATTAAGTTCTATGAAAACCATAAGCATTGACGAAGCACTTGTTACTATGATTGCATGAAACTTATGCCAAGAATTTACTTAACACGATTGTGATCAACAACCTTTACTACTTGTGAATATAAGTTCATAACGATTAGGTGAAATTCCCTTATATCCTAGCATCAAATTCATGCATGCAAACTAAGTGTCGACCCTCAATCAACATACAAGAATAAGTTTTAATTCACATAGATAAGCAAATTGAAATCACAACTTATGAAACGCAATTAAAAGTAATCAAATCATATAGCAAGCATAATCATGGTTTCGAATCCCCCCCTAGCCAAGGGGGGTTTAGTTCCTCATACTCGCAAATAAACAAAGATAAATAAATTTAAACATTAAAACAAAGATAGAAAACACCTAGAAACGCTCCACAATCCAAGCTCCTTGAATGGCATGCATGGCTCCAAGTTGTCTTCCTTCTTCTCCTTGCAAACTCACGGCACACAAGGTATGTTTGGGTGAATGGTGTAGTGAAAATATGGTAGAGGATGGTGACTAAATGGTGCAGCAAAGGATGGTATTTATAGGCTGAAATTCGCAGCCCCTATGTAGCAAAGGAAAAGGATTTAAAAGCCTAATTTGTATAGGATAATAACACACAATCCTTGAAGGAAAAGGCTAAGGCTTTTAGAAACCAAGGGGGAAAGGAATAATCAGGTTTCTAGAAGTTCTAGAAAGGTTTGGGGCGTCACTTTTGTAGGACAAGGGATAAGGCCTTCTAGAAAGGTTGTTTTGTGGCTGATTTCTAGAAAAAACAAGGGATAAGGTGTGGCACCTTTGTAGGAGTGGATAAGGGCTTCTAGAAACCAATTTTAATGTGTCCTAATCTGAAAATAAATCCCCCATGCAGCTGGAATTAAATAAGATAGGATTAGGATAGGATAAGATAAGATAGGATTGGATAGGATAGGGTTTGGATAATGTTTTGGATAAGGTTTCTTCACTTGAGCTGATTCTTTGGCTTCAACTTCCCTTCTTCAAGTAGGAAACCTTGTTTGAGTAGGAAACTTCAATCTTCTAGGAATCCAACTTCAACTAGGAATCCATCTTCAACTAGGATTTCATCTTCAATTAAGCACTTTCCCACTTCAATTAGGAATCTTTGTATCTTCAATTCTTCAACTTCAAAACACATTCCTAGCTTCATCAATCCTTCAAATTCGTCCATCCCTTGTGCTTCATGTGCATGAACTCCATTCTAGCCCAATTTTGCTCCAAAATGCTCCAAATTGCATCCTTTTGCTCACTTTGTCTCTAAAACCTGAAAACACATCAAAATAGCTTAAAAGACTAATTTAACTAAGAAAACACAACATAAATGCATAAGAACTAGCTAACTAAGGCGCATAAATATGCTCCTATCACCTACTTGTTGGAGAAATTAGCGAAATTATTCGTCTATAATATTGTTCGTCTTCATGGTGTACCCTTTTCCATTATGTCAGACAGAGATCCCAGATTTACTTCCAGGTTTTAGAAAGCCTTTAATGCCGCTATGGGTACTCAATTACTGTTTAGCACTGCTTATCATCCACAAACTGATGATCAGTCTGAGCGGACGATTCAAACTTTAGAAGACATGTTGAGAGTGTCAATGTTACAGTGGAAAGGTAGCTGGGATAACTATTTGTCGTTGGTGGAGTTTGCTTACAATAATAGTTATCACTCGAATATTGGTATGGCGCATTTTAAAGCACTTTACGGGAAGGTGTGTAAGATGCCATTATGTTGGACATAGGTAGGAGAAAGGTCGTTGGTGGGACCAGAGATTATGGATACCACCAACGTTAATATCCAACTAATTAAGGTGAATTTGAAAACAGCACAAGACCGACAGAAAAGCATTGCAGACAAACATTCCAAGGATCGTGAGTTTACAGTGGGCAACTTTGTATTCTTGAAGTTGTCTCTCTGGAAGGGTGTTGTCCATTTTGGTAAGCGAGGAAAGTTGAGTCCTCGATACGTCGGTCCCTATCATATTATTGAGAGAATTAGTGCAGTTGCTTATAGGTTGGAGCTACCACCAGAGTTGTCACTGATCCATAACGTTTTCCATGTTTCCATGCTTCAGAAATATGTACCAGATCCCTCTCATATCATCCAGTTAGAGCCATTAGAAGTAAATCCGGATGCTAGCTATGTAGAAGAACCAGTGGCTATCCTTGACAGACAGGATAAGGTGTTGCGGAATAAAGTTATTCCTTTGGTGAAGGTACTGTGGAGGAACCATGCAGTCGAAGAAGCTAATTGGGAAACAAAGGAATCAATGTGGAACCAATATTCCTTTCTTTTCGTGTAAATTCCCAATTTCGAGGATGAAATTTCTGTCAGATGGGGTAGATTGTTACACCCTACCCCCATTTTATTTAAAAATGGTTTTTAGTTTTTAATTGGTGAGCCCAAGAGGCCCACCCCTGATTTTTTTTATCCCCCGAGTCTCTCTTATCTCTTCCCTCTCAGACCTTTCTTTCTTCCCTTTCCCCGTGCTCTCTCTTTCTCTAAACACTCTCTTTTACCTCTTCAGCGCCGAGAAGGAAACCACCATCACCCACGCCATTTTCAACCAAACCAAAACCCAAAAATCTGAACCTCAAACCTTTGGGACATGGCGAATCCACTTGCAGCCTTGCATGTGTCATCAAAGCACCTCTATGTGTTCTGCCATTAACGCAGAGAGCTTGAGCTCTCTCGAACTCCATCTCAGGTATGGTTTAATCCCTCTCTTGATTAGTGTGGGTTATAATATAGTCTGTGATGCATGTTTATGTCGAAAATCTAAGGATTTAAACCCTGTTTTGAATATGTGCATGCATGCCACCCCTAGCGACAAATTTCGGCGAATGCCGTTGAGTTTGAAGCAAGGTGGTGACTGCCTTGTTTGGTTTTAGCTTAATTTTGGCTTTTGTTATGTACTTGGTCTAACCTAAGCTTGAAATCGTGGGACTAAGTCTCTGCATGCACCCATACTCCCTGTCTCAGTCTCCGATGGTGAAACCTGAGCGTTTTTCGACGAGTTCGAAGGTGTGGACACTCGAACTCCTTTGAATACTATCCCAGGTAATTAATTACCTTGCTGTTTGTTGGCAGTGTCGTGTGTGTATGTGTAGAGCAGTGTATGTGTGGTGTGGGTTGCGATGTGTGTGTGTGTTAACTATGTGTGTGGGTGTGCCTGTGTGAGTGTGTGTGTGTGTGTGTTGTTGTGTATAGGTGTGTGCATGTACAGTGTGTGTGTGTGTGTGTGTCCGTGTGGGTGTGTACGTGTATGGTGAGTGCGTGTAAGTGTGTGTGGTGCACGTGTGTATATGTGTGTTATGTTGTGCATGTGTGTGGGTGTGCGTGCGTGTACTTGTAAACATGGAAATCTTGCAATGAATGAGACAAGAACACGTGTACAAAATAATATTTTGTATTAATGATTTTGGGGTTACAATCTCTCTTAAATTTAATCCTCTGATTCGATCTCCATAAAGTGTTGATTTGTGGATGGGCTGCTGATCCAAAGGGTCGTCGAGGCTTGATCTTTAGGATGAACAGTGGTGTACGGATCTTCAAGGGCTTTTGGGCTTGATCTTGAAGAACAGTGGATGAATTTATTGATGTTGTTAATCCAAAGGGTCGTCGGGGGCTTGATCTTAGGATGAACGATGATGAACGATGAACACGTGTCATGTTTGATGACTTTTCTGATGATTCTCAATTTTTCGTTGAGTCACATGTTATGTGTAAAATTTATGTGACACGTGAACATTGAAATTTGAATTATTGATCAACATTTATTTCACCGAAATTTCGATGTCTACAAATGCCCCCACTTCAAGGCGCGTCGTATACATGTGCATGTCACGTGTAGAAGATGTGTTTTGAAGTCCCTTAATGTATATGTCGATCCAAGGGCCGTTGAGGCTTGATCTTGAAATGGGCTGTTAATTTCTTCAAGGGCCGTCTGGGCTTGATCTTGAATTTGGCTGGAAGATTTTCTGGTTTCCCCCAATTGTTAATTTTCCACAGGCTTAATCTTGAACTGGGCTAGAGGGTTTTCTGGTTTCCTCCAAAGGTCTGAACTTACTCATTTTATCTGGAGCTGAATTTGATTCAAGGGTGGATGAGGCTTGATTTTGAATCGGACTTGTGATTTCTTCAAGGGCTGTTGGGATTTGATCTTGAACTTAAACATGACCACGAGCGGTTTTAGGATTTGGACACATGGCAGGTAAGCACGAGATGGAGGTGATGGTCTGTTTCTTTGTTCAATCTTTCCAATTCATATTGAAGAAGGCTAGGGGATAAGGTCAGATGCTGCAAAAAATTTGCTTTGAAAGATCAAGGAAGTTCGCGGCATTTTCATATGAACCCCGAGCAGTTTGGTTAACGGTACGATCTTCAAGGGTTGTCGAGACTTTGCTCTTCGGCGACAGTGTTAGCGAAAGACTGTTGAAGCTTCTCGAGCTCTTTGATTATAGCAACGATGGCAAGCTTGGATTTGACTTAAACTCCTCCGTCTGGATTATGCAGTTCTGTCGAGAAGGGTGTCCTGCTATAATGATTTGTTCCAACTCATCATGCTGCATTCTTCTGTACTTTTGCCTTTAAATGGTCCTTCAGAGCATCACTTCTCAGTGACTCATCCATGCTTGGCAGCTTTAGTGTAAAGAGCCAACATCATATCAACTGTCCTGAAGTATTTGCTGAGGAAATTTGAGACCCGTCGACAGTTCAAGATGAGCACTCGAGAGCAGTGCTAGGTAAGCAACCAGGCAAAAGTTCCGGGCAATCAGTTCCCGATCGGAAGTTTGATTTCAGGTTCCGACTGATTGCTTTCTTTCTCCTTGTTCTACAGGCAAGAGCACGGGCAAAGGAAAAGATAGGGGAAAAGCATGATATGAGATACCTTTGCTTTCGACCCTGATGATATGAGATACTTTTGCTTTTGAAGAAGTAACGGATGATTAACACATGTATTTGTTGTGCTTGTCTCCACATGCTTCGATGCATCATTTTCACTTGCCTCATCTGTTCTCCAGGCATCTGGTATCTTATTTGGCCATGCATCAACATTTGAAGATGAGTACTTGAGAGCAGTGCTAGGTAATCAATCAGGGAAGGGGTTCCAGGCAGTCAGTTCCAAATCGAAAGGTTGATTCCAAGTATCGGCTGATTGCTTTCTTTCTTCTTATCCTGCAGGGAAGAACAAGAAAAAAGAAAAGGACAGGGGAAAACATGCTATGAGATACTCTTGATTTCGACCCTGAAGATATTTGATGCTTTTGCTCTTAAAGAATTAGTTAAAGAGTCAGGCATTTTGGATGTGTGCCTTGCCATAGAGGATAGAAGTCGACCAATATAGTGATTTCCCAATAACAGGTGGTAGTGCGGATGTAGCCTTGTCACCCACGCTTGTCAGCCAAAAGTGTGGTAGTTGGAATAATGAACTTCATGTGTTTTCAACTCTGTCAGTGATCTTTGACAAAGTTGCACGTGCTATCCGACAAGCTAAGTTGCGTCTGAAAAGTGTTAATGGACTTTATGCAGAAAATCTGGCTTTTGAAATTCAGAGAGTGGCGTCTCTTTGATTTTTGAACTTGTAGCTGTGTTGCCTCTCCTTTTATAGAGGTATCGATCACATCCCACATGCACATTTTGAAGATTGCCCACTTGTGAAAATTGTCTCTAGTGTATTTCTGAGATTTTACTACCTCCAACCTTTTTCTTTTACCATTTTTGAAAATGGCATACCGTTCTAACATTTGCTTAGATTTGAGTCTCAGGAGGGATACAAGTGCGTCGCGTCAGGGTAATATATGGTGGTTGTCCTTCTTATCTTCTAACGGCCCTCTTACAGTTGAAGATTCTGTGATGAGGGATGCAATAGCGGTGACGGTAGTAGCTAGGAACCTCATCACTCCTAGAGATAATAGGTTGCTTTCAATGCGGTCTGATGAGTTGGTTGTCTAAGACTCCCTGGCTCTCAGTGTTTAGTGTGTGGGCTCTGTGTCCAACATGGGCCAGCGTCTACTTGCTCGAACTCGCCAAGTTGAATCATTGAAGGCCGAGGTGGAAAGCCTTGGACGAGAGATTAAACGTCTTAAGAGCGAGAATTGAGAGTGGCACATGCTTGCAAATGATTATTCGACGAGCATGAAGAGAAAGCTTGATCATC
This sequence comes from Malus sylvestris, assembly GCF_916048215.2. Lineage (NCBI taxonomy): Eukaryota > Viridiplantae > Streptophyta > Magnoliopsida > Rosales > Rosaceae > Malus > Malus sylvestris. Next base: position 9,510,919 of record NC_062269.1, read on the forward strand.
TGCAGGAATTTGAAGGTCGGATTCAAAGCGACCATCAGAAGTTCGTGGATGGGTTGCTGATCCAAAGCGTCGTCGGGGCTTGATCTTTAGGATGAACAATGGTGTACGGATCATCAAGGGCTTTTGGGCTTGATCTTGAAGAATAGTGAATAAATTTATTAATTTTGTTGATCTAAGGGGTCGTCGGGGGCTTGATCTTAGGATGAATGGTGATGAACGATGAACACTTTCTTCAAGGGCCTTCGGGGCTGGATCTTGAATTGGTGAAAGTTCTTCAAGGGCCGTTGGGGCTTGATCTTGAAGGAGAATTTGACGAAGAACGAAGAGAGGTTTCTTGATCCTTCGGGATTTGCTTGGGAGCTTTGGAGTTTCAAAGCTTCAAGGTTTTGGTGCGATGTGAATTGGTGTCCCTAAAATGAATGCCTTGGCTTTCTATTTATAGAATTCCAAAACTTGATTTTTGGATTTAAATAATCAGATGAAAAAAATCATTTATGCAAAGTGTTGACATGTCTCATGTTTGATGACTTTTCTGATGATTCTCGATTTTTCGTTGAGTCACATTCTATGTGTAAAATTTATGTGACACGTGAACGTTGAAATTTTAATTATTGATCAACATTTATTTCACCGAAATTTCGATGTCTACAGTACTGTGTGTGCGTATGTGAGTGCATGTGTGCATATGTGTTGTGCATACATGTGTGTGTGCTGGTGAGTGTGTATGTGTGTTGTGTAGGTTTGGGCTCAAGCCCAAACCACCCCTTTTGTTCCTAAACTATTCAAACCCAAAACCTAATAAGTCCTAACCCTATTTAACCTAAACCTAAACCCTAATCCGGATCCAAACCCAAGACCCATTTCCATTCTTGAAATTCTATAGTTGGGTAGTTTGATAAATTGTACATTTTTTTGCTTAGGTGAAGTTGCTAGTGGGGATTTCCTTAATCCTTTTCCCCACAACTCTGCTGCTACGGAGTATCTGTGAGTGGACCCCTTCTAAAATTTGTATAATTTTATAGTTTATTTGCATAAATGAAATGCATGCCTTACAAATTTATGAACTGATTTTATGTTAAGCATGTTTACTGAAATATTGATTATCGTCTTGTTATTTTGTAAGGAATTAATTGTTGGCTTATATTGAGTTATATTTTAATATACCGTATTTTTTTTAGTATAGGATGCTAGAACATGTTTTAGAAAACCCTCTTTATAGTATAGACGATGGATGACTTTATACTATGAAGTGGTTATTTATGAGAGGCATAACTATTTGTGCGTACCTAGTGGACACTATGCCGCCTGGGGCGAAGATTTGGTGTTGGCAGATAGGCCGGGAGAAATAATCCCTAACTACTGGCTAAGGGACACGAAGCAGGCATTGGGGCGGGAGTTGGTAATCATTGGCTACGGGCGCAGAGACCACAGTGCTGGCATAAGGCTGGGAGTTATATTTATTCAATGATTTTATTGGTAGCACACCGCGCTTACGAGACGATCTGTGAGACGATTGATGTTGTGATTTCCGCGATGTTTTTCCGCGATATGTCTTTTGAGATGTTTTTGGCATGCTAGGGTTTTCAGGAAACCTATCACTTATTATACTAGTGGTTTTCTTTATATAAAATGTGGGGTTTAGTATATTGATAACTGTTTTATTATTATTGTATTTATGAACTTGGTCCACTCACCTTTGTTTTTCGCCTCCATTCAAGTCTTAGAAACGAGGACTACGACACAACGTACGAGGCATTCCCCTACCAGTAGCAGTCTATCACTCACTTGGGTGATATCTTGTAATGATCTTTCCTTTTGTGATCTTGAATTAGAACGTATTCTGTGCACTCTAGACTTTTCCTTAAACTTTGTTTATTATCTTTAGATTCTAATGATTATTCATGAATATTTCCTCCTAATCATTACTCTTGTAGTCAATAAATGGCTTTCGTCACCCTCGGGTGTCGACCAGCACGTGCTTATCCGGGTATTCAAGGAATATCAGGGTTGGGACGTGTCAACAACACTCACCACACCATAAGCATGCTGGAGCTGACGAGTACGAAATAGTGGAAGGATGAACCTATTGTCGACTACATCAATAAATGGCGTTCATTAAGTCTGGATTGCAAAGATTGGCTTTTTGAAACCTCCGCCATTGAGATGTGTGTTCAAGGCATGCACTAGGGGTTACATTACATCCTCCAAGGCATAAAACCGAGAACATTTAAAGAATTGGCAACTCGATCCCATGATATGGGGCTGAGTATTGCCAATCATGGGAAAAAGGAGCCGATCACTGACTTCAAAAAGGATAAGGTGTTTGCCCCAAAGGTAAACAAGACTAGGAAAAAGCCCGCCAAAGAAGCTTTTGCCGTCCATACTACCCCCATCAAGACCTCTTCCGTGCCCGTCAAGATCTCCTCCAAAAACAAAACGAATGAGATGAACAAAGGTGAGCCTTCTCGCACCCAAGGCAGGTACAAAAACACCTTGAGGGATTTTTATGGTACTTTGGCTATATTTCGCACCGAAACCGTACCAAACTAGACCTTGCCCACCCCTAATAAAGGGTTAAGTGGCTATATTCCCCCCAACATTAATGGAGGAATTTTTTACGGTACTTTGGCTCAAAAGATATTTTGAGTGTGTGAATTGTTAGATTTTTATTTAAAAATACAAAACTAAAATCTAATTGTAAGTATGATGAGCTCCCAAATATCATTAGTAACGTTCTTTTAGAAGATTGTAATGTTTTTTAATAATAAAAAACCAGCTACTATTTCCCCTGAAAAATATTAAAGAAATGCAGAAATTTGCATATGTGAAATTTCTTTGGGAGGAGGATTCTCTCCAAATAGATCTTTATATTATAACTATTCATCATATATCGTGTAGTCCGTTTTCGTCAAGTATTATTTGTATTTAAATTTAAATAAAAAAAGTTAAATGATTTCTAACGGTATAATTCACGATAAATAATTAAGATATGATGAATTTTAGAATTCTCATAATTTAAATTCGGATGAAATCCATATCCATAACCTGTGTACCAGTCAATAATCAGTGATGTGGTTTGCTTTCTTTTGCATTAAAAATTGAAATCTTTTCCTTGTCAGAATTCACATGACCAAGCTACCAAACATTGACCTGGACTTGTAATAACAACTCACGTTTCATTTTTTTTATTTTTATTTTTTTTGTTAAATAACTCACATTTCATATTTGAAGTACGTGCATAAACGAGTTTTATGAATTGGATGCACCCAAAATATGTTTTACAAGATATTTAGAGCCTGTTTGGTAGTGTACTTGAATACAACTTTTTAAACTCAAAAACAATTTTCAAGTTTTAGGCCTTAAAAACTTGTTTGGTAGGACTATTTTCAAAAACTGAACTCAAGACTAACTAAAAAATATAGTCTATTATCTAAAAACATAAAAAGTGGGTTTTTAGAATTTTTAAACTTAAACTCACTTCTTTCTTTTCTCTTCCTCCTCCACTCTCACTCCAAATCTCTCTCTTTTCTTCTTTCTCTATACTCTTTTTTTTTTTTTTATCTTTTTCGTCTCTCCTCCAATCCGCTCTTTTTATTTTTTAGGTTCTTTTTCTCACTCATCTTCCTCTTTATCTCGTCTGATTCTCTCTCTTCTTTCTTTTTCCTTAAATCATATCTTACTTTCTTTCCTCCTCTCTTCTCTTTCTACCTCTCTTGCGACCTCCTCTTTTTAGATCTCTTTGTTATAGTTTAAGTCGTAAGATATAAAAAAATTTAATTAGAAACAAATCAAGTTTTTGAGTCTTCAAAAAAACTGTTTTCAAGAAATGTTCTTAAAAAATGTTTTGAGAAATGATAAAAATTTTCAAATAGGATACCAAACAGGCCTTTAAGTACCGCGACTGAAATATTATTTGAAGAACATGACATCTTCGGAGACCACGTGATATTTGGATGGGTTGAAAAAACCAAATTAAAACAAATCATACTCTTCTTCTGACAAAGAAATAGTATTGATCCAATGCAACTGATGATACTCCAAAATAAATGAACTAGCTAGGTTCTCTTCATAGAGTTCTATACCAATGTGAATGAGAGGCTAAGTAGACAATTCAAGTTAAATGATATATAGAATAACAAGCATGTCATTGTTGGATTCTACTAATGACAGTCTTTTGAGTAAGTTAAGTTTTACTTGCATCTTAAATTATTGGGAATTACTCAAAATAGGATATTTTTTTAATCTTGGGACAAAAATAGGATTTTTTGAATATGCACACGGCATGTATACACCATGCACAACAATTGAACAAAAACATGATTTTTCCTAGGGAACTTTAATGAAAAGCACCCGGTACTGTTCACTTTAACGAAAAACCACATTTTTACACTAAAAAATCAATCCTGGTACTATTCACTTTACCCTTTATTTTGTCCTTATCATTAAAACTCAAAGTTTTCAAGCCCTTTTCATTAGTTTTCCTTTTTTCCTATACCTTGAAATGACATAATTGCCCTTGTATATAAATAAGTTATTTCTTCCCATTTTCTGTTTTCTCTTTCTACTCTCCCTATGTCCCTCCCTCTTTCTTCTCTCACTTTGTCCCTCATGCTCTCTCTATCCTATTCTCATTGTGCACCACTGTGCACACGCGGTGCATAGTCGTCTCGACCAACATTTTCCAAAACGAAGCCACCACAAATTTCATCTCGTCCTCGTAGTAAAAAACACCTAGCCTTGTCACAAATCTCATCCCTAATTGTTGGGATCAAAACTCCAGCAAGCGGGAGTTTTCTGGCCATTTTTTAGCAACATAGCAAACAATTGAGGCTCGAGACCACCACCATTGGACTTGCATTGAGTGTGGGAACAAAGCATAGTCATTAACTGCTGCTACACATGCGATGTCTATTGGGAACAAAGCCCTCATCTCTCTCTCTCTCTCTCTCTCTCTCTCTCTCTCTCTCTCTCTCTCTCTCTCTCTCTCCACGAACATCCTGGGCTAGAGGGGTCAACACCACCAAAACAAGAAAACCCATTTGTTATTGACCAAAAATGAGAAAACTCATTTGTTGTTTGCACTCTTCCTTCCAATATTTGCAGATTAGTGGGATTAAAGAAGTGAGCTTTTTCATATTTAGGGAATGGGAGAATAAACCTAGAAGCTATATGAAGTAATAGTGAAACAAAATTTAATCAATCCTCCCTCTTCTATATCATAGGATTCCCTACCTCGTTTTAATGTTGTGATGGTGTTCACTAAAAATTGGCAAAAATTGGTGTTTTGTTGGATGAATTTTTCAGGATATGCTCACTGTATGTACACAACATGCACACACATGCACATGATATGTTCACAAATCTGAGCTAACCCAAAGCTCAAAGCTCTCTTCGAAATCAGAAAAATGGCGTCATCACCTGTGATATCATCACCATATACACTATATGTGCACCACATGCACATCATATGTACAGTACATGCAAATGATATGCACAGAACTAGAGATCGATCAATGAGCTGCTTTTCGCATTAATAAGAAACTTTAATGGCAACCTATTGGTATACCAACCACCAGTTAACCGTGCATGTGGAAAACATGATACCTGTTATCGTTATTTCATGGACACGCATGACCCTTAACGTCCTCTAAGCTTTTTCTTAATTTTATTTTTCGCTGAGGCAAACTAGTTGTGGTCATACTCGCTAAATTCCGGACCCCAACATACATGCTTCATAACTAATAGACATTCTCGCTTCTCATATTAACTAGTAGCCATTTCCCTAAGTTATTTGACTTCTTAGAAGATTGTGCTTGTTTTGATTCTTTTCTTCGTCTAGTAACTTAAGGACTTTGTTTTATATCCTACTACGTGCCAAGAATCCAAATATTAACGAAGTATAAAATAACAGCTTTGTCGCACTTCTTGTCTTTGAAGTGGCAGTTGTCCTGATGCTCAATCACTCGCAAAGCTCAAGAACATAGGCAAGTTGCAGCTCATCGTCACAATACCAAATCTTCTACATTTAAAATGGGTGTGACCTCTCTATAGTCCTAATCATTGACTGACACATATTAAGTTTCTGACAACAAAGTTAAGAACATTTAAGTTTATAAACACTTGTCAGTCAATGATTTGGGCCATAGAGAAGCCACACCCATTTTAGATGCAGAAGATTTGATCTCCATCGTCTCATCAGTGGCTCAATCACAATACACAATTCATGCAAGGTATGGATCCAATGGATTGAATTACCTTGATAAATCACATGAAACTTGTCAAAAGTAAGAAGAACTCCAAATATGTAGATGAACTAAGCTAGAATGACGTTTGTTAACTGGTAGAAAAGTATGAAAGTTAGATACGAGCATGTTGAGAAACACACGAACTTCCTCCAATTGGAATCACTCTAAAATTCATCAGTTTGGCTATTTTTTGCTCAAGAGAAAGTCAAATGTTCTACATTGGAAATATCATTCAAAGTATCAAATTTCTCACAAAATAACTAATAAATTAATACTAAGATTATGGCAAAATATATAATATAATATTGACTCATCATTAACGCGTAGGGTCCTTTTAGACTCATTAAAATAATGTATAGTTGACAGAGCACTATCTTAGTTATAAATTAGAAATTACGTCCGCACGTTGCTGCAGGAACCAGCTGTTTCAGGCGTAATCGGATAAATAAAACACATTTAAGTTGAATAAATTCAACACAAATATGAACAAATCATTCAGAATTAAAACCCTAAACCTCCACAGAACCCAATACAGAACCAAGGAGTCTGCACAGATTCAAGTTTCCATATTTACAGATAACTATATTTCCATCACTTTCTCAACAACCGAACAGAAAATAACTGAAAAAGTAAAGATGAAAAATTGGAAAATGCTACCTTCCTGAGAATAAGGTCCAGAGGCTACCTCAGATTTTGAGTCGCATAACTAAGGTTGATTACTGCTAAATGCAAAGAAGAGAAAATACATGTTATTATACAAAAAGCACAATAACCAACAGGGTTTCGCTCTAATATGTTATTAATTAAATTACGACAAAATAAACTGAAGCAAACTAATCTGAAAACAGGGCTAACCATTGAATTCTCAGGGTTTGAGCTTCTTGGTTTCTGGTTTACATGCTGATCTGCTTACTTTGTCACATTCAACTCTCGGGCATTTTCAGATTAAAAAAATCTTCACAAAAAAGAGTATCTAATTTCACAAAATATATGAAACCTAAATCAAATTTCTTGATAAAAACTAAGAATAACTCCACAAATTACTAACTTGTAAAAAAAATTCAGAATCCCAGATTAAATTTCAACTTTAAAAACCCCAATTCGGACAATATATCCACAATACCTCCAAAGACGCTCACCTTAACAGAATGAACAAAAACTTCCCAACTCAGTTGGACATTCCCTTAAACCACTCAAACGTTAACAATCATGCTTTTAGCACAACACAAACCGTACGGGGCACAAAAATCTGGCCACAAAAATTGAAATTTGAAGCAGATCCAGATATTTTCTAGCCTCTGAAAGAAAGAGAACCTTAAATGTCAACCTCAACGTTTCAGACTCACTAAATTCTAGTGTTTCTTCAGCTTTTCTAGCAATGTGGTAGTTTCTGTGTGCGTGTGTGAGCTGAGAGAGAGAGAGAGAGAGAGAGAGCTGTGAGTATTTATATCGAAGGGCATGTAAGAAAACATTTGGATTTGATCAACTACAAAAAAGAATAACCAACTGCATTATAATAACATCATTGTCTCACTAAAAAAAACTCACCAAAAATAGTATCTGTGGTTAAAGGGATTCTGTCTGATCCCAAAACATAAATCTCTCAATTTCTCATTGTCAATCAAATACGTACTAAATCATGTTCCAACCACAATGCATTCAAAGCAATAATCAATTGAGCACACTAAATAAGTGGAAACATTTATACCTCGATCCAATTCAAAGCTTAAATCTTCTTGCTGGAAAAGTTTGACCTGCAAAACCAAATTACATTCATCAAGAAAAAGGAATGAATTTAAAAAGGCAAATACAATGCAGAAAAATAGGCATTCAATTTAGCTCTATTTATATTAGACGAAGATCCATTGAAACAACCATGAACACAGAAATAAAAAATTGAAAAAACAACCTTTTTTTTCAAAAACTACTGCCTCCACCCTTCCAACACAAAAACATACATCCTCAATTTCTTTCTACAGGTAAGAAAACAAAAATTCTCTAAAACAACCAAAACCTCATTCTATATCAACTAAACAGGAAAAGGACAGAGGAATGAGTGTAATAATAAGTTAGAAAATTGAGATGATCCAAACAGAAAGGAGTTTGTGGGGGAGAACTGAGAAGGACGACGTTGTCGTATGTATTGGTAGTTGTCATATTTAACCAAGCAAAAAATTAAAGAAATCTCATATCTTCCACCAAAATTCATGATCATTATCCAAAACTCCAAAGTAAACATAAAATCAAATTAACACCTCAATCACCATGATCAAGCTCTCCTATTACAGCAGCAATTCCCCAATTCAAATCTGACACTAAATCATTAAAAAAAAAACAAAAAATTCAACACAAAAAGGAAAGGTCAATACCTATGATTCGAGTTCACACTACTCAGGATCACTCTTTTAATTTTCTTTTTCGTTTCGTTTTGTTTCGACTAACTCCGCCTATGTCTTACATGGCCGGTCCCAAGCCCGGATAAAGGAGGAGGGGGAGGGCGTCAGGTAGTCGACAGCCGGCACTCCATGATCACGTCGAATCCTTATGAAAATGAATCCAGAACAAAATCGCGCTAAAGCTAGGGCGTCACCCGTAAGTGGCGCGCTGTGTGGCCCGAGCACAGTGATAAGTGAGCAAGGGTCGCTGTATCTCCATCGGCACCCGGATGCAGTGTTAAATGAGCAAGGGGGCCATAGAAACTTCTTTTCGAACGACTCCACTCAAAGTTGTTTGGGAGCATATGCTCCTATCAACTTTACCCGGGACACACAAAAGAAGTACTTTGATCCTATTAGACGGGGGAGGGTGAAGAAGCTAGGACAGAAGGGTAGAGTTCAAGAGAGCAAAATGCGTTTAGGAACGTGGAATATAGGAACCTTAACGGGAAAATCTATGGAAGTAGTGGAAGTTATGGTGAGGAGAAGGATAAATATTATGTGCCTACAAGAAACTAAGTGGGTTGGTAGTAAGGCAAAGGATCTAGAAAACTCAGGGTTTAAACTTTGGTATTCGGGCACAAATAGAACGAGAAACGGTGTTGGCATCATCGTGGACAAGACCTTGGTACAAGATGTTGTAGATGTCAAGAGGGTAGGAGATAGAATCATGGCAATCAAGATTGTAATAGGACAAGAACTTATCAATGTGATTAGTGCGTACGCACCTCAAGTAGGGTTGGATACGAGTTCGAAGGAGAAATTTTGGGAAGATCTTGGAGACTTGGTGCAAGGAATTGCTCAGACGGAGAAGTTATTTATAGGAGGAGATTTAAATGGACACGTGGGCAGGGAGACAGGCAACTATGGAGGTTTTCATGGTGGCCATGGTTTTGGGGAGAGAAACGAGGATGGGGAAGCTATCTTGGATTTTGCAATGGCATATGATCTCTTCTTAGCCAACACCTTCTTTAAGAAGAGAGAAGAACATGTGATCACCTACAAGAGTGGGTCGTCAAAAACACAAATAGATTTTCTTCTAATGAGGAAAGGGGATCGTATAACTTGTAAGGATTGCAAAGTTATACCAGGAGAGAGCGTGGCTAATCAACATCGCTTGTTGGTGATGGATGTACATATCAAAAGAGTAAGACAAAAGAACAAGACTTGGAAGTGCCCAAGAACTAGATGGTGGAATCTAAAAGAAGAAAAACAAGCCATTTTCAAAGAGAAGGTAATCACCCAATGTGTGTGGGATAGAGAGGGGGAAGCTAGCCAAATGTGGGATTCCATGGCTAGTTGTATCCGAAAAGTAGCAAAAGAGGTATTAGGAGAGTCCAAGGGCTTTGCCCCACACCAAAAGGAATCTTGGTGGTGGAATGAGGAGGTACAAACAAAGGTGAAGGCTAAGAAGGAATGTTGTAAAGCCTTATACAAGGAGAGGACCGATGAAAATGGTGAAAGGTATAGAAAAGCGAAGCAAGAGGCGAAGAAAGCTGTCAGAGAAGCTAAGTTAGCGGCTTACGACGATATGTATAAACGACTAGATACCAAAGAAGGAGAGTTGGATATCTATAAACTAGCTAGAGCAAGGGAAAAGAAGACAAGGGACCTAAACCAAGTGAGGTGCATCAAGGATGAGGATGGAAAGGTTCTTGCTACAGAGAACGCGGTTAAAGACAGATGGAGAGGTTATTTTCATAATCTTTTCAATGAAGGACATGAAAGGAGTGCTTCTTTAGGGGAGTTGAGTAACTCAGAAGAGTGTAGAAACTACTCCTTTTATCGTCGAATCCGGAAGGAAGAAGTGGTTGTAGCTTTGAATAAGATGAAGCATAGAAAAGCAATAGGCCCAGACGATATACCAATCGAAGTGTGGAAAGTTTTGGGAGAGACAGGTATAACATGGCTCACTGACCTTTTCAATAGGATTTTGAAAACGAAGAAGATGCCAAATGAGTGGCGAACGAGCACTTTGGTGCCTATCTACAAGAATAAGGGCGACGTACAAAATTGCATGAACTATAGGGGTATTAAGCTAATGAGTCATACAATGAAGCTCTGGGAGAGAGTCATTGAGCATAGATTGAGGCAAGAGACACGGGTTTCGGACAACCAATTCGGGTTCATGCCAGGGCGCTCAACCATGGAGGCAATCTATCTCTTACGAAGATTGATGGAAAGATATAGAGATGGGAAAAAGGATTTACACATGGTCTTTATAGATTTGGAAAAAGCGTATGATAGGGTCCCAAGAGACATTCTTTGGAGGATTTTAGAGAAGAAAGGAGTACGAGTAGCATATATCCAAGCTATAAAGGATATGTATGAAGGAGCAAAGACTGCCGTAAGAACTCATGAAGGACAAACCGAAAGCTTTCCCATAACTGTAGGATTACATCAAGGCTCATCCTTAAGTCCTTACCTTTTTGCGTTGGTAATGGATGAGTTAACAGGACATATTCAAGATGATATTCCTTGGTGTATGCTTTTCGCAGACGATATAGTGTTGATAGATGAAACTCAGGAAGGGGTAAATGCAAAGCTTAACCTTTGGAGAGAAGTATTGGAATCTAAAGGTCTTCGCCTAAGCCGATCAAAGACAGAATATATGGAGTGCAAGTTCAGTGCAAATGGAGGCCAAAACGAGTTAGGGGTGAGGATCGGAGATCAAGAAATACCAAAGAGCGACCGTTTTCGTTACCTAGGATCTATCTTGCAAAAGAACGGAGAATTAGATGGAGATCTCAACCATAGAATACAAGCTGGATGGATGAAGTGGAAGAGTGCATCCGGCGTGTTGTGTGACCGCCGTATGCCACTGAAGCTCAAGGGAAAATTTTATAGGACGGCAATAAGGCCGGCAATGCTGTATGGCACAGAATGTTGGGCGGTGAAACATCAACACGTACACAAAATGGGTGTAGCGGAGATGAGGATGCTTCGTTGGATGTGTGGGCACACGAGAAAGGATAAGATTAGGAATGAGGATATCCGGGGTAAAGCAGGAGTAGCCGAAATTGAAGGAAAGATGAGAGAAAATCGGTTACGGTGGTTTGGACATGTGCAAAGAAGGCCTACTGACGCTCCGATTAGAAGATGCGACTATGGGACAGAGGTTCAGGGCCGAAGGGGTAGAGGAAGACCTAGGAAAACTTTGGAAGAGACTCTAAGAAAAGACTTAGAGTACTTGGATCTAACGAAGGACATGACACAGGATCGAGCACAATGGCGTTCTAAGATTCATATAGCCGATCCCACTCAGTGACTTGGATTTTCCAAGTCTCCAACCAAGAAGTTTTCCTCACTCGGGAAATTAAGGGAACACTACCCCAACCTACATGCTCCACTCAGAAAGCTTCAACATACAAGCTTCAACAAAAGAAAATTCAAAGAACTTAGCGAAGAAGGCTTTGGTGTATTTAACACAATACGTTGAAATGAAGGAAAGCTTATTTATTGATATCCCCGATAAGCTACAAATATGTACATATACATGAGTCAAAATAAACACACAAGAGGGAGCCTTCACAAAGGTTGCTTAGGAGAAGTCTCAGCAGTCGGTAGAGCCCCAGAAAGAGAAGGCACCGGAGGGGGATCATTTGGAGCCTCAGTACTGGACAGAACCCTAGAAGGATGAGGCATCAGAGGTTGATCATTTGGAGCTTCATTACGCGGTACAGCCCCAGAAGACGAAGGCAATAAATGCCTTTGGAACAAACCCACAAATCTCTGATGATCAAGTAAAACCTGACCATCAGTTTCCTTCATCTGGTCAAGCTTCCTCTTCATGTTTGTAGCATAGTCATGTGCGAGCCGGTGCAACTGTTTATTCTCATGCTTGAGCCCTCTAATCTCCTGTTTGAGACTCATCACTTCAGCCGCCAATGATTCAACTTGGCGGGTTCGAGCAAATAGGCGTTGTGCCATATTAGACACAGAACCTGCACACTGAACACTGAGAGCCAGCGAATCCTTAACAGCTAACTCATCAGACCGTTTGGAAAGTAGTCTGTTATCTTTGGGAGTGAGAAGGTTCCTGGCCACCACCGCAGCGGTCATATCATTCTTCATCACGGAATCCCCAACGGTAAGAGGACCAGTTGGGGAGACGAAGGATGGGCGCCATATGTTGTCTGGAGAAGGCGGGGCTGCCTCTTCAACAAGGTTCAAGTCAAAACGACGGTCGGAAGGGCCAGACATTTTCAAAGGTGTTGAAGAGAGAAGAGGTCGGACAAATCAAGATCTTAGAAGTGCAAGAATGAAGCTTCTACTGGTGGAGATTCAAGTGTGCTTTGGAACTTAATGCCAGCCCCTATAAAAATCTGCACTCGACGGAGCTTCAGAAATCAAAGAGGCGCCTGCTCAGAAATCGAAGAGGCGTTTGCTTTCTCAAAAGTTGGGCTGCTTAGAGATCACGAGGGTTAATCTCAGAAATCGAAGAGCCGTTTGCTTTCTCAAAAGTTGGGCTGCTCAAAGACCACGAAGGCCGATCTCAGAAATCGAAGAGGCGCTCGCTTTCTCAAAAGCTGGGCTCCCTAGAGACCACGAGGGCCGATCTCAGAAATCGAAGAGGCACCTACTTTTCCAGCCTTGTCAGCACCTGTCACACGCACACTCAGCTTTGCGGAAATTATGGGCATTCTGTCAAAGACTTCTGGGGAAGTAGAAAACACATGAATCTTACTGTTCAATCACCCACTTCCCACACGCAACAATAGCTCATGGGTACCACAGATAACTTTGCCAAAGTTCTCTGCCAAAGTTGAGCACGTGAAGCTTGCAGCTCCCACTACATCGCTCTGACCAAGAAGGGTAAAAGAATAGCAAAGAAACAACACTAACAAAGTTTAGACCCATAAATTTTGAAGGTCTAGCTACCATATTATTACCCACAAGGGTAAAGGAACAGTACCACTGCTGGATAATTGGAAAGTCCATGTATGTCAACCTCTGTGCTTCGTGGCAAGGTAGACTAGCAAACATGCCCAACCTTTACTCACATTCGAGAAAACACTCCCAATAAGATTGCTTGCTCCAAAATCGAAGAGGCACCGTCCTCCGAATCTAAAGAGCCAGACTCCCAACATGACTACTTTCTTAAAAATCGAAGAGAGGGTAAAGGAACAGTACCATTGCTGGATAATTGGAAAGTCCCTGTGTGTCAACCTCTGTGCTTCGTGGCAAGGTAGACTAGCAAACATGCCCAACCTTTACTCACATTCGAGAAAACACTCCCAACAAGATTGCTTGCTCCAAAATCGAAGAGGCACCGCCCTCCGAATCTCGAGAGCCACTCTCCCAACATGATTACTTTCTCAAAAATCGAAGAGACACTGCTCCCCGAATCTCGAGAGCCAGACCCCCAGCATGATTGCTTTCTCAAAAATCGGTGAGGCACCGTTCTCCGAATCAATCGAAGAGGCGCTCGCTTTCTCAAAAGCTGGGCTGCTCAGAGACCACGAGGGCCGATCTCAGAAATCAAAGAGGCACCTACTTTTCTAGCCTTGTCAGCACCTGTCACACGCACACTCAGCTTTGCAGAAATTATGGGCATTCTGTCGAAGACTTCTAGTGAAGTAGAAAGCACATGAATCTTACTGTTCAATCACCCACTTCCCACACGTAACAATAACTCATGGGTACCACAGATCACTTTGCCAAAGTTGAGCACGTGAAGCTTGCAGCTCCCACTACATCGCTCTGACCAAGAAAGGTAAAAGAATAGCAAAGAAACAGCACTAACAAAGTTTAGACACATAAATTTTGAAGGTCTAGCTACCGTATTATTACCCACAAGGGTAAAGGAACAGTACCACTGCTGGATAATTGGAAAGTCCCTGTGTGTCAACCTCTGTGCTTCGTGGCAAGGTAGACTAGCAAACATGCCCAACCTTTACTCACATTCGAGAAAACAGTCCCAACAAGATTGCTTGCTCCAAAATCGAAGAGGCACCGTCCTCCGAATCTCGAGAGCTAGACTCCCAACATGACTACTTTCTCAAAATCGAAGAGAGGGTAAATGAACAGTACCATTGCTGGATAATTGGAAAGTCCCTATGTGTCAACCTTTGTGCTTCGTGGCAAGGTAGACTAGCAAACATGTCCAACCTTTACTCACATTCGAGACAACACTCCCAACAAGATTGCTTGCTCCAAAATCGAAGAGGCACCGCCCTCCGAATCTCGAGAGCCAGACTCCCAACATGATTACTTCCTCAAAAATCGAAGAGACACTGCTCTCCGAATCTCGAGAGTCAGACCCCCAACATGATTGCTTTCTCAAAAATCGAAGAGGCATCGTTCTCCGAATCTCGAGAGCCAGATACCACAGACCACTTTTTCAAAGTGCTCTGACAGAGTTAAAACATGTGAAACTGGCAGCTCCCACTACCGTGCTATGACCAAGCAGGGTAAAGGAATAGCATTACTACTTGTTGTTAGGGAGACTCCTATATATGTCGACCTCCATCCCCAACGGACAGGCAGACCTGCAAAAATGCTCAACCCTTCATCATATCTGAGAGGGCACTCCCAACAAAGCCTTTCGAAATATTCAGCTTTCTTTCCCCCCGATAATACCTCTGCAAACAAGCTATACTAGAGCAAGAATATCTCATATCATCAGGGTTAAAAGCAAGAGTATCCCATATCATGCTTTTTCCCTGTTTTTTCTTTTGGCCTTGTTTTTACCTGCAAGACAAGGAGAAAGAGAGCAATCAGTCAGCACTTGGAATCAAGCTTCCAGCCAGGAACTGACTGCCTGGAACCCCTTACCTGATTACTTACCTGCCATTGCTCTCGAGTACTCATCTTCAACATCTTATGTTTCCAGGGAAGATTCCGCATCTGCTTGAGGAACAGATAGGGCAAGTGCGAAGGATACAAGGAAGCATGTGGAGACAAGCGTAACAGCACACGTGCCGATACATCCATTACTCTGTCAAAAGCAAAAGTATCCCATATCAGCAGGGTGGAACGTACTCTAGATTTGATGGACTTGTTTTGACCCTCAAATTCTTCAGTCGGCCTTATACTCTGGAGGAAACCAGAAAACCCTCCAGCTCAGTTCAAGAATAAGCCTGTGGAAAGTTACTTCTTCAAAAGCAAAAGTATCTCATATCATCTCTTCTCATTTTTCTTCTCTTTATCCTTCATGCTGCTGCAAGATGGGGAGAAGGTGAACAATCAGTCTGAGCTCTGATTGCTTACCTTGTCTGTCACCTCTTTCAGCAGACCCCCTAGCTCGGCGACTTGGGGGACTCCTACTACATGGTTTGTATCGCGCTTGACCAAGCCTGAAACTACAAGTAAGCTTCAAGTGAAATTGATACATTACCTTGTGCATCTCCACCAGTTAAAGATACCACCCTTGGATGGAGGAAGAGTACTTCCAGAGAAGATGCCACATCTACCTATGAGACAGATAAGGCAAGTCAAGACGACACCACACTCCGATACTTAGAAGTTTCGTGATTACGAGATCATTCTCCCACAATATTTCCTAATGTCATTTGTACTAAATCATTCACTCGTACTCACTAAAGGAGAGCTTGAACCTATATACTTGTGTAAACCCTTCACAATTAATGAGAACTCTTCTATTCCGTGGACGTAGCCAATCTGGGTGAACCACGTACATCTTGTGTTTGCTTTCCTATCTCTATCCATTTATATACTTATCCACACTAATGACCGGAGCAATCTAGCGAAGATCACAAAAAGCGACCGTTTTCGTTACCTATGATCTATCTTGCAAGAGAACGGAGAATTAGATGGAGATCTCAACCATAGAATACGAGCTGGATGGAAAGAGTGCATCCGGCGTGTTGTGTGACCGTCGTAGGCCACTGAAGCTCAAGGGAAAATTTTATAGGACGGCAATAAGGCCAGCGATGTTGTATGGCAGAGAATGTTGGGTGGTGAAGCATCAACACGTACACAAAATGGGTGTAGCGGAGATGAGGATGCTTCGTGGGATGTGTGGGCACACGAGAAAGGATAAGATTGGGAATGAGGATATCCGAGGTACAGTAGGAGTAGCCGAAATTGTAGGAAAGATGAGAGAAAATCGGCTCTGGTGATTTGGACATGTGCAAAGAAGGCCGACTGACGCTCCGGTTCGAAGATGTGACTACGGGACAGAGGTTCAGGGCCGAAGGGGTAGAGGAAGACCTAGGAAAACTTTGGAAGAGACTCTAAGAAAAGACTTAGAGTACTTGGATCTAACGGAGGACATGACACAAAACCGAGCGCAATGGCGTTCTAGGATTCATATAGCCGACCCCACTTAGTGGGAAAAGGCTTTGTTGTTGTTGTTGTTGTTGTTGTTGTTGTTGTTC
The DNA here is from genome assembly GCF_916048215.2 of Malus sylvestris. Classification (NCBI taxonomy): domain Eukaryota; kingdom Viridiplantae; phylum Streptophyta; class Magnoliopsida; order Rosales; family Rosaceae; genus Malus; species Malus sylvestris. Next base: position 9,527,941 of record NC_062269.1, read on the forward strand.
GTTTTGTTTCGACTTTTCTTTAACAGCGTAGGCACACAAAACCAATCAAATTCATTCACCTACTTACGCCACAAAAGCATGAATATTTTGTTTCAAATTTCAATCCCAAAAAACAGAACCAATCAAATTCATTCACCAATTGATGCACAAAGCACACACCCTTGAAACTCAATCCCTATTATTGCATTCATATATCCTACGCATATAGTACAATGAAACATCAATATTAATCGCTAAAAAAACGTTGCTGCTATCTCAGCTAATTCCTAATCCAACAGTACATATTTTCTCTAACAACAAATCTTTTCCCTTTCCACCACTTTTCACTTGTGTCATTATCTCAGTAGAGAGGGTGATGGCAAACGAATGACAAAATAAAAAATTTAAAAAAAAAATCCCAACTACCAGATTCAGTCAAATGCATACAAAATAAAAAACCACTACCAAAGTAAGAAATTTAATCAAGAAATTCCACAACAGTAACTAATTTCCTTTACCTAGGCTGATTAAACTAACCTAACAAACTTCTCTTGCTAAAAATTCATGATTACAACTTATTTTCTAGAATCTCCAAATAGAAAGTTAACCTCCAAACATTTGAATGACCCGAACAAATTCCTCATGCAGCACCAAGTTCCCAAGAGCAATTCCTTGACAATGATTCAAAGTGAAATAAAGAGAATTCAACATAGAAACTTCTATAATTTCACATGTTTCCTAAAATTACTATGCTATGTTTTCATAGAAGGGGAAACTTGTTCTAAAGTCCAAGAGCAATATCAAAGTGCTATTTGCCCCAATTCAAGAAGCAGAAATCGCACTAATACTAAATATCCATACAAAAATATCTTCATTTGAGCAAAATCCCCCTAAATTTAGCATCCACTGTTTTCATACATTCATAAATTCATTGCTGACAACAAAATATAATATAAAAAAATAAGGTCAAAAATGGACCAACAGGACCTCTTGCATTCAAAATTTTGAACCAAAAGTCAAATAATTTCAACAAAAAATTGATATTTTGGATTTCCAATTTCATATCCTTTCAAGAAAAGATCAAAAAACTAAAATTTTAACACTCCCAAAAACTGAAAATCCAATCTTTGGGAGAAATCCATGAGAGCATGCAGTTGTATCATTCAAAATATATTCCTTACCTCAACAAATTGGATTAACCAGCAGAGCTAATTATTATGTAATTACACATCTAGAGCTATCAGCTATAGAGAATCTTTTATCTTCAACCTTAAATATTACTCCCTTAATTAGTGCTTCTTTTCAGATCACAACATTGAATACGATTAATTAGGTGCTACATCGATGGTGATTTGTGAGGACCACTATGCTAATAAATTCTACAATGCAATTTCAAGATTGCAACAACTCGAAACCCTAGCAAAACGATCAATCGAAGCAAGAAAGAGACCTCAAGAGCGGGGATCATTTTTCTTTGAATATGAATCCGCATCATGTACCCAACTACGATATAAATCCTCATAAATCCATTTCTGGAAAGTACTAAAATATCAAAACAAATATGTGTGTGTGTGTGTGTGTGTATCAGCATGAATATGAGGCATTGAATGGTAAATTGGATGAGCAACCTCATCTTCGCTACACCCATTTTATGTACGTGTTGATACTTCAATGTCCAACATTCTGTGCCATACAGCATCGCCGGCCTTATTGCCGTCCTATAAAATTTTCCCTTGAGTTTCAGTGGCCTACGATGGTCACACAACACGTCGGATGCACTCTTCCACTTCATCCATCCAGCTTGTATTCTATGGTTGAGATCTCCATCTAATTATCCGTTCTTTTGCAAGATAGATCCTAGGTAGTGAAAACAGTCGCTCTTTGGTATTTCCTGATCTCCAATCCTCACCCCTAACTCATTTTGGCCTCCATTTGCACTAAACTTGCACTTCATATATTCTGTCTTTGATCGACTTAGGCGAAAACCTTTAGATTCCAACACTGCTCTCCAGAGGTTAAGCTTCGCATATACCCTTTCCTGAGTTTCATCTATCAACACTATATCGTTTGCGAAAAGCATACACCAAGGAATATCATCTTGAATATGTCATGTTAACTCATCCATTACCAACGCAAAAATGTAAAGACTTAAGGATTGTTGATGCACAAAATCAGTGAGGACTTTGGTACAACACAAAAAATTAAGTTTGTGATCTTCGCTAGATTGCTCCGATCATTAGTGTGGATAAGTATGTAAATGGATAGAGACAGGAAAGCAAACACAAGATGTACGTGGTTCACCCAGATTGGCTACGTCCACGGAGTAGAGGAGTTCTCATTAAATGTGAAGGGTTTACACAAGTACATAGGTTCAAGCTATCCTTTAGTGAGTACAAGTGAATGATTTAGTACAAATGACATTAGGAAATATTGTGGGAGAATGATCTCGTAATCACGAAACTTCTAAGTACCGAAGTGTGGTATCGTCTTCACTTGCCTTATCTGTCTCATAGGTAGATGTGGCATCTTCTCTGGAAGTACTCTTCCTCCATCCAGGGGTGGTATCTTTAACTGGTGGAGATGCAAAAGGTAATGTATCAATTTCACTTGAAGCTTACTTGTAGTTTCAGGCTTGGTCAAGTACGATACAAACCATGTAGTAGGAGTCCCCCAAGTCGTCGAGCTAGGGGATCTGCTGAAAGAAGTGAAAGACAAGGTAAGCAATCAGAGATCCAAGCAATTAGTCCCAGATCAGAAGTTTGATTTCGAGTTCCGGCTGATTGTTCTCATTCTCCCTATCTTGCAGGCAGCATGAAGGATAAAGAGAAGAAAAATGAGAAGATATGATATGAGATACTTTTGCTTTTGAAAAAGTAACTTTCCACAGACTTATTCTTGAACTGGGCTGGAGGATTTTCTGGTTTCCTCCAGAGTATAAAGCCGACTGAAGAATTTGAGGGTCAAAACAAGTCCATCAAATCTAGAGTACGTTCGACCTTGATGATATGGGATACTTTTGCTGTTGACAAAGTAGTGGATGTATCGGCACATGTTCTGTTATGCTTGTCTCCACATGCTTCCTTGTATCATTCTCACTTGCCCTATCTGTTCCTCAAGCACATGTGGTATCTTCCCTAGAAGCATAAGATGTTGAAGATGAATACTCGAGAGCAATGCCAGGTAAGTAATCAGGTAAGGGGTTCCAGGCAATCAGTTGCTGACTAGAAGCTTGATTCCAAGTGCTGACTGATTGCTCTATTTCTCCTTATCTTGCAGGTAAGAATAAGGCCAAAGGAAAAGACAGGGAAAAAACATGATATAAGATACTCTTGCTTTTAACCCTGATGATATGAGATATTCTTACTCATGTGTAGCTTGTTTGCAGAGGTATTATCGGGGGGGAAAGAAAGCTGAGTATTTCGAGAGGCTTCGTTGGGAGTGCCCTCTCAGATATGAGGAAGGGTTGAACATTTTTGCAAGTTTGCCTGTCCATTGAGGATAGAGGTCGACATATATAGGAGTCTCCCTAATAACAAGTAGTAATGCTATTCCTTTACCCTACTTGGTCATAGCACAGTAGTGGGAGTTGCCAGCTTCACGTGTTTTAACTCTGTCAGAGCACTTTGAAAAAGTGGTCTGTGGTATCTGGAAAGCTGATGTTGCATGTGAAGATTATAGACAAGCTTTATCCAAGGAAATCTGGCTCTCGAAGTTGAGAAAGCGGTGCCTCTTCGATTTTTGAAGGATCTGGCTCTCGAGATTCGGAGAACGGTGCCTCTTCGATTTTTGAGAAAGCAATCTTGCTGGGAGTCTGGCTCTCGAGATTCGGAGAGCGGTGTCTTTTTGATTTCTGATAAAGTAATCATGTTGGGAGTCTGGCTCTCGAGATTCGAAGGACGGTGCCTTTTCGATTTTAGAAGAAGCAATCTTGTTGGGAGTGTTTTCTCGAATGTGAGTAAATGTTAGGCATGTTTGCTAGTCTACCTTGCTACGGAGCACAAAGGTTGACACACAGGGACTTTCCAATTATCCAGCAGCGGTGATGTTCCTTTACCCTTGTGGGTAATAATATGGTAGCTAGACCTTTAAAATATATGTGTCTAAACTTTATTAGTGTTGTTTCTTTGCTATTCTTTTACCCTTCTTGGTCATAGTGATGTAGTGGAAGCTGCAAGCTTCACGTGTCTAAACTTCGTCAGAGATCTTTGGCAAAGTTATCTGTGGTACCCATGAGCTGATGTTGCGTGTGGAAAGTTGATGATTGAACATTAAGATTCACATGCTTTCTACTTTACCAGAAATCTTCGACAGAATGCTCGTAATTTCCGCAAAGCTGAGTGTGCATGTGACAGGTGCTGACAAGGCTGAAAAAGTAAGTGCCTCTTCAATTTCTGAGATCGACCCTCGTGGTCTCTGAGCAGCCCCGCTTTTGAGAAAGCAAGCGCCTCTTCGATTTCTGAGATCGGCCTTCGTGGTCTTTGAGCAGCCCAGCTTTTGAGAAAGCAAACACGTCTTCGATTTCTGAGATCGGCCCTCGTGGTCTCTGTGCAGCCCAGCTTTTGAGAAAGCAAACGCCTCTTCGATTTCTGAAGCTCCGTCGAGTGCAGATTTTTATAGAGGCTGGCATTAAGTTCCAAAGCACACTTGAATCTCCACCAGTAGAAGCTCCCTTCTTTGCACTTCTAAGATCTTAATTTGTCCGACCTCTTCTCTCTTCAACACCTTTCAAAATGTTTGGCCCCTTCGACCGTCGTTTTAACTTGAACCTTGTTGAAGAGGCAGCCACGCCTTCTTTAGACAAGGCTGAAAAAGTAAGTGCCTTTTCGATTTCTGAGATTGGCCCTCGTGGTCTCTGAGCAGCCCAACTTTTGAGAAAGCAAGCGCCTCTTCGATTTCTGAGATCGGCATTCGTGGTCTTTGAGCAGCCCAGCTTTTGAGAAAGCAAACGCGTCTTCGATTTTTGAGATCGGCCCTCGTGGTCTCTGTGCAGCCCAGCTTTTGAGAAAGCAAATGCCTCTTCGATTTTTGAAGCTCCGTCGAGTGCAGATTTTTATAGAGGCTGGCATTAAGTTCCAAAACACACTTGAATCTCCACCAGTAGAAGCTCCCTTCTTGCACTTCTAAGATCTTGATTTGTCTGACCTCCTCTCTTCAACACCTTTGAAAATGTCTGGCCCCTCCGACCGTCGTTTTGACTTGAACCTTGTTGAAGAGGAAGCCACGCCTTCTCCAGACAACATATGGCGCCCATCCTTCTTATCCCTTACTGGTCTTCTTACCGTTGGGGATTCCGTGATGAAGAATGATATGATCGCTGTGGTGGTGGCCAGGAACCTTCTCACTCCCAAAGATAACAGACTACTTTCCAAACGGTCTGATGAGTTGGCTGTTAAGGATTCTCTGGCTCTTAGTGTTCAGTGTGGAGGTTCTGTGGCTAATATGGCCCAACGCCTATTTGCTCGAACCCGCCAAGTTGAATCATTGGCGGCTGAAGTAATGAGTCTCAAACAGGAGATTAGAGGGCTCAAGCATGAAAATAAACAATTGCACTGGCTCACACATGACTATGCTACAAACATGAAGAGGAAGCTTGACCAGATGAAGGAATCTGATGGTCAGATTTTACTTGATCATCAGAGGTTTGTGGGTTTGTTCCAAAGGCATTTATTGCCTTCGTCTTCTGAGGGTGTACTACGTAATGAAGCTCCAAATGATCAACTTCCGATGCCTCCTCCTTCTAGGGTTTTGTCCAGTACTGAGGCTCCGAATGATCCCCTTCCGGTGCCTTCTCTTTCTGGGGCTCTACCGACTGCTGAGACTTCTCCTAAGCAACCTTTGTGAAGGCTCCCTCTTGTTTGTTTATTTTGACTCATGTATATGTACATATTTGTAACTTATCGGAGATATCAATAAATAAGTTTTGCTTCATTTCAACGTATTATGTTAAATACACCAAAGCCTTCTTCACTAAGTTCTTTGAATTTTTCTTTTGTTGAAGCTTGTATGTTGAAGCTTTGTGAGTGGAGCATGTAGGTTGAGGTAGTATTCCCTTAATTTCCCTAGTGAGGAAAACTTCTCGATTGGAGACTTGAAAAATCCAAGTCATTGAGTGGGGTTGGCTATATGAATCTTAGAACACCATTGTGCTCGGTCCTGTATCATGTCCTCCATTAGATCCAAGTACTCTAAGTCTTTTCTTAGAGTCTCTTCCAAAGTTTTCCTAGGTCTTCCTCTACCCCTTCGGCCCTGAACCTCTGTCCCGTAGTCGTATCTTCTAACCAGAGCGTCAGTAGGCCTTCTTTGCACATGTCCAAACCACCGTAACTAATTTTCTCTCAACTTTCCTACAATTTCGGCTACTCCTACTTTACCTCGGATATCCTCATTCCTAATCTTATCATTTCTCGTGTGCCCACACATCCAACGAAGCACCCTCATCTCCGCTACACCCATTTTATGTACGTGTTGATGCTTCACCGCCCAACATTCTGTGCCATACAGCATTGCCAGCCTTATTGCCGTCCTATAAAATTTTTCCTTGAGCTTCAGTGGCATACGACGGTCACACAACATGCCAGATGAACACTTCCACTTCATCCATCCAGCTTGTATTCTATGGTTGAGATCTTCATCTAATTCTCCGTTCTTTTGCAAGATAGATAATAGTTAGCGAAAACGGTCGCTCTTTGGTATTTCCTGATCTCCGATCCTCACCCTAACTCATTTTGGCCTTCATTTGCACTGAACTTGCACTCCATATATTCTGTCTTTGATCGGCTTAGGCGAAGACCTTTAGATTCCAACACTTCTCTCCAAAGGTTAAGCTTCGCATTTACCCCTTCCTGAGTTTCATTTATCAACACTATATCGTCTGCAAAAAGCATACACCAAGGAATATCATCTTGAATATGTCCTGTTAACTCATCCATTACCAACACAAAAAGGTAAGGACTTAAGGATGAGCCTTGATGTAATCCTACAGTTATGGGGAAGCTTTCAGTTTGTCATTCATGAGTTCTTACGGCAATCTTTGTTCATTCATACATATCTTTTATAGCTTAGATATATGCTACTCGTACTTCTTTCTTCTCTAAAATCCTCCAAAGAATGTCTCTTGGGACCCTGTCATACGCTTTTTCCAAATCTATAAAGACCATGTGTAAATCCTTTTTCCCATCTCTATATATTTCCATCAATCTTCATAAGAGATAAATTGTCTCCATGGTTGAGCACCCTGGCATGAACCCGAATTGGTTGTCCGAAACCCGTGTCTCTTGCCTCAATATATGCTTAATGACTCTCTCCCAGAGCTTCATTGTATGACTCATTAGCTTAATACCCCTATAGTTCATGCAATTTTGTACGTCGCCCTTATTCTTGTAGATAGACACCAAAGTGCTCTTTCACCACTCATTTGGCATCTTCTTCGTTTTCAAAATCCTATTGAAAAGGTCAATGAGCCATGCTATACCTGTCTCTCCCAAGACTTTCCACACTTCGATCGGTATATCGTCTGGGCCCACTGCTTTTCTATGCTTCATCTTTTTCAAAGCTACAACCACTTCTTCCTTCCTGATTCGACGATAAAATAAGTAGTTTCTACACTCTTCTGAGTTACTCAACTCCCCTAAAGAAGTACTCCTTTCATGTCCTTCATTGAAAAGATTATGAAAATAATCTCTCTATCTGTCTTTGACCGCGTTCTCTGTAGCAAGAACCTTTCCATCCTCATCCTTGATGCACCTCACTTGGTTTAGGTCCCTTGTCTTCTTTTCCCTTGCTCTAGCTAGTTTATAGATATCCAACTCTCCTTCTTTTGGTATCTAGTCGCTTATACATATCGTCATAAGCCGCTAACTGAGCTTCTCTCACAGCTTTCTTCGCCTCTTGCTTCGCTCTTCTATACCTTTCACCATTTTCATCGGTCCTATCTTTGTATAAGGCTTTACAACATTCCTTCTTAGCCTTCACCTTTGTTTGTACCTCCTCATTCCACCACCAAGATTCCTTTTGGTGTGTAGCAAAACCCTTGGACTCTCCTAATATCTCTTTTGCTACTTTTCGGATACAACTAGCCATGGAATCCCACCTTTGGCTAGCTTCCCCCTCTCTATCTCACACACACTGGGTGATTACTTTCTCTTTGAAAATGACTTGTTTTTCTCCTTTTAGATTCCACCATCTAGTCCTTGGGCATTTCCAAGTCTTGTTCTTTTTTCTCTCTTTTGATATGTACATCCATCACCAACAAGCGATGTTGATTAGCCAAGCTCTCTCCCGGTATAACTTTGCAATCCTTACAAATTATACAATCCCCTTTCCTCATTAGAAGAAAATCTATTTGTGTTTTTGACGACCCACTTTTGTAGGTGATCACATGTTCTTCTCTCTTCTTAAAGAAGGTGTTGGCTGAGAAAAGATCATATGCCATTGCGAAATCCAAGATAGCTTCCCCATCCTCGTTTCTCTCCCCAAAACCATGGCCACCATGAAAACCTCCATAGTTGCCTGTCTCCCTACCCACGGGTCCATTTAAATCTCCTCCTATACATAACTTCTCCGTCTGAGCAATTCCTTGCACCAAGTCTCCAAGGTCTTCCTAAAATTTCTCCTTCGAACTCGTATCCAACCCTACTTGAGGTGTATACGCACTAATCACATTGATGAGTTCTTATCCTATTACAATCTTAATTGCCATGATTTTATCTCCTACCCTCTTGACATCTACAACATCTTGTGTCAAGGTCTTGTCCACGATGATGCCAACACCGTTTCTAGTTTTATTTATGCCCGAATACCAAAGTTTAAACCCTGAGTTTTCTAGATCCTTTGCCTTAAGACCAACCCACTTAGTTTCTTGTAGGCACATAATATTTATCCTTCTCCTCACCATAACTTCCACTACTTCCATAGATTTTCCCGTTAAGGTTCCTATATTCCACCTTCCTAAATGCATTATACTCTCTTAAACTCTACCCTTCTGTCCTAGCTTCTTCACCCTCCCTCGTCTAATAGGATCAAAGTACTTCTTTTGTGTGTCCTGTGTAAAGTTGATAGGAGCATATGCTCCCAAGCAACTTTGAGTGTAGTCGTTCGAAAAGAAGTTTCTATGGCCCCCTTGCTCATTTAACACTGCATCCGGGTGCCGATGGAGATACAGCGACCCTTACTCACTTATCACTGTGCTCGGGCCACACAGCACGGCACTTACGGGTGACGCCCTAGCTTTAGCGTGATTTCGTTCTGGATTCATTTTCATAAGGATTCGACGTAACCGAGGAGTGCCGGCTGTCGACTACCTGACGCCCTCCCCTTCCTCCTTTATCCGGGCTTGGGACCGGCAATGTAAGATAAACTTACACAGGCAGAATTAGGTATAAGCTTAAGAACGCAAGAAATTGGAACCTTCCAAAAGCGCAGAGAGAGAGAAAATACAATTGGGGGTATATTTTGGAACTCACGATAGGAGTTTTGAAGGAGGCACAGAGAGAAGATCTGCGAGGCAGATTTAATCATGATGGAACAAGGTTGTACAATTACTGTGAAAATTAAAACTCAATTACCAAAAAATATATGATAGAACTTGAGCATTTCCTAGTGAGAAAACCACCAAAAGAAAAAGAAGATATTAACTTCCATAAACACATTCCTCTTATGAACTCGAAAAACGATATTGAATTGTAAGTATAGTCTTGTATGATAGTTTCCTAAGGTCTCTTAATCTCAAAACAACCTCTCTGCTGTAAATAATGGTCAAGCCTATAGCCCAAAATTAGTAGTAGGATTCTAGGCATGAATCCATCAACTATCGAACGCCACCCGATCTACCAAGAACAAATCACACTTTTTTTCAATGGTGACGATGAATTTTCAGAAGTTACACAAGATTTTTTATCAATTGAAAAGACAATGGTCATATAAACATCAAAATCCAACAGAAACACAAAGCAACATACCAGTTCTCTATCTTCTATGCTGTTTTCAGGTGGATCTTCCTAACTCATCCTAGAAAACCGTGCATATAGTTCATCTACAAGCATCATCCCACAACCAGAGTTCATGAAATTTCTAAAGAAAATAAATCCGTTAGCAATTTAGAGAAATTAGAGGACCAAATCATATTAAATCTGAGTTAAATGAGCAAAGGTACACCAATTAAATAAGATACTAAACACATTTTGAATCTATGAAATAGAAGAAGAATTAAATGAGGACCAAATCCTTTTCCTCTCCCTTCTCTCACTCTATTTCAATTGCTTTCAAATGACAAACAAATACAACCACCATACATATAATCACATTTTCGGTTCCCCCAAGAACTAAAGTTGAAAAACAAAGTAGACTTCCAAAATCAAAATAATTTATTTTACCATGCTCAACGTGCTGGAAACCCAAAAGAAAAAAAAAACAGAAATGAAAGCAAAGGGAATAACTTCAATCACAAATGGACTTAAAGCACTCAATTCAGTGAATTCATTAATCTTCTATCCTTTTTTCCCTCAATTTTCTTGGAAACCAAATAGAAAATTAGAATTGAGTTAAACGTTATTCAAAAGGGACAAAAGTGCCAATTCCCTATCACTCAATTTCTAATATCAAACAAACAAAATTAATCCAAACTCAAAACAACATTAAACATAAATATTCAAACTTTACTACCTTTTAGCTCTCTAATTTACTCTCAATATACACGAACAAAGTTGAGGATTCACTTTATGATAGCCATCCAACCGAAATCACACAAAATCAATAAATCATTGACAAAAACACTCATGGAGTTCGAATTAAATATGTAATTGTTGGATCATTTGCTTCTGTATGTGGAATGAATTCCTTTTATTTTCTTTTGAGATAAATATAAAGTTTCAACATATCCAATTCCAATTCGCACATATCCAAATTCCAATTCAATAAACCACACATTCAAATCAATTCAAACTAAATACCTACTATTCAATCACATATCCAATTCAAACTATATGGCTAACATTCAATAACATGTCCAATCTTTAAGCACATTTGACATAAAAAAAGTTGCATCTTTTTCACTATATGTTTTCAGACTTTAATCACATGAATTTAAGCAACAAAAGAAGGAACCAAAAGAAACAGAAAAGTACCTTAAGACATTCAAGGGTCGGAAAAGTGGTTGATTTGGACGGTCGGAAAAGTGGGTGTGTGTGTGCGTGTTGAGTAGAACTGCTTTTGTGATTTATGGCAGGTGGATATAGTAGACGAAACAGAGAAATTAAGGGAGGAAACATTGTATTACCTGTTCAAGCAAGGGAGGAAACACTTTGCAGCAACTTTAAAAGGATGCTTGTTCAAAGACATAAGCTATAATCAAAACCAAACAGAAAAATTCAATCTATTTCTAACAACAACAACCATAATTTCCTACCAAAAATAACATATCTCAACAGATTTGTTAGGAAACAATTCACAGCTATGCTCAATTCATTCAAAAGTAGGAAAAAATGGGGCACTTAAGCCACTAATTGTAACAGCAGAAAGAAAATTGAGCTACTAATTTGAAATGACATGTTTGATTCAATGAATAAGTAGAAAAACAATAGGATTTTTAGCTGCCTCATATAATCTTTTACGCAAAGCCTTAAAATGTTATGCTCAATTCAGTCAAAAGTTGGGAAAAATGGGGTTTTTGCAATGAAATTGCCATGTTTTGATTCAATAGTTTAGACCACATGGACAAAATTGAAATTGCATGCTTCATTCATTCAGAAGTAGGAAAAAAGTCGGATTTTTTGTTGGTTTACATAAATATTTTATAGGAGGTGTTAAAATGACATGCTTAATTCATTTAAAAGTACGGAAATGGGATTTTTTTTCAGTGAAATTGTCATGTTTTGGTTAAATGTTTTAGGAAAAATGGACAAAGAAGAAAGAAAACACAACATTTGGTTAAAAGTATTTTTTTTTTCCTTTTGATTTTGGCCAAAACAAACGGTTCTGTCTAAACAAAGTGTTAATGATCTTCTTCCCCTGGTTTGGTACTTTGCAAAATAGCACAATGGTGCAACACCACTGCTCAAGCGTGATTTCCGAATAGGTAATGCACAACAGACTAAAATTACAAAGAAATTTTAACCTAACATCAAATTTACCCAAACTCCAATCATTCCTCTGATTTGTTCCAAAAAATTACAAACACACTCTAATCTAACACTTATCAATGGGTTCCCAGACGTATAAAAAAAAATGATGACAAAAAGTCACCCAAAAATTAAGCTGCCAATCTCTCAAGTATGTACTTGATAAAAGTGAAGCATATACATATGTAAAATATGAATGAAATATGCAACAATTGTATAAAAACATGCATAAATGATAAACCAATCTTACAAACATGTTAAATAGACAAAAGGTATATAATAATAAAGAAGAAGAAGGAGAACGAAGTAGTAAAAATAGCAAGGAAATTGTTTTTGGCGGAAGGAGATTTACCCAAAAAATAAGAGGACCGGCAGAGACACTGCCAAATTTGCGACTGATCAACGAAGGAACCAAAATGAAAAATATCCTCTCAGCGAGGAAAACCTAGCACAGGATCAAAACCAACCCAAAACAAAATGGTTACAATTTCATCCAAATCAAGCAAAATGCAAAAGAAAAACCAAACACAACACATACCACCGTCGATCGCAACCCCAGAAATTGTGCGAAGCAATTTTACCATGGAGGAAAAAACACCCAAAACCCTAGGTTTATACAAATGGAAAACCTATTTCGGCGGAGAAGCTATAAATACTGAAAGACCAACACAACAGGAAGAAAAAGAGAAATGAAGAGGAAGTGGTATTATTAGACAGTGAAGAAAGCAGCAAAAAATACTTGTTTTGTTGTCCCAATTTAATAATTTAAAATCAAATCTTGCACTCCCAACTAAAACGTTGAAGAACCGAACCAGAATTAAACAGAAAAGAAAGCAGAAAAACCAACTGGTTTCTAAGCAAGTTCAAACCAGAAACAGTGAAATAAGGGAAAATTCGGTTCAAAAGGGACACTTAGCTTTGAAAGGAATTCAAACTGCCAGCTGGGAGAAATCTTCATCAATGCTTGCAGACCAAATCTCTGAAACCAACCCTAGGTTTAGGCGTCCCTTCCTGCTTCACCGTTTCTCTAAAGCAGAGCTCACCGAGAAAAAACAAAACCCAAATTCCGGGCAGCCCTACCTATTGCTTTGCTCATCCTACCTCTCCCTCTCTCCTCCAATTTTTCCTTCTACAAGTCCTCATCTCTCTTCTCTCTGGCATCGCACAACCCACCTCTCGTCTCTCTGCCATCGGACGACTCCTCTCTCTCTTCTTTCTCGCATCGCACCACACCTCCCCTATCTTCTCATGGGCTTCATTGCAGGCTAGGTCTGCCCGTGTCGGCCATCCATCCGAACAACCCAACCACAAACAAAACCCACCAACCCAATCACAGCCCAAACTCGCAAAAGCCCATACAACTAAACCTGGAAAAAAAAAAAACCCAGGTGAAATCCTTAAAGCAATGGCATTATTGTAATTAAACTGACACTATTCATTTCTACAGTGCCATTTCCATGCTTTCTTTAGACTAAAGTAATGACAAGCACCACCAATGATCGCTCTTTTCCAAATGTTAACTCACGCGTTGGCTTGCAACAAGGAAGGAAATCTATGAAAGGTCATAGTTGGTTTCAGAGCTAGTGCTCAGGTTAAGTGATTTCCAACCACCCACTAACGAGCGCCGCACTCGAATGGTGTCGACGAAGGAAACCAAGCAAGTAGCCATGCACGAATGTCATTTCTTCTCCATGTGTCAATTGGGATAGTGGAGAAGTAGTCTACGAGCCAAGTTTACTAGTACAAGTCATTTAATAATGGGACTGTGAAAAACTTAAATGGCAAAGACTTTTTGGGCTCAGTCATGACTTATATAAAAAAAAAATGAGTGCCCATTAGAAGTGGTCCAATCACGAGAATAGACTAGGATTACTTTATATTAAGAGTTCTTGTGACATACCAAATTTAAAGGGATATTACTCCAATGGACATAGCCCAATCTTATGGGGGGACCATTTAAATCTTGTTGTTTTCATATTTGTATAACGTTAAACTCATCCAGGGTTAACCATATTGGTCATTTGTTGACCTCCAAGTTTTGAGCGTTAACAGCTTGGCGCCGTTTTGGGGAAATTCTCAGCTGGGCACTTCTGTGCCAATCAAAGTCATACACTCTCCTTTGAGTACCATGACGAGCATAAGGTTAAAAGAGAAGTTTCTTTACTAAAGCCTCGAGAAGGTGGGCTATCCGACGGGTTATAGTGAATTGTTTTAGACTCAAGTAGTGGCAAGAAAATTCAAGCATAAAGATTGCATTATCATAGGTGAACCCTGGATAGGTGCATTTACACCATGGGGAGAGACTGTTTTAGGATAAAATCATCTTTCTAAGCCATGAGAATCTTGGAGGATACTTAGAAGTAGATATTGCACCCTATTAGGAGTTGTGATTACTTGTGGCACACACCAATTCCAAGATTGTAGGAACTCTAAGACTTATAAAGATCTGATTGAGTCTATATTTGGATCAGATCAAGTGTCTTTCAGAACAAGTATGGTCATCTAGCGGAGTCTCTCCGCTTATTGCCCCAAAACAAGGTGATAGTTTCACCGCCGTTCTGGTTAATTTAACTCTTCGAAGCTGGTGAGTCTATAACCGAACTTCTAAGGTAATTGTATTTTGATCAACCTTACTCTGGCCTTGAAAAATCATGGTCACACAATTGGGTTAATATTAGCGTTAACAGAGGTTTCCTTAGCAGTCATATTTCCAGTAGAGTGATTTGACCAAGAAGAATATGTGTTCACTCTTAATGAAAGCAGCAGTTGTTGGAACCAAATTTGGGCATCGCAGTGGATGGTGGAGGCATAAATTCGAATAACCTGCAAATAGCAAACAACTGTGACGGTAAATGAGAACGGCAAAACATATGCATGAAAGGAATTGCATATGGAATGTGTGTTTACGGCTTGTTATAATAGTAAAGAGAATAACAAACACACTCAATGGTTGCACACTCTAGTGGGAGGTCGGCAAAGATGTTCACAGCCCGATACTAGGTCTATCCAACCCAGAGCGGCCGTGCACCGACATCCATCCATGATATTTTCCACATTAAGTCTGCGTGAGAAATCTAGCAACTCCACATAGAACGTATAAGTCAGTGAAAATGGTAAACATGAAGTTTTTTTTACAATGGTCTTTTCCAAGTAAGAAGCAAAAGAAGACAAGCATGCCTCAGCATTTAGACAAGATAGAGAAGATTTAAAAAGAATTTGTACCAATGAGAGTCAAAATGACTGATTATGTATAAGGATGTTCTTCGACTAGTCAATAGGGCATGTCTCTTTCGCTTCTGCAATAGAAGGTGATGTAATAGGTGGGCTTGGCTAACAAATAAAAACCTTTGTTCGCTTTCATTGGTCTAGTCCATCATTGCTAATCTCTTTCTTCACTATCGGTGAATTGGGGGAGGTGAAAAGGCAAGAAATAAGAAATATCCAAGCGGATGAGCCTCGAGATCTACGAAGCAAAGCAACGTTTTTATATGGCCAACGAGATGGATGAAGCTCATTGGGAGTTGAGGCTTGAGATTCCCCATTTCGGACTTTAGCGAGAAAGTCTTTGTTTGTTAAAAACTCTCGCTTTGCCATCTCACTCTAGTGTCTTACCAGATCATCACTTGCTTCAAGCTCATCAACAAGTGGTATGGCGTGGAGATCGAAACTCAGGAGTTCTGAGTCTTGCACATAATGCACCAAAGTACAAGCACCCACTGCTTCTTCTAGGCAAAGGCAAGCCTTCATTGGGAAACGTATGCTACCAATATGCCCAATCATGAGTCATGACAAAGATTGGTACAAAGATATTCTCGTTGTCAAGGGAGAATGGGAAGGTGATATCTTCGGAGATAGGGTTCAGAATACTCCATCTGTAGATCTGAATTTGAATAACAACATAAAGTATGTTAGACCTTGTTTTCCCCATCTTATTGGTCGGGCCTTTGAGATCCTTATAGTGGAACACCGAGACTAAAGGTGGCTTATAACTCTGAAGCAAAACGATACTAACAGAAGAGGTGTTGTCGTGAGGCACTGCTTTAAAATACCCATTCGAGACCACTCTTGATCGATGAAATGCAGGCAAAAAAAGGGGTTGAGGTATATTGAGGAGCCTAAGGAACCTAGAAGAAGAAGGAAGAGCAAGAAGTCAATTGAGGCCATTCCTAAGAAGAAGTATGAAGAGGTAGCTATGAGAAAAAGAGAGTTAATTGATGAAGAAACATCTAGTCTCGATAACACACTGGTGCATTGAGACTTGCCTATTGGATTATAAGGTCGATAATTTTTTGATGTTGGTCTTAAGGCCTCATTCAGTAACTTCTCACTCTTATTCATTAACTCCTGGTCGTGGTCTAGAAGCAAGTATGTTCAAGTCTTACTCATACTAACATCTACTACAAAGAACCACCCATTTGATTATTGCAGTTTTAGGCCTTTCAGGAAACTTCTTGCTGCATTCACCTCTCTCTCTCCTGCTTCTCCCCTTTAATATCCAAAGTGAACTTCCTATTGCTACTCTTAGGCCATTTTAAATTCACCATGTTTATTGAGGCCTCATGAAAGAGATCAACATCAATTATCATTGTTGCTTGTGGTTTATTGAGTAGCATCTTCCTTTTCTTGATCAAATCATAGATCCAATCCCTGAACAGTACACAGTTTATGATGGAATGGTTGAACGTGTAGTGGACCTTGCAATACTTCATTCCCCTAATTCCCTCAGGTTTTGGCATTGTCATATTTGGGTCGGGCTTAATGACCTTGGCCTTCACCATTCCTCAATCCTCATAGATATCAGGTGCTTTGGTCAAGCCGAATAAATAAGTTTGGAACTTTGGAGGTTTAATAGGAACAAACCGTCACTATTCATCACAATCTTCTGGTCTTTAAATGACTTTACCAACCCCTTAACCATCAGTGGTTTGGAAGGTGGTACCAGCTTTGTAGCACACATCTATACTTTTCCTTCCATGCTTTCCATGCTTGCTTCTTGTTCTGAGTTCTCAAACTAGTGGATTGGAGCTTTGTTCTTGAAGGACTGGGGCTTTGATGAGTGTCCAAGTTGGTGTTCTTCTAAGCAATCTTTCATATTTGGTAGCTGTGATAACTATTTTTTGCAGCTCATTGCAATGTACATCATAAAATTTCTTTCTCAAAGGCAATCACAAAGCTTTTTTAGCAATAACAATGAGCTGCATGTGATTTAATACAAGAAACCGATATTCCATACAATATAGCAAAGCTTTAAACGTAAATGCAATTGCAAAGGTGTCGAATTACAAAAGAAATTTGGTAAATGTAGGCTGCAAAACTTTAAAGTCTTATACTAAAATGCCATCAAAAAGTTAATTTTCCTCTGTAAAAACCTACTGAGGATAATTGTGAGCTTAATTACTTTTTTTTTCTATTTTGGAACTTAGTTACTTGTTAGTCCTATACTAATTATTTAAAGTTTTGAAACACATTATAGCTCTGATTAGTATAAAAGCTTACGTAGGTTTGAGTTTCAGTACATCACGAGAAATGCAATAAAAATATGTAACATCGAAGCCACACCTTATAATAACGTTCAAATAATTCCCCATCCCCTTCATTTCTTTTATTTTATTTTTCTATTTGATTTATTTTATTCTTTTAATATTAAAAAATGTATAAAATTAAACTTCTTCTAAGATTCATCTAACACACACATGTTTGGCATCATTTATTATTAGAGTACAATTTTTATTTTTCATTTTTTGTCATTTCATTATTAGAGTCTACACCCCACATTAATCAAGTTAAGACAGTATCTTTTACTTTATTTTATTTTTAATAAAAGTTAACATCGCAATCAAACAACAAGGTTTCTCATTTACTTTTTGGAGAGTTTAAAAATTGATCATTGTTGTAAATATTATTATTTAGGATTAATCTAAGTTTACTACCTTAAAGGTTCTTGGTTTTTAATATTTGGTACATGATTTTTTTTTGTCTCAGAGTGTTACCTTAAGTCACAATTTTAGGATAGTTTAGTACATCTGTGACGTTGGCTGTTAAGAACCCCATTATCTTTTGACGTGGCACCCATGTGGCCAGTGAATCGACACAACATGTTATTTTCGTGCCACGTGGAAATTAATTTTTTTTTAAATTTACAAAAAAAAATTGAAATTCAAAATCTAAAAAACTTGAAACAATTAAAAATAAGAATTCGAAAAGTAAAAACCATTTTTAACCTAAGCCCACATCCCTAAAAGGCACGACCCTGATTCATTCGCAACTCTACTACATCCCCGCCGCAAGCTGTCGCTTTTGCTTGCCGTTGCGTTTTCTCGCCGTCGCTCTTGTTCATCATCGATCCACCTCGTTGTCGGCCCAATAATTTCGCACGCCGTCGCACGTTCGTGCACCTCAAAGAAGGGTGCGCCGTTTCTAGAAAAAGAAGCCTTCAAGCCATAAGAGGTGATGGGGTAGGAAAAACAGAAGATTTTAGTTAGTGAAGCACCTTCATATTGTAAGAATCCTACCTTTTCGATATTGATTAGGGTTTTAGGTTGTACGATTTAACAATTTTGAATTTTTAAGAAATTGTGACTTTTTTATTCCGATTTCTTTTTCTGTGGTTTTTTGGAATTGTGTTTGTAGTGGGTGTCTCCATTGTTTAGTGTTTTCAATGTGCATGTGGTTTGTGTCTCCATTGATAGTCCCAGTTGCAATGCTTTAAAGAAACCCTTTATTGATGGTCACCACGGTTTGTTTGTCCCTTTTTTTGTCCTCACCAGGCTTATAAAAGCTTTGTGGAGCCAGATTTGTTTGTGTTTTTTGGCTTTTAAAGCCCTTTATTATTGACTTTTTAGGCATGCCAGATTTGTTTACCCTTACCATGGTGGGAAATGGTCTGAAGATGCATATACGGAAGGGTTTGAAGCTTGGTTTGATTATGTAGACAAAGACTTTATGTCTTTTTTTTTAGTTAGATTCGATGGTTGAGGAGTTAGGGTATGACGGGTCCATTTTGTATCACTATAGGATTCCTGGGATGTCTTATAGGGAGGGATTAAGGCTGATAGAACGTGACCAGATGTGGATAATATGTAATATGTGTAAGTATGTTCTAGGGACTAGGGAAATAGAATTGTAACTAGAACATCAAAGTGCAAAGCAAGCTACCCTTAAACATAATCTTCTGATGAATCTAGATGAGAGTGGAATAGTAAAAAGGAAGGTAACTATATAAGATATTGAGGAATCGAGGGTTGCATTGTCTATTAAAAAGGGTAGTGGGTCAAAATTGAAAAAGTCTAGAGCAAAATGAGGTGTTAATGACTTACAAAAAAGGTTATGCATTTTGAATGACATAGTCTACAATGCTAATCACGAAGATAATGGATACGAGACTGAGGAAAGACAATGAAGTGGAAGGGTCTCTCTACAATGCTGATGAATGAACTCTCAATGGTGTTGATGAAGTGACTTTCAATGGTGCTGATGAAGGTGATATTAATGGTGGTGAAGAAGGGGCTGATGATGTTGGAACTGAAGGTGAATAAGATGTGGTTGCTGAATGTAATTTTAGAAACACTTATTTTTGCATTTTTATTGAAAGTATTCAATTGTTATGTACTCCAAACTATTTTTTTACTAATATTCATTGTATGTGGTAGGTAATGCAGAGGAAGACAGTACTGATAATGAATTTGTGGACGATGAATATTTATGGAAGATGATGATCGTGGTGCAATAGATGAAAAAAGTGTAGATACACTAATTGGAGAAGATCATAGGGGTGAAAGGTTTGGTAATGGTGGAGATGGTGACAACTAAAATATTGATGAAGTTATTGATGAAAGGGATGTAAACTACGTTCCCTTTGATGATGGAATATAAGACTTAGATGGCCTGCACATTGTTGATGAATTAGGTTCTGAGGTTGATGAAAGGGTCATATACCCTGAGTTCAATGAAGAAGCTAACATGGATGATCCAAATTTTGAAAAAGGATTGAAGTTCAGAGATGTTTCACAATTGAGAGAGGCACTGTGGTCACACTCCATTTAGCACGGTGCTATTTCAATTAGGCTGAAAATGAATAAGAAGTGGAAGATAAGTGCAAAGTGTGCAACAAACTGCAGGTGGAAATTGTATGCTTTTAGGATAGGGGATAACAATTCTAATTGTTAAACTCGATAACCATGGATAACCACCCAAATAGATTGGATTTGGGTATGAAAATTTGGGTATATTTTGAATATGAAGAAAAACCGTGAATATTATTCAGTTATGGTTTTGGATATGGTTATAGAGGTATCCAATCCGTATCCATCTCCGAATTTGAACCGAACAATATATAATATAATTATATACAATAATGGTATATGCATATATATATATATATATATATATATATATATTCATTATTCACCGAATTCGTAACCTTGAGAATATAAAAGTTGCATTGTGTGAGTTGCATTTTGTGGGAAAGTTCAAAAGTTTTTATATGAATCAAAATCTATGAGAAATCAATGGTACTTATGGGCAGTGTTCTAAAACTCGATCTAGGGGCCGTCTAGGTGCTAGGCAGTGGGTAGCCACTAGGATTTAACCAAAATCGGAAGAAAAATAAGGAAAGAAATTAGGCAGACGTTGGACAGCCTAGACGGGTGTCTGAGAGGCCTAGGTGGCCTAGGCAGGCGACTGGGCGGTACCTGAAACTCTCCGACACATTCGCGACTCATTCTCTCTCAGCTGCAACATCATCGGCGTGTATTGTCATAAGTTAGATAGTTCAATATGGCCCAATGAACGTTTTAGAATGGTATGCAATTGGTTTGATGACTCCTTAATCTTATTAGATTCTGTCAGAGAAAGGCGATACAAACCTAAGTTTTGTGGAGGTGAATCTCCTATCAATTGGATTTCGTGCTCTACAACCTTCCTTGGTGGTAATCCTTGCACATCTTAAAAAAAAGTTTTTGAACTCCTTTTGCAATTTTTCAATGTTGGAACATTGTGTAAAGGAGCCACGATAGACAAAGTCACAGCTCTATAAATCTGATCTTGTGTTTGAATCATTAGTAAAACAAATCTTCCACATGAATTAACCAACCTCTTGGCTTGGTTAACTATCAAGAAGTTTTATGTACTTTGAGGCTTACAAGCATTGATATGGAACTTTTTCTCGTCCTTTACAAGATGATACTTGTGAAGCCCCATGTAGTGAATTGCATCATGGTCCCACAAATACAGATTGTTAGAATGACTTGGCACACATCTAATGGAACCATCTCGCATGTCACCTCATCAATGAAACGATTGGTGATTGCAAATTTGAAGATACATTGCTTCATGATCTACAAGTCAACATCCTTCTAAATCCATCCTAACAAGTATGGTTTAGGATATGGTTTGGTGTATAGGCCTACCTTCTGAACTAAAGCCTCTGAAATCAAGTTCTTCTGACTTCCAGGGTCAATGATAGCTTGCACAACATTTTGTTTCACCTAAATATTCACATGAAACAACTCTTCACCGTTATGAGAATCTACAACATCTGTTGGTTTGGTCATAAGGGCAAGAGTAGCATCAGGCTGCCTCACTTCTAGAAGCTCTTTTGATTGTTGTGTAGTCAAGGTAGCCTTTATTTCATTTCTCCCCTAATTGTTTTTAACATGTTACGGTCACAACTCAGGGTGAAGAGTCCAGCACTTGTCTATGCCATGTTTACTAGTTTGACAATGATCATAGTAGTTCCTCTGTGTTGGACCTTCCTTACTTTCTTTCCCTTTTTCTTCAAATCAGATTTGCTACTAGGATTCTGTTTGTTTTTTGCCTTGATGGTAATGGCCTTAATAATAGCTTCTTCAATAGTTTCTACGGTGAACGATTTCAGCTTTTTCCGTAAGTAGTCGGCAAGACCTCTGGTGTACTTCATGAACACATCATAGTCATCGACATCGACATCCAAAACCATAGCTTGGTTATTGAACTCAGTAACATACTTTGGACAGTTTGCCCAAACTTTTGTCAGAAGTGTTGCCACTTGTACCATCTTTCTTCTTCCTAGCCAATTGGATAGAATTGTTTTCTCAAGATCATCTTGAATTCCTTCCAAGTCAATTTAGATATATCATACTGTTTTTGGTAAGTTTCCACCATGAGAGGGCATATGACTTGTAAGTTTCAAGTTTGCAAAAGTCTTTTGAGAATTGGAGTATTTATACACAGTGAAGTAAGTTTCTAAGGTATCTATCCAATTGTCTAACTTTTCTGCATCAACATCCCCTCTGTAACAGGGATATCCACCTTAAATCAAATTTTAAGGTATCTACAAGAGTTTTATTCTTACCCGATGATTCTTCTTTGTTATGCTCTATTTCAGGATTGTTGTCGTCATCGTCTTCTGTCTGTGACAACAACTTACTTTATATTGCGAGGGAGATTCTGAAGAAGAAGAAGATAGAGGTTGATGTTCCTTATGCCAATGATCTTCTAGTTTTTCTATATGTCACAGCAACTGCACCATTTTGGTTTTTTCATAGAACATGAAGAGCTCCCCCGCTAGGCTTTGGTCTCTATAAATATTACAACATGCTCTTCATTACCAAACCTTAATGGAAACATGAACGAAGATGCAATTCCAATAAAAATGAGAATTATGTATTCAATTGTAAACTAATATAGCTTTGATTAATTAAAGAAAAAATAATTGAAAGAACAAAACCATTTTGGAAGTCTGATAAAGGTTTAGCATATATACTGGAACTTGGATAAGGGTTTGTCAGCAATGTTATCAAACTAGTCCAAACCACTTGATTGAAGCAGCAAATGTACAACTCCATGCCATCCAAGCCTAAATAAATCATGAATTTTTTTTTTATTTTAGTTTTGTTAACTTCGGTTCGAAGATGTGACTACGGGACAGAGGTTCAGGGCCGAAGGGGTAGAGGAAGACCTAGGAAAACTTTGGAAGAGACTCTAAGAAAAGACTTAGAGTACTTGGATCTAACGGAGGGCATGACACAAAACCGAGCGCAATGGCGTTCTAGGATTCATATAGCCGACCCCACTTAGTGGGAAAAGGCTTTGTTGTTGTTGTTGTTGTAGTTTTGTTAACTTCAAATGGTTAAAACATTCAAGCTCAACATATATAATTTCTTGTTGTACAGATTCTCAAATTGGCTGTTAGCTTCTCACAACCATTTATGTCACAAAGTAAAATTTAGAGATAGATATACCTATAAAATAAAACCAATGAGCTTAGAATTGGTTCTCTCTATGACAGGCACCACTTGCAGCTGGTGCTTTGAAAGAAGCAGCCGAACATGGAAGAGTGTTTCATCCAAGTGTAGGGGGAAATACAAATCCCAGATAAACGACTTAGCTAACTCGCCAATCTGTTAGAATTAAATAAAAGTGCTCATAAAAATGTTAAACAATGTGTATAAAAGTATCACTTTAAAGTTCTAAACTACAAGTTCACAATAAAGGCCTGGTGTTATAACTTGGTTGGTACTCCAACATATAGCTAAGAAGATTGCAACACTGGTTTCTCTGCCTTGTAAGAATATGAACATGAGATTAGGTGATCTGGCATTAGCTATTTGAGACCAATTGGTATAAGAAAGCCTTATGGGAAGATGTATACTAGTTCTTGTCAATAGAGGATTATATTGTAGTAATGAACTGATATGGATTGGCAAAACATAAGTTGTTTTCCATAAGGATTCTAATAGGGAGTTCTTATTTTGTTATGAGAAGAGATATGTGTATATGTATATATATAGCGATCTCTCCTCTCACAGGATCATGCTTTTTTGGAACTAAACCCCATTCTTAGTTTGAGCAATAAGCATCCCGATAGAGAAAAGATGAGCTGGTGTGCATTCAGGTTAATCGTGAATAACCATGGTTGCATCCAATGGAAGTTCTTCAGGTTAGTATGCTTCAACCTTACATGGATTAGTGTTCTATATTTTGTTCGGTTGTTATTCGAATAACTGAATCTTGTTTGTGGTTTAGAATTAACATGTGGTATCAGACCCATAGATTCAGGTTCTTAAATTCAATCAACAAAATCGATAGAATCCTAATATAAAAAAAAAAAAAAAAATCATCTTTACTACCATTAGGTTTTGAAACTGGTTCTAGACTTAAAACTGGGTCCAGGAAAAACAGTGTGTTTTAATAAAATATGATTGTTTAATTTTTTTTTATCGTTAGAACTCAAAGCCTATCTACTTATGGGGGTTTTCTCGAATTAGGAATACAACAATTTACCTTTTCAATTTCGAATTTTGTTGATTTGGGTTGTTCAAGTTGTTGTTGAGTCTTCAATATATATAATAAAGGGAACTTTAATGAAAAGCTCCCGGTACTGTTCACCTTAACGAAAAATCACATTTTTACACTAAAAAGTTAATCCTAGTACTATTCACTTTACCCTTTATTTGTCCTTATCGTTAAAACTCAAAGTTTTCAAGCCATTTTCATTAGTTTTCCTTATTATTAAATGCTTTCACGCGTGGGTATTGATACTCATTGAACGAAAGGATATGTCTTCTAAGCATTGGATTGAAATTTGGATTTTGATCCATCTTATCTCTAATATATTCCTTTCTTCAACATGATTTGAATAACAAACATCACGATTACGCTTATTTCTGTTTTTTAATCCCATGATTATGCATTTTCTCTAATTGTCTATGGAAGAAAGTTTAGCTTGGACCTTCTACAGACATCACTTGTTTTATGAAAAAAAAAATTGATGAACTAAGAATTGTTTATCTGAGACAAATCCATTATAATGTTGAGATGGTTGTCCATGATTACATAACAATTAATTCTTAATGTTCTGCAAAACCTTTTATTCTATATGTGCTTATCAACCTTTCATTGTTAAGATTATGCATATGCATAATAGTTTTGATGATAGGATGTACAATAGACTGAGAAAAGAAATTTGGAACCTAAAAGTCTTTTGTGATTTCATTATTTTCTTCAGTGTCTACAATATCAATGAAGACCCTCAATTTGGCTAACATTCCAATCCTCACTGGTGGGGGTAATTACAAGAAGTGGAGAATGGACATTAGTTTGCTATTAACTCTAAATGAGTTTGATATAGCAATTGATAATCTCAAGCTTGTCATCAATTGTCAGAGCACCTGAGCTGAAAATGCAGATTTTGAGAGATGGACAAGAGCTAATAAAATGGCACTATCTATCCTAGAGAGTGGTATTACTGATACAATTCGAGGAGGAATCAAGACACCTGATTTGGCTGTTAACTACTTGAATGCAACTGAAAAGAAATTTAAAGAATTTGAGAAAGCTGAAGTGTGACTATACATATCTCTATTGACTGCATACAAGATTAAGGGTACTTGTCACGCCCCGATCCCGACATACGTCCAAGATCAACACGTGACGTCACCAAATACCCGTATATCTATCATACCTCGCCTCCTGAATATATACAAAGTATCCTTCAAGATCCAGATGCACAATAATTTTTCGTATACTTTATGGTTGCATCTAACCTCTTCATTAGACTGCCTACGTACCCTCAATAGAGATCAAGTCATTCGTAATTCACCTTATCACAAAATCAGACGTTTATTCACTAAGTTCAAGCAAAAAAGCATAGCATTCCTCAATCATTTATTATAACCTGACAACATGTAATTCCTGGACTCAGGCTACATAACCAATCCCCATGAAAACATGATTTCTCTCTCACAAACATATAAATCATTATGTCTCATCATGATATCGCAATTCACAACACACATCATATTTAAGAGCCGACGAAACACAAAACCATTCTCTAGCCGCATTAATTAATTAATTTGATCAAAGTAATAACAATCATTCCCATATCTTCTAAATTCATACCTTATGAAATCATAATCGAATCATAGAAAATCCTGAATGATATCCTATAAAATGTACCAAGTACAACCAATCATCATCACCTCTAGAATGCGTATGGTCCCCCATCGCGGATATACCAAGCAGAACCATAGGCATAATATCATCGTGCAGGCAGTGATCACCCATCGCGGATATACCAAGCATGATCACCCCTGAATACATATGGTCCCCCTTCACAGATATACCAAGCAGGACCACATCCATGTACCACTACTACGTGGTGCAATCTCATCATCACACATTAAACATAATTATACGCATACATGTTATCGATTCTACATATCAACCAACATCTAGTCATATGGAACACAACACAAGGAATTCCCTTAATTACTATTTCTACTAAAAATCTAATAAAGTACCTAACTCATTTCCATCTCAAGCTAGGTAGTAATGCCAAGTTCAAATAGGTATTCAGTTGGCAATCATATCCAAATAATTATCAAACAATAATTAAATCTCATAATTGTCATAACATTCATCATAATTATCAATCACATTATTAAAAAGATAATTAAACACATATATATCACAAACATCATCAGTGTACAAGCCAAATCCTATTTAATAAGCATAGGCCTATGGCTAAATATATAAAATCACATTTATAAAACCAAGTCGTAATCACAATTGATATTAATATAAGAATTTAAGGTAATCACCATAGCCCATATATTCAAGTCACTCTCTAACCAATGTAGGCCCACTAGGCATCACTGTGTCTCCCGTAGTACTAATTTTAGTATTTAGAACGTTTTGAGACATGTTGACCAAAAGTCAACTCTCGATCAAAGGTAGGGTTCACAATTCTACATAACTCGATCCATAAGATCCACACGTTGGATTTCAGATCTGCAATTTTTGTAAAATTCACATTATTCCTCTAAAACAACATACTAAAATTTCATCACGATCCGACGGTTGGATCTCCGACAATTTCAAAATTCAAGTGCGCGAGCGACATTTAATTTTACAAACTTAAAAATCTAATTAGGGAAGATCCGTACGTCGGATTCCCGATCTGTAAGTTTCTATAATCCACAAATGTTATGTTCTATCACGCATTAAGGTTTGGTGACGATCCAATAGTCGGATCGTCAAATCATATTTTTGACCAAACCACGTATCGTAATGAAATTAGGTTCAACGATCAATCCATGTCATACGAATATCAAATACAAAGTTAGGACATCTAATTGAACTTAGAAAGTCATCATCGGGCCACTGGCCACGTGCCGCCGTAGGTGGCTGTCGGCCACCCAAACTTGCCGGAAAATTCAACTATTTTAAAAAATTATGAAATTTTACAGGCAAGTAGATCTCAGTGAGGGGAACAATTTTCATACCTGTGAACAAGGACAATTTTTCCGGGAAACACCTCGATTTTACACAAACCCGCACTAACCCTAGAAAAGGGTGTGCTTCGATTCGGAATCCATACGAGCTCCGATGCCTCCACCACTGCTTGGGCTTTGTTCCTGGGGTTGAGAGGAGTCCTTTTGTGGTGGTCATTGATGGTAAAGCTTGCCGGAGCCACTGGAAAAAGGATAAAACCGTCCTGATACCTGTGGGTTTGTGGCTTCGAACTGAAAAAATGGGAAATAAATTGAGAAATCTAACACTACAAAGATGTAGGGCTCGTTAAGGGCTTTCCATGGACATCAAGATCACCCAAAACAGAGTTCGTATGAAGGAGATATGAGCGATTCAATTTTGATGGTTCGCGGGTCAAAATGACCAATTTCGGGTCTACCTCCTTTCCCCTCCTTTCCTCCTCTTTGATTGGCTGTCCCCCTCCTCTTTTCTCTCCCGCTCTCTCCCCTTTCTCCTCTCTCCCTTGCTGCCACTTAGCAGCTTCTAAACTTTTAATTATTTATTTTCCAACAACTAAAACGTCTCTAACTTCTTCGTTATAGATCCGTTTCACGAACGGTTTGCGCCTACGCGTTCGTGAGATTGAGCTCTATCCAAAGATATAAATTGTGACCTCAAACGGTCTATGAATTTTAAATAATTAATTTCCAAACTCTAAACTTTGCAACTAGTTTAATTAAAGTATAACTTCAAATAACTTAATATAAATTCTCGAAAAAATAATATAAAATCTCAAGAATACAAACACGTGTATTATAACAGTGAAATTTGGGAACAGGATTTCACAGTATTGGTTTTATAAGGGACCACATCATGAAGATGACCGATGCTACGGAAAAACTCAATTCAATGAATGCAAACATTGGTGAAAAACAGCTGGTATTCATGATTCTCCAAGCACTTCCCAACAAATATAGCCAGTTAAAGGTTTCCTACAACATGCAAGGCAAAAACTGGGACGTTGATGAGTTAATTGCACAATGTGTACAAAAAGAAACTCGTCAAAAGCAGGAGAGAGGCAAAGAAAATGAGGATGTCAATTTTGTGCAAACTGGAAAGGAGAAGAATCTATTCAACAAGGAAGGCTGTTTTGGTTCTGGTAAGAATTCGAAATCATTTAAGAATTCTAATAGGTTCAATACTTCTGCTGAAGTAATTGACTCCCCTAGAAAATCTACCAAGTTTTAAAAACCAAAAGATGTGTCTAAACTTAAATGTTTTGATGCAAAACTAAGGGCCATTTCAAAGTAAATTGTGAAATCTTTAAGGGTTGGATAAAAAGCAAAGAAAATGAACAAGTACATGTTTGTGTTGAGTCAAATTTGTGTGAGGTACTTGTTGATACTGGATGCTCAGTGCATATAACCAACTCTTTAAAAGGTTTTCAAAAACAAAAGGAAATTGGAAATACTTTATATAATGTCTATGTGGGGGGAAGGGACTAAAGTTGCAGTACATTCAATAGGGGTTGTGAACTTAAGATTAACTTTTGGTTTTGTTTTACAATTAAAGGATGTGCTCTATATTCCAAATATGAGAAGAAAATTAATTTCTACTTCCAAAATTGTAAAAGATGGTTTTTCCTTTTTTACTGATGATTAATGTCTAAAATCTTTAAAAAGAATTGTCTTGATTCAGTTTTGGGGACTACTTTTCTATCTGATAACTTGTGGAGTCTAGAATGTTTAGTGGAGTCAAATAATCACTCAATACTGAATGTTGGTTCCAAAAGGATGCTAGAAAATGACACTTTTTACATTCTCTGGCACAAAAGGTTAGGGCATATCTATAAAGAAAGAGTAATTAAACTTTCAAAGGCTGAATTAATTCCAAGATTAGATTTCACTACTGCAAATGAGTGTGTAAATTGTTTAAAGAGAAAATGACTAATTTTAGAAAAATGGATGCTGAGAGAAGTCAAGGGTTATTAGTAATCATACATACTGATATTTTTGGTCCTTTTTCAATCAAAACAATTTGTGGGAATAGGTATTTTGTCAATTTCATTGATGACTTTTCTAGGCTTGGATATACTTTTCTCATTGGTGAGAAGTCAGATGCACTCAATTGTTTTATTATTTATAGAACTGAAGTTGAAAAACAGTTAGGGAAGGTTATTAAAATTGTTAGATTGGATAGAGGTGGAGAATACTTTGGCAGATACATTGAATCTTGGCAGCAAAAGGGTCCATTTGCTCTTTATCTTAAGAAAAATGGCATTGTGGCATAATACACCACACCTGGAAACACCTCAACTGAATGGTGTGTTAGAGAGAAGAAATAGGACTCTCATTGGCATGGTTAGGAGTATGATGACAAGATCTAGACTACTAGGTTTCTTATGGGGGGAAGCTTTGAAAATAGCAAATTATATATTGAACTGAGTTGCCAGTAAGGCAGTTTCAACAACACCTTTTGAGTTGTGGCATGGGAGAGTTCCAAGTTTTGCCCATTTTCATGTTTGGGGATGTAAGGCAAAGGCTAGATTTTACAATCCTAATGAAAAGAAGTTAGATCCCATAACACAATCATGTTACTTTGTTGGCTACTCTGAGAACCACAAGTACCACAATCATGTTACTTTGTCAGCAACATCAATTCCCTTTTCAGAACCACAAGTACCAATTGATGTTCCACCTCCAATTGAACTAAGAAAATCCACTAAAATCAGTGACTATGTGTACTTAAAAGAAAGTGAGTTTGATATAGGTGACATTGATGATGCTCTTACATACACTCAGGCAATTAAAAGTCCTCATTCAGTTCTATGGCACAATGCTATGAAGGATGAGTTAGATTCAATGTTCAAGAATCAGGTTTGGACATTGTTGGAATCAAATTTTGAAATTGGGCCAATAGGTTGCAAGTGGGTGTATAAAACAAAAAGGGATGCTCATGGTAGAATTGAGAGATATAAAGCAAGGTTGGTTGCAAAGGGGTTCACTCAGAGAGAGGGAATCGATTACAATGATACTTTCTCTCCAGTTTCTTGTAAAGATTCCACGCGAGTTGTCATGTCTTTAGCTGCCTATTTTGATCTTGAGTTACATCAAATGGATATAAAGACAGATATTCTTAATGGAGACCTACAAGAGGATATCTATACGAAGCAACCTACTAGATTTGTTGAAAGGGGGAAGGGAAATATGGTATGCAAGCTCAATAAGTCAATATATGGCTTGAAACAGGCATCAAGGCAATGGTATTTGAAATTTGATCAAATTGTCTCTTCACAAGGTTTTGTAGAAAATAAGTTGGATGATTGCATATATATTAAGTTCTCAGGATCCAAATCCATCTTCCTAGTGCTTTATGTTGATGATATTCTTCTTGCTAGTTCATGTCCACAATTGCTTCAAAGTACTAAAAGAATGCTAAGTGATAATTTTGAGATGAAGGACCTCGATGAAGCACATTATGTATTGGGAATAGAGATTGTTCAAGATATGCAGAAGAGGCTTCTTGGTTTATCTCAAAAAGGTTATATTGATAGAATATTAGTAAGGTTTAATATGGAAAGCTGCAATAATGGTCAAGTTCGAGTTAATAAAGGAGATAAGTTCTTGAAAAATTAATGTCCAAAAACTGATTTAGAAATGAAGAAAATGCAATCTAAACCTTATGCTTCATTGGTTGGAAGCCTCATGTATGCAACTATATGTACAAGACCAGATATTGCCTTTATTGTTGGCATGCTAGGCAAGTTTCAAGCAAATCCAAGTGAAGCGCACTGGGTGGCAACTAAGAAAGTTCTACGATACTTGTAGAGAACCAAAAGTTATATGTTGGTATATGGTAGAAGCAATTCTTTGGAACTTAAAAGATACACTGACTCGGATTTGGTTGGAGATATAGATGATAAAAAGTCAACGGGAGGATATATCTTAATGCTCAATGGAGGGGTAGTTTCATGGAAAAGTACAAAACAAACTGTCATAGCTACATTTACTATGGAGGCTGAATTTGTAGCTTGTTTTGAAGATATGAAATAGGCAGCTTGGTTGAAGAATTTCTTAACTAACTTAAGATTGTGAATTCAATTCAGAAGCCTATGAAGATGTTTTGTAACAACAACTCAACTATATTCTTTGCCAAGAATAATAGAAGAACTTCAACATCAAGGTTAATGGATGTGAAGTTTCTTAAAGTCAGAGAACAAGTCAAGAAAGGGGTGATTGAATAGCATATTAGTACTACTATGATGCTTACAGATCCCTTAACTAAAGAATTGCCTGTAGGAGAGTTTAAGCAACATGTTTCTCGGATGGGAGTATTGGAAAGTTTTGATCAGTGGGAGTAGTCAATTATCTTCTCAAGATTTGGATTGCAATTGTGATAAGTTCCAGAATAATGAATGCAATCCTAAAGCAGCTGAGGTTAATTTATTTAGTTATAGCTAGTTTGTTAGTCTATTTTGATTTTCAATAAGTGCCTTAGTTTCGAGGCTCAATACTTCAGCTTTGGAGTATTGTAGTTTTGAATGATGGATATTGTTTTAAGTTAGATTCATTTGATGTTCCGAAAAACAGTTTGTCTATTTTTTAAGCTCATGATTAATGAATTGTTCTTTTATCTAGTAATTGATATGTTGCTCTTGGTTGTGATTAATATGTTTTGATCTCTTGAAAAGTGGGAGCATATGTTTTGAGTCATGAGTTATATTTGCGGATTGGATATATGTGGACTTGGAATCAATACTGCATTTTGTTTGTAGTTCATGGTTCTTGGTCTCTGTATTTTGAAATACAATGTAATAATGATCATGATAGTGAAGTCTTGAATAAGGCTATGTAATCACTTCTTATAATTGGTGAAAGTCGTGCTTGATCTTTGTCTCATGCTTAAGTAGGAGAATGTAAGAATATGAACATGAGATTAGGTGATCTAGCATTAGCTATTTGATATAAGAAAGCCTTATGGGAAGATGTATATTAGTTCTTGTCAACAGATTCTGTTGCAGTAATGAACTGATATGGATTGGGAAAACATAAGTTGTTTTCAGTAAGGATTCTAATAGGGAGTCCTCATTCTGTTATGAGATATGTATATATAGCGACCTCTCGTCTCACAGGATCACGCTCTTTTGGAATTAAGTCCTATTCTTAGTTTGAGCAATAAGCGTCCTAACAGAGAGAAGAAGAGCTTATGTGCATTCAGGTTAATCGTGAATAACCATGGCTGCATCCAATGGAAGTTCTTTAGGTTAGTATGCTTCAACCTTACATGGATTAGTGTTCTGTATTTTGTTTGGTTGTAATTCGAGTAACTAAATCTTGTTTGTGGTTTAGAGTTAACATGCCTAACAGAAAGACTCAGAATGATCATTGTGCGTGTACTTTCGGACAAGGCCGGGAGAAAATGTGCGCAACAAGAAGAGGGTAGCAGAATAGTGGAACTCATATGTAATCACGAGTGGGAGGAGGATTGAATTTAAAATCAAATTTTATGTTGTGTAGATAGAATGTGGGTGAACTCAAACAAGAGTGTCAACTCGTTGTTGATGGACAAGGGGTTTAGTTTTGAGCTCCCATTAGATAAAAGCAAAAATGGGAAGAAAAGAAAAATGAAACCTTGGTCTGGCCAATGTGAGGATGCTGTTCAACTTCAAGCATGTCAAAAACACCCCAACTGCCAACCGCTTCAGCTTCGGTTTCTTTGCGGCGATTCCCTACTTTTTCACATTCCTCGAAATGAAAATTTTTGTGAGATTCAATAACTATAAGAATGGTCAACTGGGAGTGTGGTTTGGATGTTAAATCTACAGAATAAAATTCCTTACCTCAAGAAATGATGGTGATTTTTTACCACTTGTAAACCAAAGGGTTAAACCATAGAAAATTCTTGCAAGAGAACAAGTGTTATAGTATAGAATGGCTCAAGCAAGGTCGATCTCCTCAGGGACTGGTATAAACAATTTATGAGCTTTTGTGTATTTAACTTAGTTAACTCTAAGAACTACACTAATTCAACAAAACTAAATACTATTGTACGTGACTTAAACAAACATTTAAAAAGGGAAATGGCTTATAGAAATAATGATTCAACTAAACAAAACAAGTAAATGAGGAAATTCAAGATAAAATAAATGATTGAAGAAAAATAAATTGACAATATGCTAGAGTTCAACCTTTACCAACAACACTCCTACGTAGCTCTTCCAATTGCTTAAGTAATAAAAAACATATATGCTTTGAAGGTTGGGTTTTCCTTGTGTATGTTTTACTTGTGACATTCAAGTTAAAACGCATACTACTACACGCAATTTATCCATGACATTTGGATTAAATATAAATATGAATGATTCATTAATCTTGATGAAAATCATTTTGTTAAACCATGTAATCCCTAAGAGTATGATATTTACCTTAGGAGAAATTACAATCCTCAATCACAAGAAGCATAACCAATTTTAACGTGACATTCGTTCAAAATTGCATCCAATGACTTTTCTAAGCATCCTAATGGTGATCAATCATCAAGACACATACATAGTTTAATTTAGAGATTGAAAATATCAAAGCAAGCATGTAACAACACTTAAGCAATTGAAAGAGAAATCTACGTAATCATGTTGCGGCTCATGGTCTCACTCTAGCAAAAAGAAATTAGTTATACATAATTATTTTAATACATAAGAAATTATCCATGAAAAAACAAAGAAAGAAGACACCCTTTTTTACAAGACGAGCTCCCCGTTCCTTTGCTCTCCTCTGCTCCTGACTTCCTCCCCTCTGCCTTTCCATTTCTCTTCACTTCTTTTTCTCTGCCTTTTATTGCCTTCAACAAAAGGCAATCATTGCCAAAACCAACCAAAGCTACAAGTGGAAGACCAACCAAACTCCACTTCATAGTGGGTACCCCATGATCTCCTATTTTCTACCATCTTTTCTTTCCCACTTCTGTGTGTGCTCCTCCTCTTTTGCTCTCTCTTTTCCTGCTTTTCTGCTGCTCTATTCACTCTCTGCCGTGTCCTTTCTGTCTTCCCCACCTCCACTTCCGTGTGTTTTCCTTGCCTTTAACCAAAAGGCAGCTCTTTTCCAAGTCACTAAGGCCACAAATGGAAGACAAGCCTCACTTCCAATTCTTTTGTTTGCTTTTTTTATTTCCTTTTCTCCTTTTTGCTTGAAATTGATCCTAAAGCAAATTTAACTGCACACTAACACAAGGTAAGGTAAAATGCAACCATTTTAACACAAAAACATCACAAAGACTTTAGAAATGGATGGTATAAATGCATGAAATATATGAGTGATCAAATACCCCCAAACTTACATTTTTGCTCGTCCTCTAGCAAAACAAAACACAAAACAAAACAACTCAACCAAGACTAGATTCAACAACTTAGTAGCCAACTTCTCAATTTCGATTTCAGAGATAAGTGCTAACCATGAAACAAACAGCCAAGAACTAATCAACAAGAGCTCAAAACATCATCCAATAGTTAACCAAATTTCCTTCAAACAAAACATTGAAATGTCATGTGTGAGCTAGCCAGGTCAATGCAATTCCAAGCTCCTTTAAATCATCATATGCAAACATGTGAGCTTCTCACAAGACATACGCTCATTCACTCATAAGTTTTGGTTAATGTGTTTCAGTCAAGTGATCTCATTGTACATGCTGCCATATGCTTGCTTGTCCACCTAACTCGCTATCAATATTTAAGTAATACCTTGGATCAATAGGACTTTATTACGGTTGTAATGGGGCTAAAGGTGATAGGCTAATGAAAGAAAGGATATGGAAATCAAAAATTTTGAGAAAGTACACTTTAGTAGTTTTCCAACACCTCAATATCACACCACCTCAAATTGAAAGCAAAATAATAAAACCTTGAGCACCTGTTACTCCCCAAATTTAACTTCAAAAGGAAATTTATACTCCGCAGACACATTTTCAACAAATCAACACTCTCTAATTTTTTTTTTTTTTAGCATGAAAGAAACAAATCTGCAAAGCTATGCATAAATCTGCAAAAGCTACATCACCCATCAAATTCACATTTCATTGTAATACACATGCTCCATCCATCTTTCTACATAAATGAAACCCCCAAGAGCACAACCCACAATAAGGAATTGATTTCTGTGTATGGGCTCAACTCCAATATCGGAGCAAGGTAAAGAGATGTGTCTAACAAAGAAATAGCTTAGTTAAAGGCTCAACGGGCTACTACGGATAAACATAGCATATAAGGTAGGCACGAAAGGCTCAAACGATCCAAAGATGGCCTATATCACTTCCAAGTTATTACATAAATTGATTAATGAATCGAGAAGTATAAAGCAAGTTCTAGAGATACATGTACAGTGAGATTATACGCACAAGAAGGAATGAGATTGATACATAATGGTTC
Source organism: Malus sylvestris (assembly GCF_916048215.2). NCBI lineage: Eukaryota > Viridiplantae > Streptophyta > Magnoliopsida > Rosales > Rosaceae > Malus > Malus sylvestris. The sequence goes on from NC_062269.1 coordinate 9,563,680, forward strand.
AATCATGTATAGGCTCAAAAACTCACAAGGTTTACATAATCTCACATGATTCACATATGAAATGCTAAATCATGCTCAAGTTTCACATTGACAAGACTAGGCACATTTATTTTTCAAGTTGATTGCTGGAAATCACAGTTAACACAAAGACAACGAAAAGAACTTAGACTTCTTGAAAGTAAGAAGGAAATTAAGATCAAATCTCATCATTGAATTGAGAAGTAGCTACAAACAATAACAAAAATGCAAATTTTTTATTTTTTTAAAAAAAAGAAGTAAACTAACGAAATATATTTCCACCCCCAAACTTAATTATAGCATTGTCCCCAATGATAATGAAAGGAATTTTGAACAATAAGACATAAAAATGGAAGGAAAGAAATACAAAATTAAATAAAGACACATAAAGAAAAGGAAAGAACACACCAATTTGTGTAGGCGAGGAGAGCAGCAGTAAAGATGCATTTTTGTTCCATGGTAGAATTCCAAATCATCCCCAAACTTGTTTCAACACGTCCCATTATGCATAACAAATGTGTGACTAACCTGTGGGATTAAGAAACTTTGCAAGAAGTTGTGGTAGAGACTGCAAAAGCATTACTTGCATAAGGGAGCAAAAGTAGGACTTAAACACACAAACTAGAAAACAAGAGAAAAACATAACAAGAACATTTAAAATTATTCAAACTAAAGATGAAAGATAGAAAACTTGGGTTGCCTCCTAAAAAGCGCTTTAGTTAATGTCTAGAGCTAGACATCCTGTTGGCAATTTGATTCAAATAACAGGTTCCTTCAAAGTGATGGAATCCTTAGCAAGATCATATGGAGACTCCTTGTATAACTTCAAGCGATGTCCATTAACTTTGAAGACAAAACCAATTTGCATGTTTTGGATATCCACAGCCCCATGAAGATGGACATGTACAACACGATATGGACCATTCCAATGTGATTTGAGCTTTCCTGGGAATAGTTTCAGTCTCGAATTAAAAAGCAAAACCTTCTGACCCGGTTGAAACTCTTTACGAAGGATGTGAGCATCATGAAATTTCTTGGTCTTATCCTTGTAAATCTTTGTATTCTCTTAAGCATCATTCCTTATTTCTTCCAGTTCATTCAACTGCAGCTTCCGCTTCTCTCCAGCTGCATGGTAGTCAAAATTGAGGTGCTTAATAGCCCAATATGCCTTGTGCTCAAGTTCCATAGGCAGATGGCAAGCTTTCCTATACACCAAACGAAAAAGAGACATCCCAATTGGTGTCTTATAAGCTGTCCTATATGCCCACAAAGCATCAGTAAACTTTAAACTCCAATCCTTTCGAGATGAACTGACAGTTTTCTCAAGAATCCTCTTGAGCTCCCGATTAGATACTTCAACTTGTCCAGATGTCTATGGATGGTATGGGGTGGCTATGCGATGGTGAATATGATACTTGGCACAAAGGGCATCCATGGTGCGGTTTATGAAATGCGTACCTTCGTCACTGATGATAGCACGAGGTACTCCAAATCGGGGAAAAATAGTATTCTACAAGAAACTAACACCACAGAACTTTTGCATGTTGGAGAAGCTATTGCTTCCACCCACTTAGAGACATAATCAACCGCTACCAAGATGTAAAGATTGCCATGTGAAGAAGGGAAAGGTCCCATGAAGTCTATACCCTAAACATCAAATAGTTCAATCACCAAAATACTTTGTTGAGGCATCTCATTTCTTTGAGAAAGATTTCCAACTCTTTAACACTTATCATAAGCCTGGCAGCATAAGTATGTATATTTGAATAAAGATGGCCAAAAGAAACCACTCTGTAAGATCTTGGTCGCTGTCCTTCTTGGTCCAAAATAACCACCACATGCATAGTGGTGAGCAAACTTCAAAATGCTTTCTTGTTCTTCTAAGGGGACACACCGACGAATGATTTGATCTTGGCAATGCTTGATAAAGGTATGGCTCATCCCAAAAGTAGTGTTTTACAGTGGAGAGGAACTTCTTCCTTTGTTGGTAACTGAACTCTGATGGTATTTCTCCAAATGCTAAATAATTTGCGATGTCAGCATACCATGGTACTTGATGAGTAACCGCTAGAAGTTGCTCGTCTGGAAAGCTCTCTTGCAGGGGCAATGAATCTGCCTCATCAATGCTTGCATTTACTAATCTTGAGAGATGATCCGCCACAACATTCTCACGTCCCTTTTTAATTAGGATCTCCAAATCAAACTCTTGCAAGAGAAGGACCCATTGAATCAATCATGGTTTGGCCTCTTTTTTAGACAATAAGTACTTGAGAGCAGAATGATCAGAATACACAATGACTTTAGCACCAATTAAGTACGATCGAAACTTTTCAAGAGCAAATACCACTGTAAGTAATTCTGTTTCCGTAGTGGCATAATTCAGCTGAGCATCATTCAAAGTGCGGCTGGCATAATATATAACATGGGGGAGCTTGTCACGTCGCTGACCAAGGACAGCACCCACAGCGTAATCGGAAGCATCGCACATGAGCTCAAAAGGAAGGGTCCAATCTGAAGCTGTTATAATTGGGGCTGATGTGAGAAGATCCTTCAATTTGTTGAAAGCATCATGACAATCTGCATTAAAATCAAAATAAGCATCTTTAGCAAGTAAATTACAAAGAGGACGACTAATTTTGGAAAAATCCTTGATGAATCTTCAATAAAAACCAGCATATCCCAAGAAAGATCTCATATTCTTCACAGAAGTTGGTGGTGGTAATTTGGCGATCACCTCAATCTTTGCCTTGTCGACCTCTATTCCTTTGCTTGAAATTAGATGTCCTAGCACAATGCCATGCTTAACCATAAAATGACATTTCTCCCAATTTAACACAAGATTAGTCTCCTTGCATCTTTCCAAAACCAAAGACAAGTTATCCAAACATATATCGAAAGAATTACCAAAAACAGAAAAGTCATCCATAAAAACTTCAACAATATTTTCAACCATTCCAGAAAAAATACTCATCATGCATCGTTGGAAAGTGGCAGGGGCATTGCACAATCCAAATGGCATTCGTCTGTATGCAAATGTACTAAAAGGGCATGTAAACGTTGTCTTCTCTTGATCCTCAGGGGCAATTGGAATTTGGTTGTACCCTGAATAACCATCTAAGAAACAATAGAAAGAATGACCAGCTAGTCTCTCGAGCATCTGATCAATGAATGGCAGTGGAAAATGATCATTTCTAGTGCTGTTATTGGGCTTTCTATAGTCAACACACATTCGCCATCCCGTGGTCATCCTTGTAGGCACAAGCTTGTTGTTATCATTCTTCACCACAGTAATACCAGTTTTCTTTGGAACCACCTGAGTCGGGCTCGCCCATTTGCTATCTGAGATTAGATAAATGATACCTGCATCGAGTAACTTCATCACCTCAACTCTTACAACTTCCTTCATGATCGGATTTAGACGTCTTTGAGCTTCAACAGTTGGTTTAGTCCCAGCCTCCATAAAAATCCTATGCATGCACAAAGCTGGACTAATGCCCTTTATGTCAGCAAGTGTCCACCCCAGAGCATCTTGATACTTGCGATGAACTCTTAGTAATTTGTCTTCCTCCATGTCATTAAGATCAGCAGTAATAATAACAGGCAAGGTCTCGTTCACCCCAAGATGAGCATACTTGAGGTGGCTTGGCAGTAGCTTGAGCTCTAACTTCGGAGCTTGCTCACTTGACGGAAGAATGGGCTACTTAGGCACTCCAAGGCTTTCATAAACATGTCGCCACTTTGGATTATGAATTGGTGCACTATCCAATGCAGCAATGATGTCCACCATATTTTCTTCCATAGATAAAGTAGCATCATGGTTGGTGAGGCAAGTTAACAGCTCATTGTTAGATGATCGTGAGGCAAAGTTTGCATGCACAATCCCATCCAAAACATCAACACGAAAACACTCTTCAAGTTCGAGAGGACGCTTGATAGCTTCAAAGAGTTTGAATACAACTGACTCTCCTTGCACTCTTAAGGTTAAAGTACCTGCTTCCACATCAATAAGTGTCCGAGCGGTGGCCATGAACGGTCGACCTAAAATGAGAGGCACTTCCTTGTCTTCCTCCATGTCAAGTACAATGAAATCAGCTGGGAGATAGAATTTATCCACTTTAATAATCACTTCTTCCAGAATACCCAAAGGATCGGTCACAGACCTATCTGCCAATTGAAGACTCATAGATGTGGGCTTGAGTTCTCCTTCACCTAATTTTTGAAAAACAAAATAAGGCATAAGGTTAACACTTGCTCCTAAATCAATCAATACTTTATGAAAATCAAGACTACCAATAGTACAAGAGATAGTGAAACTCCCCGGATCTTTCTTCTTGGGTGGTAGCTTATGTAAGAGGACAGCACTGCATTGCTCAGTTAAAATCACCTTCTCGTATTCCAATAACTTTTTCCTTTTAGAACATAGCTCCTCAGAAATTTGGCATATGATGGGATCTGTTTCATAGCATCTAATAAAGGCAAATTAATTTGAACCTTAGCCAACATCTTCATGAATTCAATGCATTGTTGATCCTTGGAACGTTGTTGTTGTCGTTGTGGAAATGGCAAAGGTGGCTTGTATGGTGGCTTGTCAGAAGGTGCAAATAAACTACCAAGGCCTTTTTCCTTGTTTGCATCAAAGTTGGGTCGAGATTGCACTTTGTCACTTGCACTAGGATCTGGAATACCTGTTTGACCGAGACTTTGCAGCTAACAGTGCACTTTCAATAAGCTCTTCTTCTTCCACTTCGGCTTCATGGTGCACCACTTCTCTGTTGTCATAGCTTTTGCCACTTCTCAATGTCCATATTACTTTGCAATGTTCCATCCCTCTTGGATTTCGCTCAGATTGGCTCGGGAACTTTCCTTTCTCTCTTTCATTGAACATGGTAGCAAGCTGTCCAACTTGAGTCTCCAAATTTCCCACTGATGCCGTGAGATTCTGAATGCTAGTTTGTGTGGATTGGACAAAATTGTTGGTGCTATTAGAGAGAGCGGACATATGTTGAGCTAGCTGTGACATTTGATCTTCAAGAGATGGTTTCTTAGTCTCACTAGTTAATTGGTAAGACTGTTGGTATTGACGTGGCTGTTGGTTGCCACCCCAACTAAGATTGGGATGGTTCTTCCACCCAGGATTATATGTATTGGAATAAGGGTCACTTCTGGGTCTAATGAAATTATTCACCATATTCACATGCTCTTGCACAAGCTCAAGGTAGCTATCTTTGTTGGGGCATTGAGTGATGTCATGAGTTGTCTCACTACAAATAATGCAAGCTTCTTGGGCATTGGGCATGGAAGAGACCTGCATTAAGGCAGCAAACTTGGCTCCATTTTAGCAATTTGAGCAGAAACATTAGGAGAACTCTGAGAAATCTCAAAAACTCCCCTCTTTTGTGTTTGTTCTTCTGTCCATTGTTGGGATTCAGAAGCCATCATATCAAATAACTCAAATGCTTCCCTTGCTGATTTTGACATTAGTAATCCTCCAGCAGATGCATTCACTTGACTCTTGGTGGTGGCATTGAAACCATCATAAAATATGTTCATTTGAAGGTTAGAATCAAACCCAGCATGAGGACATTTTGTGTACATCTCATTATACCGTTCCCAAGCTTCATGGAAAGACTCGTTTGGCTTTTAAGCGAAAGCCAATATCTCTTTCTTGAGTGCAAGAGTCTTGGAAAAAGGAAAAAACTTATTGAGAAATTTTTCTTGCAATTCTGTCCATGTTGTAATGCTATTGGTAGGCAGAGAATGCAGCCATGCCTTGGCTTTGTCCTTCAAAGAGAACGGGAACAAGTGTAACTTGATAGCTTCAGAAGAGAAACCTCTGATTATGGTGTTGTCACATGCCTCAATAAAATCAGCTAAATGCATGTTGGGATCACTGTTTGGCAACCCATGAAAGGATGGCAATATGTTGAGGATGTGAGGTTTGATTTCAAAGGTTGTCCCATCTTCCACATCTGGATATATAATGCACCTTGGCACTGCATTGACTCTCGCTACCAATGAATTCTTTAAAGGTTGACCTGATGCAGGTAAGGCTAGGGCTATGTGTTCAACTGGTGCCAAAGGTTGGAAAATAGATGTACTGCTCTCAGGATCACGGAACAAATCCTTAAGAAAAGTATCACCAATGTTGGAATCTTGTGCTAAATATTTTTCTCTAGCTAACTTACTTGCACTTTTCTCTGGTTCAGGATCGTAAGGAATAAGCACTTGATTCTTAGACCTTGTTCCAATCCCCATATACTACACCTGAACAAACAACAGAAATATTAAGCCATAATAAAAATAAAAGTAAAATAACATAAAACTTAACAGAAACTAACTAAACAACAAAAAGGAAAAGAAAGTAAGTAAACCTAGATGAATCAAAAACACGGTTTATGCAAATTGGCAACCACTAGTTAGTTAAACAAAGACAAAAATCTCACACCACACATCCACTGCACTTAATCAAAGATCGAAACTCAACTAAATTAATTGCTGTTTTTTTTTATTAATAAAAATAAGACATAAACATAAGCATAAGAAAAATAAACACAAAAGCTCGGGAACTGTTGGCACAGTCCTTGGCAATGGCGCCAATTTCTTGATGGTGATTTTTTACCACTTGTAAAACAAAGGGTTAAACCATAGAAAATTCTTGCAAGAGAACAAGTGTTGTAGTATAGAATGGCTCAAGCAAGGTCGATCTCCTCAGGGACTGGTATAAACAATTTATGAGCTTTTGTGTATTTAACTTAGTTAACTCTAAGAACTAAACTAATTCAACAAAACTAAATATTATTGTACGTGACTTAAACAAACATTTAAAAAGGGAAATGGCTTATAGAAATAATGATTCAACTAAACAAAACAAGTAAATGAGGAAATTCAAGATAAAATAAATGATTGAAGAAAAATAAATTGACAATATGCTAGAGTTCAACCTTTACCAACAACACTCCTACGTAGCTCTTCCAATTGCTTAAGTAATAAAAAACATATATGCTTTGAAGGTTGGGTTTTCCTTGTGTATGTTTTACTTGTGACATTCAAGTTAAAACGCATACCACTACATGCAATTTATCCATGACATTTGGATTAAATATAAACATGAATGAATCATTAATCTTGATGAAAATCATTTTGTTAAACCATGTAATCCCTAAGAGTATGATATTTACCTTAGGAGAAATTATAATCCTCAATCACAAGAAGCATAACCAATTTTAACGTGACATTCGTTCAAAATTGCATCCAATGACTTTTCTAAGCATCCTAATGGTGATCAATCATCAAGACGTATAGATAGTTTAATTTAGAGATTGAAAATATCAAAGCAAGCATGTAACAACACTTAAGCAATTGAAAGAGAAATCTACGTAATCATGTTACGGCTCATGGCCTCACTCTAGCAAAAAGAAATTAGTTATACATAATTATTTTAATACATAAGAAATTATCCATGAAAAAACAAAGAAAGAAGACACCCTTTTTTACAAGACGAGCTCTTCGTTCCTTTGCTCTCCTCTGCTCCTGACTTCCTCCCCTCTGCCTTTCCATTTCTCTTCACTTCTTTTTCTCTGCCTTTTATTGCCTTCAACAAAAGGCAATCATTGCCAAAACCAACCAAAGCTACAAGTGGAAGACCAACCAAACTCCACTTCATAGTGGGTACCCCATGATCTCCTCTTTTCTACCATCTTTTCTTTCCCACTTCCGTGTGTGCTCCTCCTCTTTTGCTCTCTCTTTTCCTGCTTTTCTGCTACTCCATTCACTCTTTGCCGTGTCCTCTCTGTCTTCCCCACCTCCACTTCCGTGTGTTTTCCTTGCCTTTAACCAAAAGACAGCTCTTTTCCAAGTCACTAAGGCCACAAGTGGAAGACAAGCCTCACTTCCAATTCTTTTGTTTGTTTTTATTATTTCCTTTTCTCCTTTTTGCTTGAAATTGATCCTAAAGCAAATTTAACTGCACACTAACACAAGGTAAGGTAAAATGCAACCATTTTAACACAAAAACATCACAAAGACTTTAGAAACGGATGATATAAATGCATGAAATATATGAGTGATCAAGAAACCAAAGAATCATGCTTGCAAAATCAATGAAACCGATATCACGATCCGAAAACTTCCTGAGGTAGTGTCTGCAATTGGTACACCACACATTTTCTTCTCGTACAACAAATGAATTGCATCTCTTACACTTTCCCCAGTTTTCAATTCCAAAACTTTGCACTCATGTAGAAATACAAAACATTTTGTTTTGATTAAACGAGATAAAGCTAAAAAAATCTTAAAATGATAAAAGTCAGGGTTAGGTCAGTTTGCCAACTTCATTGCCGTTGCACCCAAGTTCAAATCTAGTAGATCTTTTTTTTTTTTTTTTTTTTTTTTTTTAATTTTGTATGAGGCCACTAGTGCAATCCATCACTTGTCCTATAGATTATAGTAGTTTGAGAATATATTCTTATAAAAAGTAAATTAAAAGGAAAATTGTCACTTTCAAAATGGGATTTCAAAGAAGACCAAAACTAATAAAGTATAAAAAAATAAATCAAAAACAAAAAGAATGGAACATTATACAATTGATGCTTAATACCAGGCGAGTTTTTTATGCCAGGTATAGAACTGATGGGGATGTGAATAAGAAAGAGGTGTAGGGCAGAGCCTGAATCAATTTCTTGGTTGTTTACTTGAGGTTGGAGACGAGGCTCTCTTTCACCTCTTCCAGACCCTGCGTAAAGCGGGAGCCTTGTGCACTGGGTATGGCATTCCTTTATATGATGCATCTTCTTAATTTCTTTGGCTGGTTTAACTGGAACTTTCAAATTTAAGTTTAAGTTTATGAGCTACATCTGTTCAGTTCCTCCTCCAGCACCAAATAACTCTTCACTCTCAGTTTCATGCTTTGATTAGTGTAGATATCCAAATAGATTTACTGAGTAAGAAGTTGATCCCTACCCACTCTGGGCCTGGTGGTTTTGCGAGCCTCGCATTACGCACTAGGTCCACGGTTGGACAGGCTTACTGAGCAGACTAGTAGCAAAGCAGTTGGAAACGTACATCCGCCTGAAAGAATACGCTTGTAGACTGATGGTTTCTGAGACAAAGTGATTTTCGTTATGCAACATACAACCATATTTCAAACTCACTGCTCCATGAAGGATGAAAGCAGCCGGCGGTCAGCTTTCTGTAACTACATCTCGCGACTCTCTAACGCTTTAAGCTTATAAAATCCAAACTCATGAGTTCTGAAGGATTTTCTGGTTTGAATACAGTAACCAAGGTGGAACTTGGCTATTGAAAAGACAAAATGCTGCAGAAGCTATTCACTCATCTGCCAAATGCGCACTGCGACTGCAAGAGTCTTTTCTCGTTACCATTTCTCAACTGGCCTTGGAAAGTAGTTGAGACGTTTAAGACCATTATATAACCATGCCGTCTCGTATTGTTGCCTTCTCCAGAATAACTGTGATTCCCTCGCGAATGTAAAATCCGTCTTCTGGCCTATCTGCTTCTTGAACACCCTACAGGACCAGAGAATTTAGATGGACCGTAAGATTGCATGCGAAAGTATATATTTGCTCTAATGAAAACTTTCTCCGGTAAAATTTTGGTTAAGAGGTAGAAGGAAAAGATAAATGTAGCCTAGAAATAAGACTAGATCACGGGAAGCCATGCTTACATCCTTGTTCACGATCATTACGTCCTTCCCTATACTCGCATTCTTATCAATTATACAATTCCTTCAAGGAAGAATCATAAGACATAATTAGAGAACTCGGCATTCTGTATTTCAATTAAAGCAAAGGACCGTTTCTCGAATTATGAGTCTAGTTACCAAATCTTTGTATTGCTTCCAATACCAATTGGGACCTTCCCGTCTGCAAGCAGCAATGCGATTTCAGATTCAGTTTGGTAATAGTCGGCACCCATCATTATGGAATCCTGCAATGAGAGAACAACTTAATAAACTAAGTCATCTGAGAAAAGGTAAACAAAAGGTAAACAAATAACAAAATGGCCACATCGTCAAATTTTCTGTTCCAAATCTATGATAACTAACCTTGATTTCGACACCATAATTCAATCGTGAACGTTCACCCACAATTGAATGCTGGACACTACAATCTTGCAAGAAACATCCATGTGAGATTATTGCATCTGCAATCTGCAAAAAACAACAAATGCATGAGAAGAGAGATACCTCAGTTAAGTTACCAATAAGAGTCTAAGTCTGTAACATACCCGGCAGTTATCAATCTTTGTTGGTGGTAAGAATCCAGGAGAGGTGAAGATTGGTGTCTTTGGATCATAAAACTCAAATTTCGGAATCTGAAAAATAGATAACGCAATTTTCCCAGGTGTTAATCACGTATCAGGGATAGAAAATGCTTTTGCTGTTTGCTTCGCATTAAGATTAAGATATTACGTAAGAACTCTACATCGTTGTAGAGATTTGTATCTTCTCTGTGTTCAAACGTTATGATGTGCAATATCAGGGTGCCCGGGACAAAAAGGAAAGGCATGTATGCAATTACTATACAAACTTAATGAACTCGAGGAATGGGAACTGAAGGGGAAAGGAATAAAAAAAAGTTGCCCCTATGGAAACAATGACTCTACCTCTTCGGTAAGGGCCAAGTTAGCATCATAGAAAGACTTTATAGTTCCAATGTCCTCCCAGTAGTCTCTGAACATATATGCCTGTAAATGAGAAAGGTAATTTACAGTAACGTTATCTTCAAAACTCAATGTCTGAGTATAAACAGATCAATAGGTACGTAGAAAACATGAAAATCATGAATTGTTGATACAAAAGGCACAAAATTTATGGTCTTTCAGTTGAGGCTTCACTCTGCTGTTTCATTAAATCCTAAAATCAGGGTAGTCAAGCCTTGATGGAGATGGAGAAACTTGTCTGCATTCTCATAGATGACACGTCAACTATAATTGTTATGTTACCTGGACATTGTGGTCTCTCACTGCCGCAGGAATGATTTCAGATCCAAAGTCATTGGATGTCGGATACCTCCACCTCAGAAGATTTAGCAAAACTTCTGTCTTAAATACATAAACTCCCATTGATGCAACATAGGGGCTTTTCCTGGCATCTTGTGGTGACAATCCCAGAATCTTGGTATCTGCTTGCTGCAGAATATCAACCAAGAAGGGTAAAACTGACGTCAAATAAATTTTCACATAAATTAAATTATGTACATCCGAGTACAAGGTAAATGTTCAAACACAAATAAAATACATAGCATATCAGCATTTCATGGTCTTATTCTCGTCTATATTTTAACTTTACTTCCAAATAAACTTAATGCCTTTAATGGATGAGATGGAGCGTGTGTGTGTGTGTGTGAGTGAGAGAGAGAGAAGAAATCTGATATCATATTGTAATTGATTTTGTGGTATCATTTCGGAGGTCATTCTGATGTCCATGATTTGACTTACAAACGGCTTAAATGGAACGAGTAGTAACTAGGCTTTGTAAGCATAAAGATTGAGTGTCAATGGATAGTGTAAAAAAGACTTAACAATGAAAAGCATCATCCAACCATTCCTTCCTCCCAATGCTACTATAATGAGCAATACGATAACAGGATGCTAAAGTTATTTTCAAAGAGGGTGGAAAGCAATTCAAGTGCAAAGGACCTCACTGAAAGCGAGAAAATAATCTGATAAAATAAATCTGCTGGTTCTTGCTCACCATTGCTTTTAGATCAGCTCCCCTTGGTTTTTCAGCAAACTGGATGATTTTACCTCTGCTGTCTATCTTCACCAATCCATAATCAGACGCACGACTGGAAAACATGTATTCAACTTTAGACAAATTTAAGAGCGATACTAAAAAGATAATAAGAATGAGGATTTGGGGTTGGGGTTGGGGACTTATTATATATTTGATATTATCTTTCTTCTTTGCCTCCTAAGTATCCTTAAGTAACATAGCGTGTATAAGGAAACTGCTACAACGATTGATGTTCCGATAGTCTTCAATGTGTAATTGTTAGAATAAATACAAGCAAGGTTGGCCCATGAGAGCAACAGCTTAAACCTTTGTAAAAAGTTGTGAACAACGAAAAAAAAGTTTACACGATACAATCAAATCCAAACTTTTGTAACTAGTTGTAAACAAAGAATAAAGTTACACATATGGGATCTCTAGTGTTGGAAAAGACCATACGTGAGAGTTATGTTAGAATATCAAACAATAGTCGACTCACAAGCCAACAGCTTATGCATTTGAGATTGAGGTAAACCAACAAACATTATCAACAACCCACAGAAAACCATTAAAACATTTACAAAAAGGAGAAAAAAAAACAGACCTGTCACCCACTGCTGCACACGAAATTGTAATATCGGCATTTCTATCAACATGACTCTGCATATCATGGAAAATGCGTAAGAAAAATTCAAAAACAATAACAAGTCCATTGTGAAGGGAAATGATTATACCTGCACAAAGTCCATATAATCCATTCGATAAAGATGATCGCCAGACAAAATCACTACATTCTCAACATTCCTGTTCTTGGCATCCTACAAAAGAAACAATGCAATGCATCGTACCTGAGATCAAGCTATGTGCAAAACCAAAAGAACAACAGACAGACCAATTACTGCTATCGCTTCACCCCCTTCTTTAATTTTTAAACAAAACCATTGTTGGAAAATAGCTTGCCCACCTCAAAAACCCATATAAATTGCCTCACAGCATCTGCTGTTCCTTGGAACCAATTCATTCCTGCTTCCCCTTGCGTTTGAGTGGCTGCCAGCACCTGCTCTTGAAGCCACCAAATAATCAATGAACTTGAAACAGAAAATTTGAGAAGTGCACATTCTACTGAATGTACTTTTTTTTACAACTTTATCCACTGAAACAAAAAATCCATTGTTCTTTCCTTTTTATATAATGAGAACCGCTTCATTAACCAGAAAACAACAAGAAACTTCCCTAACAGACTAATTTGTCAATTTGAGAGTTGATTTTTTGCAATATGTTTATATAATCATCAGCCTACAACGAAATTTACTGTCATATTATTTAGTTTTCAATCACGAATGCCTTCAAGGATTCAATACCTCTACAAATCCATCCCCAAAGTTGATACCGTTTCCAAAATAGGTGCGAGCAATGTGGCGATTGAGAGAAGCAGAATTAAACTGCGTCAGTACGAAAATCTTATTTATATTGCTGTTGATGCAGTTGCTCATTGGAATGTCTATAAGCCGGTAGCATCCTCCAACTGGGACCTGCAATTGTGCCAAATCAACACATAATAAAACATCAAAATCAATATAAATTCACAAACATGAACAAATCATGAGCATGTACGGTCACCAATATTAAGAATCATAAAACCAAAGTTGTCTGCATAAATCAGAAAAATTCCAATATATACATAAACATATTTGATCTTACCGCGGGTATCGCTGATCTTATGGTAAGAGGAAAGAGCTGAGTCCCTGCACCTCCTCCTAATATAATCGAAGCTACATTTTTTGGGTCCACCCTCCGCCTAGGTAACGATGGCATTTGCAGAGCCTGAGACTGAAGCCAAGATTAAGAAAACATTTTTCATAATTCATCATACACATAAACGAAGTAACAAATACTAACAAACACAAATGGCAGTGATCATACAAATTATATTCATCTCGAAAATTATCAAATGGGCAATCGAATGTAAGAAAGGATTAACTTACGACAGCCTCGGTGTCTTTTGAGGTAAGAACAGCAAGAACAGCTCCAGGTTTCACCTTCCTCTTGCCAGTTCTCAACTGATTAGCCCAAAGCCTGTTATTAAAACTCCCTCTAACCCTCTCCCCCAAAAACCCAGAATCACCATTGCAGAAACCACTTGGTTTTCTCAAATGGGTGTTTTTCAAAGCCACACAGCAAGAATCCATTCCTGTTGCCTGCCAACTCTAATAGAATTCTAACCGATCAGAAATTGTAAACTCAGACAGCAGTTAAACCAAAATCCCAGTAAAACCCAAATCTCGGTAAAGTAAGAGATGTGATCTGATCACTAAGTAACCAAGTAACGTATAGATCACACAAAGATTATTAATATTAAGTGGCAATCAGAGACATAATCAAACTCATTTATAGCATGTTTAATATCAAACCGAACACGCCAAAACAGAATTTCTGAATGAAAATGGTGGATATAAACCAGACGACAGATACTCCTAAAAAGTACAATCTCAAGTAATCACACAAGTCCAAGAACCAAACCTTTTCACAGTAAAAATGGAAAACCAAAACAGAATCCGAGTTTAACAGTGAATACAGGTGTCATTGTAAGCTGTATAATCTGCAGAAATTTAGGGAGAAAAGTGATCCGGACAGTTGAGAGAAATGAGTGAAATACATGAATGATGTTGAAAGAAAGTTATTAGCTTTATTTTTATTTGTTTTTTATTTAACGAACTATATTATTTACGTTAAAAAGGGATGGGTCAACTTTCGGCTAGTAATAATATGGTTTAAATTCATTTTTAACAAGAATCGAATCTAAAACCTCTATTGACTTGGAACCCTTCACGACAAACTTTAAAAACTTCTAATTGTAGTTACACCTTAATGTTATTTAAATTAAGTTACAAATATAAATAAATAAATTGATACTAAAACCTTTTGAGATAATTATAATTTTGCTCCCAGAACTATGGTGGTTGTTTCATTTTGGTCCGCAAATGGTCACCTAACCTTTAAAATTAGAAAAACTAATGAAAATGATTTGAAAACTTTGAATTTTAACGATAAGGATAACATAAAGGGTAAAGTAAATAGTACCATGATTGACTTTTTAGTGTAAAAATGTGGTTTTTTGTTAAAATGAACAATACCGGGAGCTTTTCATTAAAATTTCCTTTAAAAATATGGGAAATTTCATGAAAATGGATTAGGCTAAGTTTATTTTAACAAAAAACCATGCTATAACTTTATTTAATGAAAAATAAATAAATTTTAATGAAAAACCCTTAAATTTTAATAAAAAGGACAAAAAAAACTTAAAGTTTAATGAAAATGACACAATTAAAAAAATTTGACGCTTGGGACTTGTACACTATTTATGAAATTGAACACTATTTATGAAACTACAATATTTATGAAGTTGAACAGTACTATACTATTTATTGGTCCAATTTCATAAATAGTGCCATTTTTTTGTTGACTTTCATAAATAGTGTCTAGTTCTTAGTCATGTTTTATAAATAGTGCCTAGTTATTGGGTCCAATTTTATAAATAATGTATAGTTATTTGTATAGTTTCATTAATAGTGTCTCTTTCTTGGTCCAATTTCATAAATAATGTCTAGTTATTGGTCAACTTTCATAAATAGTGTCTAATTCTTAGTCATGTTTCATAAATATTGTTTAGTTCTTACTCTAGTTTTGATAAATAGTGTATAGTCTAGTTTCATAAATAGTTTCCACCTATTTTAGTTTTGAAAATAATGCATAATTCTTGTTTTCGTTTCCTAAATAGTGTCTACTTATTGGTCCAGTTTCATAAATAGTGCCTACTTATTGGTCTAGTTTCATGAATAGTATCTACTTATTAATGAAGTTTTATAAATAGTGTCTAATTCTGGGTTCAGTTTCGTAATGTTTAAAACTTAGACCCTTTTTGGTCTTGTTAAAAGCACCAATTGCGCTAAAAACGATGAACCCATAAGTGACTCTTTAGATCAAAACCTTGAGAAAATTAAGTTCTCAGTAATTATATTTAAAAAGCTATTTTCAATTACTAAATTAAAATTTCCTCACATTTTTTACATACCTACAATAATTAATGTAGCTCTCCATCCAATTTCTTGAGCTTGTGTGTCATCTTGGAGAAAATCTGTTAATGTAGCTGATAATGGGAGAAAAAGGTGAGAAAAAAAGTGGAGTGTGGAAGGGGAGGGGGGGTATGCGCCCCAGCCCAAGTTGGGTTTTTTAGGGTTTTTTTTAATATTTTTATTATTTTTTTATCCTTATCATTAAATAAAGTTAGTGTGTGGTTTTTTTATTAAAATGTAAAGATTTGATGACTTTTTCATTAATTTTTCTTAAAAATATATTAAGTGATTATAATAGTGACGTCAAAGCTGATAGAAATATTGACATGCGCATTTCATTAGAACTTTTCACAGCGACACTAAACTATCAAAGCTTTTGCCAACTATAGAAGGAGATGAGAGAGATATAGAATGTTATAAGTTGTGATTTTTTTTTGGGTTGTGATATCCACACACCCCATTTTACTTCTCATACACCTTTTTAATTTTCAACCGTCGGATCGGATGAATTGAAGAAGATCAACAGACATAAATTATTAAGGGATGTGTGAGAAGTAAAATGGGGTGTGTGGATATCACACCCCTTTTTTTTTTATTTAACAAATAGCGATAGTAATTTTTATTGACAAATAAGAACACAATTACAAACCCACAATAACATAATTATAAGGGGTGTCGTATGAGTACATTCTTCAGTGACTAAAAAATATTGGTTTGGAGATAATTCATACAAATAAGCTTAAAAGTAAAACTCTTAACTACTACCACAAGCACCTCTGTAACAGCACAAGTACCCGGTACAAATCTTCCACATAGACGACTGACGCAGCAAACTATATTGCAGCACACACAATGTCATCGCTGATAAGTGAGACCATAAAAACCATCCTTGACAAGCGACATTGCATCACTCGTTAGGCGAGACATCACCAACAACTAGACGTGATAACTACGAAACAAACACTATTCTAAGAAACGGAGTCCACCGTCAGCTCATCTCCACTGATTGGGTCGTCTCTATTGGAGACGATACTGCATTTGTGAAATCTGCTGCTACCACAAGCGAAGCAAGGCGGAGCCATCACAGATCTGGCCAGGTAAGGGCAGCACCGCCGTGAAATCAATATGGTGAACAATAACACCATTAGAATTAGTTGTGGGAGGTGGATCCGTGCCACCAACTACCAATAAACCAACCCCAAACCATATATCTTGCCTTAAATCAAGAGAAAACACTTTGGATGTGGCATATCTCGACATTAGGGTGAAAGTTTCATAGAAGCCATGGAGCCCTGGTTGCCCACAAAATGGTGGGGTAAAGGAACTGATGGTTATACTACTGAAGGGATAGAAATGAAAAATTAAGAAGGAAAGGTCACCTGAGGAAGCTAGTCAGAGGAAAGGGTGGGAGGTGGAGTGTCCAAAAGGGAGCTACGAGGGGTTAGGGGAGGATGGAGAGGCTAGGAGGAGAGTGAGGAGAGGTTGCCGCGCCAACTTCAAGTCGGAACTGATAACAGTTCACAGAGAACCGAAGAAAAGCAGAAAACTTAAGAAAGAAAGAAAATTGCAGAGAGAGGAGATATGGATTTCTGTATATTGCTCGACTGAATATTACAAGGTTCTTACACACTTATATAGCTCAATGGCTGCCTTATCTCTTAAGCTACTAGTACTAACAGTCCTAACTAATTTTCCCACCGATTATAACTAACTTCCAAATATACCAATTGCCTTACTTAACAGTTTGCCATATGAGCACCATTTTACCTTTTTGACCATACTACCCTTCTTATCAATCGAAACTGGTCAATATTCCCCTCAATCGTAACTTGGGTTACCAAATTTAAGATTGTAACAGTGCTTCACAAAGGAGGGACCATGTAACCCTTTGGTCAATATATTTGCATATTGGTCTTCAGTGGGAATGTAGGAAACTTCCAAATCACCTTGCTGCACTTTTTCCCCAACAAAGTGGTAATCCCTATCCAAGTGTTTAATTCTAGAGTGAAACACTGGATTTGCACTTAATGCAATCGCAGACATGTTATCACAATGTATAACTGGTGGTGTTGGTAGAAATACCTCCAAGTCTTTCAAAACTGCCCTTATCCAAGTTAAATCAGCCGCAGTTTGAGCCAAAGCTTTGTATTTAGCTTCAGAAGAGCTAAGAGAAACAAAACTTTGCTTATTTGATTGCCATGATATTGGATTATTACCAAGGAAGACTAGATAACCAGTCACTGATCTTCTAGTATTATGATCAACCACATTCCAAGTATTAATACATCTAACAATGAAGGTAGAGATTACTTGCAGAAGAGATGATTGCAATTGAGTGAATCCGCAGAACTCAGTAGACTCAAACTGCAAAACAGATGGGGAAAAATCAAGCCCATAAACAAAGTGAAGAGAAATTTTATATCTTTAAACGAATTCTAGACAAAATCATGTAAAGGAATTAAATGTTGCGGATTATAAATTAAGAAATTAAAAAAAATAACCATTTAAATTTGTTACTTGCCGACTTCCCATTTGGTTGTAGAGAATCAAACTGCATGCAGTTCAGATTTACCTATTTTTTATTCTATCTGAAGGCGCCGGCAGGGAGTCCATCTTTGGGTGATGGGTGTCGAATTTCTTGCAACTCTTTTCATCACCTCTTTGTCTTATGGAGCTTCTCGTCCTCCATGGATGCAGTTTATGTTGAGAGTGGGCTTTTTCGCTGGACACTAATCTTCATCCTCGGTGTGCTTGTCCGATCAATCCGTATCCTTGGGTTCAACTGAGCTTTCTTTCCTTGCCTTGTCTCCGACGAACGCCAAGCAATGTCTCCTGATCGAGTAGTTCTTTAATATGATCCTTCAGCATTCGGCAGCCCTCAGTGCTCTTATGAAAAGAGCATTACTCATTCGAGGTTTTCTTTGCCAGGTCCTCTGGGAGTGTCTTTGGGCGTCAGAGGAATAGTTTGTCCTTTATGTTGTGGAGGATGTTGTTGATAGTGGTGTTCAATGTAGCGTAGTGCTTTGGCTTTGGTGGAATTTGTTTGTCCCGACGTCATCTTCTAGTAGCTTGTCGCGGTGAACAGGGAAGAGTACCCCTGTCACCCCTACTTTTGTCAGCTCACTTAAGGTAGTCTGGTTCGGTTGTCGTCCTTTCACTCTTTTCATCTCGATCAGCCAAATCATCCACTATATCAAAGCATTCCGCCAAAGTGGCATAGCCATAATTCCTTTTGTTCAACTTTTGGAAAAGAGGTGAATGGACGTACATGCCCTGTTTGAGTGCCATGGTGGGGCCAATCTATCAACAGGTTTCTCCACTTCCACCAACTCTACTAAGAAAGTGCCTCGGATATGTCATGAGGCTCTCATCTCTGAAATAAGGAGTCATCCTACACATGGCTTCATGACATTTACAAACATCACGATACACTGAATAGGTGTTCATAAAACAGGGTCGATCTTTATTTTTTTGGTGTCCAGGGTGAATGATCAAATGTGCTTTTTTTAATACCGAACATGTACTAAAAAAATTATTTAGATAGAGCTGGAATCTAGTCGAAGCTTGGGGAGGGGGGCTATAATACTTGAAAAATATGCATACAATAGGGATATAGTACCTAAACCTTGAGGATCAAAAGAAAAATCATATACAACCACTCCAAGAAAAACTCCTAGAAATTTCAACCTTTAAGAAATTGTCTTCTTGCATTTTTTGAAGCATGGCTTCAATAATTTTTTTCTTTTCATATTAGCACAGAGTTGTTTCCTAAACGACACGACTTCAATAATTTTCAATTTAAATTATCATTCCAACATATATTATATTTATAAAAAAAATACTAACATATCATTTAAACATATATTATAAATAAAAAAATTGGCAACAGGCAATTGAAATTTTTACATATATTATTAAAATTACCTACTCGCCATTTGACGCAAGGGTTTTGCTACTTTTGCAGTCTTAATACGACACATTGCTGTTTTTGCAATCATGATATGAAATTAAAACTGATTAAGTAATTTGTAAATATAAAATTAAAATTAATTTGCAAAGAGTAAAATTAACTTGAATGAAAAAATTGAGAAAATTGAACACAAAAAGAATTGAGCAAATTTGGGTGAACTTAGAATTGGCCCCAACATGGTTTGGCCCTTCTGGGGCTGTGGGACTGATTTTCATAGAATCAGAAGTGGACGATGACTGGAAGTGAAGGACTGAATCAACTAGAAGATGGAAGCATGTTGATAGTCGACTGGAAGACTGCGTCACCGTGCAGCCTCCGGCATTGCAGGTTTGTGACTGTGAGAGACGGAGAGTCTGTGAGACGAAAAGTTTACAAAGATGAATAGTCGAAGGTAATTTATAATTGGGGAAATTGCTTCGAAATTCTGGGTTGTGGCCTTTTGTGAATTTTGCAATATTCAGTCATTGCTCGTTGAAAGAACGGATTCATGAATCATGATCCCTTTAATTAATTAAGGCTTGGAACTTGGAACTTGGTCCTTGAAAGTTAGAAGACATATCAAAGACCGAAGAATTTACGAGGTGTTGAAGACGAAATTGATGAACAGAAGCCAAAGAGTCTAAGACGTTAGGGCCTGTATCAAACTTTTTTTCTATATATAATGTATGTGTAAAAAAAAATTGGTGCCCCTCTAAATTTCGGCCTAGACAAAAGCCTTAATAGCATTGGGCTAAGGCCGGCCCTGTTGCGAATTTGCATAGACATTATCCACTATGTCTCATCTCAATCTCCATACCTCACAAGTGTGATAAGCAGTGCGTTGTATTCTAGCTTTCAGAATGTTGCTCCAGACACATTCTTCTAATCTAGCTAAAGTGACGACATTATATACTAGTTGCAAACATGCCTGCAAGGATGGACGTACTTAACGAACATCAAGTCAACATCCCTCAAGGGTGTGCCGTCCCTATTGGACGGTTTGGCCGCCCCTGTTGGACTGTCCGGTACACCAACTGATAGTTAATTAATCTGTCTCGATCTGAAGCACAACAAATCACTCAATTCATAGGGTTCATTTCCCTAGAAGAGGAAGATCATGGCACAACATGAATCCATACTCAATCGATGTCTCAAATCATTTCCTTCTCATGAAATTCATATGATTAATCCGGATTACTCCCAAGACTTGAAGTTCTTGGTCCAGTATACTAGTTTGGTTGAGATAATGGAATTGGAATGAGATTATCATCGATGATGTTTTCACTTATATGGTAGGCACCGACATAAATGAAAAGCGACGATATCGAACCGTGTTCCATTGATTAGTGACAACGTATAACTGATTGGACAACTGGAATCACAATCTAGGTTAAATTTCTTACCAAAATGTGTTTGGACTTGTAGTTCCTACGCTACCCAAGGTAACCCTGTTGTGTTACAAGTGGGAAATGAAGCGTAATGAGATGAATGAAATAGTGCAATATTATGCACGCCTTACGATGCAAAGTTTCTCTCAAACACCTTGTGATTGATTGCAACATTATGAAATATGGTTAGTGTTTCTCCATGGGGATATTGATACAAAGATGTACATGTAGTTCTCGAAGAATTACATGGACTGGTTCAAATAGTTCCAAACCACGGAACACCCTCTCAACTCATTTAAGGCGTTCACTTACGAATTGAAGCAATCCGACGGATATGGTATACCCGTCTAAGTGATTATTTGATCAGTTAGGGATATGAATTATGCTCTTACATGTTAAACTATGAAGTCTTATTCTAAATTGCTAGAGTTATAGTTTATGTCGTTGATATGAATCTCACTAAGAATTAGGAAGAGCTTGAGAAAACTGTCTCGCACCTGAAGATGGAATTTGAGATGAAGGATCTTGGGAAAACTCATTTACGCATTGACCTGAAGTTGCCTTTGAGTATACCTATGATCTTCCATATGCTATATGCAAATGAAACCCTTGAAGAGGTTATGGAATCTGAAGTTCCATATCTAAGTTCAACTTTTCACTTTGTTGTACTTAGTTCATTGCATTATACATGACATCTCATTCGTTGTTGATCTATTGGTACAGATGTAGCACCACGCCTACACTCAACCATTGAATTGGTATTAAAGACGTTTTCCACTACCTTGAAAGTACTACGGATTTGGGCTTATCCCAATGCATCCTGAGTTGACCGACCCTCTCGATCTTCAGAATGATGTTTGTCTTGTTGTTATGCTGATACTGGTTACTTATCAAACTCGCACAAGGCATGTCCCCGAATGGTTATGTCTTTACCGTTAGGGATCTCGCAATATCTTGGAGGTCCACGTATGACCTTGGTTGCAAAATCTTAGAATCGTTCTAAGACTCATCTCACTTCACTACGCCACATGTGAGACATGGTTGAGAGCTCTTGTTGAGCATATTCGAGGTACTTGTTGTTTTCATCCATCCTTGAGTCCTGATGATGATCCATGAAGACTATGACACATGTATCAACCCGACCAAGACATGATACATCAATGAAGTCAACGCCAAGACATATTGCATCTACATCACATCAGCAAAGCATCAGGACATTAAAGTCATGCAAACTAATCCTAGACAACCTTGCCAACCTTTACATGATGTCACTACCAAAGTCAACATTCCAGAAGCTTGTCTGAGGAATTGGTATGCATAACTATTCATATGCAATGCTTGTAGTTCTCATTTGGAAGTTTTGTTAAACTTAGGGGGTATCTAGAAGTATACTCACTTGATCTTAATGCACTCTTTTTTGCCAATGATTAGGAGAATTTTTCCTATTGGGTTTTTGCTAACTAATTAGGTTTTGACGAGGCACCCATCTTGACTGGTCATACCCATGTGAGCTCTTCTACTTTCGTCCAGAAGACGTTTAGTTTTGACTTAATGCAACTTCTCACTTTTCTCCTTAGTTTATGGATTTTTATCCCACCTTGAATTTTATTATAGCGAGGTTTTGTGAGTTTTACCTTTAATGCATTCTTCCGTTGATCTGAGATTCGCATTCGCTCATTGTGCTTATGACTTCATCAACTAAACTTACTTCATCGCTGAAGACATGATGCGTCATTTACTTGAGTAAATACACACTTAAGGGGGAGTGTTGCAGTCCTACTAGATTAGAAATGTGATTGTGTAAATCTTAAAGTATTTGAGATATCCTAGAAGATTTTCTAGAGCTAGATATTATCCTATTAGAGCTATAATTCTTTTGGGGTAAGGAATTTACCTTCCTATTACTATAAATAAAGGCACAATGGAGTGAAATAACACACACCTCACAATTACACTCTCTCTCTTGCTCTCTACTGTACCGCACCCCCTTTCTCTTTGTCCTTATTATATTTCAATAAATTAGGCCTACAACAAAATCTTATTTCTTTTTCATTTTTTATCAAGATCCCTTGATTAATTTCCATGTCATTATTTGAATATTAAAATTATTTACAAGTCATCATTGGTCAATTTTAAATATGAAAAATTTATTAATCATTTCCAAATATACCTTTTTAGTATATTTTGTTTTCATATGTTTCTATTTATAACTTGTACCGTTTTTTTTTTAATTTGTACCAATATTCTTTTTAGTTTTAATTTGTACCAATAATTTTGAATTTTGATATGTACCCATATTTTTTATTTAGTGTGTACCCATATTTTTTTGTGAATGTACCCATGTTGATTATATGTAATTATTTTATGTTTTAAATATATTAATAGTTATTTCTTAAAATATAGCAATAGTCACATGGGTATATTATTTTTGCTAGAACCATGTGAAGCATAACATTGCTCTATTATTGAATTTTAAGTAATTGCTATATTGTAAATATTATTAAATTTGTTTAAATTTTATAATTTATGGGATATTGAATGCATAAATGTAGGAGTAAATCTATTAAATAATGCCAGGGACCTGGATCAAATTATTCAAACAAATAAGGTTTAATTCTAACAATTAGGTTAACTAGGGACCGGAACCAAAGTGACCATTAAGGTAAGGATGTCCTGTCTTCCCTGACATAATATATACAATTTATTGCGACAATTTACCACATGTGCAGAAATGCATAGATTTGATAGTAGAACAAAAAGAAGTTATTAAACAAGAGTCTATAAAAAGGGCTGCACCTACTGGCGGAGCCAGGAATGTACAATCATAGGGTAAAAAAAAATAGCTTTAAAAAAGGCTTATTATATTAACACCCCACAAATTGTTAAATAAACCTTACATACGTAATACACCCCACATTTGCTTTTTCACTTAAAAATTATTTTAATACACCCCACATACTTTCTCATCATACCCCCACACCACATGTCACAGCCCGTCCCAAATAATTAATTTTTCGATAATGTGAAATGATGGTTTTATCCTTGGACAGGGAAATTGTCGTGTGTGTGTATGACATATTGAGACTTAAAGATTATTTTGTGGTTTTGGATGGGTGACCCACGTGGATCACACACACACACAAAAACCTCATTCTCTTTCTTCCTCCCCGTACACTCTCTCTCTTGGGTTCACTCTCACTCTCTCTCTCTCTCTCTCTTTGCTATTCGTACGGACAAGCTTCAAGATCACCCCAAACTTCACAAATCGAAGGTTTTGTGTGCACCATTGTGTTCCTCGTGGTGCTACGAGTTGATTGGTACCCATTTCAGGTAAGAATCCATTCGAAATCTCAAGAACCCGTAACCCAATTTTCATGCACTATTCATGTGGACGTAAAACCTTGCATTTCAGGGAATTCTAAGCTTATAGGAAGCTTAATGAGGTCCTCACGAGTCTCGGGGTAGCTCGTTCAAGGAATTTGGACGTCGGGATCATGAGAAACGTTAAGTTGCAGTTTTGGTCGGAATTTCGAAGCTTCCCCGATGTGATTTCGTGATATTTGAAGCTTCAAATAGGTATAATGCCATTCTTCTCACTCTAAGCTTTCATTTGGTTCAAATTTCATGAAAAATGGTTGAGAAACGAGTGAGAATAGTGAGTTTGAAATTTTGCCTAGTTTCCGGAGTCTGGAGGTTGAAGAAGATGCGTGTGGGCCACGCGTGAGGCTGTGCCCTTCCTGGCGCGTGGGGGCGCGTGAACCATAGGAAATTTTTTCTAAAAATATCACAATGTTCGTGAGGTTGTTTAGATCACTATGGTATATTCATATACCAATTTTGAGCAATGTATGAGAAGTTATTAGCTAGTTGAGAAGTTGTTAGCTAGTTTTGTCTATGTGCTTTAAAATAACGTTTTTATAGTTAATTCGCATATAGGTGAGACTTATCCTGAGGACAAGCGTATCCACGGGCGAGTCGGGGGTTACGACCCGTCGACATATCAGTGAGTGGCCTTTTGTTTTCAGTGTATAGTTATATACTTGTTATATTTCCCAGAAATGTGTTATAAATGAAAATATGCTTTGAAATAATATGCCAAATGCCTTTATATTTTGGTTATGCATTTCATAGTTGCATATATATTTAGATATATATAAATGTGGTGCTGTGGAGGCACAGGTAAGTTCACGTAAGTTATGTTTGATTATGTGAACTACGAATGACTTGATCCCTATTCAGGGTACGTAGGCAGTCTAACGATACGTTAGATGTAGTCATACAATAGTTGAGACAAAGGCCTTAGTTGTGAATAGAATGATTATAAATGCATTGATAAACACTGAGCTCATAACCTGCACTAGGGTGATTGCGATTTAGCCAGAGAGAGAACTGGCACGGGCCTATATATTATGTCATCTCCCGCACCATATGCTCACATTGGATCCAATTACACAGTCATGTCGTACAGACCATTATAGGTGGTTCTGACTCGTAGGTGACTAACATATTATCGCACAGCTAGCATTGAGAGAGTAAAATTGAGCATAACTATATTACACCCAATCTTGTCGTACAGACCCCTTTTTAGTGGTTCCGACTTATGTGCAGAATATTGCCATACATGTCATAGTAGTGACTCCGGCTAGATTGAGTTTGAGCTATGAATTCAGCCGTACAGACTACCATAGGAGTTCCAGCTAACATATCGTATTTCCATGAAATCATTCTTACCTGAACTGTTTACTTTGTTATATTTTGGCATGGCATACATATGAATATGATTATGTGAAGCATGAATTGACTCGATATGATTTCAAATATATTTTATATATGCTTATATCTTGGTTCTAGGAAAGTCTTATATGTTTTACAGCGAGGGGTTAGTATGTTGATAAATGAAATGATTTTGTAAAACATTTGTTTTTGCCCACTCACGTTTTCTGTTTTGCGTCCTTCCAGGTTTTAAGTAAGATTGTTGTGGGTGGCTCGGGATCTTCGGCAGTTCTGACCTATTCGAATAATAGTAGGACATTCCTGGTACTGTGTAACTAGTACTTGTCCTACTGGACTGCACCCAAACTTTATGCTCTGATTAAGAGTGTTTACTGTATAACTCCTATCACTTTCTGTTTAGTAGTGCACACTAGTATTATGGTTTTTAATTATTTGTATGTTTGCTATCTTTATCGCTTCCGCACTGTGCACATGGCTACGTCGCTCTCACGTGATGGCCAGCATGCCTTGACCTCGGTCGGGGTGTGTCACCACACATTCTCAATATATACCTTATATTTTGTACATACACCCTACATTTTCTATACACCCCACATTTTCTAACACATGTTTCCTTCTCTTTTTTCCTTGATGACTCCATAAAATAATCTTAAGTTTCATCACTACTACAGTGTCGCACTTGCTGTGGACAGTCCTGAATTGTTCAATCGGATTGCAGAAGCATTCTCGTCCAAGGTTGTCATGAAATTTGTAATTCTGCTTTGGGGGGAGAAGTCAAGCCTGGCCAGTGAAGAGGAGATTCCTGTTTTTAACTACAAGGAGATTCTGGATCTGGGTCAAGAGAGTCGTATAGTATGCTCAACTTTGATGAGGCCCATATGTCATCCCTCTATCTTTGCTAACAGTTTCTTTTTTGCTTTAATATAGTACCAAAGATCTAGGATGTTAGGGCTGCAGTAATGATAGGAGCATATTTATGCGACTTAGTTGGCTTGTTCTTGTGCATTTATGTCGTGTTTCCTTAGTTATTTTAATGTTTAAAGTCATTTTCATGTGTTTTCAGATTTTAAGGACAAAGTAGGCAAGAAGATGCATTTTGGAGCATTTTGGAGCAAAATGGAGCTTGGAATGCATGTCACATATTTGGAACCAAGGTTTGGACGAAATTGAAGACTTAAAGAGGCTAAGAAAGTGAAGAATTAGTGTACAAAGGATCATGAATTCAGCCACAAAAGGACACACATCATTGCCGTGCAATCCACATAGCATTCTCTTTGGATTCCCATGCATGCTTAATCATCATTGTCCCCTAAAATATTTCTGATTTCATGCCCCAATACACTCAATTATCACACTCAATTGCTGCATACCTCTTGTTCCCTTCACCCATCTGATTTCACACAACTTTCACAACCATTCCATGCACCAATTGATGCTCCATCATCCACATTTGGGATCCAATGCCATGTGCAACACATGTTGCTACACCTTTGACTAATTTCTGAAACATTTCACCTCCCCTTTTCATTTCCATGCAATGAACACAATCATTCATGCTCCCTAGCTAAAATACCACTCCATTTTACCCTCCATACTTTGCATCATTGCTCCATTTTCATCCTTGGACCATTGCACACCACAAATTCACCCTCCTTGCTGTGCATTTCCCCCACTGCCTAATCTGATTCTCTAGGGTTTTAGGGCCTATATATACATGTTTACAACCCTTGGCAAAGGGTTGAACCTCCCATATTCATCATTCATGCAGAAAATTCGTCCATACTCACCCTAGGCAGCAAAACACCCCAAAAACACCATTCTAGTGCCCAGAAAACATAACATCCACTCCACCTTATTCCACCATCTTTGCCGAGTTCTCTACCACCCTCCAACCATCAAACACTCCTCCACACTCACCCTAAACCTTTCCATACCATTCCCCATCCATTCTACACCATAAAACTACCCAAAACCTGTCCATAACCCAATCTGCCGCAAGCAAGGGAAATGAGGAATCTTGGATGCACTTGCTGCCAAGTTGGAGCATTCTAGGTGTTTTCTTTCTTTGGGATTTTAATGTCTAATTCATGTAATCTTTGTTTTGCTTTAAGTATGATTGGCTAATTTCGTTTTTGGCTAAGGGTGTATTCAAAACCATGATTATATATGTGAAATGAGTTGATTACTTCCAATTATTGTTACATAAGTCGTGAATACAATTTGCGTAACCATTTGATTTATAACTTATTCTTGTATGTTGATTGAGAGTGCACGCTTAATTTGCATGCTTGAATTTGATGCTAGGATATAAATTTGTTTCACCTAATCGTTATGAATTTATATTCGTAAGTAGTGAAGGTCGCTAGTCACGATCGTGTTAAGTAGATTCCTGGCAAGAGTATCATGCTTTTCATAGTTACGAATGCCTTGTCGATGCTTATGATTTCCAAAGAACGTAATGATTCTAACTTGTGTCTTTATCATGTTGTTCATATAAAGAACTTGTTAG
Organism: Malus sylvestris; assembly: GCF_916048215.2. Lineage (NCBI taxonomy): Eukaryota > Viridiplantae > Streptophyta > Magnoliopsida > Rosales > Rosaceae > Malus > Malus sylvestris. The sequence continues at coordinate 9,592,082 of NC_062269.1, forward strand.
GAATAATTTGTTTGCGATGCATATTCATCCAATTCAATGATCCTAGGGAAATCTGAAGGTTAATTTAAGCGGACCTAATTAACTTGGAGTGTTGAGGTTCATAACTTATTCAATTGATAACTGGAAATCGATTTAGGTTGCATATATTTCATGTGTGGAGAAGAACCCCTTAGCCATTCCATCATCCATTGATTCTTCATAACTTTGTATTACAATCTGTTTCTCTTACAATCTGCCATTTAAGTTTATTTTCGTCCAAATCAAATCCCCAATTATTTTGAATTCCTAGATTAATTGGAAAGTGTGTTGGTTTATGTTTTTAAGTATTTTGGTACAAGTTAAAACCCAAATTCGTCCAATTTGATGCTTTGTGTTCAAAACTGCCCAGAAAGTGGTTTTTAGGCAGTTTTGAGTGTTTGGTTGCTGTTTTGATTCTTTTGGTTCGTTTTAGTGTTTTAGAGTTTAGTTTTGCATTCTTTGAGTCTAGTTTCGTATTTTTAAACTTTGTTTCACAGATTTGAGTCAGTTTAGAGTGTTTTAGCAATCCCTCCTAATCCCCGGTTTAAGAATGATCCCTACTTATCCATACTACAATTGTCAACAAGAGGGTTAATTTGTGTGTTAACTTATTTCTCACACCAAATTTTGGCGCCGTTGCCGGGGATTAGCAACTTTGCTAATCTCTTAGATTGTTTTCTTTCGAATTATTGTATTTTGTTTAAGTTTCTGTTTAAGTTGCTGATTTGTTTTGTTTTCTTTGTTTTTAGGTACTAGTGCATGACTCGAAGTTCCCGACCTGTTCATGAGCATATTTTGGACTTTGACGACGACTTCGAGAGAACTTTGAGAAGAAGGAGGAACCAACAGCACAAGGAGGATCCCACGGCACAAGTGGGTGGAGAAGAGCAAGGTATAGCCATGGACAACCGTACGCTCAAGGAGCTTGCCGCCTCGGGTTTGGATAATGCCGCACCATTATGTATCCAATATCCCTTGGCTGCTCAAGGTAAAACCGAAGAGTTCGAGTTAAAGTCAAGTTTGCTCCACCACATTCCAAAGTTCCATGGGCTGTCCATGGAGGATCCGAACAAACATTTGAAAGAATTTGAAATGGTGTGCTCAAGTATGACTCTGGTTACCGTTGACGGAAGTATTTTAAAGATGAAGGCTTTTCCATTCTCTTTAATGGACAAAGCCAAGGATTGGTTATACGAGTTGGCTCCCGGTACAGTTACATCTTGGGAGAGTATGAAGAGGGCGTTTCTGGAGAAGTTTTTCCCAACTTCTCGCATCATTCTTCTTCGTAAAAAAATAAGTGGAATTCAACAAGATGAAGGTGAGTATTTTCCTACATATTATGAACGATTTAAATCACTTGTTGCTTCTTGTCCACAGCATCAGATGAAAGAGGAGTTGCTTTTGCAATACTTCTACGAAGGGCTCCTACCATTAGAACGTCAAATGCTCGATGCTTTGGCGGGTGGAGCATTGGTGGACAAAACGCCCATGGCTGCAAAAATCTTGATTGCTAATCGAGCATTGAACGCTCAACAATACGAGGGTGTAGGCCAAAGAGGACCCCCACGGCAACAAGTGCATGAGGTAAGTTCCACTTCCAATATTCAATCTCAGTTAGCTAATCTTACTTCTCTTGTTTCACAGATGGCCGAGGGAATGAAGATTCAAGGACCCATGGTGTGTGGCGTATGTTCTATCCAAGGACATGCATCCGAAAAGTGTCCTCAACTCATTGAGAATGGTGGATGGGAGAGCGCTAATGCCATTGGGTTTCAAAGCCAAAATCAGCCAAGACATGATCCATATTCCAACACGTATAATCCGGGGTGGAGAGACCATCTAAACTTCAAATGGAGAGAGCCACAACAAGCCCAAACACAAGGAGGCTTTAGGCAACAACCCCCGGGCTTCTACAACAAACCATACACACCCCCTCAAGTCCAACCATAATCTGCCCCAAATACTTCAGGTAATGCTTTGGATAATGATACACTTGTTAAGTTACTAACCACTTTGACTAATGGGTAGGAAAATCAAAACAAAAGAGTGGACCAACTAGAGAAACAAATGGGGCAGATTGCCGAGGTTGTTGGGCAGATTAGAGACCAAGGAAGGCTTCCTAGTTCTACCATTCCAAACCCGAAGGGAGGCTTTGAAAGTGCAAAGGCCATACTCTTGAGAAGTGGAAAAGAGATTGGGGCAGGTTCTTCATCAAAAACAGGTCACAAAGAGGATGAAAAACTTCAATTTGAGGAGGAGGAAGCATGCCCACCCACGGCAAAGGTGGACACACCTATGCCGCAGGCCCCCATGGCTTCAAATCTGTCCAATTCATCCAATAAAGGTAAGAATGTGTCAAATCCAGTTTCTACTAATGTTGTGCCTTCGAATGCTCCTTTTCCTAGCAGGTTTGTGCAAACAAAGAAGGAAGAAGCTGAAAATGACATCCTTGAGACACTTAGGAAAGTTCAAGTCAACATACCCTTGTTGGATGCCATTAAGCAAGTCCCGAGATACGCTAAGTTTTTAAAGGAGCTATGCACCACTAGGAAGAGGATTTCAACTAAGGAAGTGGTAAAGGGATATCTTGAAGATTTGAATGACGATGCGCTTGAAAAAGTCATTACACGAGGAATGGAACTCACAACCAAGGGGGCAGATTCTAGTGTAACCCACGGCATACATGGACTAGGCCATGCCGTGCCTCCTAGTGATGAAATTTTTGAGTTGGTTGCTGCCCTTGAGTCATTACCTAAGCATGGTGGTAAGTCTCCTAACTTTAATTCCATTCCAATTTCGACTAACAAGTTGCTTCCATCCATCGTTTAGGCACCCATACTTGATCTCAAACCCCTACCAAGCCATTTGAAGTACATCTTTTTGGGGGAAAACGAGACACTACCTGCCATCATCTCCTCATCCCTCACGGCACAAGAGGAGGAGAAGCTAGTGCGTGTGTTGAAGGAATTCAAATCTGCCCTAGGATGGACATTGGCTGATATTAAAGGTATATGCCCTACGACTTGTATGCATCACATATTTCTTGAGGAGGGGGCCAAACCAACTAGAGAGGCTCAACGCCGTCTTAACCCTCCGATGATGGAAGTTGTGAAAAATGAGATAATCAAACTTCTAGATTGTGGGGTAATTTATCCCATCTCCGATAGCCGTTGGGTTTCACCTATCCAATGTGTACCCAAGAAATCTGGAGTGACGGTTGTGGAGAATGCGGAGAATGAGCTTGTGCCTACCCGAATTCAAACTGGTTGGCGAGTGTGCATTGATTATAGGAAGCTAAATGCAACCACAAGGAAAGATCACTTCCCATTACCGCTCCTAGATCAAATGCTCGAACGGTTAGCAGGTTATTCCTTTTATTGCTTTCTTGATGGATACTCCGGTTATAATCAGATTGTTATTGCCCCGGATGATCAAGAAAAGACCACTTTTACTTGTCCCTTTGGAACGTTTGCATATCGACGCATGCCATTCGGTTTGTGCAATGCTCCTGCCACGTTTCAAAGGTGTATGGTTAACATCTTTTCTGATTATGTTGAGAGAATTATTGAGATATTCATGGATGATTTTAGTGTGTTTGGTAATTCATTTGATAATTGCTTGGATAATCTCACTTTAATCTTGAAACATTGTGTTGAAACAAACCTTGTGTTAAATTGGGAGAAATGCCATTTTATGGTTAAACAAGGTATTGTTTTGGGTCATATTATCTTTGAATGTGGAATTGAAGTTGATAAGTCTAAAATAGATCTTGTACGCTACTTACCCTCTCCCACTTCGGTGAGAGAGGTTCGTTCTTTCCTTGGTCATGCATGATTCTATAGACGATTTATCAAGGATTTTTCCAAGATTGCACAACCCCTATGCCGTCTCCTACAAGAGGATGTGTCATTTGAGTTCAACGAGGCATGTGAGAAGGCATTCAAGCATCTCAAGGACCTCCTCACCACGGCACCCATCATAACTCCCCCGGATTGGTCCATTCCCTTTGAATTGATGTGTGATGCATCGGATTATGCACTTGGCGCTGTTTTGGGTCAAAGAAAAAATAAACAGCCACATGTTATTTATTATGCTTCACGCACTTTGAATGATGCTCAATTGAATTATTCTACAACCGAAAAAGAACTTTTGGCGGTTGTATTTGCTTTAGATAAATTTAGATCATATCTAATTGGTACTAAAGTTATTGTTTTCACTGACCATGCAGCCTTGAAGTACTTGTTCACCAAGAAAGAAGCTAAACCTAGACTCATTCGTTGGATGCTTCTAATTCAAGAGTTTGACATCGAAATCAAGGACAAGAAAGGGAGTGATAATGTTGTTGCCGACCACCTAAGCAGGTTGGTGCGTGAAGAAGAGGATCTTCCCATCTCTGAAAAAATTCCAGATGAACAACTCTTGTCCGTTCAGGTAAGTGCTCCTTGGTACGCAGATTTGGTGAATTATTTGGTGACTAAACAAGTTCCTAGCACCCTAAACAAATTCCAACGTGATAAACTTAAAAAGGATGCTAGATTTTATGTTTGGGATGACCCATACTTGTGGAAATATTTTTCAGATCAGGTTATAAGAAGATGTGTGCATGAATCAGATTTTCACTCAATTTTAAGTTTTTGTCACACATATGCATGTGGGGGTCACTTTGGCACCCAAAGGACAGCTTTTAAGGTTCTTGAATGTGGTTTTTATTGGCCTACTTTGTTTAAAGATGCTAGAACCTTTTGTTTAACATGTGATCGCTGCCAAAGGACAGGTAATATTAGCCAAAGAGATCAAATGCCGCAGGTACCCATCTTTGTTGTTGAAATCTTTGATGTTTGGGGTATCGATTTTATGGGTCCTTTTCCTTCATCTTTTGGTTTCACTTACATATTACTTGCCGTTGATTATGTTTCCAAGTGGGTGGAAGCGAAAGCCACTCGAACTAACGATTCTAAAGTTGTGGCAGATTTTGTGAAAACTAATATCTTTTGTAGGTTTGGGATGCCTAGGGTGCTAATCAGTGATGGAGGGTCTCATTTTGAAACCGTACCATTGGGGCATTACTCAAGAAGTACCATGTGACGCATAAGGTTTCCACACCTTACCACCCCCAAACCAATGGCCAAGCCGAGGTGTCTAATCGTGAGATCAAACAGATTTTGGAGAAGACCGTTGGGCCAAATAGAAAAGATTGGAGCTTACGGTTGGATGATGCACTATGGGCGTATCGAACGGCTTACAAGACCCCCATTGGTATGTCTCATTTTCGACTTGTGTATGGCAAGCCTTGCCATCTTCCCGTGGAATTAGAACATAGAGCTCATTGGGCCATCAAGACCTTCAATTTGAATGTGGACCAAGCTGGAATTCATCGAAAGCTTCAATTGAGTGAACTTGATGAGATAAGGCATGAAGCTTATGAGAATGCTAGAATTTACAAAGAGAAGACCACGACATTCCATGATAAGATGCTTCGAGGCAAGACTTTCGAAATTGGGCAGAAAATGTTGTTGTTCAACTCCCGTCTTCGTCTATTCCTTGGTAAGTTACATTCCAAGTGGGTTGGCCCGTTTGTTGTTACTAATCTTTTTGTGCATGGTGCAATCCAAATTAAGAGCTTGAGAACCGGGCAAGAATTCAAGGTGAATGGACATCGCTTGAAGCCGTACTACGAGCACTTTGTGGAGCATGTTGTGGAGGATATCCCACTGCATGTCGTGGGTTCCCATAAAGGTTGATCAATGTGGTATCGTCCGGCTAGAAGACGTTAAAGCAAGCACTTCAAGGGAGGCAACCCATTTATTCTGCTTGATTGTTAATATTTTTGCGTGTTTAATTATTTTTGGGGTATGACTTTCTATTTTGAAACATTAACAAATATGCAAAGGATTTTAACATTAAACTTCATGGAAATGAACAGGAAACTGGGAAATAAAGAAAGACAGCATAAGACAAGAGGGAGCCTTCACAATGGCTGCTTGGGAGAAGTCTCAGTAGTTGGCGGAATCTCAACAGTCGGTGGAGCCACAGAAGGAGGAGGTACCGGAGGTTGATCATTTGGAGCTTCACTACGCGGTACAGCCTCAGAAGATGATGGCAAATGCTGTTGGAACAAACCCACAAACCTCCGATGATCAAGTAAAATCTGACCATCAGATTCATGCAGCTGGTCAATTTTCCTCTTCATGTTTGTGGCATAGTTGTGTGCAAGTTTGTGCAATTGTTTATTTTCATGCTTGAGTCCTCAAATCTCCTCTTTGAGACTCAGTACTTCAGCCGCCAACGATTCAACTTGACGGGTTCGAGCAAATAGGCGTTGGGCCATGTTGGACACAGAACCCGCACACTGCACGCTAAGAGTCAGAGACTCCTTAACAGCCAATTCATCAGACCGTTTAGAGAGCAGTCTGTTATCTCTAGGGGTGACAAGGTTTCGGGCCACCACCGCAGCGGTCATGTCATTTTTCATCACCGAATCCCCAACGGTAAGAGGACCAGTAGGGGATATAAAGGACGGACGCCATATGTTGTCTGGAGAAGGAGGGGTTGCTCCTTCACCAAGGTTCAAGTCAAAACGATGGTCGGAAGGGCCAGACATTTTTCAGAGGTGTTAAAGAAAGAGGAGATCGGATAAGTCAAGATCGTAGAAGTGCAAAACAGGAGTTTTTACAGGCAGAAATTCAAGTGTGCTTTGAACGTCCTGCATACCTCTATAAAAATCAGCACGCGATGGGATTTCAGAAATCGAAGAGGAGAGCTCAGAAATCGAAGAAGCCATTCAAAAATCGAAGAGGCGCCAGCTTTCTCAAAAGTTGGGCTTGCTCACAAACCACCAATTCCAGATATCGAAGAGTGTCAGCTTTCTCAGCCTCGTCAGCACCCATCACACGCAACTCAGCTTTGCGAAAATCACGGGCAGTCTGTCGAAGCACCGATTCCAACCATCTGTCTCTCTCAGCCTCGTCAGCACTTGTCACATGCAATCTCTGCCCTCAACGAAGCTCAGAACTCGAAGCGCAAATTTCAGATATTAAAGAGGCCTCTGCTTTATCGAGACGTGTCAGCATCTGTCAAATTGCACATCTGCGTTGCGTAAATCACGCACAATCTGTCGAAAATTTCTGGAGAAGCGGAATGCACGTGAAAACTACTATTAAATTATCCCAGGCTGGCCGACGCGAGTAATGGAACAATGCCTTCCTAGCCATTAAGAAAATTCTATAAATGTTGAACTTCAAAGTGAAGCAGCCTCACCCAACTTTCAGCCTCACTTAACCCTTCATCCTCTCTGAAATGGCTTTCCAACAAACCCTCTCGAGTCACTCTGTATTTCTCATCCCCTGGGATACCCCTGCAAACAACCCATCCAGAGCACAAGTATTTCATATCATAAAGGTTGAAAGCACGAGTATCTCATATCATGTTTTCTCCCTGTCCTTTCTCCAGCCAGCACCTGCTCTCGAGTACTCATCATCTTGTGCTTCCTCTTCGTCTCTCACGTATAAGGGAAGTGAAGATGATTCCTCGAAGCATGTGGAGACAACGTGCTGATTCATCCTCAACTAGGGACAAGGAGAAAGAAAGCAAGAGGTGGGCACTTGGAAAGATTGAAGAAAGAAACAGACCAACACCTTTACCTCATGCCTGCCCGTCGTGCAGAAGAAACAAGCAGAGAAGAATGCAGCTTGCACAATCAACCCAGCAGAAGGAGTCTGAGATGAAGAACTAGAGAAGCTGCCACATCTGCTTGGAGAACAAATAAGGAATTGCAACATCACCAAAGAGCAAAGCTTCGCCGTACAATTCCAATCCAGTTCAAGATCAAAGCTGTGGAAAGTCAACAAGATCAACTATCTCCAAAACCAGATTTGCGTTCTTAAACTCTACTCTGTCTAGTTTTTACTTTGCCATATTTGTCATGTTTATTTGTCGTTTGTTATTTGCTTGTTTTTGGTGTGAGTATATGCTTGAAACATTGAGGACAATGTTCGATTTAAGTGTGGGGGAATTGGTAACTACTGTTTTGCATGAAAATTCGTAGAAAATTATCACCCATTACTTCTAGTGTTGTTCCTTGTTGTTTAAGTGTTTTTAAGCTGTTTTGGAGTGTTTCAGTATGTTTTGACATAAAAATCCGAAAATTTCATAAAAATTTGAAAAAATTGTTTTGAAAAACCCAAAAAGAGTTGTTTTTGTTCGTTTATTTTGTGTCTTAGGGTACCTTCCAACACAATGATGAGGATTTGGTATTTAATTACATGACTGTTAAAGAGAATTATAAACATGGATGAAAGTTTGATATGCTCTTTGGTTTATACTTGGTTGTAGTTATAATTTATGAATTCACATGCAATCATAAAGAAAAAATTAGTTTTTGTAACATGCTTGAAGAAAGAAACTCAAACAAACGCTACAACCTTGTGAGACTTGAGCCTAAACGTTATTTGGAGAGTTGATAATCTGTGCATTATTGTTTTCTAAAGTCGTTGCATGATCTCATTTTTCTTTGCTTGGTTACTACTTAGAAGGCGTTTCACATTTAGTTCCAAATTCTAGAACTCATGCCCATTTCATTCAAAGCTTGATATTGATTTGCATAACACATATTCAAGATGAAGTTGTGTAGTTACCACCACCAAAGCCAAATTGCCGTGTATCCTACTTCATTATTTGTTTAAGTTAACCCCATTGAGCCTTGTTAGCCTACGTTCTTTGTTAACCCACGTTATCCTCACCTAGCCTAGATTAGGATCATCCATACCCTTGTTCTTAAAGCATAGTAAAGCATGATCCAAATTGAATTCCTTGTAATTATGTATGGCATAAAATAAGTGTGGGGGAAGTGTTTCTCATGTAAGTAGTGTGCCATAGGCATGGGTGAAAAAAAAAAAAAAAAAAAAAAAGTTGAATTTGACCCTAAGAGTTGTTTAAATCTTTCCCTTACGTCTAAAAGTTGATTTCTGCAATCTAAGTGAATTCTAAGTTCAAGTTCATTATTTTATTTGCTATTGCTTTAAGAACGTTTGTTTTCCCTTACCTTCATTTGTTAGCCAACACCCCAAGCCCCGTTACAACCCTTGACTTCAATCTTGAGTGTTATGTGTTTCTATTTGTGGAGTTTGAATTTGGTATGAGCATATGGTGTCACTGGTTCTCGCATCTAAGTAGTAGCATTCCATTCATGAGATCATATCTTAACATGCTTATTAACTCCAGAAATTGCGTCCTTTGTTATACATATATGTGAGCGTTCGTTTCCATATCTACATCAATCTTCTCACATATAACTAGTATAGGGTGTGTAGTTAGAAAATCTGAGTGAAAATTGAGTGCATATCTTGTAAAGAATTGAGTGATTTCTCTAAGGCATGTTACTACATCAAAAACATTGTTTTAATTGATTAACGTGAACAAGTAAGTAGTGACTATGATTAAGTATGTGCTTAAGTGTAGAGATGACTCAAATATGTGGGGATGATAATCTTTAACATGTCATGTGCATTGGAAATCCCTGAGGCAAATGTTGGAAGGTTTAGGTTGTGTTGTATTCGTTTCGTTTCGTTTTATTTCTTTGTTTGCTCGAGGACTAGCAAAAGCTAAGTGTGGGGGAATTTGATAGGAGCATATTTATGCGACTTAGTTGGCTTGTTCTTGTGCATTTATGTCGTGTTTCCTTAGTTATTTTAATGTTTAAAGTCATTTTCATGTGTTTTCAGATTTTAAGGACAAAGTAGGCAAGAAGATGCATTTTGGAGCATTTTGGAGCAAAATGGAGCTTGGAATGCATGTCACATATTTGGAACCAAGGTTTGGACGAAATTGAAGACTTAAAGAGACTAAGAATGTCAAGAATTAGTGTACAAAGGATCATGAATTCAGCCACAAAAGGACACACATCCTTGCCGTGCAATCCACATAGCATTCCCTTTGGATTCCCATGCATGCTTAATCATCCTTGTCCCCTAAAATATTTCTGATTTCATGCCCCAATACACTCAATTATCACACTCAATTGCTGCATACCTCTTGTTCCCTTCACCCATCTGATTTCACACAACTTTCACAACCATTCCATGCACCAATTGATGCTCTATCATCCACATTTGGGATCCAATGCCATGTGCAACACATGTTGCTGCACCTTTGACTAATTTCTGAAACATTTCACCTCCCCTTTTCATTTCCATGCAATGAACACAATCATTCATGCTCCCTAGCTGAAATACCACTCCATTTTACCCTCCATACTTTGCATCATTTCTCCATTTTCATCCTTGGACCATTGCACACCACAAATTCACCCTCCTTGCTGTGCATTTCCCCCACTGCCTAATCTGATTCTCTAGGGTTTTTGGGGCCTATATATACAATTTTACAACCTTTGGCAAAGGGTTGAACCTCCCATATTCATCATTCATGCAGAAAATTCGTCCATACTCACCCTATGCAGCAAAACACCCCAAAAACACCATTCTAGTGCCCAGAAAATATAACAGCCACTCCACCTTATTCCACCATCTTTGCCGAGTTCTCTACCACCCTCCAACCTTCAAACACTCCTCCACACTCACCCTAAACCTTTCCATACCATTCCCCATCCATTCTACACCATAAAACTACCCAAAACCTGTCCATAACCCAATCTGCCGCAAGCAAGGGAAATGAGGAATCTTGGATGCACTTGCTGCCAAGTTGGAGCATTCTAGGTGTTTTCTTTCTTTGGGATTTTAATGTCTAATTCATGTAATCTTTGTTTTGCTTTAAGTATGATTGGCTAATTTCGTTTTTGGCTAAGGGTGTATTCAAAACCATGATTATATATGTGAAATGAGTTGATTACTTCCAATTATTGTTACATAAGTCGTGAATACAATTTGCTTAACCATTTGATTTATAACTTATTCTTGTATGTTGATTGAGAGTGCACGCTTAATTTGCATGCTTGAATTTGATGCTAGGATATAAATTTGTTTCACCTAATCGTTATGAATTTATATTTGTAAGTAGTGAAGGTCGCTAGTCACGATCGTGTTAAGTAGATTCCTGGCAAGAGTATCATGCTTTTCATAGTTACGAATGCCTTGTCGATGCTTATGATTTCCAAAGAACGTAATGATTCTAACTTGTGTCTTTATCATGCTGTTCATATAAAGAAATTGTTAGGAATAATTTGTTTGCGATGCATATTCATCCAATTCAATGATCCTAGGGAAATCTGAAGGTTAATTTAAGCGGACCTAATTAACTTGGAGTGTTGAGGTTCATAACTTATTCAATTGATAACTGGAAATCGATTTAGGTTGCATATATTTCATATGTGGAGAAGAACCCCTTAGCCATTCCATCATCCATTGATTCTTCATAACTTTGTATTACAATCTGTTTCTCTTACAATCTGCCATTTAAGTTTATTTTCGTCCAAATCAAATCCCCAATTATTTTGAATTCCTAGATTAATTGGAAAGTGTGTTGGTTTATGTTTTTAAGTATTTTGGTACAAGTTAAAACCCAAATTCGTCCAATTTGATGCTTTGTGTTCAAAACTGCCCAGAAAGTGGTTTTTAGGCAGTTTTGAGTGTTTGGTTGCTGTTTTGATTCTTTTGGTTCGTTTTAGTGTTTTAGAGTTTAGTTTTGCATTCTTTGAGTCTAGTTTCGTATTTTTAAACTTTGTTTCACAGATTTGAGTCAGTTTAGAGTGTTTTAGCAATCCCTCCTAATCCCCGGTTTAAGAACGATCCCTACTTATCCATACTACAATTGTCAACAAGAGGGTTAATTTGTGTGTTAACTTATTTCTCACACCAAGTAACCTTAGTTTAAATAATCTATTAGGAGACCTCTTATTCAGTCTATTACTAATTTCATGCCAGTAACCAGATTATAGAGTTTCTCAAACAAAAACAAAGCCCAAAAAACAACAAAACCCTAGCAGCAAAGAAACTGATGAATAGCCACAGGGATCCTTGTGATCCCTAAAAGAAATATGAATATAGAAGTTTAAATAACGTAGCAACTGCAAGATTAAATAACTATCGATGTTGTCAAAATCACAAAAACAATGAAAAATATGAAGTCTTACCTCATGTGAAGCTTCCGAAACATCAATTTCGTGTTCCATTCGTCAAAAACAATTTTTCTCAATCAACTTGTTTGTAGTTTCATTGGTTAGGGTTTTGTTCAACAATGGAGGGTGGGAGGGTTTTGATAGTTGAGAAGATAAATAATACGCTAAAAGTGATTTGGGGTGTATTTAGAAATTTTTATTTTTTTTAAAACCTAATAAGCCCAAAATTGTCATTGTATAGTGGGGTAAATAAGTCGTTTAATATTAAATTTTAATGTGAGGTGCATTCAACATTTTGTGGGGTGCTAATATAAAAAGCCTTAAAAATCGACAATAATTTCATTTATAATTGTTCACGACGTGTTCTCATATTTGAAAACGTCGTATTACAACATCATTATCAATAAAAACAAATATGCCTTTCTCAACATATACAACCAAACTATTATAGAATTAACTAATGAAATTTGGAATAAAGAATCACAAATTAACCATAAGTCTTACTATATTATACTACATTTAAGAACTTTTTTCATGCCCATTATTATAAATGGAGACGATGGCACTCAGACCTTCTAATTGTAAGTTTTGTTTTCTCCGTCATATCCCTTCTTTTGCTCCGTCCAAAACTAGAATTGAGTGAAAACCTACAAACCACAATAAATTGAAGATATGAAAAATTATCGATGATTGGAAATTTGGGATTCCCAGATAGTACAACCAATTGCGGTGGAGGTGTCTAACTAAACTTGAACAACGGAGAAACTTGGAATTTGATTTGAGGATATGGCGTCTGTGGTGGAGTCGTCACAGAGGAGAATTAGAAGACCTTGTGCGTGTGCGTGTTTGACAAAGAGAAGTTAGAACGTTCAATTTTTCTCTTTAGTTTTGTGTCAATTAAAAAAATGGAGCTTTAATGAAAAGGGTTTAAACTAAGTTTAATTTAATAAAAAATCACCCTATACAATTATTTAACCAAAAGGGCTTCATATTTAATCATAAGGACAAAGCTAATCTATATTAGACTCACAAACATTTAACACACATAGGCTGAACTAAAAGCCCAAAACGAAATGATTTTTTCTTTCCACCTTTGCACCTAACAGCAATGTTATTCTGTCGGCCAATTCTGTTAGAAATAAACTTTCCTTCATTTACAAGTATACCATTATGTCAGCCAGTGATAACTGTAAGAAAATGTAAGAGCTGTGAAATGTAGAGAGGGAAATTAGAGAGGGAAAGTAGAGAGAGAGTTTTGTAAACTGAATTATTATTACCACACTATTCAATCCAATACAATACATTGACTTGTCTTATAAATACACAACTATAACTAACTCAAGACTTAACCAATGATACATAGACACATGGTAAGCTATACATGTAACACCTGGCACTATTATATCCTAACATTCCCCCTCAATCTTATGCTGGGATTGTCCAAGCATAAGATTGGAGCAATGAGCAGAAAACAATGGCGAACATAAACCCTTGGTGAGAATGTCTGCATATTGGTCCACAGAAGCCACAAACTGTAAAGAAATAGTGCTTTGCTGAACACGCTCCCTCACAAAGTGACAATCAATCTCTATGCGTTTTGCTTTGGAATGCAAAACAGGATTAGTTGCCAAAGACATAGCCGAGATGTTATCACAATGAAGTAAAGGAGGTAGAGAAGTATCAATGTGTAAGTCTTTGAGTAATTGTTGTAGCCACACAAGTTCGACAATAGTTGTTGCCATTGCTTTGTATTCAGTGTAACATTGTTAATGACAATTTTATCATTCAAGGCATTTTTTAGGATAACATTTGTTGTCTTGAAGGTTGAACAACAGACTGAAATTGTTGAGGATATGACGGACCTCCTGAGAATTGAGATTGAGAAGGTTGAAATCCGGATAAAAACTTCTTGCCTTTGCCTTTGTTCTTCCAATTGTTTCCTCGGGAATTGTTGTAAGACCCTGAACCAGTTTGAGACACAAAAGCAAATGGTCCAGACACAGGCAGTTGGGAGAACTGATTTAGAAAAGGCATTTGTTGAAGTGACTGGGATTCATGAAACTGTGAAGAACCGGAAAAGCTACCCGTGTGCCAGATTTGGAAGATTGAGCCAGCATTGCAGACATCAAAGGAACTTGCTTGGAAACTTTTTGCAAAGTGGACTCCTCAGCTCGAAGCTGTGAACGCAACTCTTTCAAGGGCATAAGAGTTTCATGACCACGAATCACAGACTTGATGGTGTTATACTCAGAAGGGAGGCTTCGAAAAACCACAATCACAATATCCTCATCAGATATGAAGACCTCAATAACAACAAGTTGATCTCTAGTATCCTTAATTCTTTGAAGATACTTATCAATTGATTCAGATCCTTTCTGTATATTTTGCAAATCAATTTTCATCTGAACTATGCTAGTCCTGGTCATGTTCGCAAACCGTTCTCTAAGACTAAGACACATTTCTTGAGAACTCTGACATCCAATCATGCAAGATAAAGCAGCAGTGCACAGAGTAGTAGTAAGAAGAGTCATTAATGCTTTATCATGAATTTTCCACACCTTGTATGCATCAGAGATTACTGGCATTGGATTATCAACCTCCCCCTCAGATTCAGAATCAACAAATTTGGTAGGACACATAATGGATCCATCAACAAAACCATGAATTCCATTACCATCTAACAACAACTCCAATTGAAAATTCCAAGTCACATAGTTGAGTCATCTAACTTCACAGTAACAATATTACCCACACTTGAAATTAGAGAAGCAATAAGCGATTGTGTAAGCATTAACTGAGCAGAGGTAACCATTGTGAAGATACAAACAGATCAAGCACGGCACAAATAGGCAAATCACAGAAACACAGAATACAGTAGGAATCGTGAACAACAATTCCCAAAAAATTAGGGTTTAGACGAACAAGAATCAAGAGGCAAGGGATGAAGAATCATGAAACAATCAGAAGAATGTCACCTTCGAAACTCTGACGATTCAACACCGCGATAAATCCCCTAAACACTAGGGTTTCTAAGGAACTTTGACGACGACGACACCGACTTCATCGACAATCACCACCGACAAACACCTCCCACCGACTCCAACGATTAGACGTTGCTACAGAGTAACAAAGGCAACACTCCGATCAAACAACACGAAGAATCAAACGAGCGGAAGCAATAGGATCATCAACCGACGACGCGAGCCTTGATCGGCGAAGATACCATGATAACTGTAAGAAAATGTAAGAGCTATGAAATGTAGAGAGGGAAAGTAGAGAGAGAGTTTTGTAAACTGAATTATTATTACCACATTATTCAATCCAATCCAATACAATACATTGACATGTCTTATAAATACACAACTATAACTAACTCAAGACTTAACCAATGATACATAGACACATGGTAAGCTATACATGTAACACTTGGCACTATTATATCCTAACAGCCATTTCTTTCTCTCTTTCTTTTTTTCTTTTGGCCGTTTGTTCTTTCTTCAAGTTTTGCTTTTCTTTTCTTGTCTTCTTCTTGTCGTCCCCCTTCCTCCTAAAAGGGAGGTAAAACTCAACGTGGGTGAAGAAGAATGGCCACCTCCTTAAACCATTTTGCGCGCTTAAAGAAAATGGGAGCAATTGCTTCCCCAATTACTTTTATTACACACACACATACATATATATATATATATATTTTTTTTTTTCTTTTTTAATATTATTTTATTAATTTATTACTTATTTGTAATTAGGTGGTTCAAATTCTTTTGCTGATTAATTTCCACTCTTAGTTTTGCTTACCATTTAGAACCCATTTTCCTATAATGCAGGAGCCATTTCCATTGGAAATTATCTCACTTTCATTTCTAGTTTTTGAGTCTTTGTAGATTTGCAAGTAAGGTCTCGACTCTTGACAGATAAAACAATGGTTTTGTAGATTTGTTCGTAAAGCTTCGGTATTTTCACCGCCTAGGGTGTTTTCAATACCACCATCTTCTCCTTGTTATATGCCTTTACTGGTAGCGTTGTTCGTGGCTTTGTTCTATCCCAGCAACAACCTGAAAACAAATCAACAAAAAAAATGCATTGATATCATACTAACAATTTGATACTTTACGTCTTCAAGTAGAAAAAGAAAGATCAAATAGCTACAATATTTCCCCAAGTAAACAAAATTGTCAATTATAAACATTGAACACTAACTATTTCTCGAATTGGATAGGGGTACCATTACTATTTCTTAAATAGAACACTAATATTATTATGATTTCTTAAACTGAACACTAGCACTATCACTATTTCTTAAACTGAATGCTCGCACACTATTTCTTAAACTGAACACTCACTATTTCATAAACTGAGCACTGGTACTATCACTATTTCTTAACTAAACATTCACTATTTCATAAACTAAGCACTGGTATTATCACTATTACTTAAACTGAATACTCACTATTTTGTATACTAAACACGGGTATTATCACTATTTCTTAAACTTAACACTAATATTATTACTATTTCTTAAACTGAATACTGACTATTTTTTAAGCTAAACACTGATTATTTTTAGAATTAAACACATACACTATCTGTAAGATCCCACATCGCCCAGGAGAGTGATCCTTATATGTATATTCCCATCCCTACCTAGCACGAGGCCTTTTGGGAGTTCACTAGCTTCGGGTTCCATCGGAACTTCGAAGTTAAGCGAGTTCGCGCGAAAGCAATCCCAAAATGGGTGACCCACTGAGAAGTTCTCGTTTTACAGAAACAAAACTGTGAGGGCTTGGTTGGGGTCCAAAGTGGACAATATTGTGCTACGGTAGAGTAGAGTTAGAGATGTGGTGGGGGCCCAGGTCGAGATGTGACAATTTGGTATTAGAGCCTAACCCTGGCTGTGATGTGCCAACGAGGACGTCGGACCCCTAAGGGGGGTGGATTGTAAGATCCCATATTGCCCAGGGGAGCGATCCTTATATGTATATTCCTATCCCTACCTAGCATGAGGCCTTTTGGGAGCTTACTGGCTTTGGGTTCCATCGGAACTCTGAAGTTAAGCGAGTAGCGCGCGAGAGCAATCCCATGATGGGTGACCCACTGGGAAGTTCTCGTGTGAGTTCCCATAAACAAAACCGTGAGGGCGTAGTCGGGGCCCAAAGCGGACAATATCGTGCTACAGTGGTGGAGTGGGCTCGGGATGTGGTGGACCTCCGGGTTGGGATGTGACAATATCACTATTTCTTAAACTAGATACTGATTATTTCTAGAACTGAAAAATGACTATTTATTAAATTGAAAACTTGTACTATCATTATTTGTTAAGCTAAATACTAACTATTTTTCGAATTGAATAAATGTACTATCACTATTTCTTAAATTTAGTACTGATGTTATTACTAATTTTTAAACTAAATACTATTTCTAGAATTGAACATGTGTAGTATCACTATTTTTTAAACTGAACACTACTCTTATCACTATTTCTTAAGCTTAACACTGACTATTATCACTATTTCTCAAACTGAATACAAATAATATCATTATTTCTGAAACTGAATATTAGTACTATCATTATTTCTTAAATTGAAAACTGACTGTTTCTAGGACTCAACACTAATACTTCACTATTTTTGTAACTGAACATTATTAACATTAACACTATTTTTAGAACTGAACATTGCCACTATTTCTAAAACTAAGTAATGACACCATTTGCAAGACCAAATTTGAAAATATCAATTTTGTAGAAGCATTTACATGGAAAGGAAGTGCATGAGGAGAGGATTAATCTTTTTTTTTTTTTTTTTGGTTGGAGAACTAAAATTTCGTAAACTGAACAGTTACATAAATTGAACAATTATTTCTAGAACTGGACAAATATACTATCACTATTTCATAAACTGAACAATTACTATTTATAGAATAGAACATGGGTACAATAACTATTTCTTAAATAATGTGCATTATTTTGCTGTATTTCTATAAATAATGTTTATTTTGTTCATTTTAGAAATAGTGTGGATTTTTTTATTCACTTTTGGGTTATTTTGGTTAAATTTAGAAATAGTGTTTAATTTTGCTGTAGTTTTAGAAATAATGTGAGTTATTTTGGTTCAATTTTAAAAATATTATAGGTTATTTTGGTTCAATTTCAGAAATAGTTTGTACTTTTGTTGTAGTTCCAGAAATAGTGTGAGTTATTTTAGTTCAGTTTCATAATTAATGTGAGTTATTTTGATGTAGTTTCATAAATAGTGTGAATTATTTTGGTTTAGTTTTAGAAATAGTGTGAGTTATTTTGGTTCCGTTTCAGAAATAGTGTGTAATTTTGCTGTAGTTCTAGAAATAGTGTGAGTTCTTTTTGTTTAGTTTCATAAATAGTGGGTTGTTTTGTTGTAGTTCCAAAAATAGTGTGGGTTATTTTGCTATAATTCTAGAAATATTACGAGTTATTTGGTTTAGTTTCAAGAATAATGTTCGTTAATTTGCTGTAGTTTTAGAAATAATGTTTATTTTTTTTCATTTTCATAAATAGTGTGAGTTTATTTTGTTCATTTTTCAGAAATAGTGTACTTTATTTTGTTGTAGTTTAAAAACAGTGTTTATTTTATTTCCTTCTAGAAATAGTGTGTTATTTTGGTTCAGTTTTCAAAAATAGTATGTGTCATCTTACTATAATTTAAAAAATAGTGTGGATTATTTCAGCTCAGTTTTAAAATTAAAACTCTAAATATTATAGGACGCAAAATTATCGTAGTGCTAAGAAAGATTGTATGTAACATCCCACATCGCCCAGGGGTGAGGATCCTGTAAGCCTTACATGTATATTCTTATCTCTACCTAGCACGAGGCTTTTTGGGAGCTCACTAGCTTCGGGTTCCAACGGAACTCCAAAGTTAAGCGAGTTCGCGCAAAAGCAATCCCATGATGGGTGACCCACCGAGAAGTTCTCGTGTGAGTTCCCAAAAACAAAACCGTGAGGGCGTGGTCGGGGCCCAAAGCGGACAATATCGTGCTACAGTGGAATCGAGTCCGGGATGTGGTCGGGGCCCAGGCTGGGATGTGACAATTTGGTACAAAGCCAATCCCTGGCCAGAAGTGTGCCGACAAGGATGTCGGGCCCCTAAGGGGAGTGGATTGTAACATCCCACATCGCCCAGGGGTGAGGATCCTGTAAGCCTTACATGTATATTCCCATCTCTACTTAGCATGAGGCCTTTTGGGAGCTCACTAGCTTCGGGTTCCAACGAAACTCCGAAGTTAAGCGAGTTCGTGCGAGAGCAATTCCATGATGGGTGACCCACTAGGAAGTTCTCGTGTGAGTTCCCAGAAACAAAACCTGAGGGCGTGGTTGGGCCCCAAAGCGGACAATATCGTACTACGGCGGTGTCGAGCCCGGGATGTGGTGGACCTTGGGTCGGGATGTGACATTGTACCTTTTTTCATGCTTAGCGTTTTCTTGAGTTTAAGCTATACTAAGTTGGCAATATAAAGCTGATAACAAGTAACCAGAAGATAAATAACTTTTCTAACTTATCACTGTGACCAAAGGCAAATAGATTTGTGATCAAAATTCCTCCTGGTCAAAGACCAAAGTCTGAAGGGGTTGAATGCTTTGAACTAATAAGAATGAACATATTTGTTAAGGTAGGATAAGGATCAAACTTTTTACGTTGTCCATTATATCAACCATTCATCCACAAGCTTACCATTTCAACTCCAAAATAATTTCACTTATCATGTCAACCATCGGATATTAGTTACCTATTAAATGCTTAGACAAACACCATTCCCCAATCCAAACCACAACAAAAGGAAAAAAGAAAGGTCTACAACTACACGTCAACCAATGTCTCAGAAAACTATGATCAGGCACCTAAATGTAGGTGAGGCAATGCGAGTCGCCCAGGAAAAGGCTGATGCAACCTGCTCAGCTAAGCAATTGCCAACAATCCTAAAAATGTAAAAACATTTGACGATAGCTTGTTTGCTCAGAATCAAGATTAGAATTCATAAGAACAATGCAATGCTATTCCCAAATACAACTTCCTGTAATGAAATATGAAAACCATTTACTCGTCCTCCAACTCATGGATTGAAATTTGAAAACCACAAGCCCCAACCCACTCATTCCATCCAGATCACATCAAATATAGTATTATAATTTAATCGAGTTAAAACTCATTAGGGATAGATCAACATTCACAAAGATAGAATCCCACGTCAACAATGAAAAGAGGTCAAATTGGATGATTGCGATAAACTATTTAAGATGTATATGTACTAGAAAAGTAATTAAGAGATAATTAGATAATAAAACTCATCCCTCATATTAAATAGGAGGTGCCAAATGAAGCACCTAACAAATTGAAAAGCAAAAGCATGAAGAAACAGCTCTGACCGTTTGTTCAAGCTCTTGACCTCCTCGTTTGTCATTTGCCCTCCAAGCCTAGCAGCTCCAGCTTCCGACTGCCAGAGTCTTCACCTTCTTCATTAATTTGATTGGAGAAATTCAATAACAAAATAAAGAAACCGTGAATTGAAATCAGGAAGGAAATTAGAAATGTGCAAATCTTTCAAACAAGAAACCGAAACGAGAAGATAGCGTACTATTTGACGGGAGAAACTGAGCTCCAGAGGCTTGATACTGAGCCGCTTGCCTGTGCTTATCGGATTCGATGATTCAATTGATTTGTGAACCGGTGGAATTCAAATTGAAAATGAAAAAGAGATTGGATGGAGAGAGAGAGAGAGAGAGAGAGAGAGAGAGAGAGAGAGAGAGTGAGAGAGATTGCAAAAATGGAGGAAGTGAAGGAGTTGGAAATAAAAGCAATAGCAGAGAAAAGATGGAGGATCGAGAAAGGGAGAGAGAGACGTTAAACGGGGAAGGGCATGCCGTACGGGTAAACTTGAAAATTCATTGTTTGAGCCATTTTGATTGAATTAATTTAATGTTGGGTTTGTCCTAACCATTAAATAAAGTTCTATATGGTTTTTCATTAACATTCAAAGTTTTAAGCTTTTTTCATTAGTTTTTCTTTAAAAAAAAATGTCTTTGACAAAGAGAAGTTAGCATGTTCAATTTTTCTCTTTAGTTTTGTATCAATTAAAAAAATATATATTAAAGATCCTTATTTATTTTCTTATTTATTTCATCTCTTGCTGCTGTTATAGGGGTCAAATTTTATTTCAAAAGAGTACATTTACAAACTTATTGGTGTCAAAGGGATGCCAATGCCCCCGCTTTGGCTCCACTACTGGCTACACCAGCATATCAAGAAAACAGAAGGATAAACACAAATAGTAGACCAAGGAGAAGTTAATGCTTAACTTACTTTAAAAGATTAGGAAAGTGCAAATGAATGTATTCAAATTCCTAACAAATCGGAGATCACTGTGTTGGCATTTTGATACTTAACGAACTTGATCAACCAGATCACTAGACTACATTTATATATAATATCATTGTCAACATGTAGTATTAATATACAAATAAAGGATGCAAGACTTACTTGCAGGATTAGCCATGAGATATAGGCAACCAACACAAACTCTAATGAACAGATTGTAGAGTTGTTGTGGCAAAACCTTTGCAATGATCTTCTCTTCTCTAGGACTCAGAATGGTTCCACTCTTGATAGGGCTGGTGCATATAAACCTCATGTCTAAGAAGAGAGACCATACTGCAGTTTTATTTACGTGAGATCACAACTGCTCCTATCGTGGTAGCAGTTGTGTTTGGAGTTTTAAGAGTTTTTAACCAACTCTTACTCCATTATCTTTAGTTCTAATAATTTACCTCTTATGTATTTTATCATGATAAAATACTTGTAAGTCCATTATTAATATAAGTCCAATTAGTCCTCATAACATATTCGATATCATGGTTTTATTATAACTCACATTCCTTTGAAAACCTTACATTCTCCCACATGAGTATAATTAAACCATATTCAAAATATATGTTAAGACAACCAAGGTGATCATTGACTCATGTTAATCATAATGACTTTTACAATCAATCACTGGCTTGTCAATTGAACTCAAGAAAACATTATACATAAAAATATTGTATAAGTACTTTAGAATTACAAACTGATTAAGGTAAGTGCTAACATTGTAACTTAGGGAACTTCAGTAGGGAGCTTCAATGGTACCAGTAATCCTCCCACATAAGATTGGTCTCCTTTAATACATTTATGTATTCGTTATGTTTTCTGCATCACCAAAACTTTTCATGAAAACTTGAAATAACAAAATGCATGCAGTACACATCAGTTATGAAGTTTGAAACTACGCCAAACAACATTACTGCATAAATATAAATTCATTAATGTGAGTAAGGATATCGTACCTTACTCGCACAATCAAACATGATCAAGGCATGTTCGCAAACCCATGCTCGTAACATGTCTTTGGAACGCTGTAACATGTATTGCTTTTGTCAAAGGGTCTACCACCATGTTAAAAGTACCAAGATGTTCTATCTCAATGACTCTATCTTTAACTTTGTCTTGAACTTTCAAGTTAATATTTATTGTCCATTAGTCTAGATGCTTCTGATCTTCTATTGTTTTTGGAAAAGAAAACAGCTGTTGCATTGTCACAATAAATCTTTAAAGGCCTTTCAATTCTTTAACCACCTGTATTTCTCGGATCAAGTTCCTTAGCCAGTTGCTTGGTGTCATTGCCTCAAAGCAGCCAATGTATTCTGATTTCATTGTGGATACAACTCTTATTGCTTGTTTCTTGCTTCTCCATGGGATTGCTCATCCACACATAATGAAAACATAGCCACTTGTTGACATCCTATCATCCACTCAGCCAACTTAATCAGCATCAGTGTATCACACAACTTCCAGATTTTATACTTGATGAAACCCCAAAACATAATCTCTGGTCTTTTTGAGGTATCTCAAAATTTTCTTTCTTGCATTCTAGTGTGCCACACCAGGATTCGATTGAAATCTTCCAAGAACACTTAATGCAAAAGCCAAGTCTGGTCTAGTGCACACTTGTGCATACATCACACTTCCCACAAGTGAAGCATAAGGTTTACTTTTCATAGTTTCAAAGTCCAAATCTGTAACTGGACACTGAGCTAAAGAAAGCTTGTCACCCATTGAAATAGATACATCACCACTGCTACAACCTGATATGTTGAACCTATTAAGCACTTTATCAATATAATTCTTTTGCGAAAGACCAATAGTTCCTTTTGATATATTTCTCACAATTTCAATGCCTAAGACAAAGTGCACTGCACCCAAATCCTTTATGTCAAAGCTGCTAGACAACATGTTTTTGCTTTCATTCAATAAGTGCACATTTATGTCATCAACATATAGTACCATAAAAATGAAACCTGATTTCACCACCTTCAAATAGATGCAATTGTCGATTTTGTTCTCATTTAAGCCAAATGAAACCACTACCTCATCAAATTTCTTATACCATTGTTTAGAATCTTGTTTAAGTCTATATATAGCCTTATTAAGCTTGCATACAAAATCTTCCTTCCCCCTTTCAACGAATCCTTGGGGCTGTTTCATGTAAATTATTTCATCAAGACTGCCATTTAAGAAGGTAGTCTTCACATCCATTTGATGTAAGTGAAGATCAAAACGAGCCACAAGGGCAATGATGATTCAAAAAGAGTCTTTTGTAGATACTGGAGAAAATGTTTCTGTGTAGTCTAAACACTTTTTTTGTGTGAAACCTTTTGCCACTAATTTGGCTTCAAGTTTCTCAACATTACCATCGGAATCTTGTTTGGTCTTGAAAACCCACTTATTTCCTACAGGCTTCATATATGTGCATCCTTCAACTAGGGTCCAAACTCCATTCTTTTCCATCAAGCACAATTCATCCTACATGGCAGCATACCATAAAGAACCTTGTGCAATTTGGCCTTTATATAGCTAGTTGGATCAACCTCATCTCCAAAATCATACTCAACCTCATTAACTTAAGTCACATAATCACTAAACAATGCGGACCTTCTAGTTCTTTATGATTTCCTCAGTGTTGCATTAATAGATGATGCTGCAATATTGGATGGTCCTGCATGCTCAGTTGGTATTGAAAGTGGTGGTGGTATGCAGGTTCTTGAGTAACTGAAACTGGTGCATAACTTAATGAAGGAATATGTTGATCAGCGAGTGCAAAAAGCTTTCTTTAAGCTTGTGTGAGTGAACTACTGGATACAACAATTAGAGGCAAAGTCAAAACTATAGCACCATTGTCAGCATTCATTTGCATTACATCCATTTCCTCAAATACATAACTATTTTTGGAATGAGAATGCAGTGATTGATACTTTTCAACAAACTTTGCAATATTTGTTTCAACCAACCTGGTGTGAGAATTAGGATAGTAAAAACGAAACCTCTTGGATCTCTCTAGATATCCAACAAAATAACAGCTAGTTGTTCTCATATCCAGTTTCTTTTGATGTGGATTATACAGTCGTGCTTCACACTTACATCCCCAAATATGCAGGTGTGCAATGCTTGGCTTTCTTCCTGTTCAAAGTTCAAAAGGTGTAGAAGAAACTGCCTTACTTGGTACTCGATTAAGTAAATAGTTTGATGTTTTAATGGCTTCCCCCCATAAAACTCTGGAAGTTGTGACTGTGAAAGCATGCTTTTGACCATGTATTTAAGAGTGCAGTTCCTTCTTTTGCAGCAACATTTTGAGATGGTGTTTCTGGTGTAGCATACTGTGCTACAATCCCCTCTTGCTGCAAGAATAAAGCGAAGGGTCCCTTTTGTTGTCCCATTTCTGTATACCTTCCAAAATACTCACCTCCCTTATCTAATGTTACTATAATTTGTTTTCCTAGTTTTTTTTTCCACTTCTAGTTTATAAATTTTAAAACAATTGAGCACTTGAGATTTTTCAAAAATCAAATAAAGATAAGTATACCTAGAAAAGTCATCAATGAAGAGTAAAAAGTAAGTGTTGCCACAAATTGTCCTTGTTGGAAATGGACCACAAATATCAGTGTGAATTATCTCTAAAAGGTTTTTACTTCTGGTTGAACTGGTCTTTTTATTTGAAATAATAGTTTTTCCCTTCAAACAATCAATACAAGTCTCAAAATCATTGAAGTTTAAGGTTGGCAGCACACCTATTTTCATTAGTCTCATCATCCTCTCTTTGGAGATATGTCCTAATCTTCTATGCCATAGCATAGAAGAAAGAAGAACCATAATTAGTTATCAATCTCTTAGGAGTAGAAGTATCAACATTGAGACACTCATAAAAATAGGTGCATTGCACTTGCCAAAGATCTCCATTAAGTGATGCAAAACCAAGCAAATTATCATATTGATTCTTTGAATAAAAACGAATATAATTGTCATCAGCAATGAAAGAAAAACCATCTTTTACAAACTTAGTTGCAGAAAGTAAATTCCTTCTCATAGAAGGTAGATAAAGCACATTGTTCAACACTAAAACATAACCAGAAGAAAGCTTTAACATGACTTGACCAATTGATTCAAGTGTGACTTTGTTTCCATTTCCAACATAGACATTGTAATGCTCCTTACTTTGGCTCTTCCGATTTTGAAATCCCTGTAGTGAATTAGTTATATGCATAAAACAGCCAGTGTCAAACCACCATGAGTGTTGAGTAATAAAAACCATGTTTGATTCAATTGTAACAAAAACATTTATGACTGCAATACCTTTCTTAATAAGCCAATCTTTAAATCCAGCACAATTGGAAGCATGTTTCTTGGAACCAAGATAAGGAGAACCTGACTTAGTTGCAGCTTTGCCAATCCTAAGTGCTGCAGTTTTGCTTGTTCCAAAAACTTTCCCCTTTCATTTCCCGTATTGCACCAGATTCACAATTTCATGCTTACTGTTCTTCATTCTCTCCTCCTCTTGACAGCAAATGGAGATAAACTCATTGATATCCCATGTTTCTTTTTGAGTATTATAGCTCACTTTGATTTGTTCATATTCATTGGGTAGAGATTACAAAGCCAAACGAACAAGGAATTTGCCTACAATAGTTGCATTCGTTGCATTAAGCTTGTTAGACAGATTGACAAGCTTAAGCAAATGTTCTCAGACACTCCCAGTACCATCAAATTTGGCATTGATCAAATCTGAAGGATATACCCCAATTTCAGTCTTATCAGTTCTCTTATACTTTTTTTCAATCTTGGCCATATATTGCTTTGCCAAGTCATAATTTTGAATGCCACCTGTGATGTGTTTCTCCATCGAATTTTGCATGATCAGCAAAGACATCTGATTAGCCTTCTCCCATTTGGAAAATGTTTCTTTCTCTGCAGCAGTGCTTGTCTCAGTTAAAGCAGTTGGTTGAGTCTGAGTGAATGCAATGTTGAATTCCAACATACCAAGATGCATGTCAATTTGCTGCTTCCATGACTTAAAATTATTCCCATTCAACTTTTCAATGTTCATGAGATTGAGCATGTTGAACCCTGCAATCAAAACATCATTTGATTACAAGAATCATGATTTTGTGACAAAGAAAAGGAACTTATTATTCTTTGCCACCCAAAAACTATGGAACCAGTTACATTTTTGAGCAAGAAACTGTCCATATAATCATGATTATGAATCTCAAATCTTGCATAGCTAATTATAAACACTAGAATATGTATAAGTTCAATACCTTTGGGCAAGAATGAATGTGTGTGTGTGTATATATATATATATCGCCAGTTTCATAACTTACTATACAATAACTTATAGCCAATCCTAGTAAATAGTTTCTTTGGAAATTTTTCTACTTGTTAGAGCATATAAGTCACATATTGTTATACATTATTGAATCTTACAGAATCATGAGAGCAATTAAACCACTTTGGTGATCCTTACAAGTTATTTTGATGATCCACTTAACAATGAAATATTTTTGCAATATAACATGCTAAATTATATAAGAGTTTTTTATAAACATAATGAACCATTCCATTTCTCCCTCATCTGATACGAACTCAGAATGTATCCTATGAGAAAGGATCTTTATAGAATGAAAGTTATCATTTCAGTGGTTGTAAAGAGTAAAATAAAATAAATACCAAGAGTTTGCAGAAATCGAACATGCATACTGAGCAACCAATCCGTTAACAATTATTGTTGATGGATCAGAATGAAATATATCATTATATCAGTGGAAAACCAAAACATAGTTAGTCATGTAGACAACTGAATGAGTCTAATGTTTAGATTGACTGAGCTCTAATACCACATGTTGGCATTTTGATACTTAAAGAACTTGATCAAATGTCTAGATTGACTGAGCTCTGATACCACATGTTGGCATTTTGATACTTAAAGAACTTGATCAACCAGATCACTAGACTACATTTATATATAATATCGTTGTCAACATGTAGTATTAATATACAAATAAAGGATGCAAGACTTACTTGCAAGATTAGCCATGAGATCCAGGCAACCAACACAAACTCTAATTAATAGATTGTAGAGTTGTTGTGGCAAAACCTTTACAGTGATCTTCTCTTCTCTAGGACTCAGAATGGTTTAACTCTCCATAGGGCTGGTGCATATAAACCTCATGTCTGAGAAGAGAGACCATACTGCAGTTTTATTTACGTGAGATCACAACTACTCCTCCTATCGTGGTAGCAGTTGTGTTTGCAGTTTTGAGAGTTTGTAATCAACTCTTATCCCATTATCTTTAGTTCTAATAATTTCCCTCTTATGTATTTTATCATAATTAAAATACTTGTGAGTACATTATTAATACAAGTAAAATTAGTCCTCATAACATATTCGATATCATGGTTTTATTATAACTCACATTCCTTTGAAGACCTTACACACTGTCGATCGATTGAAGTGGATGGTCGCTCTTGCTCCTCCTCAATATCACATTTATGCCTCTGCTTCTCCGGAGATAAGTAAAGCCATTGCTGTTGCTGTTCATATGCATCATCGATGATATCTGAGGATCTATGTGGATGAGTCCTTTTCCCCAGACTACTTGTTGGTCTGGAAGACAAGTGAAGCCATTCGTATGATAGGCAGTGCACCCCGCAACTTTTAATGCGTGCAGATTCGGGGAAATGAAATATAACTTCACAAAAAGGTCCCTGCTGCTGGCGCATGTCGAAATCCACTAACCCAAGCCACACATGAGTTGCCTCCATGTCTCTGACATACCATAAATATTTTTCACACCTTTGTATTCCGTTTATGAGAATATCAGCATTAGGATCAGGAGGAGTCGTTGCATCAATAATAACATATAGAGCCAATCCTAATAACGTGTCCCCTAGTAAATATAGAGGAATTTCAAAACGAAATTCATTTTTTGATCGATGTTCAGTGGTTGTAAGATGGTCAGAGGTAAAGCTAAACCACTTTGGAACTTCATTGCCTGGAAGAATGACTTTCAATTCAGAGCGCCGACGAGATTCCTGCAAATAAAATCATGTATAGATAAACTATTTACAAACATTCTTTGATCTAATCGCTCACTCAAGTATCAACAAAGTTAATTTCAATTTCAAGAGAAATTAAGAAGAGAGAGAGTTACCTGATTCAACAAATTGTTCTCCAACTTTGCCACCTCATCACCACTTAGTCTAAAGCAATTAATCAACCGCAGAAGCTTAAGCATCGGGGGCAATTTTGGAATTTTCTCCAATGATGTGCAATCATTCAGACATAAATAATTTAGTTTTGGGGGAAGGACTTGTGGAATTTCTCGAAGCCTCTTGCAACCACTCAAGTAAAGTTTCTCCAAGTTGGCAACTTTGCTGATGCAATCTGGAAGACTAACAAAATTGTTTCTCGACAGATTAAGTACTGTAAGTCTTGTTAATGTGGACCAGCAATCAAGAGGCACAAGGAAATCCATTTCTGATAAATTGCATCCATCAAAATCAAGATAGTCTAGGTTAGGAAGGGAGAATTTGATTCGGTTGTCACATGTAGTATCTAAGTCAGTTGGTATCAGTTGATATTCGGTACTGCAAGATGCAACTTCATCAAACTTCACCTCATTCCCAAATGTCACGAGTTTTGGGCAGTCGCCGAAATAAACCTCATTGAGACGTTGCAACCCATAAATATGATGTAATGATGCACCTGTAAGGTTCTCACAACCTTCTGCACTCAATGTTTGAAGCCGAGTAAGATATGCAATTGATGAAGGCAATTCTTTTATGCCACTTTTTCCTATATCCAAGTCCATTAAAGATCCCATCTCGTCCTCCTCTATTTCCGGGAAATTCTCAAGCCTTGTGCAACCATCGAGATAAAGTCTTTTAAGGGATCTCAATCCAAGTCTTGTTACAAACCTCGTAAGATTAGAGCACCCACTAAGATTCAATTCAACAAGTTTACAGAGGAATCCAACAGAATCGTCAACCTCAACCAAACTTTTACAATCCCGTAAATCCAAGTGCTTTATGTTTGGGCTTCCGGATAAGTCGGGGAGTTTTTCCAAGAACTCGCAACTTCTTAAATTCATAGATGTAAGCTTTGCCAAATTCTGTGAGACCAAAATCAAACCAAAATCTGTGAGACCAAAATCAAACCAAAAAAAAATTCATGCTTTTAAAAGAATATAATTAAACGCTTGAGTTTTTTTTTCTTCTTTTTTTAAATAAAATATATGTGCAAATAAATAATATTTCAAAATAATTTAAAGTATGTACCTTAAATCCGATCAATTGTTTGATGCCACTATATGGCATATCAAACATGACAAGATGCCTTGGATGATAATTGGATTGCAAATTGAACTTAACCTGATGGTCACGTCCACCTAATTCAATCCACCTCAAATCGTTGGGTAGATAATCAACACGTCCAGAAAAGCATGCATTACGGTTTATAAAAATTTCAAGATTTACCATCTGCAAGAAGCTTTTTGCATTCAAGGGTATCACACCAGGTTTGGGCAGCTCCACCACAATGCCTCTAATTTTCTTTGTACCCTAAGATGGAAAAAAGTGAAATATTGTTACCAAACCATGTTGTTTAATTAACAAACAAAACACAAGGTCTGTTTTAAGTTCTTGATTATTCTTTCAATATCATGCCAAATCAAATGTAAGAAAATATATTATACTTACTTTGTTTTCAGTTAGAACATGATAGACATCTTCATGAAACCACAACCTGCTACGTTTTCCTGGTTCAATGGGTGATTCTTCACGAACTATACGCTTACCCATTTTTTCTAACAAGTCATGCATCAAAATCCTATTATATTCAATAGTTATGATGGCATTCTCAGCAAGTACTTCAATACAATCTTGAGGTAGATTGAGCTTCGAACTTTTTAATATTTGTAACACATAGTCTTTATCTTTACCCTTGAAGAAGCATGCAATGTCTAGGAAAACTTGTTGCACGACATCATCCCAGGCATCATAACTTTTCCGAAGTACTCTTTGAATATCTCTATAAGGTTCTCCTTCATAAGAATCATAACTATCCAATATAGCTTGCCAACGATCTATACTTTTCTTACGCAAATGAGAACCTATAAGATTAAGAGCTAACGGAAGGCCTTGAGCATAGGCTATTGCACGTTGTGTGAGTTCGAAATAATTGTCTGGAGGTTCATTACTTCCGAAAGCATTCAAACTTAAAAGCTCAAGAGCTTTTTCGTCCTTTAGCTTTTGGACCTCGTAGATCAACTCGACTCCATAAGATTCCAGCAATCCTTTATCTTTTGTGGTTATGATCACTCTGCTACCCTCGCCGAACCAATTGACTTCAGCCAAGTTGTTTAATTGCTCCAATTCATCCACATCATCAAGAATTAAGAGAATCTTCTTTCGCCTCAACAAATTCTCTATAAGGCTGTTTCCTCGATGAGTATTGACAACTTTCCACTTTGAACCATGATTAAGCTCACTTAGAATAGTGTTTTGTAGTCGGACTAGGCCTCCGTGTTGCATTGATGTTTCTCGAATATCTGCCAGGAAACAACTACCTTCAAACTTGTGCGCAATTGCATTATAAACAGCTTTTGCAATTGTTGTCTTGCCTATTCCGGATGTCCCCCAAATCCCAACCACACGACGACTATTT
Source organism: Malus sylvestris (assembly GCF_916048215.2). Classification (NCBI taxonomy): domain Eukaryota; kingdom Viridiplantae; phylum Streptophyta; class Magnoliopsida; order Rosales; family Rosaceae; genus Malus; species Malus sylvestris. The sequence goes on from NC_062269.1 coordinate 9,623,223, forward strand.
CCATCAACACCTAAAAGCTTTTTCACCCCTTGTACGCAAGATTGTATTCCAACTGGGTGTTTGGCCACATTCAAATATGTGCCATCAAGTACTCGGACGAAGATCTCCTTAACAATGTTGCTGATTATTGTAGCTTCATAGCTAGCAGTTCAAAAGAAAAAACACATTTAATCAGTGACAATTTTTTTAAGGTGATTTTGTATAAAATCAATAAAAAGTTACAATATTAACAATAAATAAAAAATATATATGATAACTATAAATTGGCCAATTACCTATTATGATATTTAAATGCGTTTAAAAGAAACAAGATACAAAATTTGCCACAACAGCTGCCACCCACTTCAACTGACAAACCCTTTCTCATATTTTTTTTAATATTTTGGAATAGGTTAATACGGATTCAAACACTGCGTTGCAATGGCTGATTCCTGATTCTATTTTTTTTTCACTTGGATTTAGGCATTGTGTTTTAATGTCCATTACTTGGTTCCCTTTTTTCCATCACTTACACACCTCATGCGCTTCATACTTCGGGCAACTCTTGATTTTTACATTTGGATTCAGACACTGTCATGCAGTGCCCATTTCTTGGTTCTGTGGTTTTATATTTTGATTTAGACACTGCAATGCAGTGTCCGTTTCCTGGTTCTTCTGTTTTTTACATTATTTTTAAATTTGGGTTTAGACACCGCAATGCAGTGTCCGTTTACTGTTCAGTTTTTCACATTTCTATTTAGACGTTGCGTTACAGTGTCCGTTTCCATTCCTCTCTTCTCCATCGCCCTCTCTACCAAATTTATGATCAATGATTTTATTTTGTTTTTTTTAAAGATACTAAAGCTCCAGTCCTCCATCACTAGCACTAAAGCTTCATTGGCTAAACCAATTGCAAAGGCTTCAATCAACGAATTTTATTAATAAAGAGAGATGGAGAAGAGAAGAATGAGATGAGAGATAGAGTTGAAGAGAGAGGGGAGGGAAGAAGAAAGGATGAGAGGGATAGAGTGGTGCACATTTCCGGTGAAAAAAAGTTAAATTAATGCTGAGCGTTCGATTTTGTGTGAATGGTGAGGATTGAAGGATTCCTAGGCTTCTGATGGTAGGGTTCGGAGAGAATCTCAGTTCGAGACGGAATAGAGAGTGTTTGGATTCATCTTCATGTGCATAAACGAGATGGATTTTTTACAGTGAATATCATAAACCTTTTTATGATTTAATTGGGGCAAAATTTTTTTTTTATAACTATTTATATGGGTTTGAAACCCATGTAACATTCCTCGTGACTTATACCTAAATAGTAAGAATATTTCATTGATTAGATCCAAAACAAAAAATGACCATTGATATATGGTTCATTAATAAAGCTTTTATTGACTTTTTACTAAATTTTTATTTTTTTGTGCATTAAAAACAAATAGAGAAAAATATTACAGGATATTAACAAAAAGTGTACTTGAAATTTTTCTCTTTTTCTATCCAAAATGCACTAGTAATTACTAAAGTCCAGTATGTGTCGCTTGCTAAAGATCTAAAGAGTAAAATGAAACACAAAACTAAATTGATGACATTATTGTAGGAAATTAACTATATCATACAGTAAGGGGGAAAATGTACGTACTCTTCCTCCTTGACAGGATGTCCTGACAAATTTGCTACTTCTCTAAGAGCTTTCCTCCACATGAGCACCTTCTCCTTGTTGCCCTTGGATTTGCCCTCAAGTTTTGTAAACGCGTCACCGAAACTACTCGTTTGATTTCGTACATGAGACGGTTCAATCTTGTAAAAGACTGGCAAAACTATTTGTTGCTTTGATTCTCTACATTGAAGAATCTTGACGAGCTCGTCCAAGCACCACCTTGAAGATGCATAGGTTTTAGAGAATATGACAAGAGAAATTCTTGACTCTTCAATTGCTTGGAGGAGTGCTAGTGATATTTCTTCTCCTCTTGTAAGTTGACGATCAATGAAGGTGTTGATTCCCTTATCAACCAAAGCTTTGTATAAATGATCTGTAAAACTGGTGCGTGTATCCTCTCCCCTAAAACTCAAAAACACATCATATCTCCATGAAGGAGGCAAGGAAGAAGAAGCGACAAGTTGATTGGCCATAGGACAATTATAGCCAGGTAAACTAAAGAAAAGAGCCTCTCAGAGAAATGGAATGTGCAGTATGGTATGGACAATGGACTCTCTCTTGTTGTTTAAGTCCTCATGGTTTTCTTCATACCTACTACGTACCTTCCAATGTGAATGTGGTCAAAGTTGAAGGAGAGAAACCTTCCGACTACATTTCCACTTGTTGGGTATTTTAATTGCTGGCCTAAGGCATGCGATGCAACAACATATATATGACACAATGAAAGCATCGTTGCTTCTGTCTTATATTACAGTTAGTCTTCCGTTCACATAGGAACACTAATAAAAAAAACTCGCATGCGCGTCCGTAAACCAAATACACAATATAAAAATGAAGAATGAAGTTTCCCAAGGCCTAGTTGTTTGCGATCTAAAAATTAGGGTTTTTGTATAATACTTCCACATATGAGATGTACCAGTATTTGAAATGTTAGATTGAAACTGCCAAAATCAAGCCATACAAATCTTTTCATGCATCTCATACACAAGTGTAATGTAGAATTTTTGCTAAATTGACAAACAATAGCGTTAGTGGATAAAAAACTGAATTAGAATTGTGTCCTCACCCTTTGGCCTTGTATCTTTACTTATACAAACCATGATGAGTTTTCTTGCCTTGAAAGTAATACAAACCTATGAGGATTTGGTCGTTAATCGGATTCTACTTTAAATTTAAACAATCACATTCCTAATTAATAATTTAGAAAACTTCATTTTAATCCTTAGAAAAAGATGAGTTTTAGACTATAAACTTGTGTAAGATTAAAATCTAATTTTAGTCCCTGATACATTTAATCATCTCATTTATTAATTATATTTTGATGTTTTAATTCTTTCTTTTTTTTTCTTCCTATTTTTAATGTATTAATTACATTTCATTTTCATTTCATTCATCATAATATATTTTGATGTGTACATTTAGGTAAACTAATATATATATATATATATATATATATATATATAATATAGGAATATACAATTTTGTATAATCTTCATTTAGGTACATTAATTCATTTCATATATTTCGGTATATCCATTGACGCAAATATATAGGTACATTAATGCAATTTAATATATTTCGGTATGTACATTTCGGTACATTAATTCAATATAATATATTTCGGTACATACAGTTAGGTTCATTATATATATGTCAGTACAAACATTTCGGTACAATCATTTTTGTACACTTATGTATTTACATATTTACGTGTCACTAATTTCTTTTAATATTTTCTCCTTTATGTTCATATATAATTGAAAGAACTAATATTTGCATATTAATAAAATTAAATTTTTTAATATGGAGACATTAAATAACAAAAATAGAATATAAATTTTAATAAAAGTACACTTTAAAGGATTAAATTGGATATGTAATTAAAAACACCAGTTTTTTTTTTAATTATGAATCTTAATCTTTTGCAATGACTAATGTTTAAAAACCCCTTAATAATTCTATCACAACACTCACCCTTGAGTGTGTACAACTTATGAAGTAGTAGCATCAGGTCTTTCATGATTAGAGGATGGTAGTTGTTGTCATCAGTTCTCGGTTGATACAATAATTGCTAACACGAGTCTCATAGTAAGGGCTCATATCAAAAAGAAAATCTCACAAAAACCTTGCTACGATAATCCAATAGACTTAAGGGGAAAAAAGTGAGTTAGCGCATGATGTCGATGTTTCACACATCTTCAGGAGGATCAATAAAGCTCACAAGGGTATGACTAGCTTAGGTGTCTCATCAAAGCCTCACCAGGTTACCAAAAACCCAATGAAAAAAAAAAAGTTATCCTCATGATAGGTAAAAGAGTACGTTAAGGTCATACTTCAAGATACTCTCCCTAGGTTCGAAAAACTCCTTTGATTGACCATAGGAGAACTGAAGGCAGACAAGCTAAAGAAAAGAGCCACTCAAAGAGTTGGAAGATGCAGTATGGTATGGACAATGGCTCTCTATTGTTATATCAGTCCTCATGCTTTTCTTAGTACCTACTAGGCACCTTTCAATGTGAATGTAGTCAAGGTGAACGAGAGGAAGTTTCGTGGTAACTGCATTTCAAAAGTGATTTCTACCAGGCATTTTCCTATGTACATATTACCTTTCAATGTGGCAACTACATTTCAAAAGTGATTTTTACCAAGCATTTTCTACCTACTACCTTTCAATGTGGCAACTTCATCTCAAAAGTAAATTTGCAGAATGTGATTCAAGAAGATGGTATCTCTAGCATTACCTTTCTAAGTATTTTCTTTCTTCATAAAATCGTATTCCTTCAGCCAATTAACCTTAATTTCCACTCGCTGAGTTCTTTAATTGTTGGCTTACGACATCCGGTGGATCAGCATGGATGTGGTTCACTAACTTAATTGTTCTTTTAATCAGATAACAACACATTGTTGCTTCTGTCTTATATTATAGTTAGTAACAATAGTAATAAACCATTGACCCCAAAAAAAAAAAAACCCTTGCATGCGCGTCCCTAAATTAATAAAAATGAAGTTTCCTAAGAAACTGGTGTATAACATACACTTAGAGATAACAATTCAACTCATTACACTCGGTAACCACGATTAACGTCTTACCGTTCTTTGGTTTCCTTTTTTTGTTAAAAGTTTGTAAAATATTAACATTATGTGGAAATTCATAAAAAAAGGAATGCCCTATTTATTTTTACTGCACAGTTTATATGTTGAATTAACTCATTAGAAACACAATAAAAAAGATTTATGCACCCATCAAACTGTGAATGACTACTCCCAATTCCCATAAGAATGATCCAGGTATTTTCCTTAGTTCATAAAATTTAGTATTCTTTCAGCCAATAATAACTTAACCTTAATTTCCACTTGTTGACTTTTTTAATTGCTGGCTTACGGCACCCGCTGCAACAACATATATATTACACACATGAAAGCGTCGTTGGATACCTGTCTTATATTACAGTTAGTCTTCCTTTCCCATAGGTACGTAATACTATTAAAAAATCCTCGCATGCGCGTCCATAAAGAAAATTATATATAAAAGTGAAGAATGAAGTTTCCCAAAAGATTAGTTGTTTGCAATCTAAATTAGGGTTTTACTATAATACTAGCTACCACGTATGAGGTACTTGTATTTGAAAAGTTAGACTGAGACTGTCAAAATTTATCCATACAAAACAATTCAAAAGTTTCATGCACCTCATACACAAGTGTATTGTAGAATTTTTGCTAATTTTTTTTTTTTTTTGCACAACTGATAGCGTTAGTAGGTAAAAACATTTCACTAAATTAGAATTGTGTTATCATCCTTTGGCATTGTATCTGTACTTATATTAATCATGATGAGTTTTATTGCCTTGCAAGTCATACAAAGCTATGAGGATTTGGTCGTCAAATCATAATCGGATTCTACTTTAAGTTTACACAATCGCATTCCTAATTAATAATTATGTTCACAACACTCGCCCTTGAGCGTGTACAATTAAGAAGTAGTTGCATCAATGTTAGATCCCACATCGCCTAGGGGTGAGGATCCTCTATGCCTATACATACACGCTCACCTCCTTATAGCACGAGGCCTTTTGAGAGCTCACTGGCTTCGAATTCCATAGGAACTCCGAAGTTAAGCGAGATCGCGCGAGAGTAATCCTAGGATGGGTGACCCACTGGGAAGTTCTCGAGTGAGTTCCTAAAAATAAAAACCATGAGGGCGTGGTCGGGGGCCAAGGCGGACAATATTGTGCTATGGCGGAGGAGGGGCCCAAGGCGGACAATATTGGTATCAAAGCCACTCCCTGGCCGAAAGTGTGCCGACGAGGACGTCGGGCCCCTAAGGGGGGTGGATTGTTAGATCCCACATCTCCTAGGGATGAGGACCCTCTATGCCTTATATGTACATGCTCACCTCCCTATAGCACGAGGCATTTGGGGAGCTCACTGACTTCGGCTTCCATAAGAACTTTGAAGTTAAGCGAGAACGCGTGAGAGCAATCCTAGGATGGGTGACCCATTGGGAAGTTCTCATGTGAGTTCCCAGAAACAAAAAAGTGTGAGGGCGTGATCGGGGTCCAAAGCTGACAATATTGTGCTACAGCGGAGGCGAGGTCGGGATGTGACAATTAGGTCTTTCATGATTAAGGGATGGTAGTTGTTGTCGTCAACTCTCGGCAGATACAATAATTGCTAACATGAGTCTCATAGTAGGGGCGCATATCAAAAGGAAAATCTCACAAAAATCTTGCTACGATAATGTAGTAGACTTAAGGAGAAAAAATTGAGTTAATACTGGGTGTTGATGTTTCACATATTCAGGAGGATCGTTAAAGCTCACAAAGGTATGATGACTAGCCAGGTGTCTCATCAAAACCTCATCAGGTTACCAAAAACCCAATGGGAAAAAAGTGCCGCTAATCGTAACGAAAATTTAAAGTACATTAAGGTCATGAGAGTACACTTCAGGATACTCCCCTGAGTTCAAAAAACTCCTTTGATTGACCATAGGAGAATTAAAGCCAGAGAAGCTAAAGAAAAAAGCCACTCAAAGAATTGAATATGCAGTGTGGTATGGACAAGGCCCTCTATTATTATATCAATCCTCGTTCTTTTCTTCCTACCTACTACATACCTTTCAATGTGAATGTGGTTAAGTTGAAGGGGAAGAACTTTCATATCAACTTCATTTCATAAGTGATTTATACTAAGTATTTTCTTACCTATTGCCTTTCAATGTGGCAACTTCATTTCAAAAGCGAATTTGCAGAATGTGGTTCAAGAAGATGATCCTGTAGTATTACCTTTCAAGTATTTTTCTAATTCATAAAATAGTATCCTTTTAGTCAATAATAAACCATTGACCAAAAAAAAAAAAAAAAACCTCGCATGTGCATCCCTAGAGTAATAAAAATGAAGTTTCTAAACAAACTGATGTATGAGTTAGACTTAGAGATGACAATTCATCCTGCTAAATTTGATAACCACGATTGACCCTTCACTAATGACTTACTGTTCCATTTTTTATTAAAAGTTTGTAAAATACTTTATGCTGAGATTTATAAAAAAGAAATTCACTATATATTTTCATTTCACCGTTGATATGTTGAATTCAGTCATTAAAAACACAAATAAAGATTTATGCACCTATCAAACAGTGAATGACTTCTCCCAGTTCCCATAAGAATGATCCAGGTATTTCCTTAGTTCATAAAATTTGGTATTCTTTCAGCCAATAATAACTTAACCTTAATTTCCACTTGTTGACTTTTTTAATTGCTGGCTTACTGCTCCGATGCAACAACATAAATACGTTGGTAATGATTGAGAGACCTATAGAAAATAAATGAGTTAATCAACACGTAAGTTCGTAAGAAACTAGATATGTTGTAATTGATTTCTTATTATTCACATAAACAAGATTACATTCTTATACACACAGTGTATATCACGATCCTAGTTAGTTGCTTATAATCAAGGCTAACTAGAGCTAAATAAGGAAATAAATCACTAATGAACAATTTACAATGGTTGACCTAATCAATCCGGGATATCCTCTTTAACACTCTCCCTCAAGTTGGAGTGTATATTGATAACACCCAACTTGGTAAGTAAGACTTCAAATTGGACTGAACCCAGTGCCTTGGTAAACATGTCAGCTGGCTGGTCCGTTGTTCGTACATAGGTTGTTCGTATCATCCCTCCTTGAATCTTTTCACGCACTACATGGCAGTCTATCTCTATGTGCTTTGTTTGTTCATGAAATACAGGGTTTGAGGAGATGTGCAAAGCCGCTTGGTTGTCACAGAATAGCGTAACAGGTTGTGCATGTTCTACTTGCAAATCTGTCAAGATGTTCTTCAACCATGTGACTTCATAACACGTAGTTGCCATGGAACGATATTCTGCTTCTGCACTGGAACGAGACAAAGTGCTTTGTTTCTTTGTCTTCCAAGAAATTGGCGCTTGACCAAGTAAGATGCAATAACCAGTTATCGATCTTCTGGTGTCCTTACATCGAGCCCAATCAGCGTCACAAAATGCTTGTAGTTATAATGACCTTGTGGAAGGAAGAAATATTCCCTTTCCAGGAGCTTGCTTGATGTACCTTAGAACTTTGTGTGCTGCTTCAAGATGTGGTTGTCGTGGCTTATCCATGAACTAACTTAATACATGAACTGCATAAGTTAGGTCAGGTCTTGTGATGGTCAAATAGATTAATCTGCCAACGAGTCGCCTATATGAAGACGGATCACTTAGTAATTCCCTATCTGCTTGTGTGAGAGATAAATTTTGTTCCAAAGGAACTCGTAAGGGTTTGGCACCAAGAAACCCCGTGTCTTCTAATATTTCCAACGCATATTTGCGTTGACATAGAGTGATTCCCTTTTTTGATCTTGCAACTTCTATCCCCAAGAAGTATTTAAGCTGCCCCAAGTCTTTTAGTTTGAATCGTGAGGAAAGGAATTGCTTGGTGTCTTCTATCTCTTGCAAATTATTCCCTGCAAGTATCACGTCATCAACATAAACCAATAAGGCTATGAAACTACCTTGACGGCTTCGGACGAATAACGAGTAGTCAGACCGTGATTGATGGAATCCAGCAGCCTTGAGAGCAGTGGAGAGCTTAATGAACCATTGCCTCGAGGCTTTCTTTAAGCCATAAATGGATTTATTTAATTTGCATACACGAGTCTCCCAATTTCGTCCAAATCTAGGCGACAAGGACATATAGACATCTTCATATAAATCACCATGCAAGAACGCACTATTCACGTCAAGTTGGTGCAAGTGCCACCCTTGTATCGAAGCAATGCTGAGAAGAACACGAACCGTGGTCAGTTTGGCAACCGGGGTAAAAGTTTCTCGATAATCAACACCCTCGATTTGACTGTATCCTTTCGCAACAAGGCGTGCCTTGTACCATTTGAGACTGCCATCATGTTTGAGCTTGACTTTATAGACCCATTTGCAGCCAATGGGACGTTTGTGGAGTGGTAAAGGCATGAGAGTCCAAGTGTGGTTGGCTTGAAGAGCAGCAATTTCATGCTACATGGGATCCTGAACAACCTTTTGAAAACTAGTAGGTTCTTTGAGGAGGGTGAGAGCAATGGTGAAGGCTTTATGGTGAGAGGACAAATGACCATGGGACAAATAATAAGAAAGGGAACGAGAAGTACCTGGGGATGTGACCATGCTCGTGAAGGATGTGGGAGCCGCACGTGAAGGAAGGACTGCCTCAATGTGAAAGTCCTGCAAAAACGTGGATGGTTTGATTGGTCGCGTGCCTCGACGGAGATCAGGGGAGGCAGGAGTAGCATGAGGTGTTTGAGAGGGTGAAGTTGGAGGGTGGAGTAGGGTTGGAGAGGGAGGAATAGTGGTGGTAGTAGGAGATGGTGAAGTAGGCTCCGGTAGGTTAGGAGGACAAGGAGAAAGAGAAGGAAATGCCTATGAGGAAGAGTCTGAAGGGGAAAATGGAGGAGAGGGATCAATGGTTAATGGAAAAATGGAAATGGGTTGTGAAGAGGATGGTGGTGGCACAACGGAAAGTTCATGATTCTGGTAAGGGAATTGATCCTCAAATAACACAACATCCCGTGAAACAAAGATCTTCTTAAGGTTGAGATCAAAGAGTCGATAACCTTTTTTACCATAAGGGTAACCAAGGAAGAGACAACGACTTGCACGGGGATCAAATTTGGAAGGTCGTTGGGCATGAGTGGAAGCAAAGCACAGACAACCAAAGACACATAAGTGAGAATAGTTTGGTGTCTTGTGGAACAATTTTTCATATGGTGTTTTCCCTTGGAGGAGAAGGGTTGGTGTCCTATTGATGAGATATGTCGCAGCAAGAATGGCATCTCCCCAGAAACATTTAGGAAGATAAGCTTGGAAAAGCAACGCTCTAGCCATATTGAGTAAATGCCGATGTTTGCATTCACCAACACCGTTTTGTTGAGGTGTGTTAACACAACTAGATTGATGGATGATGCCTTTGGAGGCGTAAAAACTTGCAAGTTTAAATTCAGGACCATTATCACTTCGCACGATTTTGACTTTAGCATTGAATTGAGTTTCGACCATATGAATGAATTGGACTAAGAGGGTTCGTGTATCTGACTTATGCTTCATTAAATAAACCCATGTGCTCCTACTATGGTCATCTACTATAGTAAGAAAGTATTTGGCTCCTGAAAGAGACGCAACTTGGTAACCACCCCAAATATCAATATGTATTAACTCAAAACAAGATTGACTATAAATGGAGCTTAATGAGAAAGGTAATCTGGTTTGTTTGGCTAATGGATAAATCAAACAGTTATTGGAAGCACAATGTTTATTAGTGAAAAAGGGAAATAGCGAAGAAGCTGTGGGAGAGGGATGTCCGAGACGTTGATGCCAACAATGTGGAGAAGCAACTTGAACGTGATTGCATGTACCTTTCTTAGGTGGATCAAGGTAGTATAGCCCCTTCCATTCACTGCCCGTCCCAATCATCTTCCCCGAGCGTAGGTCCTGTATGATACAAAAATGGTTTAGAAATATGGTGATATAGAATGAGTCATATGCTAACTTGCTTATGGATATTAAGTTGAGCTTAAAAAGAGGTACACATAAGACATTGATAAGCATGAAGTGGGGTGAGAAAATTATTTGTCCAATATAGGTAACCTGGGCAAGGGAACCATTTGGTAATTCAACTATATGGTTTGCAACTTCCCTGGAATGGGTGAGAAGATCAGGACTACAAACAATGTGGTATGTGGTATCGCTGTCTAGGATCCAGACATTTTGCTTGCCATTATATGTAAAGGAGAAAGCTTTACCTGAAAGTTCTTCTACATGTGAGGAATTACTGACTTGGTTGGTAAAGGAAGGCTTGTTTTTGTTCAACATGTTGAGAATTTGCTTGCAATCTTCCTGAGAGAAAGGAAAGCTAGACATTACCTCATTTTTGTTATGAGATGTAACCTGATTCCCTTTCGAAGAGAAGGAACGGTTTGACTCAATTTCAGCGGCTGCTTTTCTCTTGCGACAAAAGTTAAAGGTGTGACCTTTCTAGTCACAAAGAGTGCATTTAAGGTGAGCACGACAGTTCTTTGTAACATGATTTGTCTTATTGCACTTTCCACAGCGCGGCCCTCCATCGTCTAATTCAGTGTCGCAGCCAACACCCTTCACAGCAAACACAGCCACTTCTGGTTGGACAATATGTTTCCCATTCGAGACTTCAGCTTGTTTCTCATGTCGAAGAACAAGTGTATAGGCTTTGTTGACAGTAGGCAGTGGTTCTAACAACAAGGTGCTGCTACGAACTATGGCATACAAATCATTTAAACCCATGAGAAACTTCATCGTTTTCTGAGTTTCAACATACGACGTTATCTCTCTCTTTGTTTCACAACGACATGCAGGGATCGAAACCAATGCATCATGTTCATCCCAAAGACTCTTAAGTTTAGTAAAATAAGAGCTTACTGTCATACTTTTTTGCACACAGTCATGAATTTCGTTCTCTATATGGAAAAGTTGAACAATGTTCACATGAGAAAATCTTTCTTGTAGGTCGAGCCACATCTGCCGTGTATGACACTTCCCGAGATCTCTTTGGACATGGAGCTAAGCAACCATGTTTTCACCAGGTTGTTGCATCAGTTCCATTGTTGAAATTCTTCAATCTGGTCATCGTTTGGTTTCTCGATCGTCCCATTGACGAGGCCTAACTTGTTTTTGACCATCAAAGCCATGGTCATGGATTGGACCCATGTACCATAGTTGTCTTCCACAAGCGGCTGCGGCACATGCACTGCACCAGGTTGATCCGAGTGATGAAGATAGAGTCGATGATTAGGGTTTTCCCACTTTTGATACAAAGTCATGCCTGAAGAGGTCGACTTTTCTGGTTTGTCGCCCATGGCTATGGTTGCTAGGGTTTGTATTTCTTCTTTGATGTATTTCCCAGTTCTTTCGCTCTGATACCATCTTAAGAAACTAGATATGTTGTAATTGATTTCTTATTATTCACAGAAACAAGATTACATTCTTATACACACAGTGTATATCACGATCCTAGTTAGTTGCCTATAATCAAAGCTAACTAGAGTTAAATAAGGAAATAAATCACTAATGAACAATTTACAATGGTTGACCTAATCAATCCGGGATATCCTTTTAACATAAGTAATAATCTAATCATCAACATCCACATCATTTAGTTTAATAAATTTAATTTTAAAAAATTTAGTTTCCTTAATAATTACCTTAAATATATTACCGATATGAAAGCGTCGTTGCCTCTCTGTCGTATATTAGTCTTCCGTTCACATAGGTAACACTAATAAATTAAAAGGAAAACTAAAGAAAAGTCCAAAAAAACTTTAGTTTTAATGAAAAATGACAAATAAAAGTGTAGTGAATAGTATCATATAGTGTTTCGTTAAAACCCTCATTATTAAAATACCTCGCATGCGTGTCCGTAAACAAAATATATAATATAAAAATGAAGGATGAAGTTTCCCCAAGCCTAGTTGTGTGCGATCTAAAAATTAGGGTTTTTTTTTTTTGTTATAAAAAAAATAGGATTTTATTATAATAATTCAATGTATGAGTACGTATTTGAAAGGTCAGACTAAAACTGTAAAGATACAACCATACAAATCTAACAATAAAAATGTTTCATGCATCTGATACACAACTAAATTAGAATCGTGTCCTCACCCTTTGGCCTTATATATTTATGAAATTGGTATCAGGTAGATTAACCTACAATTTAAAAACTATATACGTGTTTGTCTGACTAGTTAGCGACACTCGTCAACTAAGATCAGATATGTTAGTCTACTCACAACGGAAGAAGTCAATTTAAAGCTCAGTTTACTAAAGTGTTCCTAGATAACTAAGATCCAGTTCAGTGCTCATTTTAACTTTGACAATCTTATAGTTGCATAGACTTATCTATTTGCAAATAATGATGAACATATATCACAAGCAAAGAGTAAGATAAGTAAACTAGAAAACCGATAAAAACCAACCTCTAGGCTAAAAAATAGGGGACTCTCCATTGAGTCCAATCCATTAGTGAAAACACGCTTCTTACAAAGTAACCACACAAGGTCAATTTCTAGATCCTAATCTATAGAGCAGCTTGTACCTTTGTGAGACCTTACCTTTCACGAGATGGATTCCTTTGGTCTTCACGAAGTGGCAGCTCCTCCTGAGCTCTTTACCTTGTGCACCGAAATCAAATCAACTTATGCAAATGATGTTATGATAAAGTTGATGCAAATTTGGATTCGATGTCTAGTCAATTTCATCAGTCAAACACTTGAAAGATGAAACTGACGTGAATCCAAAAAGAAGACAGTTCAAAGATTTTGAAACTTAGAAAAACTTGTCCTAAAACAAAGATCAAAATCACAAAAAATAATGCTACCCTAATATGCAATGATGTGGGTATTTAGTGCATGAGTGTGAATTTGTGGTTAGCGCTTTCAAGTAAGAACAAAGAGGTAGGTCCAAGCTGAAAACAACCCTTATCAGAAAATATAAATCTCCTAGCCAAGTGAAAATGAAACCCTAGATTAAGCTTTTATAGTGGGCATTGTCTCAGACAAGAAAGGGGACAAGAAACGCCACGTGTTATGAGCTAAAGCAATCTGGAAACATCTTAGACTGAAAAACCATTTTCGAGAAAAATCTATCAGATGACCCATGTGGGTTGTCTTAAAGTGTGTGCCCAGTGAAAGCAACGAGAAGTTTTGACGAGACAGAACCACTAGACAAAATTTACTAGATATAATGGCATGAAATGCATATGAATGAACAAACCTTTGATGAGAGAACTTAAGCTCTTGAAATGATATTTCCAACAACATGATCCTAAAAGTAGCATTTCAACCCTAAATCTAACTGGAGTATGTGTGGTACAATTTAAAATATTTGACAAGGGAAGCCAAACAATAAAACTAGAATTCACAATCTCCCCATTTGGCTTTCCTTGACAACATAACCCAAACCCTATAACTAAATTCACTCAAATTCACTCAAGAAGACCCAAAGAACGAATCTTGCAAAGAAGTACTCTTGACAAGAACAAGTGAAAAATTATCATGGTTAAAGTAATTGCAAAGAAGTAAATTGTTTAGCATTGTACATGATTGCAACACAACACAAATTTTCAAATTTTATTTTTCTCCCCCATTTTGACATGGCAAAGACAAATGATCTAAAATGAATGATGTGCCAGTTCAACTAAACAAAATAAATGATATTTCAATTAAGCTCATAAAAGAAATGTCCAACCACAAACGAAGTATATAACCAACAACAAAGGCATAACAACAATGAAGTTTAAGCACAAGATACAATTCTCGATACCAAAATAATAAAAGCATAAGAGCATGTCAATGTAATCAGTTCAAATCACCCATTTGACAACACAACCAAGAGTAGCACAACCACATATACCAAAATAAAAAAAAAATATAGTTTCAAATTACAGCTTTAAGCACAAATGTCTAATAACTTAACAAAAGAAATTGAACTCCCCATAACATGTGCTCTCCTAAAAACCTACACTCACAAACTACACTCCCTCATAAGCTCACTCTCCCAAAATATAGAACTCCTCAGATTGAGTTAATGCATTCCAGTGAAGTGGCGAACCAATAGCCTCGGTTTAGTAAGGTCTTCTTCAAGATCTTTTTCAACTTCATCCTCCTCATCATCGGAGTATGTAAACCTCACATGTTTGGCTAGGTTTAGTATTTCATGAAAAGCAGCCCATTTTCCTTTGGCAACATAGATTGTAGTCATCTTTGCAGCAACATCCTGAGAATGAGCATAGGAGATGGCAGTGTAATAGGACGGTGGAGATGGTGCAATTGGAGGTTGAGGAGCAACTGTGGGGGTTGAAGAAATCACTAAATGTTTAAGAGTCAATTTAAAAGGATGTAGAGAAGACTCATGTACAAATGAGGTGGATTTGGGAAAGAATGACTCAATGACAATGCAGGAGCAATGTTCTAAAAATCAGCCTAGGTGGCGTCTAGGCGTTGGGCGGTGGAGCTCCGATCCGATTTAGGCCAAAACATTCGGTTAAGGCGAGGAAGATGTAGGCGGCTTCCTAGGCACTAACTGGGCGCTCTAGGCGGTCTAAGCGGTGCTAGGCGGCACCCTAGGCGTTTTGAATCTCGCTGCAGCTCTTCATCGAATCTGCAACTCTTGATTTTTATCATATCAGCAAAGCCTTATGCAAAATTTCTGCAACTTGCAGTCTGTGCATGGACGAGGGAAGAGAAAGCATGAAGAGAGAGAGAGAGAGAGAGAGAGAGAGAGAGAGAGCAATTGATTGGTTTTAAGCCTTCTGGATTTCAGCCTGGTTGTGCGATGGAGAAGGAGAAACGAAAGTTTGAGTTCTGCAGGAAGAAGAAGAAACAAAATAAATTTAAAATGAAGGTTTCCACTTTCCAAGGGGTCAAAGGCGGTAATAGGACCGGACTCCACCTTGGATTATGTGAGAAACGTGGGGTGGCGGGTTACATAGAGTAATTGATTGGTTTTCAACCACCCACCACTGAGTTGCCTATTTTTTATTTACTTATCTACTTAAAATAATGTTTTATGAGGATATATAAATAATGTTTTGTTGTATTCTATTTTAAATTACCATATTATCTACTTAAAATACTCACATATATATGTATGTTCTTCTTTTAAAAAAAACATATTACTCAATAATTATATATTAAATTTAATTAACCTACTTTAAAAGAATGATAAATTACCATATTATCTACTTATCCCCTTAATTAACCTTACTCAATAATTATATATTAAATTTAATTATTCTATCTACATTACTATATTTCCTTATTTTCATCCTATTTTGCATTTTATGTGGTTTTAAATTGTCAACTTATTGTACATGTGTCATCCGACAATACTCCTCACTATGGTTATATGACAGACATGCTTAATTTGTTTTTAAAATTTGGACTTGTTGGATACTTTGGCATTTTATCATTCTTTTATTATCTTATCCATGGATTTCATACAAGTATAATTTTTTGTAAGTGTCAATATGCACTTATTTACAAGATATACATGAAATTTATCTAAATCCGCCTAGGCGCCCGCCTAGGCGCTAGGCTCCAGCCCGTCGCCCGACTAGCGCTTAGCGTTTTTTAGAACCTTGTGCAGGAGTGGTGTGACTAACATAAGATGAGGAGGCAGTTTGACTCACATAAGATTTAAACTCAACAAACTATTTTTGGAGTGACTTCAGCTTAGATTCTAAGAAGGCAATTTTTCTTTCTTGTGAGACATTTTGTGGTAGAGGAAGGCAAGTTTCACCATGAACAACGGCACGTATCACGTCACTCAGGTTCATGAAGCCTTTGCTTAAATCATTGGTAGATCGCAGACACACATCACTAAGACGAGTGGGGACACCAACATGCTAACACAAGAGTGTAATGAGATATGGATGAAGAATGGAACCCCTTTGTTGTTTTCCAGGACTCTTGGTTTTGGAAAGGATTGATTTAAAAATCAGGTAACCAAAAAGAACATCAAACAAGGTTAAGATGACAAGCAAAATTTTTGTAGATTCTAGAGTAGGATTCCCATTGTTTGAAGAACCTAAGAATCTATAATGGGATGGAGGGATCAATGTAAGCTTCACGATGATAGGCATTCATGTCATATTGGCATGTGAGTAAATTAAAACTAGACATATCAGAAGCCGAAGATGGTTGATGACCAAGAACTAAACAAATGACAGAAGCATCAAAATGAACTAAAACTCCTTGGACATACACATCTCTTCTAGAATCTAAGAACTTAAAGGACACATGTGCGTAGAATTCTTGAAATGGTAAGATTGAACATGAGAGGATGAGAGTTTACCTTATAAAGTTTGTATCTCTCTATGAGATCATCAAAGAGGATTGCATCTGCAATAGGAAGATCATCCCAGACAATTCTTCATTCAGAGACCACTTGCCACACTACCATGATTTCAAAGAACTTCTTGGCACAAGTGGTTGGAAAACCATTGGAGGTTTTGTCCTCATCTTCTCTCGCAGTTTGACAGCGAGTTTTCTAGCAAAATTGAGAACTGGTGTGATGGAGTGATAGCCGACTCAAGGACATGATTGGTAAAAGTTTCTTGGCGAAATTGATCGGAGTTTGATAGAAGATAAGGTACACGAACTAAAACCAACAGCACCAATGAAGGTGAAACTAAAAACCTAGTAGGGCTTGAGAGGATAGATGCCTAGGATAATGTGAAACAATTTAAACCGTAGAGATGTTACCAACGATTGAGATTTGGAAGGTTAAAACATAAAGTGCAAAGATGGAAATACCCTTAATGATAATCACTTTTCTAATGAGTTCTAACGAATGGACAGAACAAAGCAAACTCCCATTTTGAGAACAATTTTGCTGCCTTAAGCAATGAATCCCAAAGAAAACCACACTCAAACCAATAAATAACACAAAAGATGAGCACAATCTAGGCACCATTAAGCTACAACTAATTAGACATTTATCACAGAGAACATAGATGAAAACAACTCCAATATCTATGTTTCCAAACAAAAGAGCTAAACTCAATTAAAGACTTGAAAGAAAATATGATATGCAGTACTATAGACACAAGTTTTCAAAGTCATAATGGATAGTAAATAACAGAATAACACAAGTTCATACTGCAACCATGATGTGTCAAGGTATGGGAATGAGATTGGAGATGGCCATCTTTAAACCAAAACTTCATTCCACTAGACTCACAGTTAATTTGAAGGCTAACTGAACTTTTAATAATCCATTAAGTTCAAGAAACAATACTTGGAACATAAATTGAGCAAAAGAGTAAAACACAAAACTAGGTGCAATGGAAAGCCAAAGCCAAATGAAAATTTAAGATGGCATATAGAAGTAAGAAATCCAAGTCATTTGATATGGTCGGTGCAAGATGTATTTGAAGCACTACAAAACACTTTTGAACTTTTTCTTATAATTGAGAATGATTTAATGAACATGACATTGCACTTGAGAACACACTTGTAGGGATGAGTGATTGAGATTTCCTTTTTGGCAAATTGACTATGTTGACCATAAGTGGTAAAATTGATGTCAAAGTTTCATAGACTATCAGCCATACTGAGGAGAATCTTTAACATCACACTGGAAATATTATTCACATTTAATCCACAAAATATCACCCATGTACGAAGTACTTGAGTTCATTTCAACCAGATAAGGAGTTTTGGAGATTCCAGAGCAAGTGATTCATGTGAGACATTATAGAGTGTTTTCCAAGTTGCATGATCCACATAAATAACATTAAGAGAATAAGAGACGTGGCTGCCCCCTTCGAACCCATGATTTATTGGTTTTTTTTATTCCAATTTGTATGCCCACCGCCTTTAGGAATAACAAGAGAGTAGCAATCACCCTTTGATCTTGGAACAACCAGCATGTTCTTTCTGTATTTACCAACGATTATGCAATATCTCTTTGAGAAACATACTTCATTAGCAACTCCACCACATCGTTAACTGATGCTAAGAAGGTTTGTTGTTAACCCAACCATATAACAGACATTTTCAAGTTGGGGAAGGTTAGGAATCTAAACAACACACTTTCAAGTAATGTGGGCCATACATCCTCCACCAAACTCAATAATATTGTCGTTAGTAGGTGCAAGTGACATGAAGGCCTCTTTGTCACCAATCATATGATAAGAGCACCCACTATCAAGGTACCAAACATCTGGTTTAGGGACATAAGGGGCACATTGAGCTACCAAAATTTATCATAAATCCTTCAAAAATGACTCAGACATGACTTGACATTGCCAAAGCCAGAAAAAAAAAATCAACCAATTGAGCCATTTTGTTGACTTCCACGGCTAGTCGATTAACTTTACTTTTCAAGTCATTCGTCCTTTATGAGTACAATTTTCTGCATCTAGGTCTAATATGGCCAAGTTCACCACAGTGATAACTAGTAGGAATAGATATTGTACTTGAAGAGGTACTGACCATAGAAGTCATAGGCAAACATTCCTCCATAATTTGAGAGTTTACGCTTATTGAACATGAACCACTTTTCACTAAATTAGGAGCATTCTTAGCACCGACTTCCAACACATAAACCTTTGTTAGATCTTTCAGTATCAAGAGTCAAATAATCCACTTTGTACATAGCCTCATTCAACTCAGACGATAGCTTCAAGTTGGCCTTAAGAAGCATTTCATTGTTGGCATTCAACTCATGAACTTGTTGTAATAGTCTTTCTTAAGATATCATTAATTCCTGAACCTGAGCTTTAAGAGAGGCAATAAGATCATCTCTTTCATCTTCATCAATACAGATAGGAGCCATTTCACTCATACCACAAAGTTGAGCTTTAAGAAAAATAAGTTTCTCATTCAACTCTATCCTAACTAGATAGAGAGAATCAAGTTCTTCTTACAACTCAAACACCTTCTCAAACAGCTCAGTATTTTCCAATTTTAAAACACAAGTCTCATCAAATAAAGAGTCATACATGTCAAACACATTATGATGCAAATCTTCTTCAGAACCATTCAAAGCTCATCATTGTCACTAGTTAGGCTTCTTTTACAGATGCAACAAAGGCAACTACTTTTCTTCATCTTCTGATGACTTGTCAAAATAAATAGAATCTCCATCTCACTATCACTCCATGTGGCTATCATGGCTTTGTCACATTTTTTACTGCACATTTTGTTATTTGCACACTTAACAACATGATGTCCTTTTCCACCACATTTGAAACACGGTCCAGGTACACTTGAAGAAGAGTTATCCCTCCTATCAACAAACCTCCCTTGATTCCCTCCAAAATAGAACCTTTCATTATGTTGGCCAAATGGATTGCTTGATAACTCTCTAACCTTTTTAACATCTTTTCCTTTGTTCTTGAGAATCCTTCAGAATTGTTGAACAAATAAGGTAAGATCATCATTGGGAGATTGATCACATGATTCATTCATTGCTTGAGATTTGTCAACACTTTGAAAAGCAACCTCTTTTCTCTTCTTGGACTCACATTCATCCATGTCCAGCTTCATCTCATAGATGATGAGTTTGCCAACTAACTTTCCAAGCTTAATCTCATTCAAGTCTTGAAATTCTTGTATAGCAGCCTTCTTTGCTTGAAATATCTTAGGCAAGATCCTCAAGGTTTTTCGAAGAAGACTCTAACATTCTTAAATCTTCAAACTTTGAATGAGTCATTTAGAGTTTAAGATCCCTCACTTATTTTTCACCTTTATGTAGAATTCGGAGTGTCCCATGCTTGTTTTGTGGTAGTGCAATAACGAATATATGCAAATTGCGGTGGTGAGATGGCTGAGACAATGATTTTGAGGGAGGGGAGAAAAAACCAATGGGTGAGAAGGGGAATCAGGAGGAGAAATTAAGCGATAAAGTTAAACGGGGGAAGGCGAGGGATTGAGAGGAAGAATAAGAAGATGGTGGTGATAAAGGAGTTGATAAAAAATGGTTTTGAGGGAGGGGAGGAAAAACCAATAGGTGAGGAGAGGAATCAGGATGAGGAATTAAAGAATGTAGTCAAAGGGGGGAAGGCAAGGGATCGAGAGGGAACGAAGTAATGGGAGCTGTGGAGGTAGTGGGTTGGAATAAATTTGTAGGGACTGTTGATTGGGCCAACCCCTTATATGTATGGATAGTTGGTTTAGTTGGAGAACAGGCACTGGAGAAGTATGAAGATATCAAGTTTTAAGATGAAGACGATGAGGTAGTAATATACACACTTGAGTGCCAGCTTATGGGAACCAATAAGAATGTCCTGTGCACAAGGGCAATGTCAAAGTCTATGTGAACCAAAACGGGATAGAAAAATAAGATGAAAGTGGTTCGTCGTACCCTTTTGATCTTTGACGTCACAAAGTGCCAAAAAATCCATGCCAATCATTGCAAGGAGGATGTTGTGCAAAGAGAAACGTTAATTAAAGCCATGGATGCAAAAATGTGTGGTTGAGGTGATGCAATATTTCCATCATTTCAATAAATTGAAGGAGAAAGACAAGAAGTAAGTTACTCATTAAAGTTATGATTTTATGTAATCTTGAAAAAAAAAAAAAAAAAAAACCCTGATGAAACGAATACGATGATTTATATTGTTAGTCTGGTTGCCCAGTTGGATTTCATAACAGTTAGAGACACCAATTTGAGGAGGCAACTTCTAAACCAGTAAGGGCGGCTATTAATAGACGTAAGTGACTAAACCCTATGTGTTATGCAGTGATATAAATGTGTTGTGATTACATTGGTGTGAAAGTTGAATTAAATTTTGTATATTATATCACATTCACTTGCAACTTTATCTCCTGTGGAAGCATAAGGACAAGGCTTGGAAGATTCGGAAAGTGAAGACCACCAACACAACAAACTGGTTTCTGGTAATGTATCCCACTTAATTTCTCCTAATATTGAAAAGTTTGGCAATTGTGATGTTGAGTGTGTTTTCTGTTCGATGAAGTGTTGTACAATTTTTTTTTTTTTTTTTTTTTTACACTTATGGATAGTCATATTGTAAACAAAGCTATGATGAGAGGAATGCTAAATTGAAAAGTAGAGAATGGAAAGGGGTTGTGTCCAAACAGTTTAAGCCGGTGCTATATAGAACAGTGACAGGAAAAAAGGTGGCATTTGGTGCATCATGAGTGGAAGATGTAGATAGGGTGTGCATGCCTCTCAACTTTGATCACCACTAGGTGGTGGTAAAGTTAACTCTTAAAGATGGAAGAATATCTATGTATGACTCAATGAAGACGCCCACCCAGAAAACGACTGTAAAACTGGCTCCCATCACTCACGTCTTGATAGATGTCATCCTTAGCCTGTCAAGTGAGGTGAAGAAGGGATCTTAGCCAATCAACGTAAGTCCAAGGTCCCCACAACAAGAGATCGAATGACTTGAAATTTCATTGATTTGTTATTGAGTTAATTATTTAATTGTTTCTAAAACTTGTTGAATTGTTGTATTGCACAAGGGGATTGCGGTATTTTCACCTTAAAAGTGATTGAATTGTTGTATTGCACTAGAGAATTGCAATATTTTCCCTTAAAAGTGATTGAGTTATTGTCTGCTGGCCTTCCTTTGGATGTAATTATTCCATCCAACATCCTTGCATTTCGACTTAGGATGACAATTGACATGTTGCAAGGGGTTCACAATGTGCAGAGTCAGTTAAATTAAGAATTTTAGTGCAGTTTTAGTGTAGGGTGATAATGTGATGAACAATGTTAATCCATAAACAAAATGATTTATTGTTTATATCTTATGTTGGAAATCTTTTCCATTAGCTCACGAGTTTGTAATTTTGTGGGATGAATTTAGTCTATTGGACAACTGCGTGATGACTTGTTATTTGTTTTGGATGACTTAAGTGGCACCCCTTACAATTTTATGTGTTGAATGAACGTTTGTGAGAATTTATGAAACCAACTATTATGCTAAATGAATGTGATAGTTTATTTTATTTCTTAATATCTTTCCAAATTGGTACTTGTTGAATGTACGTGACAAGTTATGAAATAAACCCTATCGTTGAATGAACATTTATGAAACCTACCATAATGTTTATGACATTACATTTCCAGTCATTGCTACGAGTAATACGTAAATGACATTTATTTTCGTTAACATGTTCAACAAATGAGGATTATGAAAGTCTCATTCACAAATACTTCATGTGACCAAATAAGGACATATAGAGGTAAAATAATAAAATATATGAATTAAAGCTAACAAGTTCGAGCATCGATTGTTAAATTCTCAACATTGAAATGAAATTTCACAAATGCGGAACTAGAATTAAAGAACCTACGAATTGCAAAATACATTTACTAGTTAAAAGATAAAACATAAATTAAATCGTCTTAAACATGAAATTAAACCATAAAGTACAATAATTACAAAATAAATTAAAAAGTCTTAAACATGAAATTAAACCATAAAGTACGACAACATAATTAAAACTTGAAATTAAACTATCTGCACTTGTAATCTCTTCAACTCCGCTATCAGTTGTCGGCGACCATCTTACTACTCCCTGCACCTTAGCCATCGCATCTTTTTTTCTTTTTATTACACGAACCGCAGCCAGCGCAGTCATCCTTTCTTCGTCCTCACCCTCTGGACCCACTCTTGACTCATCCCTTGGACCATCTTCCTTAATACTTGATGGTTGATGGAAGCAAAGAATGATATCATCTTCTGCATCTGCCAATGTGAGACAGTCATCTTTTACGTAGTACGTTCGGCTCATCTTCGAACATCTAATTAACGAGGAACCAACTTACTTCCAAATCTTCCTTATCACATCCACATTTCTCAACTGCTCTTCTCCCATAATAGAAACATACCTCAAACAACTTTTCGCAACTCAGGAAAGTTGGCAACTCATCATCCCCATTCACGACTAGCACTTGCTTGAGCGGCAGACAAACGTCGATTTCTATTAAAACCCTGAAAGCCATTGCATTAAAGAGCGAGTTCCCTATGGATGACCTTCGCATCTTCAGCTTTCCTAAGCATTTTGTCCATAAACACCCTAGACTTCATATGAGTGACATTCATGGTGAAGACCTTGTTGGTGACAACCTTTGTGACACCCCTCTCCAAGGTGAACTTACAGTTGTCTTTTTCCACAACAAATATGGGTTATCCACAGTTAGGGACCGAGAATGGGTTTGCCCATGATGAAAGATTGGGTAAGGAGATTGATCTCCTACAATAGGAGAAAATTCCAGGAACTAGTAAGTTGGCAGCCATTAGAAAAGAGAAAGACTAAGAGGGAGTTTACAACTTCGGGTTTAAATAATGAGATAGCAAGGAGATTATGCCATGCAAAGTTAAAATCACCCTTAAATAAAGTATTATGGTGGCGTGCATAACATAACCAACAGCCAAATAATGATGACCAATATAGCAATTATATGTGCATAATGAAGTCATCTGTGCATGTAAACATCATGCCCCCAAGGCGTCTAGGGGAAATGAAAGATCATTGCCCCCAATGTGCCTAGGAGAACTGCAATATCTTCGTATTTAATAGTGGCTGCCCAAACATGGCACATAAAGGGCATAACCTCCTCACCTATACTTTGCATGCCAAGTGTAGAAGTTCCTGCAGTTATTCCCACCCCTTCATTTGCCAAAGTGGGTGTTAAATCTATAGCTGTAAACTTTATTACGCATGTGATGATGGTTTATGATATGTTATGACACCAAAACCCAGAAAAGAAACCCCCTAAGAAGAAACCACCTGGTTTGGACACATGGTAGGGTATGATTGGATGTTTCAGCCAACACTAAAGGATGAAGTAAAAGCTCCCCTCCACCACCAGATTTACCGTGTGGGTGGGTGAGATTTATCCTCTTCATAAACATACCCACCCCCCCCCCCCAAAAAAACACTGCCCTCCACCTTAACTGCCACT
Source organism: Malus sylvestris (assembly GCF_916048215.2). NCBI lineage: Eukaryota > Viridiplantae > Streptophyta > Magnoliopsida > Rosales > Rosaceae > Malus > Malus sylvestris. The sequence continues at coordinate 9,647,848 of NC_062269.1, forward strand.
CAATTATCCACGTGCGTGCTCAGATAATGTTAAGAATATTGAATTTTAGTGAATAATAAAATAATAAATAGTGTAAATATTTAAAATCCAAAAAAAAATATAGAGACACTCAAGATCACATTCTCTATGTCATGGTCATGGTCATATGGAGATGTGGATTTTATGAACGATCGAAACAGTCGTGAATAGCATTTTCACTGGATTGGCCATAATTTGTTAAAAAATGAAATAATTTTTTATAAATGGAAAAAATAATAGAAACACTCGTATGGACAAAGGCTACAACTTCCTTGTAGGACGGAAGCCCAAACCCTTTACCCATAATGCAGAATCAATAATAGCCAATACTAACCATCAGATTGTTTTTTCATGTTTTGGGTAATTTCATTTTCAAAGTTTCATCTTTTACTAGAATGCAAAAGATGAATGATTTGTTGACATTGCATTTGGAAAGTTGTAGTTTGCTAAAATATTGCTCGATGTTTACAAAGTTTCTAAAATGTTTAAAACATCAAGCAATATTTGACCAACCTATAAAATTTCGAACGAGAGGTCAACAATCCAAACTGTTCATTTCTCGCATTTAGCCAAAAGGTGAAACTTTGGAAAAAAAATTACCTACAAAATGCTAATGGTGATGATCAATCAAGGTGTAAACATAAACAACAATCTGACAGTTAGTATTGGTAGTTATAGATTTTGCATCATCGGTACAGGGTTTGGACTTTCATCCTTCATTGTCAATACGAGCGTTTCTATTTTTTCACATTTTTTCCATTTATGAAAAAAATATTTTACTTTTTACAAATTTATGACCAATCTAGTGAAAACACTATTCATGACTACTTTGATAGTTCTGAAAATCCACACTGCCATATGACCATGACCATGACGTAGAAAGTGTGATCCCGAGCATTTCCATAATTTTTTGAAATTTTAAAATTTTTTATTTTTTATTATTTTTTATTCACTAAAATTAAATATTCCTAACATATTTCCACGTGGCATTATCTGAGCACGCCATGTAGATAATTGAGGCAGCAGTTGCGAGCGGAAAATGAAAATATTAGGGGTACCTTTTCCCTCCGTATAGATAATTGAAGTGACAGTTGCAAGCGGAAAATGAAAATATTGGGGGAACCTTTTCCCTCCGAAGCTGGAGCTGGAGAGGTCTATTCGGTAGGCCTCTGCTGAAGCAGAGCAATACAGTTCGGTGCAACTCTGCCAAAAGCAAAGCATGTCGGTCGGTGCACCTCTGCCAAAGTAGAGCATGCATATCGGTGCATCCCTACCGAAGCATGGCACCACCATTCAATAGACTATAGTCGAAACTGGGCCTATACCATTCAGTACCTCCTAGCCAAATTATTGTGGTACCTTTCTCTCACAAGTGTGGTAGAAAGATTTTCTCCCAGTCAAAATTCAAACGGATATAAAGTTCAAAATTGTACGATTCATGGACGTAAAAGTTTCAATCAAGTTTGCTTCAGGTAAGAATTCATCTTAGCATGATTTGAAACGGTCCATAACGAGTCAAAGAACCATGGAGTCCTTGGTAGTGAGGTATTTCTATTTGATATGCTTCAAGCATAAGTCTTCGAATGAAAATCATGGCAGAGGCTTATTCAGCTCTTCCACACCATAACTAGCTACAATGATTTCACAACTAGTCGTAGTCAAGCAAGGTGTCATGTCTTGTATCCACATAAAGTAGTTTCTTGTTTGAAACTTCCAAATCAGTGAAATCGAACTTGTTACGGTTCGACAATACACTGAATGGCGAAAACAAGAATGTGATTGGTGTTTTAGGAAATAAAATTTTCATAAACATCAAAGTTAGAATATTCAGGGTCTAAGACATGGTTTGGTTTAAACGGATTAAAGTATGGAGAACTTCGGGTCTCAACATGAGTGTTGCACATTAAGAAACTTTAGGTTTCTATGGCACTTTTTTGAAATTTTGGGTTTGGAAATATGAACTTCAAGTTCATAATACCTGCAAACAAACACAATATATACAAGACAAAAATATGCAACAAATATATACATATAGATCTTTGGGGCCTATGATTATAATTGAATTAATTATTTAGACTTCGGGCCAAAATTAAAGGTTAAGCAAAAAAAGTTATAAAAATCCATAAGACCTAAAAAAGAATAGGCATTTAAAATTCGGGGCCCAAAACAGTGGACCAAAACCCACGGGTGCACTTAAAAATTGTTGTCGTGGGGTCCAAACCCAAATCTAGACTGGACATGAGGCGAGCCCAGCCAAGGGCAATAAGCCCATGTGCACAGATGGGCTGCCAATTCAGGCCCAGATGGTGAAGGCCCAAAAAAGGGCAAAATCATGTGCATCGTGTACACGGATGCACCAGTATAGAGGTTGGATCTAGTGTGGTGCAATGCAGGGAATCCACAACAGCCACGCGGGCTAGGTTCCGCTGCAGCGCGGGACACGGGAACACTAGAGCACAATTGGGTTGGTATAGTGTGGGCTGAGCGCGAGCGGTAGCGGACCGTGAGTACAAGGCTTACTATAGGCATAAAGGGTCATGGGTTTGATCCAATCAAGAATCCCAGTAGTGTTGGGTGGGTCAACTGTGAAGAAAACCAGAGCCGTCATTTCTGGCGACGGTGTCTTGGTTAGGAAACATCGGGAATGAGTTGCGATGCATGGTGGTTCATCGAAGAACCAGTCGCAATAACGGAGGAGGATCCTCGACGCCGGGAAAGGGTAGAACCAAGAGGATTCGGTTCGAGAAACCCTTAGTTTCAATGAATTTCAACGGGAAATTCAAAGGACGTCGTCGAAGGCAACAATGCAAACCCCAAAGGGGACACGACTGCAGGTCATGATGTCTAGAAAAAGAGCAGCAAAGATGTGGTCTCGGTTTACGGGGAGGCTAGGTTTTCTAGGTTGGGGATGATGCCCAAACGGTGTCGTTTTCTTGGGTTCCCAACACAACATAGCTGTGCTCTGGTGCATCACAGCTCAATGGCTCGCATGGCGGCGCGGTTCAAAGCCTGCAGCTCGCTCAGTTGAGTTCTCGATCTCTAGTTTTTAATTAATTTTTTTAAATTCAATTTTATGCATATATAACAATATATCATTCAATTCATGTATATTCAATATAATTCATAGCAATATTAATTCACATAATTTAAAATTATGAGTATAATGCATACACAATTTATGTAGAATCTAAAATTTGAAAAACGTAAAGTTGGGTCATGCATTATGGTAAATGTTTATGCTATCAGGGCTACAAAAATAACGAAATAAAAAATGTTGTTTTGGAAGAACCTGATTGCGTGATGATATTAATGAACTGGTTTGATGCGGAAAATTATTTCTTCAATTTCGGCTTTCCATCTCCAAAGCTTGTATCACGTTCAAGAAAAAAAATTGTAAATTGAATCAATAAAAGTATACGAATTCAACAAAGCCAAAATTAATCAATTAACAATAATTGAAACGTAATACTCCCCTGATTGAAGAATAACCACGTCAGATTCCTTAGCGCAGCGGATGACCGTGCTGATAACGTGTTGTGGCTTATATTTAACTGAGTGGTGTGGCATGGAGAGAAAGAGAGTGGAGAATAGACTTGAGGAATTGTGTGTTAATTCTCCAATCCTTGTGCCTTTATTTATAGTAATAAGAGAGAAACTTGCTCTCCAAGTAATACAAGGTCTATTAGGAAATATCTTCTAGATCTCAAAGGATTCCTAATCTATCTCTACTTAGGATTTACACAATCACAATATGTATTAGAACATATGTCACAACACCCACTGAATTATTAAGAGTGTTGTTAAATTCACTTCATTGTCCTATTTTCTCACGCACGTTATTATCTCACCCACCATAAAAAATTTTAAATTTTAAATCTTATTTTCCCACCAACTATTACTCCCAAAATAATCTTTATACCACTACACCTACAATGTTATGTTCCCTTTCCTTGAACTAACTTTACACCAAAGTCAAGATTGCAAATCTCTAAAAATACAAACTGAACAACCCCAGAAATTTATCTGGTGAAATTTACAACCTTGAAATTCATAGTCATTGGTTTTGTTGGAGAGTTGCAGAGAGCAAGAGATCTACTTCCTCAATTCAACTAATTTCGTTCGAATCAAAAGAATTAAATCCAAAAAGTGAAAGTAAAAAAAATCAGAAAAAGTAAAAAAAATCCTAAAGTTGGGATTTGATTCAAATGAGCTGGAAGCTATCAAATTAAAGATGCAATTCAAAATTGCATTAAAACATTAAAAAGTTCAAAATTTATTGGGAAACACTACAAATTGATTAACATATTTGGAATTAGAGCCCTAGAAATCATAGAAACAAACAATAAGAAATGCTACCTATCAGTGGATTCTTGAACTTCTTCTGCCGCCGGAAAAAAATGGATCTTTCTCCTGGATGGAGAGAGATGAAATGGAAGAGAGAGATGGTAGAGAAGCCGAGAAGAGGGAACAACGGGGAAGAAAGAGACAGTGGTGGAGAGAAATGGGTAGGGATTTGAAAGTCTTTTTCTAGAAGGATAAACATGTTATTAATATTGTCTATAAAATGTGGATGGGAAAATAAGATAAGGAGTTGGGCTTAGTAGCACTCATTATTAATGCTGGGTAAATTAGACAAAACTACCTCAAATATGGGTCAAACTACAATCTCATACCTTATGTTTTAAAAATTACAATGTCATACCTCATTTTACTAATTTGTTGCAATGTCATACCTCCATCAATTTTTTTGTCAACTTCTCTATTAAATGCTTAGGTGGCTTAAGGCGAGGCCCATTCCCTAACTCAACTAGATTAAAAAATTAATTAAATATTAAAAATTAAAAATTAAATTATTTAGATAATTTTTTTCAATGTGGGACCCACCCTTAGAAACCTATCCCCCTCATCTTCTTCCCAAGCCCACCCGTCTCTGCACTCCCCCATCCCCACCCCCTCCCCGCATCCCCCCCACTGCCGCCCTCTCCTCTTTCATCTCCACCACCGAGTCATCATCAATCCGCCCAAGTTAAAATAATAAAAAAAGGCACCTTCTTCTTCTCAAGCAAGCAGTCGCGGACAAGTTTTTTACCGACGTCAATTCCGTCAAAGACCTTCTTGAGCACCATCCCATAAACCCTCGCTTGCAATCTGAATCCGTTTACGAGGTTCAGGTATATCAAGGACCTTCTCGAGGCTTGTGGAAGGCGAGGATAGGCAGAGGAAGAATAAAAAATTTGACAACAGCAAAAGGAGGCAGAATTCAGGTCGGGATCTTAAACCAATAAAACTGATTCCGTTCAAGAAAATTTGGGCAAAAATCCACGCTTGAAATTCCCCAGATTGAAATGCATATTATAACAATCAATGGTAAACCCCATTTAATCAGAAACCAATTTTTCATTTTCAAAATCAGAAACCAATTTCAAATCTATTATTTTCAAAGCAGAGAACTTTGGAAATTGGGATGCCTATAAAAAGAGTAAATTGACAGAAAAACTAAAAGAGGTCTGACATTACAGCAAATTCGTAAGATGAGGTATGTCGTTGTAATTTTTAAAATATGAGGTATGAAATTGTGATTCGACCCATAATTGAGAAGTTTTGTGTAATTTACCCATTAATGTTGTAATTGTGTGATGTCTTTCAAAGTTGTTGAAATTTATGTTTTTTTTTTTTTGTCAAACAATAAATTTGTTAGATTAGATGTTAGATTAAGGGAACTAACAGGGTTTGAACCCACACCGTGTCCGACCAAAGATTTTACCCACCCAATAGTGAAATCCTGCAAATAAAGTAAAAATGGCTCCTATAGAAAGTACATAATGGAAATGTGCAACCACATAATTATCATGTAGAGCAATGTCTAACCTAGAATTTGCTCTCTCAATCACTGTGGTAAAGGGCCACATGCTTGAAATTTGTGTTTTTCTTACACAACCCTTTTTTTAAAAAAAAAAATTGTTATTATTAAGTGAAAGGCAAAATAGTTAATTTATTATTATTATTATTATTATTATTATTATTATTATTATTATTTGTCAAATGACAGATTTTGTTAGATTAGTCACCGACGGGATTTAAACCCACACCGTCATACAAGACCTTTGTGTATACCTATGATCTTCCATAAGCTATATGCAAATGAGACCTTGAATTGGTTATGGAATATGAAGTTCCATATCTGAGCTTAACTTTGCGCTTTGTTATACTTAGCTCATTGCATTAGACAGGATATCTCATTCGTTATTGATCTATTAGTAAAGATGTAGAACTGTGCCTACACACAACCATTGAATTGATATTAAAGACATATTTTTGTTACCCAAAAGGTACTACAAATTTGGGCTTATCCCAATGCATCCCGAGCAAATCCGACCCCTGATCCTTGGAATGATGCTTGTCTTGTTTGTTATGCTAACACAGGTTACGTATCAAACCTGTACAAGGCACGTCCCGAAATGGTTATGTCTTTACCATTAGGGATACCGCAATATCTTTGGTCAACGAAATGGCTTTAGTTGCGAAATCTTCGAATTGTTCCAACACCTGAGACATGCTTGAGAACTATTGTTAAGCTTATTCGAAGTACATATAGTTTTCATCCATCATTAAGTTCCAACAACGATCCATGAAGATTATGCCGCATGTATCAACCCGACCAAAATATGATACATCAATGCCAAGACATATTGCATCAACATCTACATCACCAAAGTATCATAAGATTGAAGTTAAGCAATCCAATCTTAAACAACCTTGTTGACCTCTTAACGACATCACCGCCGAAGTCAACCTTCCAGAAACTTGTCCAAGGAATTGGTATGCCTAACTATTCATATGTAATGCTTATAAATCTCATTTAGAAGTTTTGTCAAACTTAGAGGGTTATCTAAAAGTTTACTCATTTGACTTTAATGTACTCTTTTTTCCTACGATTAGGAGCACTTTTCCCATAATCACCAAATTCGTTTTAGTATTCATATTACACTTGAGGCAAACACCAAACGTCGTTTCACCACGGAACAATGCAACACACAACCTAAAGAAAATCTATTAACACGCATTAGGATAACCATCATTAGTTAAGCATACAACATTTGTGATGCAATTCATCTTTAAACAAAATTGATTTTGTTTCAAGCCTATACAATAAATTCTAGACAACATCACCATTTACATGAAATCGGGATAATAGTCTACGTAGTTATGTGACAAACCCCACTAATGAAGAAAATGCCTTAGATCGTATCATGGACAATAAACAAAAACCGAAATCTAAGATGCATATATGTAAGTAGAAAGCAATTTCATCAGAAATTTTCTTGGTTCTCATAAGCAAAACTGAAGATTGTAAATTCGAAACGTTGCTAAATAGCGTAAGAGGCATATCAATAGCCAAAAAAAAATCCAAGCTTGCAGAGTCATAAACACAATACTACATAATTAGACATGAAAATGCAAAATGGACTTAGGTGTTGGTGGCTATAGTGTAAATCTGCTGGCTGGCGTGAGCCGAAACCATCTGAATCAACCCTCAAGCCATCAACTCCCTAATTGCCTTCCTCGCGAGCGACCTGTTGATCTTGAGGCGGTCGGATAGAATGGAAGGCGTGAAGAGCTTGTACGTGAGAGCTTCGTGAGTAGCTTGTCGTAGGTGCCCTGGTCGAAAAGCACCATGTTGTTAACCTTCTCATTTTGCTTCCCTTTGCTCTACTTCTTCTTATTCTTCTTCTTCTTCTGTTTTTCTCCTCCGGACTTCGTCGGCTTCAATAAGGGCAGCAGTGCCTTGTCCTTCTTTGGTGCCTGAAATTTAAAAAACTCGAATTGTTAGACCATTTTCAACCCTTAAGGATAAAACTTAAAAATTTAAGCCAGAAAATTTTAAGCCATAAGCTCGAAACTGTTTTTCCAATCCAATAGGACTACAACACCCCCCCTTGAGTGTGTAAATACTCAAATAAAACATCACATCAGATCTTCAGTAGATAAAGTAGAACGATTGATGAAGTCGTCGGCACAACGGGTGAATACGAGTCTCAACTTTAAAAGAAAATATGCATTGGTAGTAAAACTCACAAAACCTAGCTATGGTAAAACCCAAGGCAGGGGAAAACCCATAGACTAAGGAGAAAATTGAGAAGTATGCATAATGTCTAAAATAAACGTCAAACAGGACGAAAGTAGTGAACTAAAAGGAGTATAATCATCCCAGGATGGGTACCTCATTAAAACCTTGTTAGGTAGCAAAAACCCAATGGGAAAAATGCTCTTAATCGTAGGAAAAAGAGTACATTAAGATCAAGTGAGTATGCTTCTGGATACTCCCCATGAGTTAGACATAACTTCCAAATAAGAGAACTACAAACATTTCAACTCAGACAATTTACGCATACCGATTCCTTAGACAAGCTTCAAAAAAGTAGACTTGGGCAAAGACTTGGTGAAGATATCGGCCCAGTTTTCTTGGGAATGGATTTGTTTGACGTCAATGTTCTGATGTTGTTGTTATTAGTAAGAATAAAAGAACTTCGGTGACATGTGCTTTGTGTTGTCTCCTTTGACGTACCCCTTATTTAACTGCTCGATACATGCTGCATTGTCTTCAAAGATCGTCATAGGAAGGTCAACGATGGAAGTAAGACCACTAATGCTTCAAATATGTTCCATGACTGCTCTTAACCAAAAGCACTCACGCAATGCTTCATGTAGGGTAAGAATCTCAGCATGGTTCAAAGAAGTCGCAACTAACGTTTGCTTGGTAGACCTCCAAGATATAGCGGTGTCCTTAACGGTACAGACATACCTTGTTTGAGAACATGCCCTATGTGGGTCAGACAGATAACCAACGAGGCAAGAATCAACCCGAGGACCGAGTCGGGCGGCGGCTCCTCTCGAGGATTTGTGGGTGTAGAACAAGCCCAAATCCATCGTACCCTTGAGGTAGCAAAAAATGTCTTTAACACCATTCCAGTGTCTGCGTGTAAGCGCATTGCTGTATCTAGCCAAAAAATGTCGGGTCTAGTGCATTGAGTCAAGTACAATGGAGCACCAATTGCACTTAGGTATGGAACTTCAAGCTCCAAAATCTCTTCCTCATCTTCCTTAGGATGGAAGGCATCTCATTTAGCATCTAGAGTCTAAACGACCACATAAGTACTCAAAGGCTTCGCTCTATCCTCATTAAAACGTCGCAACACCTTCTGGGTGTAATTTGATTGATGTCCTAGGATTCCATCTAAACAAAGCTTGATCTCCAAGCAGAGACAATATCAAGTTTTCCCAAGATCTTTCATTTCAAATTGTGATTTCAAGTGAACAGTAATTTCCTCAAGCTCTGCAGGAGTTCCGATGAGGTTCATGTCGTCGACATAAACTGCAATGATCACAAATCTAGAATGTGACTTCTTAATGAACACACATGGGCATAATTCGTAGTTCACATAACCCTAACTTGTCAAATACTCACTCAGATGGTTATACCACATCCGCTTGGATTGTTTCAATCCATAGAGTGATCTCCTCAATCTAATCGAGAAAGTGTTTTGTGGTCTATATTTATTGAACCAGTCAATGGAAGTCTTTCTGGAACTTTCATATTCATTTTTGTATCTAGATCCCCATAGAGATACGCGGTTACCACGTCCATAAGCTACATATTCTATTTTTTGGAAACTACCAAACTAATAAGGTAGCGAAACATTATGACATCCATTACAAAGGCATACGTCTCCTCGTAATCAATCCCAGGCCCTGAGAGAAACCTTGCACTACAAGGCGTGCTTTGTATTGCAGTATTTCATTCTTCTCATTACACTTCCTCACGAAAACCCACTTGTAACCCACGGGCTTCACTTGTGGTGGAGTAGGAGCTACGGGCCCAAAAACCTTATGTTTCACAAGCAAATCGAGTTTAACCTGGATTGCTTGTTTCTAGTTTGACCAATCTGTTCTACATCGACATTCATCAACGAAATGTGGTTCAATGTCATCACTAAGCATGATGTCGGAAGCAATGTTATACGCGAATGCATCATCGACAATCATCTCATTCCGATTCCAAACCTCATCCAATACTACGTAATGAACCGAAATCTCACGATTCTCGGGAGGTCGGTATGTCTCATCTAAAACATCATCGTAATCTAAAATAACCTCGTGCGTTGGAACATATAAGTAAGTAATGGTCGGATTCAGACTAGGGTTACTAGTTTATGTCGTTTTCATCTTCTGGGGTTGTGAATCCTTTGAACTATGGGGCCTGTCATGCTTCAGGGTAGGAGGAAGTGATTGGCTAGTCGCCAATGTGCTGTGTAGTGTGAGAGGCGCGACCGCCTTACCTTTGGGGACTGTCTAACTTTCCAAGGTGGTGTTACGGCCTATGTTAAGTACGTTCATACTTGCAGGTGCGTTTACAGCGGGGACATGTGATCTCATCACCTTTGTTAAATTAGTAAAAGCATTTGGCATGTTTTAAGCGATGCTCTGAAGATCTAGAATACGTCACACTTCAATTTCAAACTTAGGGGTGCGGGGATCTATATGAGACATAGTGGGAGTAATCCACGATAATTCATTGCGTTTTACAGGAACATTACTTATCTCATCTCCCTCTAACGACTGGAAGATTGTCTTATCAAAGTGACAATCCACAAAACGTACGGTAAAGAGATCTCATGTCAATGGCTTTAGATAGCAAATAATGGATGGCGAATCATAACCATTTTTCTCTGAAAACCATTTTGGTACATAGTGGCTGCGCTATTGGAACATAGACTGCGCACCCAAGCACATGTAAATACGAGACGCCAGGCTCGTATACAGTAACCAACTGTAAAAGTGAATGAGGTTGGGTAGCGGTGGGCCTCAGGCGAACCAACATAGCTATGTGCAATATTGCATGGCCCCAAGTAAATATGGGTAAATTAGTTCGCATAACCAAAGTCCGAGCTATTGTTTGAAGGCACTCTATGAAAACTTATGCCAGGCTATTTTGGGTGTGAACATGGGGTATAGAATGTTCAACTTCAATCCCAATAAACATGCAATAATCGTCAAAAGTCTATGACGTAAGGTCTCCAACATTATCCAGTCGAATCAACTTAATCGGATAATCAGGGTGGTGAGCCTTAAGCTTAATCATTTATGTTGCATTGAGTGTGGATAATAAGCAGACATGTGACCATCACATCGATACATAAACCAACACTATGAAGTATATAAATGGTCCGCATGTTAGTTGGATAGGTCCAAAAATATCCCCTTGAATCCTCTAAAGAAACTTAGGAGGGTAATGAATAATCTTTGTAAGTGAGGGTTGAATGTTCAACTTCCCCAGAGAACATGCTTTGCAAAGCAGATGGCTAGGATAAGATTTTAAGTGATGCTCATGTGATGCTTTGAGGATACGGTGCATCATATCTCATCCGAGGTGTCCCATTCGATCATGCCAAAGCAGCAAAGTGGTCTGGAACTCGGCCATAGGGCCTGCCATATGGTGGGTCTCAACAGATTGAATGGTTGTTATGTACAGCCCACTTAGGAAACGTTCCAACTTCTCGTGAATACACTTATTACCATATTCGTAAGAAGTGATACAAAGAAATTCATAACCATTTTCTTCAGTGGTTTCAACATGATATTGATAATCTCGAATATCTCTAAAACTCAACAACATTCTTCCGGAACGTGGAGAATAAAGTGCCTCTTTAATGGTTAATTCAATACCATTGGACAACATTATACGGGCTTTTCCGTATGCTTCTATCAGGTTGGATGGGCCTGAGAGGGTTGTCAGAGGTGCATTTTTATGTACGAAGTTAGTAAAATAGTGTTTCTCACGTAATATGGTATGCGTGGTGGCACTATTAGCTAGACAACTAACTTCCCCACTAGTCATACCTAGAAATAAATTAATTGAATCGGTCACATGCATAAATATAATTCCATTCATTCCATTAATTAATTCGAGAAATAATATCCATAAAATAATTAACCATAATTCAAAACAAACCAAAACCAAACAAATAATTCCAAATACTTAGAAAAATTGTCCGAAAATTAAACCATAAACCTAGAAATTTAGGGGGGTTAGGCCACTCCTAGTGGGTTAGGCCACTAGGGGTGTAAAACACCCTAACATGTCTTGAAAAAATAAAACTTTAATCTTCCATAGGAGCGTATGCCTCCTTAAAATTTGAAACCTCCAGAGTTGTAGTATTATCTTCAGGAAGTTCCACATGCACAAAGTTAGTCTCACGACCGGAATGATACTTGGCAATAGCCTCGGGGGTAGCTCGGCATATGCATGACCAATGATCCTTTGATCCACAGCGATAGCACATGTCCAGTTCAATGGAAATCGATTGAACGGTAGCTTTTCCCTTGTTCTTGAAGTTTGGGGCCTTAGGGGCAAGGTTTGGCGCTTCTGGGTCAAATTTCCTCCTTTGGGTAAGCCTCTGTTTTGTTGACCTTTGTCCCGTGGTGGGGCTTGCCACCCTTTTCCACGGCCACAATGGGGTTTTCGTCAGTTGTGGCTGCTAAAATGGGTTGCATGTGCTTCAGGCAGAGCATTCGAACCAATGGGTCAAGCTTGATAATTCTTCATCAAACGCTGGTTCTGCTTTTCAACGAAAAGTAAAACAAATATCAAATCCAAAAATTTGGTGAACTTCTGTGCCCTATATTGTTGCTGCAGGATAATATTGGTGGCATTGAAGGTCGAATAGGTATTCTCTAAGAGATCCTGTTCGATTAAGTCTTCATTACAAAACTTAAATAGTGATCGGATTTTACAAACATAAGTAGTGATCAGATTCTACAAACTTCAGAGTTGTATTCATTCATAGACTTAAAGTATTGGAAACGTAAATGCTGCCAGTCGTGTCTTGCTTCAGGCAAGTAAATGTCTTTCAAGTGATTGAAGCGATTGGCTAGAGCGAGCCAGATGATATGTGGATCCTCCTTTGTGAGGTACTCAGTCTACAGTGCATCATGGATGTGCCTACGGATGAAGTTCATAGCAGTAGCTTTCTGAGCTTCGTCAACGGGTTCATCGTCGATAGGTTCCTCGATAGTAGCTCTTAAGACTTTTTATAGTAAGATGGAGCTTCATGTCTTGAACCCATTTCAGGTAGTTTCTTCCAGAGACTTCCAAAGCAGTGAAATCGAGTTTGTTCAAGTTCGACATGTCCCTAAACAGAGGGTACAACAAAACATGGTTAGTCATATGGAAAGCCATAAACATATATCGTAGAACATTCAGGTTATGTAGGCATGTATTGGTTTAATTTAAGCATGAAAGCTACAGGTTTCATGTGGTAAGTTTTGAATGAAAACTTCGGGTTTCAAATGCACTAAATTCAAAACTACATGTTCGATTTAGTTATGAACGTTTAGTTCATATATAGGGGTACCTGCAAGAACACAAAATACAATATACAATAAAGTGTAGTGGATTTATGGATTGCTTCAGAAACCCAAGTGTGAGTGCTTTGGGACTACGAAAGTTAGTCAACAGTTCAAAGAAACGAAATAATTTATTGAATTGTTAATTGCCAAAAAGTGAGCTTCAAGCCAATAATTTTGGATTAATTGTCAGATTAATGGACTGTTGGTCACTTTAATTAAGTCAATAGATTGAGACCGTTCTAGGTTGATCGTAGAAGCAAAAATAATTATGACATTAGGGTTAAAATTATAGAGAATGCCAAAAAAATAACATTGGATTCGAAAAACCATAGCCCAATAGCATTGGGCTTGAGTACTGTGAGTAGGGCAAAGCCCTAAAGAAGCATATGGCCTCGGGTGGCTGTAGGCCACGGGCCGAGCGTCTAGGAAGCCCAACAACAAGGCTGTTGAGGATGTGGGCCGAAACCAGTACACGGGGCAAGCCCAGCCCAAGGCTGGCTTGCTAGTGGTGCAAGGAAGCCCAGCTGAAGCTGGTTTTTAGATTGTTGGGCTGGAAGGACAAGCCCAACCACATGGGCTGGCTTATAAAGTTGTGAGTTGTGGCAAAGGCAAAGCCCAGCAAGCTTCTAGCATGCTGGCGTGGGTCGGGGCTTCATGCCCGATCAGGGATAAGCTCAGCATAGCTTCGGGCTGTGCTGGAATGGGCTTAGGTATGGACTAGGGTTTCAAGCCCATGTGCAATTCAACCCATGTCGAAGCCTGGTTGCGAGTTAATGGCAGCAAGCCCAAAAGGTTGTTATGCTTGGTCCAGGGTGTCGAAAATGACACCGTTCCCCACACGGTTGGGCTGTAGGACAACACGATGGTTTAGCGATGGTGCCACAGTGGTGCAGCTGCGGTGCTGCAAAAAAAATCCCAAGTTTTTATAATTTTTTTTCTTTTTCGAATTCTATGGTTAAAATCCCTAATTGCTTTTAAATTAATTTTGATGCTTTGACACACAAATTCCACGTAGCATAATTGCGTCTCGCATTAACAAGTATATATTGACAAAATATATGAACATATATACAATATATATAATTGAAAGGAAATATAAATGTAGGGGTTCATGCATCATGGGGAATGTTTTCATGCTTCAAGGTTTTTTCAAATATCTTAATTTATATTAGAAGAACCTGATTGGTAGAAAATAATTGGAAGCCTTTGATTTTGTAGAAGAAAGCCTCATCCATGATCCTTCAGTTCCTGAGCTTCTGGCAAGAGTGTGCTGATAACATGTTGTAAGCTTATTTGACTGAATTGTATAAAGGACAGAGAGGGAGAGAGGCCAGCGGTAACAAAGAGAGATGTAATTCTAAGGTGTGTGCTGTATCACCTCATTGTGCCTTTATTTATAGTAATAGGGAAGGTTATATCCTTACCCTATTAGGATTACAACTCTAATAGGAATTTAACTACTAAAGGGAATATACAAGATACTCCTAGATACACTAGGATTTACACAAATTACATTCCTAATCCAATAGGACTGCAACAAGCCTGAGATTATTAAATAATGATTTTAGCCTAACTTTTTTGTTTTCGGTAACTTCTTATTAAAATAAAATTTATGTAGATTATCCTAATTTATTTTTTTGAACATTTTAATCTAAAAATATTTAAATTCTGATAAGTAATTAAAAGTCATACAAATACATAGGTATTTATAAAATTTGAAGTTAAATTTAATTTAAATAATTTTCTTAAATTATATTAGACGTTAGATTTAATTTTGTGCCGTCAAACCTTTTGTTTACCATTAGATTTGACCTTATTTGATCATTGTCGTTAGATTATAAATAAAAAAAACAAAAACAAAAAGTTTAAAATATGATAGTTTGGTGGATCCAAAATAATCTAAGCCAAACTTAAATCCTAGGAGACTCTAGCCTGCATATCCCCAGAATTTATTGTAGCCCATGGTTGAAGATGGTTTTTTTTTTTTTTTTAGTTGGGGGGGGGGGGTGTAAAGCTTATATTTTAAGTTTTATCACATGGTTGGAGATGGTCTTAGAGGCATTTTACAAACAGGTGGAGATCAACGTGCAAGTTAAACTTGGTTGTGGAGTTGGTCCGTACCACTGGATCGGTTTACGGCGAGAGGGAGGGAGAAGGAGATAGATGAAGGTTTGGGGCGGGGGAGTGTGAGTGAATGCGGATGAGATAGAGGGGTTAGGGAGCAACGCTTTCGTTGCCCTCGTATTACAAATTTACATGTTTCTGGGCCATTTGGGGTCCCTTGGGTTGACAGACCAACCCATGCCTGAAATTAAAGATCCAAAATACTTGGGTTTAACTTCTCTCCCGTTACACCATGAGGCTTTGAAATTATATTAATTTATTGGGTGCGGCTTTCATAGTCCGTACCATTTTATTGTCCACGTATTTTTTTAATAATTTAGCAAGTTTTTTTTGTTGTAAAAAATAATTTGATTGCATTAAGAAAAGACAAGAGTTGTGATTGGGCCTGCATATATTACCGGGCCAACACAAAGGATTGCAAGCAATCCAAAAAAATTGGGAAAACCCAAGTACAAAATAAGCCGAACCCAATAACCGAAACAAACTTTCGACCAAAAAATATAACCGAAACAAACAAACATAACAGAAACCTTAATCTCTATCTATCTTCCAACAGCTGAGCGCCACCACCGCCACGAATGCCTTGCCCATCAGTTACCAAGGTAGCCGCAATAGAGAAAACAATCAAGTGGTTAATTCGATCAAGATATCGCCACACAAAACTTCAATCATGTTGTTGGAAACAAATTCGCACACATCTACATACGGAGATCAGGTCGGTATTGTCCATGATATACGGCGAGGGGAGAATAAGATTAATTGGGTGGTGTGGTTGAATCCATATTGGATTGCCTATATATCTCCGAGAAGGAAAATCAAACCATAGATGCAGTTCTAAGTAAGAATGTTGTGGATATCACACCCCTAAAAATACTCACGAGGCATAACGGGATTCCTACGCACGAGCAGCCTTCAACGAAGTCAAAAGTGCCCAAAATAGGTAACAATTTAAAACCTATTTCATCAAATCCTATCCACAAGGTAATTCCCAAAACCTATCTCATTCCATATATTTTCTACTTCATTATTTAGCTAATCAATTAGTTAAATAATTTATTCATTCCATAACTCCTAAAACGTTCCTTCTAAAATCATGATAATTAGCTAATTAATGGGTTAATTGTCTAATTAATCCCTTAATTGTCAATTAAGTCATTCATTTTACCCAAAACGTACAATAAGGCCGGTCATCCTTCACCCCCAAAGAAATCAACCATGCCTTCTACATTTTCTACCACATCTTTCCTTTCTATGATAATAATTAGCTAAGTTAATTAGGGAGTTATTTTGATTAATTAGCTAATTATTTCATAACTCCCAATTTGAAACAAATGAGCCCACAAACAAAGCTAGGTGGCCGGTCCTCTCTCACCCAAGGAGGCCGGCCACGCTCCTATAAAAAGCCTCACATTTTCTCCAAAGGGAAGCTCTCACACTCTTGCAAAATTCCAAAAATTCTCTAAACATTTTTTCTCTCTAAATTCTAACTTCGGCATCAGAGATTCTTCGGCCAAAGCCCCCCCCATTCATCGTGGGCGCGTGAGGCTCTTGGCCTTGACCCTAAGGTGTTAATTCTTTTGTAGGTGCAATTTTGTCCAAGACGAAGGAGGAAGAAATTTGCATCCACAAATAGTCTATGGTGGGGTGTCAAGGAGATGAGTTATCTATGGATGTGTCTAAGCGCAAGCAAAGGCAAATATGTAGGATGAGCCTATGTTAAGCGTAGGGAGAATATGTGTACATTGGAACGAATGAAGAGTCCAAAAAGGTGAAGAGTCGTCTCAGAATCAAAAGATAAGTCTACAGATAAATACCCAAGCTAGAGTATTTATAAAGATCTTGAGAATCCTTGTGGAGAGAATAATCCCAATTAAATCGGGAGACTATCTAGGAGAGAATCTCGGATAAGATATTCAATCCTTCTAGGATTTATGATTATGTTGACTAATCCTCAAGATATCCTAATTTGATTTGAATTAGAGTTTTCTTACTTGGGAGACAAGTGTATCTTCAATGGGCTTAAGCCTAGCCTGTCAGAGTAAGGTTGTTGGCTTACACTTCATGGGCTACATGCATTCCAGTCAACCTTGCCTCCCAAGTTGCCACGTGCTATGGTTCCAGAAAATCATGGTCCCACATTTACCCCTAACTACGCTTCAGAGAGTATGCTCAGCTTTGAAGATGGATAGTTACCAACAGGCCATGCGTGAATCATCTTGGAATAACTTCTCCAGAATGTGTAATCAGGTCATGAGGAACACGACCCAATATTCTAAATGAAAGTACTTACTAAACAAGTTTCAATGATTTAAAAAAGGTCGAAACAAAAACTGAAAATAAAATGGTTATCAAACCGTCGATCCAAGACATGATGATTTTGCACTGAACATGTTTAAAGTGGATAGTTGTTAACGATTGTGTTTCCTCTCATGCGAAGATATGTCAAGACTTAACATGCCTTCATCTAATTTCTGCCCACAAAATGACAAATAAATATAAAGTTGACTAATTCAAATCCAACGTGTGCGTTTTGTGGTATGCATAGGAAATAATGGATAGCAAATATGAAATGCTCGATCAAGGCGGAGAAGAATTGTGTGGTCTTTAGCTTTTCAAATAAAAAATCAAGAGAACCTTTTCTTTCCAACTGATTTTGATGTTAGAAAATATATTCGCATTGGTTTTTGAATTACGAATAACTGTAGCTTTGTTCCATAAATTATGGATTAATTTTCAATTAAGATGGTTCTTGAGATTGTCATAACTCCTCATTTTTGTTCATGAGATTTTAAATTGATATAAGTGATTCCTGATATTGTCTACTGTCAATCATTTTGGTCATTTTGTGAAAAATCTCCATTTTTCACCATTAAATTGAAGAAACAATCTCATAAAATGCTTATATCGATTTTATATCTTAGAGACCAAAGTGTGGAATTTTGCCAATCTCATGGACTATTTTGGATAACTTTATTCTCAATGTTATGTTATGAGTCATTATGGATTCCTAGTTATGTATAAATATTTGAGTGAATTGATAGTCTAATAACATTAAATGTCAAGACAATTTCGACAAAATAACATCGGTTCTGTACTTTTTTGAGTCAACTATTTCACCGCATTTATAAAATTAGCCAATCAGTTAAACTCCAGGCAATCGGATCTCAGCTGATTAAAATGATAAAGAAACATGTAAGAAATTAACAATTTGAAAAGAAGATTTGGCGTTCCATCGACACTAATAAAGGGACTTAGTTTTTTATTTAACAATAATTAGTTAAACTGGGTGGCTTTTGTTTGTCGCAGCCTTATCTCTTCTCCAAAGTCTTTACCAGCAAGAAAAGTGGCATTACCACTAACAACAAAAGCTTCTAATTGAATCAGCAACTGATTCCAACATTATATATTGTGGTATGGATTGGATAGGAGGACCAATTTTTCCAACAGGACTCGACATTATTTTTAAGATTCGAAAGGCATCTCTCTCTCTCTCTCTCTCTCTCTCTCTCTTCACACACACAATTACACAAACACACACACTCAACACGCAGAGAATTGAATAATGTAACCTATAAAGAAAATGGAGCCCAAAGACCTAGCCCGTCTGAAGTTAAAACCGCACCCGATAAAAGAGAAATTCTGTTGTGTCCGGACTGGACCGCGTGTCCCTATGGGTCAAAACACAAAAATCATCATCTATCCCATTCCCTTGATTTCGTTAGGTTCACCGTTCTCATTTTGTGTCTCACTCCTTCTCACACCACTCATAGCCCGCCACATTATATGACAAAAAAAAAAAAAAGGCCCACCACATTATTAGAAAAAGAGCACATCTATCATGGTGAATGCCCGTGATCAATTGCAATCCATTACAGATATTGTGCCTGTTAGTATTTTGGATGTGATAAAAAATTTCAGTTTCTACTACGGGTTATACTAGTTGTCAAATGCAATATAACCACGGATTGTACCCGTGGTAGATTGGTATCTAACACCATGTGCTATGGCCGTTGTTGATTACTAATTGACCACAACGAATGCCAGTTATAAATTATTTTCCAAAATAAAAAAAAACTATTTAACAAATATATATATATGTACTTATATATTTTAGAACAGAATAACCAACAAAATTACAGATTCACCATAATCTAACAACTACATAAAAAATCACAAATTCAAATATTACAAGCACTAAAGCTAACAACAAAACCAAGCTTCCAATAACAAGAACATTGTTAGTTGAAGACTTCACGTTTCTTCAAACACCTCCAATGAAAGGACTTTGAGAGTTAAATACTAACCCTAATGCTTGAGTCGCAACAGTTCTTGGCTTTCTATATCTGTATAGGCATAAGCATATGTATCAAAAGGAAAAAAAGTCTTGTGCTCCTAACTAGGAAAAGTGAATAGATATACAAAATCGAATAACGTACAAAAGATGAATTCTAAATTTTTCTAGAACATCCACCGTCTATTAATTACATAGGTTTTTCTGTTCACAGTACAAGAAATAGTCTATCTTATTCACAAACGAACAATTAGCTTCTCATACCAACCTTTATATACCCATGTGCATTTCATGTGGCAAAAAATCTAAGACCTCACCACAAAAGCAGCCTAAAGATTAGAAATCATAACCGGGTACTCTCCCTTCTCATCATATTCAGCAAAATCCTCAGACACAAGTCAATGTTCTCAAAGTTTGCGCCATTCAACTACAAACGAAATGAACACTAGTTTAAGTTTACATAAAATGCAATACAATTAAATTTGGTGACAGTTAAATGTTATTCCAAGAGACGGGGTAAAAAAAAGTATCTCAATTATCTGCAGTTCCCACATCTCGAATGTGTTGTTCTCATAACATGATATCTAACACTACTAGAATCTAATAAGGATCAAAACACAAACAAACCACAACAACAAAATAAGCTTTCAAACGAACTACCAGAATATAAAACAGGAAAGGAATCCTTAATGCTCACTGAAGTTGGGAAATTTCACACATATATTATTTATTAAGGTTATTCGGCTCATAGGTCCAACGAAAGGACTTTTCTAGGGTCAAGTACAATGAGAAATGTTCATTCGAATGCTGTATGATTAAAAGTTGCACGTGAGGAAGAGAAACTTACATACTTAGCTTTCCAGCCACCATCAAATACAAAGATCACAGGCTAATAACCCTGCACTCGAACATCATCAATGGGGCGAATTGCTTGGCTTTACTTATTGCATGGGTTAGTGGATTACCACGATCTGGGTGCATCATAATCATTGCACCCCACTCACAAAACTTGCACTACAAAAGAGAAAATTTGCAGAATCACCAACCATGTACAACAAGTTTAACCAGAAAATTTTGTGTAAAACCAAAGCATAGGAAGAAACCCCATGCCCATAAGATCAAATTATGAAACAGAAATGTGTAGACATCAAAATCAATAAGTTGCCGATATGTCACAACACGATTTCAACCACAACTATCTCAAATCACGGTGACAAATATGTCTAATTCAGGTAAGGTTGGAGCTCTACGAACAACTAAAAATCTGAAATGCTTACTAAACCGAACGCAAGTATCAACAATAATTCTTAGTAGTCAAACAACAAATGTGATAAGAATCAATTTCACACAACCTGCATAAACATCTCAAAACGTCTCATTCATGAAATATAATGATATTTATACAAAAGCCTTACCAAGTTATTAGGAGATTCTCGTTCAATTCATTATGTACATTAACAACAATATTGTTGTTTGTAGTAGCATTGATAAGAGGGCCTGAAAACTTCCCATTAACTACCATAACCTGCAATCAAAATTCCAATAAAAACAAGTAATGCAAGTCAAATTATGATGTACTTAAATAATTGCTCAAACTCCAAACAGCAAAAAAAATAAAAAATAAAAAAATAAAAAAATAAAAACCACTCAGCTCTAATTAAGGTACGGGCTTTGAGTAAAAGAGACGGGAGATGGAGAAACAAGAGGATTGAAAGTGAATAAGGAAACGATGGATATTTACGGTTTTCAATTTTCACGACCTTATCTCTCAATTGGGAAAAATTTTAAACCACTCAACTGTGGCGTGCACGGGGGAAGTAAATAATTTTAATATCCCCAAATATTATCAAGGCGCTAACAAAAATAAATAAATAAAACATCAAAAACATCAACCACGGGCCAAATACGTGCTGAAATTTAAAAGGGCGGTGAGGTGGTTTTAGTTAATCACCGCAAGCACCACACGTGGTGATTTTTGTTTTCAATCATGGGCATTACATTTTACATACCTATTGTAACTTACTCAATTTTAACAACGGGCGCGAATATGATCGTGATTAATTAATCATATCTACCACAGACCGACTTTGACCGTGATAATTGATTCCTTTCTACCACGAGCTCTTAAAGCCTATGATAGAAATGTTGTGGTAAATATGATGTTGTGTTGTATTAGAGTGAATTTTTTCTCACTACCCTCAAGCAATGGTAATGCTCAGTACAGTATTTATTTTAAATTTCAAAATTTATGTATCATTGAGTATCACCATCACTTGAGGGTGATAAGCAAAAATATTCTCCCGTAAAGACCCACATCTTTTATCAAATTTATATATACACACATTTTTAACATATTTGCTCTAACTAATGTGGGTATACGACTAAAAATTTTCTAAAAGAGTTTGACTATATAGCCTCTAACAATACTATTTTTTCCCGTAAAACGTGTAACCAAGTTTTCTAAAAGAGTAATGCTACATTTTTATACCATAGGATGTGGCATATGATGAACAATTAACATCCGATCAAATAAACTAATTGATTAACACGGCATGTAAACACCCCTTGCAATATAAGATGATACACCATTATAGTACAGTACAAAAATATGATCTCTGTAACATTTTTCTTTTTAATAACTAAGGACAAAACTGATTAAAAGCAACCCAATGGTTAGCACATGATGATTTGCAAACGATTTGGTCTTATTCATATGGACTACGTCTTTTTGAAACATGAGAATTTCATTAATAAATAAACCGAGGAACATCATCAACATGGAATACAATTTCAAGATTACAAATGCACAACACAAAGATAATACAAAACTTCACTCACATCTAACCTAATAAAAGATAATGCTCATAAGAACAAAAGCGTGCTTTACCTTCTGATGAACTTGCAAGGGACGACAGTACTTTGACAAAGAAGCCCTGCTCTGAGTCATCAGGAAAAGGTCCCTATAGTCCTTTACCAAATTAGCACATAACAAACTCCTCAGAAGTACAATTCTTCGGCCACAAAATATCCATACCTAACCAACAATTTAAATAAGCTTACATGGCCTAAACCTTACCAACACCCTCCACGCACATAAGGTAAACACAATACTATCACCTAAGTACATGCAAAGACAAACGACAACAAACACGCCTATGAATTCCCTTAAACCCGCAATGACACCACAAGGGAAAGATCTCACCGCCCCCTGATTATTTTTTAAACGTTGAGTAGCGAAACACACACACACTGCGTCCTTAATTGTCTTAAGCCCCTGTAAATAATATTTTATTCTTTAGAGTTTCTGTGCTCTTAAAATTGTGTGCTAGTAGTAAGTGGCGGATTGTCTTAATGGTTAGAATCCATCTCTTTAACCAACTACATTATGAGTTCCAAATTTCCCTCTCCTTAGTGTAGAATATCATGTAATAAAATCAAGTATTAACAATTATAATCTGTTGTTTGCTTGCAAAATTTTTGTTCCAAACAAAAAAAAAACACAAACAAAATTTTTAAACGTTGGTCTTTAAACAAAAGTACATTTTGTTGATAATTAAATCAATTAAGTGTTTGAACAAACTAGATTTATTGGTATCATTAAGTAATGCGAGTTCTATTTTGCTAAAGCCTAATAAAAGTCGCTTACACTACTTTCGAGTCATGGGGTATATGGTCGTTGTCCACCAAAATCTCTAATTACGTATAATTCCGTAACGTTCATGGGCTATGTGCACTGTGCTTCTATAGTTCTATAGTTCTATGTGCACTGTGCTTCGAATGAAAATGTCCTATGTTTTAAGAAAAGTAACTGTAATAGATATCCAACTTGACGGGTCGTAATAGATGTCCTATGTTTGATCTAAATTCTAACCAATATTTTGCAACAAATGATAACATTTTTATAAGAGAAATTTTCTAGGCTAATTATATTAACACCCCACAAATTGTTGAATAAACCCCACAAACTTAATACACCCCATATTTGTTTTTTCACTTAAAAATTATCTTAATACACCCCACTTACTTTCCCATAATACCCCCACACCCCATATTTTCAATATACATCTTATATTTTGTACATACACCCCACATTTTCTTTACACCCCACATTTCTCAAATCTTATAACACTCATTTTTAATTTTCAGGGGTTGAATCTAACCATATGAACACTAAAAGATAAATATGAATATAGAAGTTTAAATAATGCAGCAAACGCAAGATTAAGGGCTGGTTTGGTATTGCTATGCTTTGAAAAAAAGCTGCTGTGAGAATAAGCGGCTGTGTTGTGAGAATAAGCGGCTGTGAAATAAATCAGCAGAGTGTTTGGTAAACTTTTTTGTAAAAGTGCTTTTGGAAAAAAAAAGCAGTCTGATAGTGGGTTTTTTCATTAAAGGAGCACTATAGGTCTGTGTGCTTTGAAAAAAAGCCAGTTTTCCAAAGCTACAAATTGCAGCTTCAGCTTTTTCCTTTGATTTCAGCTTATTCTCACAGCAGCTTTTAAAATAAGCCCTTTTTTTTAAGTTTACCAAACACCAAAAACACTCCAAGCTTTTTTTCATAGGAGCTTTTTTTAAAATCACCTCAACCCCAAACTGGGGCTAAATAATTATCGATGTCATCGAAATCACTAAAACAATGAAAACTATGAAGTCTTACCTCATGTGAAGCTCCTGAAACATCGATTTCGTGTTCCATTCATCAAAAACAATTTTTATTAATCAACATGTTTGATAGTTGAGAAGATAAATAATACGCTAAAAGTGATTTGGGGTGTATTTATAAATCTTTACTTTTTTTTAAACCTAATAAGGTCAAAATTGTCATTGCATAGTGGAGTAAATAAGTCATTTAATATTAAATTTTAATGTGTGGTGCATTCAACATTTTGTAAGGTATTAATATAAAAACCTATTTTCTATATTAATTTCAATTCTTAAGTCCCCATTTGATAACTATTTTTTTCAAGTTATAAAAAATAAAAACTGATTAAAAACCAAAAAAAAAATTGGCATGCGGTGCGGTAGAACCCTAACAAAAATGTTCGTCTCCCGAAGATACATTCCTTATTTTGTAGTAGTGCTCACGTCAAATTTGTAGTAGTGCTTACGTCACTCGACTATAGATTATCATTAGCGTGAATTAATCTTTCTGTATTAATTGACTCGTTATTATTCACCAACTTACTGCGAGCTTTGTTTGTATACTAGTTGGCTTGAGCTAATTTTGACAACAACAAAAATTATCATTAGCGTGTGTTGATCTTTCTAGTCCAAGACTATATTCCTTATTTGTATAACTCTAAACCACCTTTGCACCTTCTTAAGCAGAAGAACACATTCATTAGAATTTCCTTACTACTCTTAAACTTATTTCATATCATGTGATTTACAAAGAGATAATCTTTTTGGACAAATACCACGATTGAGGAGGAAGGTGTAAAACAACCAACATTGTGATTCATAACGTGCCACACAGCCTCGTGGTCCACAAGTAAAAGAGAGGGCCATTATTTTTGGTGGGTCAATTAGGTCACGGAAGCAACTGAAAGCCAAACTAAAAGAAGAAAAGGTAATGTGGCAATTAAAAAAAGTTATTTGAAGAAAAAAAGAAATGAACTAAAGCAAGAGAAAGTTAGGTCTTACTTGGCACATTCTTAGTGAGTAAGAAATTGAGCCTGGAATCTAGATGACAGGGATATGGATTTGTATCTGAGTTTGCCACCTGGGGAACTCCATTAGATGGACTGTGGAAGTCAAGAAACCAATAATTTCTAAACTTTTTTTCTAAATTATTTTCTCACTTTTTCTTTTAGTAACTTTTAGTTCAAAGCACAATAATACCTAATCAGAGTTCACAAGAATGTGCTAGTATGATACTAACAAGGTCTTTGCAATTAAGATTACTCAAAAGATATACAAGAAAAATGTCATAAGAAGAAAGAAACGAACATGGAACGTCTTCCGCCACTAGAAAGAATTTTGCCAATATGCAGTTGGTATTTTCATGTTTGTTTGTATTGCAAGCGATACAGGAGGGGAAGGAGGAATCAAACTTAGAATGTCGGGTGCATAACTAACTAAACTCCAATTCCGCTGCATGCTATTTTTTTATGTTTTTTTTTTAACAAATAATATTATATACACTAAAGGGGAGGGGAGGGCTTAGCCTCACAATAGACTAGCAATAATGTTGTTCAAACTCGTCTTTAGAACTCTCACTTACAAGTAAAGAGGAATACCACTAGATCATAGTACTAAGTGACTTTATGTTAATTGTGAACAACTTAACATTTACCTTAGCAAAAAAGAATTTAATTTAGGGTTTAGGGGCCAAGGTCGAGAGTTCAATTCAGTTAAATCAATTGGAGAAAAAGAAAGAAAAATCTTGTCATATATTTGTCTAATTTATTCCTAATGTTTTTGTCCATGCTCTTTTATATCTAAATCCTAGTCAAGTGTACCATATTCCGGAAAATCATGCAGCAGGATGATGGCCTTAGTATAATGGAGCCTTGGATAAACCCTCAACTTGCAGTTGCAGATTTAAAATAAAGCAAAAATGAATGGGAATATAAGAAAAAGAAAAGAATGAATGGGGGAATATAAGAAAAAGAAAAGGCTAGTCTCCTAAGAATTCATAAAAAAAAAATCTTATATCTTCCCATGGCCTTATAAATACAAAGCCTGCACCATGTAAAGTGTTCAACAACAAAAAATCCCATCTCACACAACCCTATATTTCCCCTCCCTCTCTCTCTCTCTCTCTCTCTCTCTCTCTCTCTAAAACAACTCTGAATCCACTGCTTTCATGCTTCCGGTGATCAAAATCCTTATAAAATCTACTACTCTGATAGTAGTGCTCCTACTGGCTCTCGTCAGGGACATGGTGGGTTACGAATCCTCTATCAAAACCCGAATCCTTTTCGAGTGAGAAACGCAAAATCTTCGAAACCCTTTTCCGGATTTTTCATTGATTTCTCTCACACAACCTCACTAACAAAAAATGGATTCAGTCAATTTTTATGACATCAAAACTGAGAAGGCGAACGCAATCTTGAAATACCGCCAGCTTCGAAAACTTGCAAACTTGTTTCGGTTGATTGAGGTGCTTGCTGTTCTGCTCCTGCTTTCCAGGTTTTCTGTCCAACTCCCTCATGCTGTCAAGAACTCTGGCTCTTACTTCAAGGACATATCCGGCTTCATGGTAAGTCCTCGCTTCGTGTTTGTCATTGGAAATGTAATAGTTATCGTTCTCTTCGCCAAGTCGGGCAGATATTCAGCTAAAGACTCGAGCACAGGCAGCTCGGGCGATGATCTTTATGAAGAGTTTGTTCAGAACAGCGAAAAAAATCAGAAACTTCGTGGCGAGGTGATTGAGTACCAGGCCATAAAAAACACACCTAAGGATAGCATACTTTCTGAGAAAGCTCCTCAAAATTTGGAAGTCAAGAACTTCACAAGGAGTCAGTCAGAGAATTTAGAACATGAGATTTGCAAGAGCTCGCGGCGCTTATTGAAACGATCAGAGACGGAGAAGTTCAAGAAAAACGTTCAGCCTGGTGGGAAGCCGGCAGGGAGCGTGTACCCTGAAGACGGCATGAGTAACGAGGAGTTTCGGAGCAAGGTTGAGTCGTTCATTGCAAGGCAGCAGAAGTTTCGACTGCAAGAAGATTTCTCTGTAAACTAGGGTGAAATATGGGGAAATCTCTGTTTATGTTTCTTTTTTTTTTCTCTTTGGGGGATTGTGGGGTGTTTCTATATGTATTAGGACATTGCTATATAAAGCATGCAATGTAAATCTACTGTAGTTCTGTTCATATTTCACTCTAATTATTCTCCGTTTTTAGCAGAAGCAATTATGCCACTGATTTAGTAATTTTGTCAAACTTTTAAAACAACAATTTTCTCTGCTCATGTTTCGTGGCTCGGATTTGGATTCGACAACTCACTACATTCATGTATGTTGAAGGAAGAATTAAAAGTCAACTTCCGAATTTTATCCAAGTTGGAACTTGGGTAAAAGATGGATTAGTTATGAATGAAACATTTCCCTTCCAATTCCCATGTAAAATGGTGAGATTTCATTCGCACTAACTAAATATCCAATCTTCAACTTGGACAAAATTTAGAGGTAAAAGTCGGCCTTTATTTCTTACTTCGACATACCTTAAATCTAGTACATTAATTAATGTGATCTAATTTTAGACACCAAACATGGCATATGGGCAGCAAAATAGATAACGTAAGCATATATCTCACTCACAATCAAAATTCGCCTCTCGCTTTAGTTCTCCATTTTTACCAAAAACAAAAGTTGTCCAAATGGCATGACTTCCAAGCATGTGCCAATAGGCCAAAACCAAATAGGTAATTCCAATTTTAAGAGAATAAAATTGCAGATAATTAGAGAATTTTCCAGAGGTGTTTGGTATGACATCATTGCTAAGAATGTATTCCAAATTCTGTTCTAACACATCATTATGAATCAATTCCAAATTTTCTTGTTTTGGGGGGGATGGATTGGATAAGTTAGGAGCATAAAGTCTGATGACTTTTTCCTATAAAACTGAAACAAATTGAGCAACTGTAAAGCACTTCCTAACACAAACCAGAGTAAGAGGGACATCCACCTATACAAAGCACCAACTAAAAAATCTTTGCCCTTTCAATGGCACTAACTATAATAACTTTTGGTAACCCCACTAAACTATAACCTTATTGGATTACCAATATGTTAAACATAATTCACAAGAGAGTGCTAGATGTTACTTCTATTTTATTAAGAGCAAAATTTTGTTTTGTAAAATTATTTTATTGTCCTTAACTTTTTTGATGTGATAGAAGATTAAATAGTCTTTTTATCCTTTTTATGTTGATAAAGAGGGTTCTTTAATATATAGTTTAGATAATTTACAAAAAATAAAATTAAAAAATTAAACTTCCCATTCTCATGTTTTCTCTCTGACTTTCTTCCTATCTCCTTCAATTAAAAAACAAAAATAAAAAATTGGACACACTTTGTGTGTGGGCATATACTAGTATATAATAGAATTGGTAGACTTACTATTAGTACTTGTTACAACTACATGCTAGGGAGAATTTTTTTTAGTGTCAGAAACACAGTCCAGTATACCAACTGTCATAATATAAGTGGTTTGAAATTTTCATTTTCAAGTATCCAATCACTTGTATAATGACACTTGATATGTTGAGTGTGTTCCAAGTACACTTAAAAATCTATCCAAGCTAAGAGTTAGAGAAAAGATCTTCAAGGATGTTCTTGCCACATAGCAATTTCAAAAGTACTTATCCAATTAAAGGTGGCGTGTGTATAACTAATTAGGAGTCAGGTCATCTCCAACCGAATGTTCTAGAGGACCAAAAGGCCGAAAATAACCCGAAAATCGTCTCCAACTGAGAGCTAGGCCAAATGGCTCCTAGGCCCCACGAAATCTAAAAAGGCCAAAGGGCTAAAGGGCTAGCTTCTATTTTTGCTTTAAAATGTCAGATTTCCTGTCGGATATAACCGACAGGATTAAGAGCAATAGTGTCGGTTATAACCGACAGGAATAGTAGGGAAAATTTTGAATATAACGCCTAGCTAACGTCAGCTAGCCGTTATTTTTGAATTTTTTTTTTACAGTTTTATTTACAAAAAATTTCCTATAACTTCTATTTTTAAATTCTATAACTTCTATTTTACAAAATTTGTTTCACACTTTTTTTAAATTCCATTTTTTCCTATAACTTCTATTTCACAAAATTTGTTTCATACTTTTTTTTTAAATTCTATTTTTTCCCTATAACTTCTATTTTACAAAAAAATTTCATATTTTTTTTAAATTCTATTTTTTTCCTATAACTTCCTAAACCATTATACAACATTAAATTAAATTAAGTGACATGAAACACCATTAAACAATATGAAACAACATTAAATAACATTAACCAACATAAAAATTATGTTTGGCTCTATGGCCCTATGACCCTCGATTGGAGACGACTTTTTGTGACATAGATAAAACGAGCCCTATGGCCCTCGGTTGGAGATGGAGGCAAATATGACCATGTATTGTTCATTAAAATATTAATATCTTGGAGGGCCAAAGGGCTAAAACGAGCCCTCTGGCCAGCCCTCGATTGGAGATGGCCTCAATATGGCCTGCATAGGTTGAGAAAAGATCTTCAAGATCTATTTTTCCAATTGGGGTAGCCAAAGAAAGCATGAGAAACCAATCACAATGCCACTCAATAGCTACAAAGGCCCGTTTAATAACTATTTTTTTTTTCATTTTTCAAAAACAAATTATCTCTAAATTTCAATATTGAAAGCTACTCTTTTGGCAAAGTATTTTCACTTATAGTTTTCAGCTTTTTTGAAAACTAAAAAACTTGTTTGGTAATATTTAAAAAAACATGACCAAAATGATCGTTCTGAATGCCAAATATTTGAGAGGTATAAAAAGATCAGCAATCTATCAACCAAAGAAAATTGATGGTATGTTTCATAGACTCAAACCAAGTATCAAGCAGCAAAGAATTGAGGAGACCAACCAAATGCCAATACAGCACACGATTGTAAAACTCTCTCACATTTTGTTTACCAAAACTTAGAACTTAGTAGCCGAAGCCGCTAGTTCAAGAAAAACTGAACATGGAAGTGATTCACTGCACAGTCGGTCCTGAACTCGTCTCTATCAAAACCTCCCTTGCATCATCAGCTTAAACAGCATCTCTGGACCATCTCCTGTACGGTTGGCCATCAATGTAATCCGCATAAATGATTCCTCTGTCTACTCCAATCATAATCGACTCATTCAGAAAAAGCAAGTAATTGAAGTGTATAATTGCCCCAAACTATAGTAAATTGTAAAAACTAAGCAATTGAACTGTCTAGGTATGCATAGAATGGGGACACGACCCACGATTCTTCCAGAGCTTCAGGTACTATCTTTCTTGCCTGCCTAACAATCACAAGGAACATTGTCTATGACATATGCACCGAGATGACCTATTTTCTTTGTAGTTTCGGTGTTTGGCTGCTAAGCATTAGAGACATTCCTTCCAGAATTTTGGAAAAGCAATAGAACCACAACTAGCAGATCAGTTTCCAATTACTCAATTTAAGTAAGAGAAGTTGACACAGTCACTCTCATCCCCCATTGTAGAGGCCATACTCAATAAACTAGGGCCGCTAATCAATCCCTTTGTTTACCTACTTTTAAAACTAAAAAAGAAACCAACATTACAAGTTGGATACATACCGATGCGACATTCATAATCTATAAACTCCACAATCAGCCATCTTTGTGGATTCTCAAATATGGACAATGCATTCCTTATCCTTGTCAAGCAAACGCTAACCATCAGTTGGACAATCATATTCCCATGCTTTGTCTACCATACTCTTGTTTCTGGAGTTGCATGACTTGTCTATTTAAAATCCCTTGGTATTCCAAACTACAAAAGACCCCTTGTTTGCAAACTCACATGGATGGAAACCACTCATAGCCTTTCCCATGAGTGCCATAGCAGCGATGCTTGGAAACTGCTTCTTCTGAAACTCATCTACTGTTGGCTTCAAACATTGCGATTGAAAAGCAACCACTGCTTCAGACTTCTTTTGGGATGCTACCTTCGACCACCTCCGAATCCAAGGATGAGAAAGCGTTATATTTGGACCTTTCCTGGCGGAGTCAATGGGAGATGACTCACAATTCCTTAATACCATTGCAGTTTGATCTAGCACCATCTGTTCTTTACCAAGAAATCTGCCGGTGGCAGGTTGTGAACTAGTTATACTGCACTTCATAGTTGAGTTAGAAGATTTCTTGACTTTTTCAGGTGAAGAGGCTTCTCCCATTTTTGAGCTTTTTGTACCATGAACAGACTGAGAAGCCGTCAACTTGAGCCGTTTAACCCACCTGCTGCTTGGTTCTGGTCCCTGAGATCCTTCTGGACATGATCTGGGTTTTGAATTTGTGGGATGCTCAGCATGGGAAAGGAGATGTTCGACATCCAAACTCTGGGTTCTTGAAGTGCTCGTCTCCCTTTCTTCTGCTGAATCAGGAAGCTCTTGATTTATGTCCGGTAATTTTGTGTATGGAAGTCTAGCTCCGTTCTCTTCTCTACCTGAAGCGATGGCTGATCGAGATTTTGGTGACTTCTTGCCACTCTCAACATGCTGCAAAATTCAAAAATCAGAAAGGCAATTTAGTACTATGCTAAGTATATTATTAAATTCAGTTCAACATAGTGTGATCCTTTAAAAGCCAGTTTCCTGGGAATGCGACATAAAAAGTGTTTTGGATGAACAAATAGTGATTCCAAAACTATGTTACTTAACAAATATTCACAAAAGCAGAATTATAAAAGTTACCTTGTCTGATGTGGATACTACCGCCACACCTGATACAAGAAGCAAAACCCATTATTAGCCGAAAGACATGATGAAACAACAATACACTGAAAACTTATAATATTTTTATACTATATGAACTTAGTGATAATTACTTTTTAAAACACGAGTTAATCCAAGCATGATGCTGTAAAAGCTAAATAGCCTACACATTTAAGATGGTATAAATATTGTTCAACAAAGTTGAGATTCCTGAACAATATGAGATAGGGTGTGTAGTACCAGAAAGAAGGTTATCCTGGAAAGCATCCATGTCCATAATATCTGTTTCAGATGATGATTCGAGTGCTTGAGCCTTGACAACTCTTACATCTTCCTCTCCGTCGGTATCTGTAGAGCTCCTGTAAGGTAGCAGCTTCAATCTAGGTTGAGGAGGGAGACCATACTCCGTGGAAAAACCAGAAAGATTACTGAAAGCTTTTCCTTTCAATTTTGTTGATACAGTTGACCGTCCAAACATTTGACCTACTTCAGGCAAGTTAACACCAGTCTTTTTCGTGATCTGAAAATGGTGAGCTGTCTTTGAAAACATACGAGGACCCCTAGATAATTCTTCATCAGCGTTGACAGTGGCGCGTATTCTCATAGTCTCTATGTTATGCACAGAACGCTGCAGGCTTGGCAGAGATCCGGATCCGTGAAATACTTTTTCCAGTCTGGTCACCTCTGGGGGGCTGGCGTGGCTTGAAAGCAATCCAATACAAGACTGATTTTGCATTTCTAGGAAATTCTTACCAAAATAATTCGGTTGCTGCATACTGCTTGTGGAGGGGTCATGCTGTAACAAAACCATATCATTCTGCCTTGGCAATGAACCCCCTGATCTTGTAGAGACAAAATTGTTATGGAAGTTATTCTCATGGGCCAACAATGTGGACCTTGTGTGATTATAAGTGCTTGTGGCATGTTGTCGAGGTGCTAGAAAAGAGTTGGATAGATTAATTTCCTCTTCACTACACAGGAAAGATTGATGCGGCACAATTTT
This sequence comes from Malus sylvestris, assembly GCF_916048215.2. Taxonomy (NCBI): domain Eukaryota; kingdom Viridiplantae; phylum Streptophyta; class Magnoliopsida; order Rosales; family Rosaceae; genus Malus; species Malus sylvestris. The sequence continues at coordinate 9,681,091 of NC_062269.1, forward strand.
GGAATCTGATCTCATTGATTCAACTCGAAAAGATTTGGAAACAGCTAGGCTATTGTTCTCAAGAAAATTATGATATTTCACCTGTCGCTCTGGAGGTGGTGGGGTGGCTTCCAGAGCCCATGCATCAGTAGGAGTCCAGACAGGCATTGCCGGTGGGCTATTCTCACTAAGTAATCCCCCATGGAAAGTAGAATTGTCCTGATTCAGTTTAACCACACTAGTCTTTGGAGGAAGATTGAACATTGGAAAGGACTGGCCTTCCCATATCTCCTTCCTTGTTTTCTTCGAACTCTCTGTCAAACCGAGGCCCTCATCAATATTTCTTACTCTTTTCGGTTCAGTTACTTCATCAAACCCTCTAAACAAGGAATGTTTCTTAACACCATGATTGTGTTGTTGGGCCTCCTCATAACGAATCGATACATGGCCGCATGCTTCGGTTTCTGACTTACAACTTGTGCACCTCCGATGAGCCATCCAAACAGATTCATAAGGATGTGAAGCTAGCTCACTAGTTCCTTCACTACCATGCATGATAAGTAGACTTATAAACTCTACCCAATTTCGAAAATATCAAGGATCTCAATGGCATATCAGAAATCACCTAAACAGCCAAGACACCCCAACAACTCATCAGAGTCCATCTTTTCATATGTTATATCAAAATTAATCAAATTCTAAGCCTTGGAAATCCAATACGTACATAAAGGTTCCAAATTTATGCTAAGAAAATTCACATTCTTTTTCCCAGATTATAACTGTGGGAAAAGTATAAAAGCAAACGCTTCTCGGGTGTTGTTCTTATTTGCTAAAGACACACACTTTTCAAATTTTTTTAATGCAGGCACCTAAATTTCCATCATTTTTTCACACAATAATTGCAACCAAGTATATAATTTCATCATCTGTAAATTAAAAGTCAAAAAAAAAAAAAAAGATTAAAAGAGAGAATTGAAGCCAAAGTTACCTCCAAAGTTGAAGATCCAGAGGTGAAGATGGTAACCAAAGCTGCCAGATATGAGAGAGTGAGAGAGAGAGGTAGCAATTAAACCCAAAAGAGAAAAGCTTTTATAGAGGATGAGAAGGAGAGGAAGAGGAAGGAGCATCTGAAAGCCGAGGCTTTACAACACTCAGCCATATAGCCACAGCCACAATATGTGAGCTCCGGCCCGCCCGCGGGGGAGGGGGGGGGGACCCAATTCACCTGCGCTTTTCCAATTGGTTCCTTCTCTTTTCATACTTTTTACTTTGTTTATTCGGTCAATTATTTGATATTATTGCATATATTTGTTCATAAAAGTATGTACATGAATCATTTTATTAGGAAATTAGGATAAAACGGGACCCATTTATTTTTTGTTGTTTTTTTAACAACGTAGGATGTAATAAATGGATTTGTAACGCACAACAAATATGAATTTACGGTTAATTTGGATGTAATAATTGACAACTGTTAACTTGTTATGACATTGTACTTGGCAATTATTTCTCTTCTTGCAATACTTATTAAATTAGAAGATATAAATAGGGGATTTTGGAATATTTTGAAGTAAATTGGGGAAGTTACATGAACCTTCACGAAGCATCAATAAATAATTTAAGAGTTAAGGGAAAATATTTGACATAATGTGTTATCGTGTTTTGAAAGTTACGACACTTGATATAACGCATAGACCAAGAAGCCTCGAGAAGTAGTTTTCAATCGTTAAAAAAAAAAAAAAGATATGATACATTCTCGTGTACTTAACTTTTACGAAGAGTCTAGAACTTTAGAAGGAAAAATAGGAAGTATTATAAAAATAGTAGGCCTTGTATGGCGAAGTTACACGAACCTTCACAAAGCATCAAGAAGTAATTCGAGAGTTACAATAAAATTAAAATTCCCACGTTATAACTTGCAATAGTTTCATGAAGTTTCAAGAGTTTTGAGAAAAGGATAAAGACAATACTTTATTTTTGCTCAAAAAATAACTTCATTAAAGGGAAAAACCACGAGTACAATTGTAACATCCCATATCGCCCAGGGGAGTGATCCTTAAATGTATATTCTCATCCTTACCTAGCACGAGACCTTTTAGGAGCTCACTGGCTTCGGGTTCCGTCGGAACTTTGAAGTTAAGCGAGAAGTTGGCCAAAGCGCTCCCATAATGGGTGACCCACTGGGAAGTTGCTCGTGAGTTCCTAGAAACAAAACCATGAAGGCGTGGTCGGGGCCCAAAGCGGACAATATCGTGCTACGGTGGTGGAGCGGGCCGAGGAAGTGGTCCGCCCTGGGCCGGGATGTGACAAATGGTATCAGAGCCAATCCCTGGCCGGAATTGTGCCGACGAGAACGTCGGGCCCCTAAGAGGGGTGGATTGTAACATCCTACATCGCCCAGGGGAGTGATCCTTAAATGTATATTCTCATCCTTACCTAGCATGAGGCATTTTAGGAGCTCACTGGCTTTGGGTTCCGTCGGAACTTTGAAGTTAAGCGAGAAGTTGGCCAGAGCACTCCCATGATGGGTGACCCATTGGGAAGTTGCTCGTGAGTTCCCATAAACAAAATCGTAAGGGCGTGGTCGGGGCCTAAAGCGGACAATATCGTGCTACGGTGGTGGAGCGGGCCCGGGAAGTGGTCCGTTCTGGGCCGGGATATAACAAAGGGTATCAGAGCCAATCCCTGGCCTGAAGTGTGCCGACGAGGACCTCGGGCCCCTAAGGGGAGTGGATTGTAACATCCCACATCGCCTAGGGGAGTGATCCTTAAATGTATATTCTCATCCCTACCTAGCACGAGGCCTTTTGGGAGCTCACTGGCTTCGGGTTCCGTCGGAACTTTGAGTTAAGTGAGAAGTTGGCCAGAGCACTCCTATGATGGGTGACCCACTGGGAAGTTGCTCGTGAGTTCCCAGAAACAAAACCGTGAAGGCGTGGTTGGGGTCCAAAGCTGACAATATCGTGCTACGGTGGTGGAGCGGGCCCGGGAAGTGGTCCGCCCCGGACCGGGATGTGACAACAATTATTTCCCAAGCAGTCAAAAGCATAAGCAAGATTAGCACATGCAAGAAGAGTGCATTCCAAAACATAGGTATCTCTAATATTAATTCCTACACTAGTAACAACATCTACAAGGAAATTGGTCTCCTAAAATATGTGACTCCAAGAAATAGTCTGAAAAGAAGCTGCCAACCTTCTAATATCCTAGATAATTGAATGTATTATGCAAGGGGTCTTGTACCTATTTTCAACCACTTCAGTGACTAGCTTAGAATCACCTTCCGTACAAACATTCTTGAACCCCTTATTTCGTGTAGCTTTTAGTGTTGGAATGTGTCCTAAAGTCAATCATAAGATGATACCTTACAAACATTTAACATATTAAGCTAATCTAGTTTAATGTAATTGCAAATATTATTGTTTAAAGTCGTATCATCAAATGTTATACGCTTAGACAATAAGCCCAAGGTATATGTAATTAAAAGAATGTGGTTTCAAGAATTTAGATTCATGAGACCTTTCTCTTTAGTTCACATATCCTAAATGTTCATGGTCATAGGATTACTAATTGGGCATTGACAATCTGGATAAATTTATGTCTTCTCTCTCAGGAAAGTGACTGGTCTCGAGTTATTGGTGTGAATGACACCAAGACAAGTATGTAGATGCTTAATAGAGAGTGAGTTTGTTGAACGCGATCAACAATGAGTTCTCGTAGTCATGTCACACGAGAACTCATGGTTGGGATAATGCAAAATAGTATTTTGACTTGAGACATAATAGTTGCCTTGTGGTTAGGTCTTTGACTGTGTTAAAGGCATTTCATTTGAGGATGTCCACGACATAGTTGGGCTAAGGTACTTAATCATGTGAGCATGTGAATGTATAATAAAGGATCTCTAACCTTCAAACTGTTGAGGGAGAATACTCTATGATATGATTAAAAATCTCTTGCCAAAGTATGGATGAGATTTAGGAAGTCGTTTCAAATCACATTCAAGGTAATCATATAGGCAAAAGAATCACATTGGATAATAGGCATGACTGAACTATCAACCAAACAATGTAATCAAGAGTATTGAAATAGAGAAAGACCGTATTGCATTGTAATCCCAAATTGAATGAGCTCTCCAACCTCTTCTGATTAGCTTGGGTGCTATGAAATACTGATAGGTGTCACTTATGGTTTGTGAAAGCCCTGAAGATGGAGAATCACTAAGGGAGAATTGAAAGTAAGTTTCAATTCATAATCAATTAGTAAGAGTTTTAATCATCCACTACCTCGCTAAAAGGAGCCTAATGAATTGCAAACCGTGTAAGGAAATGATTGAAAAATATAATGAAGATGAGTAAGAACAATTAACAAGTTTAATTTTATAAGGCAAAGACAAATTCAAAGTTAATTAATTAAAGAGAAAAGGTTTGTATTAGGCCTTAAGTTAGTTTTGGGTTTCGGAACCCAAATGGGTTTTGGTTCACAAGGCACATAAGCTTTAAGTTGTGTAACAACTACAATAAAATGAGTAATTACCTAGCTAAACACACTAAGGCCGGCCATGCCAGAGGGTTAGTGATGGTTCACTTATTACAATTTTCTCACTCACTTAGAAATGGGTAAAAGTCAACTTTATAGCCTTAACATCATTAGAGTCTCTTTGAGGAAAGATGAGAAAACATTTTCTCTTTTCTCCCTAGAGAGGCTGGTCACATGGGGGATGGGGTTTTTAGCAACTTCTTCCTCCCATGCCACTTATCTTCTTCCTCCAAAGCCACTCATTTTCTTCCTTCACTCATCTTTGGTGTCAAAACTTAGAGGCCCTCGACTTTGGGGACTTTTGGAGAACCCATTCCTTCATCCAAATCCAAGATGACAAGGAGCCAAGAAGCAAAGTTTGTCCATCCATATCCATGGAGCCAAGGAGCAAGGATGCAAAGTAAAGAAGGCACTCTCATGAGTGATTAACCTTTGCTAAGCAAAGAAGTGCTACAAAGGTATAAAGTTTCTCAACTCTCTTTGTGATTTGAGTTGAGTCTTGTTTCACCACCACTACTAGACTTTAAATTTCATGGTTTAAGTTATGTTTTAGAGTGCATACAAGCATGCTTTTGCCATTTAATTGTTAAATCCATGTACTATGTTGCTCAATGAACTTAGTTTCCTTCATTCAGAGCATCTCGCAATGCTAGAGCCTCCACAACTGCAGTTGTGTTTTCCTCAATACTTCTTGCACCTGCAACAATAGGATTCTATTTTCATCTCTAATGACAAAGCTAGCAGCAGCCTTGTCAACCACCACGAAGCCATCAAAGTTTATCTTTAAAGTGTTTGGTTCTGGTGGTTTCCATCTAATATTGGTTTGGTTATTATCTAGCCCCCTCTTCTTTTCCTTTTGGTTGGCCTGAAAATATTTTTTTCCCCACTACTGCAGCCAGCATAGGAATTTTGGTAGGGAGAGGTTTTGTATTCCTAAAAATCAAAGTGTTTGGATGAGGGAAATAAACTTGGAATTTGGTAAAAGTCGGAATTTATAAATTAACATGCACCAATTTCTTTGTTTGGATTCATAAACATAGAAATTTAGAATTTTTGCATGGAAAAAAAACTTGGAATTTGGGACCTCTAATTCCCAAGTTTAAATTCCATGTAAATAGGTGTCATTTTCCAATTTCTATGATTGAGAGTTTAAAAATAATAAATTCCGTATTCAATTCCATTGTTTTTTAGGTTAACCAAACAAGAAAATTCACAAATTCTAAAAAATAAAATCTCGTCATTTCAATTTCCATCATTTTAAAATTCCTTAGTAATTTTAAATTTTTTCATCCAAACATAGTGTTACTATTTCTCTTTCTTTCTCTTTTTATCCACCGAAAATTGTAAATGGAGATGTAAATATGCCTTTAATTCTCATGTTTTCGTCTTCCATTGGAGATGTTCTAGTATTTTCACTTTTATTTTCAAGTTTGCAACATTTTAGGGAAACTGTCAAATGTGATGGATATTATTAAGAATCATGCAACAATGCTTGTGTTCCCCTTATAGGTGAACTTATTTATCCACCACTTGTAATTAACGTATCTTGGCTGTACGAACATCGTTACCATAATCGTTGATCATTCTCTTTATCATTATCCAAAGATCCTATTGCAAAAAAACCATTTGGTTTGGAGATTATTTAGCCATCTATCTGTGTCAAACTAATAGACAATTTTGGTAATAAGTAGCATCCTCATGTTGAACCGTTCATTTTTTTATGCATAGGAGGATCTCCAAATTGAATGATTTTTTATTTTATTTTTTAGATATGATCTTTAGATGATGATAAAAAAAATGAACGGTTCCTGCTATGATGTTCGCATAATAAAGATAGGTTAATCATAAGTAGACAGACAAGTAGATTCTCTATTGGATCACAAGGCCGTTGTCCCCTATTATCATATTCATTATTTAGGAAGGAAAGTATGTCACTAACCAAAAATGTGGTAGTCACCGCGTCACACACTATATCATTAAAGGATACTCCATAATATCCTTATGTATTTTGAACAAAAATGAGGCACACCATAATATTTATAATAATATTATTTCTAGAGTCTTGGCCTGGCACACCATGCTAACTTTCAATATGGCAATAGCAGCATACATATGGCTCAATCCGAAAATATCTTTTCTCCATTGGAAATATGTCGCCAATATCTACACAGATCCTCAGCGTCAACAAATTTCTAAGGAAATCTGTTATCCACCCGCATAAGATGAATGTGAAAAATGATAGACCCTAATTGTGGAGTAAAAAATAATCTAAAAACATTATGGATGTGACATGTGAACTTTTAGATTAAAAAGATAAAATTACTCTCGTGGCATACCGGGATTTCTACGAACATACAACGGACAATAACAGTTCAATTAAGAAAGAGTCAAATGTGATCAATATGGTATTTATTCAAATCTCTCTTATCACTCCTCATCAATCCCTTATTGATTTTATTTATAAGGTAACTCCCACAATTTCTTATTTAATTTAAGAATAATAGTCATGTTAATTACAAGATATTATTTCACATAATATCTTGCAATTATTCTCCAATTACCACCATATATGACCGGCTACTTTCCAACCAAATGGCCGGCTACCCTCCTATAAATAACCCTATTATCCCACTAACATGCCAAGTCATTTGCTACTCACAAACTCCTAAATACATTATTTTTAGAATTCTAACTTTGGCATCATAAATTCTTCGACCAAAACCCCCCATTCATCGTGGGTGCGTAAGGATTTTGGCCTTAATCTTAAGTGTTATTATTTTTCAAGTGCATTTTTGTCAAAGGAATATATGATGGAAATTTGCATCCACACTAATATGTATATTGATACTATTTGTGGGGTTTTAGTCTATATTTTCTTCGAATAATTTGTTTTTAAGTTCTACATTATATATTCTATATAAGGGTAGTTCGGGACGGGATTCCGAACCGAAACACATAACCTGAATCCCAAACCAATTTGTTTCAGGATGGGATTCCAAAAACAGAAACTAAAAGTTGGGATTCTCGAAAAATTTTCAAGATTTCAGTACGATCTGGGATTGGCCATTTTATGTGCAAAGATTTCCCACGGCGCCGACAGAGGTGGAGAATAAGGGAGGTGGACATATCGAGAGACAAAGAAATAACAAGCGAGTCATGGTGGCTACACGATGTGGTGGTTGCGCTACGAAGTCATTTGGTGGTGGTGCATGGTGGCTGCCTTTTTTTTGGGAAATTTTAACGAAAAGCTTCTAGTATTGTTCACTTTAATGAAAAACCACATTTTTACACTAAAAAGTCAATCCTGGTACTATTCACTTTACCCTTTATTTTGTCCTTATCGTTAAAACTATGGCTGGTTCGATATGGGATCCCAAATTCCAAACTGATTTTTTTTGGGATAAGATTTCAGAAACCAAAATCGATCCAAAATTTCGGTATGGTTTGGGATTCATAGATCTCCTGTTTGGGTTAACATTTGAACTTTGGGCTGTGTTTGTACCATACTTGACCAATCCCGAAACTACCAAGCACCAGTCAACGTTATACCGTCAAGGACCTAGAAGAGTTTCCCTCCAACCAGGAGGTCAATCACAATGCGACATGTGTCGACATCAGAAGCTAATCATAGCGCGACATGTGTCAACATCGGAAGCCAATCACAACACGACACGTGTCAATGTCAGAACAAAGCTAGAAACTCTCTTCTATAAAAGGAGATCATTCTCCCACAATATTTCCTAATGTCATTTGTACTAAATCATTCACTAGTACTCACTAAAAGAGAGCTTGAACCTATGTACTTGTGTAAACCCTTCACAATTAATGAGAACTCCTATACTCCGTGGACGTAGCCAATCTGGGTGAACCACGTACTTCTTGTGTTTGCTTCCTTGTCCCTATCCATTTACATACTTATCCACACTAGTGACTGGAGCAATCTAGCGAAGGTCACAAACTTAACACTTTCTATTATACCAAAGTCCTCACTGATTTTGTGCATCAACATTTGGTGTCGTCTGTGGGAAACGACACGAAAAACTATGTCAGTTCTCTTTCATTTTTTCATCTCACGACTGTGAGATCTCACCACACTCCATCGTGAATCTGCAGAAACCAAAAACACACACACAGGAAACAATATGTTCTCGGAATCGAAAAAGGACTAGAAATGGCATGCAGGACTGCACTTCGCTCTGCTCTGCTAATAGAAGCGTGGCGACCCGTTCATGTCACTTAGAGCTCCGTCTCCGCCTCGTTCAGGACCCGCATCAAAATCCAGGGAGTTGTCATCTGAGCCCTTGAGATGGGCACCGCCAGTTTGCGACGATGATTCCATCACCGACAACAACAGAACTACGACTCTAAGTAATGTCAAGACCTCAAAGGCTCCAGTTAGTACTCTCGCAATGAACAGAGTCAAAAAGTACGATCTCACAGTAACCACCACCGGTGACCAGGTCACTCTCCATTCCGGAGTCGACTCAGCCTGAGTCACCGACACGGTTCTAGACACGACTCATCTCGCCACATTCACCGTCGACAATGTGCTACTTCCATCAGAGCTCTTCGGCAAGTCTCATTCGCCGGCACCGAGGTCGTCGATTACGATAGTAGCCGACAGAGATCACAACCTCTCGGCTTTCATGTAAAAATAAGGCAGTGGGGTTGCGTGGCTTTAAGCACCGATCTTCTCAACATCAACTCATAGTTGATTCCTTCAAAATATTGTCCAGATGCAAGTCATTCAATGGCTCAAGCTGATATTAAGCCTGAAGTGCACCAACTTATCCATCGTTTGGTGTTGCATATTCACGACCACGAGCCAGACATTGAGAAGAGCATTTTGATTTTTCTTCCTACATACTATGCACTAGTGCAGCAATGGTTCCTTCTGAAGCTGTTTAGTTCATCTTTTAAAGTTCATATTTTACATAGCAGCATTGACACTGAACAAGCTCTCATGAGTATGAAGATATGGAAATCCCATCGTAAAGTGATACTGGCTACCAATATTGTCTATCATTAATAACAATACCCAAAGTGGCCTATGTTATTGATTCATGTCGATCTTTACAAGTCTTCTGGAACAGTTTTCAGAAGAAGGAAGCTGCAAAGCTTGTTTGGGTTTCTCATTCTCAGGCTGAGCAGCGTAGAGGAAAAACTGGTATAACTTATGATGGCCAGATTTATCGGTTGGTTACTAGACCATTTTTTAACCTAATGGAAAAATACGAGGGTCCGTCTATACTGAGGTTATCATTGAGGCTGCAAGTGCTTCAGATATGTTGTGCTGAATCTAAAGCCATTAATGATCCCAAAGAAAGAGAGGTGAGGTGGAGACAGAGAGAGGTGCTGATGAGGAAAAGGGCGCGCTGTTGACCACCCATATGCAAAAGCAAGGAATAAAGGGAGGTTTTCCTCTGCGAGAGCACATGGGGGAACACTGCAAAAGCAAGGAATAAACACCCATATGCAAAAGCAAGGAATAAAATGAGGCTTTCCTATGCGAGAGCACATGGGGGACACTGCAAAAGCAAGGAATAAAGGGAGCAGACCATAATTTCGTCAAAAATAGAGATAAGAACTTTATTATCAGGCAAAATGGCTTTTGTCAACCACTAAGGAAGATGTCCACTACATTGTCTAAAATGATAAGTTTATATTGGGCCTCGTTACTTGGGCTTCTAGACATTAAGCCCATGATTTATGTAAAATGGGAGGAGCCCTTAATCTATAAAAGGGCCTTCTCACCCTCACAATCCAGAGGTCTCATCCTCATATACAGAAGCCACAAGGCTCACAACCACAATCCCTGCTTTCAAACTCTCTCTTTCTCTAGAGGGACTTCCCCTCACACTTGTAATCATAAATAAAGAAAGAAGGCAACATGCCAAAAAAAAAAAAACAAAGGGAAAAATGTCGGCAAGCCTAAAATAGTGGGCTTGAATGTTATGTGGAGGGCGAATGCCTATATGCCCAAAAGAGCCAGGCCCTATGGCTTTAAACTCCAACCTCCATCCTTCCACTTAAGGTTCACCCTCTATTATCACCAACCAGGTGATCAAAAGTACGTTCAGTACTCCAAAATTATTCAAGCAGCCTGCCACTATTATCACCAACCAGGTGATCAAAAGTATGTCCAGTACTCCAAAATTATTCGGCAGCCTGCCGCTATTATCACCAACCAGATGATCAAAAGTACATCCAGTACTCCAAAATTATTTAGCAGCCTGTCGCTATTATCACCAACTAGGTGATCAAAAGTACGTCCAGTATTCTAAAATTATACATGAGCATCACTCATGTCAATCATACATAAACATTCATGAGCATCACTCATGCCAACATTCATGAGCATCACTCATGTCAACATCCATGAGCATCACTCATGTTAATCAACATAAACATTCATGAGCATCACTTATGTCAATCAGCTTCGAAAGCTTCATTTATAGAGCTCCAGCTTCGAAAGCTTCATTTATAGAGATTTAACTTCGAAAGCTTCATTTACATAGCTCTAACTTCGAAAGCTTCATTTATAGAGCTCCAGCTTCGAAAGCTTCATTTACAAGAGCTCCAACTTCGAAAGCTTCATTTACAAAGCTTCAACTTCAAAAGCTTCATTTACAAAAGCTCTAGCTTCAAAGCTTCACTTTCAAAGCCTCACCTATAAAACTTCACTTTCAAAGCTTCACCTACAAAGCTTCAGTGCATTGTATACAGAGACCGCCTCCGAACAACCGCCACTTCGGCCCATACATGGATTGAATTTAAAGTCTCCAGCCAACAGACTCTATTGACTGAAGACTTGGGGGACTACACTATGTACCATATATTTGGCTTCCACAACTGGGCCTTATGAAAAATACTTGTGGGACTTAGCCCATTATTTATGTACTAAGGAGCGAACTCTTATTTTATAAAAGGGACTACCTCACCTTCATTAGAGAGAGACTCTTAGCCCATCACTTATATATTGAGGAGCAAGCCCTTATTCTATAAAAGAGACTCCCTCACCTTCATTAGAGAGAGACTCTTAGCCCATCACTTATGTATTGAGGAGCAAACCCTTATTCTATAAAAAAGACTCACTCACCTTCAATGCCACAAACCGAGCCAACCAAGGCAACATAAGCCACAAGTCGAGTAGCCTCGCAACATGTGCTACTTTTAGTTGAGCATCATTTTACATTGAGCACCGCCTCATATCAAGTATCAGTTCTAGACGACATCTAGTTACTTCGGCCCACACATGGACTGAATTTCAAGTCTTCAACCAAAAGATTCTCTTGACTGAAGACTTGGGGGACTACTGTTTGTACCATATTTAGGGCCTCCGTATTTAGACCTCGTATAAATACTCGGGGGCTCAAATGTAATTATGTAATAAATGAAGGGGCAAATATGTAATAGTGAGGGGCCCTTATTCTATAAAAGGACTCATCACTCTCCTCATTGTGGGAGGTCAAGGTTTAGGCCATGGGAAGAGAGAAAACAACTCAAAGAGAGAAAACACAGAAAATAGGCTAGAGAGCACACTGCCTCTAGCCTTCTTGTATATTCACCATTCTGAGTGAAACAATATCAACATCAGTGTGGACGTAGCCCAAACATTGGGGTGAACCACGATACATCTTGTGTTCTTTACCTTCTTGCAGATTCACGGTCGGATTTACGTTGTTCTAAGACCCATCCGGTTTTGTGCTTCAACATCGGGTACCACATATAACTTTGCCAAAGATCTCTGACAAAGTTTAGACACATAAATTTTGAAGGTCCAGTTACCCTACTATTACCCACAAGGGTAAAAGAATAACACCACTGCTTAATAACTGGAAAATCCCTATGTGTATCAACCTCTGTGCTCCATGGTAAGGCAGACTAGCAAAAATGCCCAACCTTTACTCACATTCGATAAAACACTTCCAACAAGATTGCTTTCTAAAAAATCGAAGAGGCACCGCTCTCCAAATCTCAAGAGCCAGACTCCCAACATAATTGCTTTCTCAAAAATCGAAGAGGCATCGTTCTCCAAATCTCGAGAGCCAGATCCCCAACAGGATTACTTTCTCAAAAATCGAAGGGGCATCGCTCTCCAAATCTCAAAAGTCAAACTCCTAACATGATTGCTTTCTCAAAAATCTAAGAGGCACCGTTCTCCAAATCTCGAGAGCCAGATCCCCAACATGATTGCTTGTTCGAAAACCGAAGAGGCACCACTCTTCGAACTTCAAGAGCCAAATTTCCTTGGATAAAGCTTGTCTGCAACCTTCACACGCAACATCAGCTTTCTAGATACCACAGACCACTTGTTCAAAGTGCTCTGACAAAGTTAAAACACGTGAATCTTGCAGCTCCCACTACATTGCTATGATCGAGAAGGGTAAAGGAACAGTGTTACCACTCGTTGTTGGGATAATTCCTATATATGTCAACCTTCATCCTCCATAGCCAGGCAGACATGCGAATAAAAAAAATGCTCAACTTTTCTTCACATCCGAGAGGGCACTCTCAGCAGAGTCTCTTGAAAAACTCAGCTTTCCCCCTCATTCGATAATACCTCTGCAAACAAACCACACCAGAGCAAGAGTATCTCATATCATCAGGGTTAAAAGCAAGAGTATCCCATATCATGTTTTTTCCCTATCTTTTCCTTTGGCCTTGTTCTTACCTGCAAGACAATGAGAAAGAAAGCAATTAGTCAGCACTTGGAATTATGCTTCCAGTCAGGAACTGACTACCTGAAACTCTTTGCCTGATTACGTACCTGGTATTGCTCTTGAGTACTCATCTTCAACATTTTATGCTTCCAGAAAAGATACCACATCTGCCTGAGGAACAGATAGGGCAAGTGAGAATGATACAAGGAAGCATGTGGAGACAAGCGCAACAGAACACGTGCCGATTCATCTATTACCTTGTCAACAACAAAAGTATCACATATCATCAAGGTCGAACGCACTCTTGATTTGATGGACTTGTTTTGTCCCTCAAATTCTTGAGTCGGCCTTATACTCTGGAGGAAACCAGAAAACCCTCCAACACAGTTCAAGAATAAGCCTGTGGAAAGTTACTTCTTCAAAAGCAAAAATATCTCATATCATCTCTTCTCATTTTTCTTCTCTTTATCCTTCTTGTTGCCTGCAAGATAGGGAGAATGAGAACAATTAGCCGGAACTCGAAATCAAACTTCTGATCTGGGACTGATTGCTAGGAGCTTTGATTGCTTACCTTGTTTGTCACCTCTTTCGGCAAATCTCCTAGCTCGACGACTTGGGGGACTCTTACTACATGGTTTGTATCGCGTTTGACCAAGCCTGAAACTACAAGTAAGCTTCAAGTCAAATTGATACATTACCTTGTGCATCTCCACCGGTTAAAGATACCACCCCTAGATGGAGGAAAAGTATTTCCAGAGAATATGCCACATCTACGTATAAGACATATAAGGCAAGTGAACACGATACCACACTTCGGTACTTAGAAGTTTCGTGATTACTCAGCGGCTTGGATCTTGCAAGTCCCCAACCGATGAGCTTCCCTCACTCGGGAATTAGGGGAGCACTGTTTGTACCATACTTGACCAATCCTGAAACTAACAAGCACCGGTCAACGTTATACCGTCAAGGATCTAGAAGAGTTTCCCTCCAACCAAGAGGCCAATCATAGCGTGACACGTGTCAACATCAGAAGCCAATCATAGCGCGACACGTGTCAACATCGGAAGCTAATCACAACACGACACGTGTCAATGTTAGAACAAAGCTAGAAACTCTCTTCTATAAAAGGAGATCATTCTCTCACAATATTTCCTAATGTCATTTGTACTAAATCATTCACTAGTACTCACTAAAGGAGAGCCTGAACCTATGTACTTGTGTAAACCCTTCACAATTAATGAGAACTCCTCTACTCCGTGGACGTAACCAATCTAGGTGAATCACGTACATCTTGTGTTTGCTTTCTTGTCCCTATCCATTTACATACTTATTCACACTAGTGACCGGAGCAACCTAGCGAAGTTCACAAACTTAACACTTTCTGTTGTACCAAAGTCCTCACTGATTTTGTGCAATAGGCTGAAAGGAAGAAGGGCCCAAAAAAGACTAAAGAAATGAGGCTTGCTCAAAGCCCAGGACCAAGCTCAGACCGTTCATCTCAAGACCAATTGGCGCTTCCTCATTAATGCAAAAGCTAAGTGCTTATAAGAGAAGTGACAACTGATTGAAATCAACATACCTTCAACCCAAAAGTACTTTTCAGTGGCAATACAAGTAAAATACTGATGAGTCACTACCCTTCAATTGCTTTCGGACAAGAACAAAGCTACATGCAGTCGGGCGAATTCATCTATAAAAGGAGGAAGAGGGCCCAGAGACAAAGACACTTAACCAATCAAACAAACATACAACTTGACTCTCAGCCAAGCAAATACCCAGAAAGTCGTGCTTTGTCCAGACTCTACACCCTTTTAGCCTTAGATTTCCTTAGAAATACATCTTTTATCTATGTAAAAGCTCTGCTACATTTTTTTTCCTAAATGCTGTAGTATCGATCTCTCGTGTATAAACTATTTTCTAGTCGTCCCCTTTAGTATTCAATCTTTTGTAAACTGCAAAGAGAAGAGATAGCAAAACGTTTAACCTTGCCCGACAAGGTGAAATACTGCCTAACTCTCTTTGTTTTTGTCTTTCAATTAACAGATCTAGTGTTATAATGTATTCCCTAGTTTATATTCAAGTTATTTCCAGTCCTTTGATGACTCAAAGTCCCATCAATTCTCAGATCCGATTCACTTAGTGGTTTTATAAAGATTGAAATGAATTAAACTGATGACTTGATCAGATCTGGAGCTTCATCCCTAAAGCATACAAGATAACTAAAAGTCCTTGATCTAAAGGTATAGAAAAGAACTTAATGTAGACTTAACCCATCTACAACAATTCTTTGATAAACAAGAAGTCAGAAATAACTTGGGGGGCAAGTAATCGGCTTAAAACACACTTGTTCTACATCTGCCATATATAGATGGCAGTGGCACGTCTAAGCACCTAGTTAGTTTTGATTGTGAGGCTCAAAGCCTACACCTAAGGCCCCACAAAGGCACCTTTAAGAACTAACCGTGTCCTCATTTTACAGTATCCCGACAAGTAGGAGCCCGACAAACAACCAAAGTGCTAACTCCTCAGGGAGCTGTGTGCTCGAGTTAGGGACCATTCCCAGTGAAATTCCTGCCCGAACACCTCCCACCTTCCCCTCCAGCCCACATAGCCACACTTTGTCCTAGATTCGTCAACCTTTCCACCCCTATCTCCATCCCTCTCATTCCTGGGCTTGTCTTTGCTGCCTTCGGGAGTCGGAGGGCTTTGCGAAGTGCATCAAACAGAATCAGGTACCGATCATCGTCAATGTGTGAGTTTTTTCATGTCTTACCGAACGAAATCGCCATCAAATGGCTACTCTGCTTTGTAGCGATGGATGGCTACTCTGCTTTGCAGCGATGGATCTGATGTCTTGGAAGAACGATTGGGTTGGGTATGGGTTGCGGGTGTGGCTGCTTTTGAAGATTGAGAAAGGATTTGGAAGCCTTGGACTTGCTTCTGCATTTGAGGGAGTAGGTGGATGGAGAGAGAGAGGATGGCTTTCTGTGCTGTGGGAGTGAGAAGATGATGATGTTATCAAAAAATAAAATAAGGAAATGAATGGTTAGTGAAGATGACAGATAAAGAAAGAATTAAAAAAGGAAAAGGTGGGTGGATATAGGCTGGTGGATATAAGCCGACTATCTTCCAAAAAAAGTTATTGGCCAAATGAACGGCTTGGTTGATTAAAAAAAAAAAAAATATATATATATATATATATATATATATATATATATATCAGTTTGGGATTTCCGAACAAAAAAAACTTAGAAATCGATTCTCG
The DNA here is from genome assembly GCF_916048215.2 of Malus sylvestris. Classification (NCBI taxonomy): domain Eukaryota; kingdom Viridiplantae; phylum Streptophyta; class Magnoliopsida; order Rosales; family Rosaceae; genus Malus; species Malus sylvestris. The sequence goes on from NC_062269.1 coordinate 9,697,534, forward strand.
TACTGAACAGTTCGGGATTGGTACCAAAATTTTCGAGATTTTCGATTCGGGATCGGGATTTTTTCAGTATGGTTTGGGGTTTTTGGGATTTTTTTCCAGTCTTAGTTAAAACTCAAAGTTTTCAAACCTTGTTCATTAGTTTTTTTTTTTTTTTTAGTGTGAAGGTCAATTTGTGTTTGCTTTTTGTTTGAAAGTCATTATGGTTCCATACATAATGATGATAGAGGTGTAGGAACCTTTGTGGAAGTGAGGTGACAGATCGGAGAGTTTGAAGTCTCTGAGGAAGTGAAGTGACAGAGAGTAACGAACCGTTGATACTGAATCTCAACTAAATCTATGGCCATTATTAGTTCAACTATATATAAAATTATATTAAAATATTAATCGGTTATGTTCGGAATTACCGAGCAAAGCCATATGAGATCCTAAATCCTGTATCGAACTTTTTGAGCTTGGGTACCAAACGGTTTTGGATTTTATGTTCGGGATGTTTTTTATTCGGTTTCGAGATTTTTTCGGTACGATTCGGGATTTTCGAAATTTTTTTTCAGCCCTAATTATGTATGTAAAATATTATATCAAATAAAAATAATGGAGGCATCAAATTATGCTCAAGGATTTAGGGTATGATAACTCCACTCGAAAAATGTATACGTTTTATTTCTTCAGTTCATTCTTATTGTAGGTGATCCAACAATTCATATAAATGTGGTTAAGTACAAAAGTAAACGATGATTCAACAACCCAAATTTAAATTTGGCGTTTTAATTAAGGAAAATCCTTGCACAAATTCATCCTAAATTGTTTTACTTATTAAAAATAATAGTCATTTTAGTATTTTCATGAAATACGATATTTTGGTGGTTTTTTTTTTCTTTTTTTGAACAAACGATAGTATCTACACTAAGGAAGTGTGTGAGTGAGCTAAACATTATAATGGGCTCCATAATATTGTGGTTCAAAGGTAAATTTGAACTACATTATTGTTAACTCATTCTGAGACTAAGCTTTTCTCGCTTCCCTTTAATATAGATAATATCGTTTATCCAAAAAAAAAAAAGTTCAAATTCGCTTTTGGCGAAAATCGAACCTAAGATCTCACTTTACAAGTGAACTAGTGAAAAAGAATATCATTAAATTGTAATATTAAGTGATAATGTCTTAGTGCTTCTTAGATTTGTCTAATTTTTTAACACGATCAATTAAAAAAGCAAATCTAACAGATTAACTGTTCGAATCATTAATACATAATTCAAAGTGGGCTCTATAAAAGATCAATTAAACCGCTCTTTGTCTAAAATGAAATCACAATACATGATTACCTATGAAACATGATATTCCATTTTAGTTTAGGTAAGTTAACAAGAGTAAAGATAGTGTGCTTATTGTGGAACAAAAAATAATCACAAGGCGACATGTGGATTTTTGGATAAAAATGACAAATTACCCTTGAGCCACACCGGGATTCCTACACACAAGCAGCTGGTAATCATTCCTCAACCAAGTCAAAAGTGCCCAAAATAGGTAATAATTCAAAACATATTTCATCCATCCTCATCAAATCCTCTCCACTAGGTAACTCCCAAATCTTTCCCCTTTTTATTATATTAATTAGTAATCAATTAGGCAATTATTCTATTAATTGGCTAATTAATTAGTTAATTATTCAATTATTCCCAATTGAACACAAATCAAGAACCTAGCCCACAAAAAGAGCCAAGTGGCCGGTCCTCTCTCACCTAAGGAGGCCGGTCACACCCTTATAAATACTACATCATTCTCTCAAAAACTCGATTCCAATTTTCTTACTAAATTCTCTAAATTCTTCAAACACTTTTCTCTTAAAATTCTAACTTTGGCTTCGAAGGTTTTTTGGCCAAAGCCCCCCATTCATCGTAGGCGCGTGAGACTCTTGACCTTGACCTAAGGTGTTATTTGTTTAGTATGTGCAATTTTGTTCAAGAATAAGGAAAAAGAAATTTGCATCCACACTTATCTCTCTACATTCTAGTTTAAATCTCTTTTTCTGCAATGTAGATAGCAATCACTTGTATAAAGAAAAACAAAATAAATAATTCTTGTTAGGAAATACCAGAGTACCACGTAGGCAAGGTATAAAATATCGATGATATCGAAAATATCGATAGTCCAATAACACGGAAATATCGGGATATTATCGATATCGATAAAAATTGAATAAAAACCACAGAAATTGTAAGAAAAACTTGGAAATTTTTATTGAAACTTTGCAGAATGTTTATTTAGTCAATTATCTATTAGTTTATCACAAAAAATTAGAAGAAAATGCATTGCATGATAGATATAACTGATTTAAGTTGATTATATAGCGAGCTGACAAACATTGTGAGTGTAGAAAATATGTAGTAATTAATAAAAGAAGTTTAAACACACCATAATCATTTATATATAATGAATTAGTACAATATTTTACACTTTGTACATTGCATGATAAGATACATGAGTAACTTAGAAATGTCTAAAATATCGATGATATCGGAAATATCGGTTGTCCAAAAACACGAAAATTTCGATGGAAATATCGGAATATTATGAATATTTTAGACCATACACTTAGGTAAGTCAAACGCATTGTCCCTATTGGTTGAAGACGTGTACAAACCACAGTGAGTGATAAGCATGAAGATTTTTGTCCAAAAGAAAAGATAAGCATGAAGACGCGTGCAAACAAAACATTGAAAATGAAAGATGGCAGGCTGAGGCTCGGCTGGTTTTTCCAGACATTTCAGAGTGGAGCCAAGCAGGAAGCAAGCAGAGCAGAGATATTGGTATGGACCAACAAAATAAATAAATAAAATAAAATAAATAACCAAATTAATAATATCCTAGTATTTGTTGGAGGGTTAGGTTGCCACAAATCTTGTTCACTCACCAAACATCATTAGTTTGGCCACATTTTATCCACGTCATGTCATTGGGAGGTCCATTTGTCTACGATAGTATAAATATGGATTAACTGTAATTTGACATCTTAAATTATTATTTCAGTTAAAATTGACTTTTTTGAATCTTTTTTTTTTATAAGTTAATCCTGAATTATTTGAAATAAGCTAATTGATCCCTTGTAGGTAAATTTCATCTACCATTTCGTCAAATTCAAAGGAAAATCAGTCTTTCATTCATCAATTCTTACTTATCAACTATAATCAACAATGTAATTATGACATGTGAAAACAAAATAATGTGTAATGACAATGTGAGATGGTCTATTGTGTACGTTTGGTTTTTTATGTTTTCTCATTATGCTATATATTTTTGAATTATTTTGTGTCCATGTGTTAAAATTTTATTGGTAGTTATAGCTGATAAGTAATAATTAATTATGAAATGACTAACTAGTTGAATATCAGAGTGCGCAACGAATAAGACTAACAAAATAAGAATATTATAAACAAACTGAGAATGCCAAAACGGCTACAAAATCCTAAGAGACTACATTATGGCTAACTTATTTCTAATGAATAACAAAGCACCATATTCATAATAAACTAACCCTAATCTCTAACAAAACCTAATTCTAATGGGCCAAGCCCATACAACCAAACATTCAAATAAACCAAAATACTAATATTTTCCAACACCTCCCGTCAAACTCATGACGGTACACGACATGAGTTTGCCAACAAGCAGATGTGGATGCAAGCCTCCAAATTCCAATGTCAACGCCAATGCCGATGCCAATACTATTGCCGATGCCGATGCCAATACAGATGATGATGCCAATACCAATGCCGATGCCAACTTCTGAACAAACAAACAAAAAATCCAACCAAATTTTTTTTTTCTTTTGCCCGTATGGGCTTCAAACAAGCAACCAATTTTTTCTTGTTTCTTCCTTTTTTTTTTTTTACTCCCCTTTTTTTCCTTTGTTGCAATACAGACTTGCAGATACTCTTGCAGGCTGCAGCGTTTAAAGGTGCAGAAGCAGAGTCACGGGACAAAAAACGAACAAACAATTTTTTTCTTCTTGCAAACAATCAATACCAACTAACAATCTGAACATGAACGACAACGTAAACAAGCAAACATATACCAACCCGAAGCATATTAAATCCTGAAACATCAAACCTGCTCTGATACCAAGTTGAATATCAGAGCACGCAACGAATAAGACTAACAAAATAAGAATATTATTAAACAAACCGAGAATGCCAAAACGACTACAAAACCCTAAGAGACTACATTATGGCTAACTTATTTCTAATGAATAACAAAGCACCATATTTATAATAAACTAACCCTTATCTCTAACAAAACCTAATTCTAACGCGCTAAGCCCATAAAACCAAACATTCAAATAAACCAAAATACTAATATTTTCCAACATAACTTGCCCTTGAATTTGACGAAATTGATTCCACAATCTTGCGGCAAAGGGTAAATTGACTGATTTTAAATAGTTATGGGTTAATTTACCAAAAAAAATAGTTTAGGGGTCAATTTCAACTGGGATGGTAGTTTAGATGGTCAAACTGCAATTTACCCTATAAATAACACATCATCTCTCGATCTCTTTATTGTTTGCTTTTGGGACTAAATTAGACCTAGCAATTTCTTACACGATCCGTTAATATAACACGTAAACGACACGAAAATAACGAGTTTCGGGTCAATACAAAAGCTAATCTGGTTGTTATCAGGTCACATGATAACAACCGTTAATAACGGGTCCTTAAAAGTAGGGATGGGTTTAGTTCAAAATGGTTTGGTTTTTTGCCAAAACCGAAACCGAACCGAAATTTTGGTTTGGTTCATTTTTTTTCGATTCGATTTTTTTCAGTTTGGTTTTTTCCGGTTCGATTTCGGTTTTTTTTTTTTGCAAAAAATTTAAAAAATTTGAAATCTGAAATTTTAACATCTCCAACATAATCATAACATAAGCATTCCACTAGAACCAAAGACAATGAAAATAAACTTTTAAAGTTCAACTAGAATCATCAATCAAGTATTCCAAAGTCCAAACTTAATATAAACATCAAAGTTTAAGTATTCAAAAAATCCAAATTTAAAATAAACATCGCAATTCAAGTCTTCCACACCTAAAATAAATATAACAAAGTCCAAACTTTAAAGAAATATTCCACTTAGCTAAAATCATAAAGTCAAATAAACCTTCAAGGTTTCATGTCTTGCACACACTTCTTCTCTTCAAGTCCTCAAGCTCAACCCTGAGGGTGCCTAAGAGGCAACACAACACCTTTCCTTAAACTTCCACTTGCCATTTCTACATACATATAATAATAAAAAAAAAAGAACATGATGCAATGCAAGTATGCAACATAGTACCTAATTAAAATAGTCTAACAAAACCAAATGCAATAAGTAAGATTACCTTTCTCAAAGCCGATTACAACATTAACAATGTGGAATTCCACTTAGTGGGGACATCCAAAATCACAAGTCTTTTGCTATCTATTCTCACTTTCTCAGAACATCTTTTAAAGCTTTCCAACCTTTGAGGGGAAGATCTTACATACCTAACTGCATTACGAATGCTTTGTATAGCGTATTCAACATCGTTATCCCATCATTCACAACCAAATTAAGGATATGAGCTAAACACCTCATGTGCAAATATTTTCCATCACGCAAAAGTGCATTAGGAATCTCCCACCCACTTATTCGGTGCACCAAATCCCTTAAGTCGGAATCATTTGCGGAAGCATTATCAACCGTAATAGTTAATACATTCACTATGCCCCACTCCACCAAACACTCCTCCAAAAGTTGAGCAATGGATTCTCCTTTATGATTTGGAATGACACAAAAGTTCAAAATCTTTTTATGTAACATCCAATCATCATCAATAAAATGAGCGGTGAAAACCATGTAATTTGTTTGTTTAATAGAAGTCATTGTATCCGTTGTTAGACGCACCCTAAATGTCTTCAATTGACTTTTCAATTTCTCATTTTCAGAGTAAAATAAGCCAAGTACATCTTTAACTATTGTCTTACAACTAGGTACTTTCCACAAAGGACATGCATGCATGCATGCAAAAATGATGAAAACCATCTCCCTCGACGAAAGAAAAAGGTAACTCGTCTATAATTATCATCTCAGCACAAGCCTTAGTAACTTCCACTTGAGAAAAACCTTTAGCTTCCAACTTATCTTTCGTGCCGGCAAAGGTTAAGATCTTTTGCCTATTTGCTGCAAATATTTCCTTATTAGGACCATAGCTTCTACATCTTGCTAAGTGATTTCTTATACTAGTTGTACCATTTTATTTGTGTCGGCCATATACGGTTTGTTGCAATACTTGCACACACCCTTAACTCGACCTCCCTCAATTATCCTATCAAAGTGCTCCCAAATTGTAGACCTTTCATGATTTTGTTGGAAAATTTAATATTAAATTTATTATATTAAATTTTTTTAATTGAATGGAAATTAGAAGTGGAGCATTTTGGTAGAAAGATGTGTCTACTCAAATGAAGAGTTGCAAGCTTTTGACTCTTCACGAATAGTCACATGTTTTCCAAAGAGGTATCTCACATTTTATAAATCGGGAAGCCTCCTATAATCACAAAATAACTTTTCATCATACATACATATAGTGCATTAAATATTAGAGTCTCATTGAGATCATATGAGAGAGTTTTCAACACAATTGTGGTTCATGGAGCCTTGTGATTTGGAGTGCTACTATTACAAGGACGTAGTCATTGTATCTTGGGAGAAATGCGCCGATCAACCATGAGCACCGTAGTGGGGTGTAAATTGCTAATACATCCTAGAACCATCGTGACACTTAACTTCAGAACCAAATATGCCTACACTCCCTAAGATATTCCAACTCTTTCGATAGCCAAGAATCACTCATTTTCCAACCATAACTACCCACAGTAAGCTCTCACCGACCAAAGGGCAAATGCAAACAATTCCAAATAATAATAGGGAACTATCCGCTTTATTAGGTAGAATGCCCTCCGTTGTGGGTTATCAACCCACTCTTTATACAAGTAGACCATAAGACCATCATTTAGAATTTTAGACCTAATCAAAGAAAATAGATCACGAAAAATAACAAAAGGGAAAAAGTAGTCATACACCCCGAAAGCAACTAAAGAGTAAGATGATCAAACTGAAAGTTGAATCTCACAAATTAATCAAACCTCAACTAATAGTGTTCAGAAATGAAGCTACCCAATCAAATCCAGCATACCCACAAATTATCACCTCTTAACAAGCATCAACCTTTTCATTAACTACTCTTCTGCTACTGAAGTTAGGGAAATCAACTTCTCTTTCAACTAGTCAAATTAGGGAAAAATACTACAAATGACCCTACCCACTCAAAGTTCAAATTTGAAAAACTCTACAGTTTCTCCTGAAAGCATACAACTGTACAATTTCTATGCTATATTTTTACTCTTCCAAATCCCCTTCCCATCTCTATATTCTACCATTCAACTTCACATTATGAAAAATATCTATTCTTACCATTGCAATTAGATTCTTCTAATTGACAATAATAGTAAGCACTACTATCATAGGAACAACAAAAACCAATAAAATAAAAGAAAATAGCAAAACCCTTAAAATTGAAAAGTTGCAGAACCCATGAAATTGAAAAGAAAATATGTAGAACATGAGAGAAATTACCACGAGACTAACCTTGCAAAGGAAGTTGTGGGTCGAGACTCCAAACGGCGAGAAGAAGTCACGGGTCGCAGGTTACGGGGGTGAGAGACTGAGAATGAGACGGTGACACTTGCAAATCGGCGAGATCTAAGAGACTGACTGACTGAGAGTGAGACGGGTCGCAGTCGCTGGGAAGAAAGAAGACAAAGACTGATTGTGTTAAGAGAGGGTGCGCGGAGCGGCAGAGCCGGAGGTTGGGAACTAGGAAGGAGGGTCCAGAGTACAGAGGGATAAGGGATTGATGTTTAAGGTTTTTCGAACCCACCCCTACTTAAAAGGTTTACACAATGGTGACATGCGGGTAACCCGTTTTAACGCGTTAAAGAAAAAAAGTTATTTTGATGATTTTAATTTTTTAAACTAGTAAAAAAACTTATCATAAAATACAATAGCCATAGCGTATATGTATATATTGTATATTAAATATGTATTTTGTATTATTATTCTATATAATTTAAAATATATAAGTTTTATTTATTTTTATAGTATAGGCAAAGAGTGAGATTAAAAAATTATAAAACACATTGAAGTCCCGCTTGTTATTGATGAAATCAATAGTACTGTCTTCGAAGCCTAAAAATGCAGTAACTTATCATCTTCTAAGAATTTAATTGCCTTGAAAACAAAACAAAAGTACTACTTTGGATACGTTATGATTCGCATCTCTCATTAAACTTTTATAATACAATCTAGCGGAGTTCGTGCTCTATCTTTTGTAGGATCTTAGTAGGAAGAACCATGGTATGAGATGCACCATCTAAGTGAATGAAAAAAGAACCAATCTACTTTGATCACCTGGAAGTTCTGTTATTTAATATTTGCCTTCGGGTTGACTTCCATTTGTTCAAAGGTGTTGGTTTCACCTCCCTCTTCTACTTCGCTTCAAAACTCTATTCTCAAGACTTTGTCTTTAGCACAGCTTCTTTTTTCCATAGTCAATAGTAGTCTTTCTGTTGCTATACTATTCCAATTTGCCTATTTTCTCTAGTGATTTAAGTTATAGTACTTCTTAAAAAAAATATCAAGTAATTTAAAAATACCATGTCACATCTCGACCCGGGGTCCACCACATCTCGAGCCCGCTCCACCGCAGCAGCACGATATTGTCCGCTTTGGGCCCCGACCACGCCTTCACGGTTTTGTTTCTGGGAACTCACGCGAGCAGAACTTCCCAATGGGTCACCCAACCTCGGAATGCTCTAGCCCCTTTCTCGCTTAACTTCAGAGTTCTTACGGAACCTGAAGCTAGTGAGCTCTCAAAAGGCCTCGTGAAAGGTAAAGATGAGAATATACATATAAGGCTTACATGATCCACTTCACTGGGTGATTTGGAATAGGTGTAACATCCCACAAACAAAACCGTGAAGTTCCCAAGATAGGTGACCTACTAGGAAGTTCTGCTCCCGTGAGTTCCCAGAAACAAAACTGTGAGGGTGTGATCGGGGCCCAAAGCAGACAATATTGTGCTACGGTGGAGTCAAGCCTGGGATGTGGTGGAGCCCAGGCCGGGATGTGACATACCAAAACAATAAAAAATTATAATAATTAATTTACAAGTGCAAAAAAATGTGAAAAAATTATGCAAACGCTTGTGATGGTATCCCTCTACGCTTTGAGGATGGATACATCATCGTTTAAATTTTTAAAACCACACAAACCCTCAAGAATAGTATTTTTAAGGGAGTTCAAAATAAATAAGATTCATAATCATTAATGTACAAGTTTGAAAAATGTGCAAGCACATATAAACGCTCATGATTGCATCATCTACGCTTAGACGCTGCTTACATGGTCGTTTAGATTTTAAAACCCTCCAAATGTCATGATTAGTGTTTTTTTAGTACAAAATTAATAATAATTATTGTAGGAGTGTGAAAAATGTAAAAATAATATGCAATCACTCATAATGATAAGCTTTACAATTTTCATGAAGAAGTCAACTCTGAAATCCAACACGATAATCCATAAATCTTAAATTTAAATTTAATCGTTGATTATCGTTTATGCTTTATTTTAGTCACCGAATTTCATTTTTTAGATTTTCATTATTTATTGATTTAAAATATATTTTCTTTAATGGGTAACGGGTCGGGTCATATTACTTGATAATATTGAAGGGTCAATTTCGCGTCAGGTCATATTACTCGTTGACTTTAACGGGTGTTACACGACATGACCCGTTAAGACATCGGGTATGTCACGAAAACAACACGAACACGGAAAGCACGACACGAATGCCAAGTCTAGACTAAATCAAGTTACAAAGAAATGGCTCAACTTCACGTGATGTTCTAATTTACTAAAAGGAATTGTTGTTGACAATTCAAAATTTTCATTTTGTATAGTGCATTTTTTTAAAATATAAAAAATTTGAAATGCAAAATAAGAATTTTGGAATACCAATAAAAATTTTGAAATGTAAAATAAAAATTTTAGAATGCCAGTAAAAAATTTCAATTTAAATTTGAAAGTCTATGTGGCACCATTCTTTTTCGAAAAGTTGTTCTCCACCCATAAGTCAAACTAAACTATTATAAATTACATTATTTACTTTTCATACTTGTAACAAATACTTTTAGAACAAAAAACAGTAATAAAGTGATAAAAGCATTTGTTAATCAATTAAAAATGGATTTGAAGTTGCTATCAAATTTGATAGCGACCATATTTGTTATTAATTCACGTCATGCCACTAAGAATTGGCAGTTTGGTTGAAAACACTAATATTGTCCTTTTTTTTTTTTTTTACTATTATTGCTGATATGAACTTTTTAACATCTCTTTTGGAGATGCTCTTAGCATCAAATGACAATTCAAATAAAAATATTTTTTTGGTGGTATTTGAATTTACAAAGATTTTAAAGTGATTCAATAAAGGCTTCTAGGTGCTATGTTGACTAATGGTCCATTTGGAGGTGCTTCTTTATAAAGTATTTCTAGTAACAAACACTGCTATTAGAAGCAGTACAAATGTTTAATAAAAATACTAGTGCTTCTTGAAAAATCATTGAAGTATTTTCTAAAGAGAAATGCTACCTACCTGATGGGTGCATATTTTCATATATTATTATCATATATTTCCTTTGAATTTTATCTATATGAATGGGTTAAATGCACTAATTATATTGTTTTAATTTATAGGCATTCAATACTGGAGTTATGCAAAAAAGGAGTGGAAAACAAGCTTTTCGGGTGTTGAGTAATTTCAATGGAGTAAGATGTCACAGCCCGTCCCGAATATTTAATTTTCGATGATGTGAAATGACAATTTTACCCTCAAACATTTCATGGTGTTGTGTGTTTTGGTTCCAATTTGAATGCTAGGGTTATAGTAAGAACTAGCCTTAGCTTAAATTTGGAAATTGGATTAAAGGTTAGTGTATAAGTGGTTTGGTTGACTTTGTAAGAACCACACACACATACCCTTTTCTCTCTCTTCTCTCCCGTGCCCTCTCACACTCTCTCTCTCTCTTTCTCTTTCTTCTTGTACGGACAAACATCAAGGGCCTCTCAAACCTCACAGATCGAGGAAGAAAATGGTACCCAGACATGATTTCGGGATCGCGAGAAACGACGAGTTGCAGGTTTGGTCGGAATTTTGAAGTTTCCCCAACATGATTTCGTGGGATATAAAGCTTCAAATAGGTATAACGCCATTCTTCTCACTCTAAGCTTTCATTTGGTTCAAATTTCGAAGAAAATGGTTGAAAATTGAGTGAGAATAGACGGTTAGAAGTTTTACACAGAAACTGGCGAATTCGCCGGCGACCGGTGACTCACCGGAAAAGAAAAGGGAATATTCCGTCAGTTTGACGGAATATGTAACGCCGTCAGTTAGTTTGGACGGTTACCTTTGGGTTTTAACAGAATATTCCTAACGCCGTTGCTGTTTTGTTACATGTGCCAGGCATATGGTCGCGCGTGGTCGGCGCGTTTTACCGTGCATTCGCCGACGCGTGGCGAAGCGTGGGGCACTGAAAAATTAATCTAGAAATTTGGGAATGATCCTGAGGTTGTGTAGGTCACTGTGGTATATTCATATACCCAATTTGAGCTATGAATGAGAAGTTATTAGCTAGTTTTGTCTATGTGCTTTAAAATAACATCTTTATAGTTAATTCGCATATAGGTGAGACTTATCCCGAGGACGAGCGTATCCAAGGGTGACTCGGAGGCTACGACCCTTCGACTTACCAGTGAGTGGGCTTTTGGCTTTCAATATATATTATATACTTGATATTTTCCCAGAAATATGTGTTTAAATAATAGTATGCCATAAATGCCATGCATATAAATTTATAATTCATACATGATTTAGTATGTGATGCTTTATATATATAAATGTGGTACTGTGGACGCTCAGGTAAGCTCAGGTAAGTTGTGTTTGGTTATGTGAATCATCGATGATGCGATATGTGATTGAATAATGTGAGCTCATAAAACTGCACTTAGGGTGATTGTGATTTAGCCATAGATATGGCATGTCACCTCCCGCATCATATGCTCATATTGGATCCAATTTAGGTGCATAGTCTTGTCGTACAGACCTTATTTATGGTTCCGAATCGTAGGTGACTAGCGATTTATCGCCTAACTATTATGTGAGAGTAGTATTGAGCATGATTGTATTACACCCATTATTGTCGTATAGACCTTTTTGTTTGGTTCTGACTCTTGTACAGTATGTTGCTGTATAGGTCATTGTAGTGACTCCGGCTAGAGTGATTTTTGAGCTATAAATTCAGCCGTACAGACTACCATAGGGGTTCCGGCTCACATGTTATATTTCTATGAAATTATTCTTACCTGAATTGCTTACTCTGTTATATCTTGGCATGGCATACATATGATTATGATTATGTGAAGCATGATTTGAATTGATATATTTACATATCTATATAATTATGTATATGCTTATATCTTGATTATGGGAAAAATTATACATGTTTTACAGCGAGGGGTTAGATATGTTGATAAATGAAATGGTTTTGTAAAACATTTGTTTTTGCCCACTCACGTTTTCTGTTTTGCGCCCCTCCAGGTTTTAAGTAAGTTTGTTGGTGGTGGCTTGAGGACGTTGGCAGTTCTGACCTATCTAAATAATAGTAGGACATTCCTGGTACTGTATAACTAGTACTTGTCCTACTGGACTGCACCTAGACTTATTATGCTCTGATTAGGAATGTTTACTTTTGTAATTAACTCCTATCACTTCCTGTTTAGTAGTGCACTCTAGTAATTCGGTTTTTAATTATTCGTATATTTATTATCTGTATTGCTTCCGCACCGTGCACATGGCTACGTCACTCTCACGTGACGGTCAGCATGCCTTGATCTCGGTCGGGGTGTGTCAAAGAGGCTAATTAATTGTATCAAGACAAATGCATGAAACTGAAACGGTTTTTGAGATCAAATGGACATGGAAATGCTATTCAATGAACTTTAGGAGATAACTTAATTATTAGTTTTTATTATTTCCGTTATTTTTCATTTTCTTTAATAAAGACTTGAAAGTCCATTAGAACTAGGATTAGTGGTCATTTGTTTGGCAGTTTCTATTAACCTTTCCAATTCTTGCCGTGAGGTTATATTAAGGAGATCAATTCTCCTTGTGGAGAGTTAGAAAGCCACCAAACACAATTCATATCAAACCATAGAAGGGATGTGGCATAGAAGGGAAGAGGAAGAGAAGTTTATAGTTTTCTTTTCTTTGCTAGGGTTATGATGCAGCCTGATCATGAATACTTAATTTCCTTGTTATCATGTTTTTCATCTTTCTTGAGTATCATTTGCTAATCGTAATGCGCTTAATTTTTATTTAGATGCTTGATCACCATCTAAGTTTTAGTTAAGTTGATTTGATGCAAGTTTGAGTAGATGCCATACTTAACTTGGGTTTAGCTTCTTGCAACTGATACATAAACACCTATTTATAGATGCCATGCAATTAGTGTGATTTTCCAACGATTTCTTGAAGCTTAATGGGTTCTTAATTGTTTAAATTCGTCTAGATGCCATCGAGGGTTGACATGTAAGGATACTTTTGATGCAACCAGATGCCATGACCGTTGAATAATTTAGGGAATTAAGTAGGATTGATTACGGTGAATTCGGATGCCCTAGGTCTACTTTTCTTATGTTTTCAATTTATAATTTACATGCATTTTATTTCCAAGCTTTATTTTATTTCAGTTTAATTCAAAATATCAAATATTTTCCATTAAAACTTCTCAATTATAATTTGTTTCAATTTAGAAGATAGACTTTAGAATAAATTCGATCTATGTAAGACGATGTCCATGCTTATATGCTATATTGTCATTTGATTCGTATACTTGCTAGCACAAAAATTCGAGACTTAATGAGCCTAATTTCGGTTATCTAATTTTCGCAACAAGTTTCTGGCGCCATTGCCGGTGATCGAATTTGATTCTATTGCTTACTTAATTGGATTGTTACATCTTTTAATTGGTTTAGCTTTAATTTTACTTGTTAGTTTTTTTTTTTCAATAATAAATTATTTCCTAAGTCTCTTGTTAGCTTACCCATTGTTTTCTATTTTTGCCGAAAAATGGAGCCACTTTACCTTGTTGCCAATACAAAATTCAAATTTGGGGGTAGATTGCCATCTACATCTTCGTTTGCCTGTCTCCTTTAAACCCGAAAGTTTCTCTGTCCAAGAGCTTTGTTTATTTATTTATATTTTTTTGTACCTTTGTTGTCTATTTTCATTATTCTTATCTTCATTATTTTTAGTCTTGTCACATCCCCGCCCGGGCCAGGATGTGATAATTTGGTATCAGAGCCAATCCCTAGCCGGAAGTGTGCCGACAAGGACGTTGGGCCCCTAAAGGGGGTGGATTGTAACATCCCACATCGCCCAGAGGAATGGATCCTCTAAGCCTTATATGTATATTCTCATCTCTACCTAGCACGAGGCCTTTTAGGAGCTCACTTGTTTCGGGTTTCGTCGGAACTCCGAAGTTAAGCGATTTTGCACGAGAGCAATCTCATGATGGGTGACCCACTGGGAAGTTCTCGTGTGAATTCCCAAAAACAAAGCCATGAGGGTGTGGTCGGGACCCAAAGCGGACAATATCGTGCTACGGTGGAGTCGAACCCGGGATGTGGTGGGGTTCCTGGGGGGGGATGTGACAAGTCTTCTTCGTTTTAGTTCTTAAAAAAAATACATAAAAAATATAAAATTTTGAAAAAATCAAAAATATTTTATTTTTCTTTGAGCCTTGTTTTTATTGGCTACTTTCCAATTCACTTATGAGATTCAGTCTTAATTTTTTCATAACTTTCAAGAAATTTAAGCTTGACATTAGTTCTTTACATTATTATTGTTTTAACCATATTTTTTTATGATCATGACTTGGAAAAACAAATGCACATAGCCTTGTTGATGTGAAACTAGAGCATGATTTAATGCTTCAGATGTGAATCTAGTGAGCTCATGTAATCCTTGTGAGCTTTTGAGCCAAAAATAGATTGAACCACTATGCATCAATCTCATTTATTCTTGTGCATATGATTTCAATTTTACATGTATCTCTAGAACTTGCTTTATACCATTCATTGCATTCATCAATTCATGTAAAATATTGGAAACGACATAGGCATTTTTTTCTTCTTTCTTTTGAGCCTTTCTAGCCAACCACTTACGATTATTTTCCCTAGTTAGCCCCGTTGAGCCTTATATAAGCCTTTTTGTTCTTAAACCTAAATATTCCCTACCCAGCCTCATGTAAAATTTTCATACCCTTTTCTAAGGATTTTGTAGAGCAATTTTATAAAGAAAGAGAGTTCAACATTGTTCATTGTTATTGGTTAATGAAGCAAAAATAGTGAAGTGAAAAGTTAAAAAAAAAAAAAAAAAGTTGAAAAAGAAAGTAGTGCCGTAAAAATAACAATAAAATGTTTGAGAAAAAAAAAAAGTTATATGCGGCAAGAAGAAAAGAAGAAAAAAAAAGTGTAAAGTTGTGCTTAAGTAATTGCTTTCAAGTTATTTGAATTTCTCTCTAAAAGGAAAATTTGGAGTGCTCTACAAGTTTCTTAGACCCTTGTTTTTCTATTCCATTTCTTGTTTAGGCCACTTAACCCTTAGCCTCATTACAACCTTGTGAAAGACCTTTTGATCCAAGAAATTACTTGATATTGATAGTGAGCTAGGAGGACAAGCAAGCATATGGTGAGATGTACAATGAGATCATTTGAGTGACACATTAACCTACAAATATGAGTGAGTGTGTGTATGCCTTGTGAGAAGTTCACTTGTTTGCATATGATGATTTTAAGAAGCTTGAAATTGTATTGACATGGCTATTACACACACTATACTCCAAGTTGGTTCGATTCAAATTTGGTTAACTCTTGGATAATGTCTTGAACTACTGCTGCTTATTTCTTGAAAGTTATCTCATGGTTGGTGTTTTCTCTAAGATTAAAATTTGGGAATTTAGCTAAAAAATTGTTGTGTTTTATTTTCTTTTGTTTTGCTCGAGGACAAGCAAAATCTAAGCTTGGGAGTATTTGATGGGTGCATATTTTCATATATTATTATCATAGATTTCCTTTGGATTTTGTCTATATGAATGGGTTAAATGCACTAATTATATTGTTTTAATTTATAGGCATTCAATACCAGAGTTATGCAAAAAAAGGAGTGGAAAACAAGCTTTTCGGGTTTCTAGAGTAATTTCAATGTAGAAAGAGGCTAATTAATTGCACCAAGAAGTTTTGGAGATCAAATGGACATGGAAATGCTATTCAATGGACTTTAGGAGAGAACTTAATTATTAGTTTTTATTATTTCCGTTATTTTTCATTTTCTTTAATAATGACGTGAAAGTCCATTAGAACTAGGATTAGTGGTCATTTATTTGATATTTTCTATTAACCTTTCCAATTCTTGTTGTGAGGTTATATTAAGGAGATCAATATGTTGTGAGGTTATATTAAGGAGATCAAATCTCCTTGTGGAGAGTTAGAAAGCCACCAAACACAATTCGTATCAAACCATAGAAGGGTTGTGGCAAAGAAGAGAAGAGGAAGAGAAGTTTATAGTTTTCTTTTCTTTGCTAGGGCTACGATGTAGCTTGATCATGAATACTTAATTTCCTTGTGGCATTGTTGTTATCATGTTTTTCATCTTTCTTGAGTATCATTTGCTAATCGTAGTGCGCTTAATTTTTATTTAGATGCTTAATCACCATCTAAGTTTTAGATAAGTTGATTTGATGCAAGTTAGAGTAGATGCCATACTTAACTTGGGTTTAGCTTCTTGCAACTGATACCATAAACACCTATTTGTAGATGCCATGCAATTAGGGTTTGTGTGATTTTTCAACGATTTTCATGAAGCTTAATGGGTTCTCAATTGTTTAAATTCGTCTAGATGCCATAGAAGGTTGACATGTAAGGATACTTTTGATGCAACTAGATGCCATGGCCGTTGAATAATTTAGGGAAAATCGATCATCAATATTGGGGAACTACTTGAGCATAACATATTAAGGAAATTAAGTAGGATTGGTTACGGTGAATTCGGATGCCCTAGGTCTACCTTTCTTATGTTTTCAATTTATGATTTACATGCATTTTATTTCCAAGGTTTATTTTATTTCAGTTTAATTCAAAATATCAAATATTTTCCATTAAAGCTTCTCAATTATAATTTGTTTCAATTTAGTAAGATAGACTTTAGAATCAATTCGATCTCTATGGGACGATATTCGTGCTTATATGCTATACTGTCATTTGATTCATATACTTGCGAGTACAAAAATTTGAGACTTAATGAGCCTAATTCGGTTATCTAATTTTTGCAATACTACCTTCCCCTGTTGAAAGCATTTTTGCTCACTAGGATTAGCTCTAGGTATGCAAAGTATGCTTACCACCCATCTTATATCTTGTTATGTGTCTTTTAAAACCAATCACCTCACCTTACTTACCTCACTGGGTTGGCGACAGTAACCAAGGGCGAAGTCATAAAAGGACCAGAATGGCCCTAGGCTTGCCTTGGCATTTTCTTCACCTAGAATAAAAATTAGAGTTAACCTTCTTATTTCCAAAGATTTTCAGGGATTAGGCCCTCAACCAAAGAGAGAGGAAGTAGGCGAGAGAGTTGGTTTTCTTAGCGTTTTAATCTTTTCTATTTGGTGCTGGTTGTTGTTGACAAACTTGAATTATGCTCCCATCCACGTTGGATTTTCATGTTCTCTGATGAGTAGATTTTATATTATATATTTTACCCTAATCTTAGTATATTTTGGTTAATATATTGGAAGAATTTTGATACTTTGAATTGTATTTTCAATATAGGACTTTCGACTTCCTCTGGAGCAAAACAGGACCAAATGGACGAATTTTGGAGTAATTCCAGTTGGAGGATGTTTGCTAGTCACTTAGCGTGATCGTATCAAAATTTGGGATTTTTCCACCAAGCGGTTATTTTCTGGCGATAAAATAAAGAAGCAGTGCGCAGTGCTGGAAAATGACGTTTTTGGGCTTAAATTGCGTTTTTGGAGCCCAAGATGACCTCGGATGAGTTCGTGGCCTTCTGGAAAAGTTTTCAGAATATCCCAAACATTAAATCCAGCTATGTGATTTTTATTTAATTGCTTATGATTGATTGCATGCATACTTTGAATTGTTAATCACCGGGATAAAAACTATCTAATTGTCTTAATGCCTGGTCACCATTAGGATCTTTAGAAAAGTAATTTGATGCAATTTTGGTCGGAAGGTTCCCTGAAATTGACACTGGCTTCTTGTGATTAATAATTGTAATTTAACTTAGGATGAATATCACGTCTTAAGGATTGTATGGTTTTTCAAAGGATTTTCATAAAACATAATGAGTCTTTCATGTTCAGATTTGATCCGAACGTCCGGACGGGTTGCATGTTAGATATACGTTTTATATTGGAGGTTCCAAGTAGAATATGAATTAGGAAAATTTAACCTTCAAAGTGGCATATATAGATCATAAGTAATGGGTAAAAATTCATAGGATTGCTAGGTGATGGTGGAACCCTAGTGCTTTCTTAATTTTATTCTCCCAAAACTGTTTTCTTTTCTATCTAGCTCTAATATTGCAGATTGTTTATTTTAATTCATTAATTTTGTTTTTATTTTAATTAGGTTATAAAATCAATCACCTCAATTTCTACTTTACAATAATTAAATGGAATCTGATTAGTTTCGAATTATTTAATAGTCCCTGTGGAGACGACATTGCGAGATCCGTTTATACTATAATAACCTTGTGATTCTTGCAAGTTAAATAGGAGATTTAAGCCCGTTCACATGAGTAGTAAAAATCCTATCATTCTCTTCAGCCCGTTTCTATTAGGCTGTTTTCTTCGCCAATCAACACGGCCCTCGATTGGTCGAGACGAAATGATGAAATGGAGTGGAATTGAAAAATCAACACCACCGTCATCGAGCAAACAAACATTAGAATCGGACCAAAAATCTAGAGTAGCAAAGTAGTGGCAAAAATAGATAGTGTTGGAACCAAATTTGCACACTGTCGTGGATGGTGGAAGGACAAATTCAAGCAATCTGTAAAATAGAGAACAACCGTGAGCAAGCCTAAGACTGGGGGACGTGCCGGCCAAAGACTCTTCGACATTCAAGTTAGTAACCAATTTTAGACTCAAGTAGTCGGCAAGAGAATTAAAGTATTAAGATTGCATTACTAAAGACAAACCCTAGATGAGGGGTTTATACTGTATAGAGAGAGACCATTTTAGGATAGATTATTTACAAGTAGATATTGCACCTTCTTAGGAGTTGTGATTACTTGCGGCGCATGCAAATTCTTAGATTGTAGGAACTCCAAGACTTATGAGGAATCTAATTATATCCTTATCTGGATTAGATCTCATGCCTTGCAGAACAAGCATGGCCATACCAGCGGAGTCGCTCAGACTTCGCCTAGTACCGCAGAACAGGATGATGGTGGCATCGCTGCTTTGTTTAACCCAACTCCGCCTGGAGCTGTTGAGTCCATGACCGGACTTTTGAGGCAACAGTATTCGGATCAACTTTACTCCGACCTTGAAAAATCATGGTTCCATAAATAGCTCTTAACCCTAATGTCTAGAACAATCCTCCAATCTGAAACATGCAATCAAGGCCATTATGTTAGAAAACTGATGCAATTTAGAACTTTGGTTCCAATTGCATGAATTTAATTTAAATTTGCAAGAAAATTTGAGAGGGAAATAACAATAAAGAGGGAGGGCACAGATGAGAAAGAGACAAAAAGAGAAAAGAAGAAGGATCACAAAGAGAATGAGCGCATAGTAAACCTCCAACAACTTTCCGTTAGGTATACTTGGGAAATGTCAATGCTTCAGGTTGAGCACAAGTAGTCGTTTAACGAGGTGAATGAGGAAGCATATGATTTTGGATACCTCATTGGTTATGCCCGGATAAATCATGCTAAAGGTTGGGACGTTTACAAGATTTCGAAGAGATCGCCACACGAACTTTTCTCCTCCGCAACACATACTGGACGAGATCTCACATTTAGAGGTAAAGTGGGAAGAGCTTATCTCCAAAAAAGATTTGGACCCCGATGTACCCAAATAATCCTCTGCTACGTCCAAGGGGAAAGGAATTGTGAAGGATTCTTGAGATTTTCCTAGCTAATAGGGGGTATGTCCCGTCTGCGCCTTCAAATCATTTTCTTTTGCAATGTGGACTATTTTTTGCCATTTCCTTATTTCATGAGTGAATCTAAACCCGATAAATTTATTTAAAGAAGACAAACTTTATATGGGAAATAAGTGGTAGACCGGAATGCAGATAAGTTTGTGGGTCCGAGACAAAGCTAGAAAGGCCCCCCTATGGCAACATTGATTTGGGGAACCTTGCTTCCCAAAGTTAGTATTCATAAAGTATTCTCATCGTGATATCCAGAATACTACCTTACTTCGGTACTAGGAATTAAACATTAAACTCATGAGAAAACTTTTGCTTCTACACTAAATGAGATGCATTTATCAGAGTAAAGACCTTTAAATTGTACCTAAAGATAATTTGCAAATAAATGTTGAGTGTTTTGTGCCTTGCTCGAGTTATTGGGCCAAGGGTCTTAATATTTCGCAACATGATGCTAGGGGTAAGTGATTAACCTGAATTTTGTATCCGTTTACGAAAGTTCGTTGGAAACATGATCGTCAACATGTGGGTTGGAAACACATTTCAAATCATTTTGTTAGACCCTAGCTTTGGACCTCATATCCGATCAGACTACCTCAGTTAGTTTGACCAACGCATTTCCGCGTATCAAAGCTTCGTTGGTCAAACAAACCAAGGTAACACACGGTGTTGCAGAACATACTTGGCTTAGTATGCTGGTTCTAGATAGAAGTAGTCGTACTTGGTGTCAGAGTTCAGAGCCATCTTTAGATGATTTCCAAATTGCCATTTAGACTATTCCCTCGAATGACGTGGAGCCCGGTTTGAATGTTATAACCCACAACTTTGCTGGTTGTATAAACTTTTCAGGGACTGGATGGTGCATTGGACTTCTAGGTCAAGGTGCCATGTGCCAGTGCCCGTAGCTTGTCAATCATTACCGCTCTTATAACGGTTCGAGTCTCCCAAGCTGCTAACTGTTCAAGACAGATTGGGCTAAATAAGGCTTCGTTAGCAGTGTAACTTTGAACTTTTTTAGACTTGCGTTCATGCAAAGTTTTCAAAGTTTGGAACGAGTAGGGTACTCACTGCATCATAAAAAAAAACAAAAACAAAAACATTCAAAGTAGATAAACTTTCTTTTATTCATAACCAAGAGTAAAGTTGGTTGACAAAGGGGTGTGATTGAATCTGAAAAAGATTGCCTACATATTTCCGAGATGAAGAATCAAATCATTGGTGCATTTCTAAAAAAATATATGATATAATGTAAAAAATTACCCCAGGGATCACTTTTGACGATTAGCTTATGGTAGGGCGTGAAGAAATGAGTTCTCCATGGACTTGTCTTTGCTTAGATGGTGACATTGCGATTGGTTCTAGAGATGACTGCCTACATATCATGTGGAGGGAATCAAACCGCTTGTAGTCCGTAATGTGATGTGATTGTTTAAGTTACCTGGAATAGTTAGCAAAAGGTTCGATTTTTCCCAGCTGGGGCCCTGTCTCTCAGCGCCGGTTCTTTTACTTCTTTGGTTCAATCTTCTATTCATTATTATTCCTGGATAGCGAGGCAGGGTACTACCTATTGGGGGAATAGTGCACATTGTGTGCAACCATTCTCGACCGAGGATAACTTTGTAGGGAGATGGGTAGCCAAATCACATGGAAAACCTTCAGGTATTCAGACGATTTTGCTTACACCTTGAGTCGTATCATTCCCACAGTATTGTGTGGAATTCCATCAAGAGCTTAGATGGTGGATCTTCTGAAGTTGACTTTATCGAGGACACCCATCATTCTAGCTACACCCATGAAAAGGAAATTGTCTTTCGACCCATTATCTATCAGAACCCTGTCTACCATGGCATCAGAGATTTGTAACTTGACTATATGGGTGCCATTGGGAAGAACATATGTTTACTGGTTTGGTGATGAGGTTTCTTAGGTGATGTGTTCCTTGCATCATCTTTTTTCCTTTCTGTGCCCTTTTGAAGTAATCTCGTTTTCCTCATGCGCAATTGATGGTCGGGAATGATTTATTCCTCGAATGGCGAGGCAATAATAAACCCGGGATTTTTGAAAATCTTTCGGTGCATGCCTTTGGGACAAGCTTCGAGGCCAGGTGGCATTGATTTAGATTTGCTGTCTCTAGAAATGCCTGAGTGGTAGAGATTTCGAGGCGTGCAACGGTGTTTTCGATAACGTTCATCATTTCGTCTAATTTGGAGAGTTTGGTTCGTTCCTTGGTTTGCAGGTTCTTCTTAAGATCTTTCACTGATGTATGTATCTATAGGGTGTCTTCCCAGACCTGATCCATAAAGGAGGCATCTTTGCTCCTTGGGTCTGTGCCTTGCCATGGGATGATATTCTAGACGTAGCTTCCATAAGGTGGAGTGATCTGGTCGAGAAGAATATGAGTTCACTCTTAATGAAAACACCAATTGTTGGAACCAAATTTGTGCACCTCCGTGTAAGCACAAATTTGAATAACCTACAATACAATGAAACAACCGTGAGCAAGCCCAAGGCCGATGGGGTGTGTCGGCCAAAGGCTTTCGATGGTCAAGTTAATGAATGATTTTAGACTTAAGCAATGAGCAAGGGAATTCAAGTGTTTAGATTGAGTTATCATATATGAACCCTAGATGGGTGTAGTTATACCATGGGAGAGATATCTTTTTAAGATAAAATCCTCGTTCAAATCTAGGAGAATCCTAGAGGATATCTAGAAGTATATATTGCATCATTTTAGGAGTTCTGAGTAATTGTGACGGACACCAACTCTAGATTGTAGGAACTCTAAGACTTATAGTATTTGATTGTGTCCATATCTAGATCAGATCGCGTGTATTGCAGAACAAGCATGGTCATCCCGTGGACTCGTGATAGTGGCACTGCTACTCCGTCTGATACAGTTTCACTCGAAGCTGGCGAGTCCAAGACCGGACTTCTGAGGTAACTGTATTCGGATCAGACTTACTCTAACTCTGAAATTATAATCTCATATTAATCTATCCGACTGAAATAATTAGTATAATTCAACGTGCCAAACGAGTTCTAATAAACTCAAAGTCATACAGACCCTGGCTTAAAAAAAAAAAAAAAAAGTAAAAAAGGCTTAAGACCCCGACGCTGCGTTTTGCTTTTAATTTGGAGGGGTCCAATGTATAAAAGCCCTACGAAAACCCTAATCCAATTTCCACCACCTCTATCTCTGTGTATTGGACTCTTGAGCAGCCATGGGAAAGGTGAAGGGCAAGCACCGTTTGGACAAGTACTACAAACTAGCCAAAGAGCATGGCTACCGCTCCCGAGCTTCATGGAAGCTTGCCCAGCTCGACACCAAGCACCAATTCCTTCACTCTTCTCACGCCGTCCTCGACCTCTGCGCCGCGCCCGGCGGTTGGATGCAAGTCGCCGTGCAGCGCGTTCCCGTCGGCAGCCTCGTGGTCGGCGTCGACTTGGTCCCTATCGCCCCTCTCCGCGGCGCCTTCTCGATCCAACAGGACATCACCAAGCCAGAGTGCACGGCCAGGCTCAGAAAGCTGATGAAGGAGAATGGCTGTTCGGCTTTTGATTTGGTGCTTCATGATGGGTCGCCCAATGTCGGCGGCGCATGGTCTTCGGAGGCCACTGCTCAGAATGCTTTGGTCGTTGATGCGGTGAAGTTGGCTACTCAGCTTTTGGCTCCCAAAGGAACATTTATTACTAAAGTATGTGTTGAATTTCATATTGGCAATTGGGTTTTTGTTGGTTTGTGTTGGATTTTTGGTATTCTGTGAGAAATGGGTTAATTCAAGTGAAAAGTTTAAACTTTGAGTTGTTAAGTTTCAAGTATTTTTCTACATTTAATATTTTGGTTTCATAATTGAAGTTCGTTTTTCGGTTCAGTTTATATTCTGAATGGGGCCGCAGTTGGAATTAATTTTACTTCAGTGTGAATGAAATTCCTGTTTTCAATTTGTTTTTGGAACTCAAGCATGTTAATATATCAAGAATTGAATTGTGGACGTCCTTAACCATATAAGTATTTTGTTTATGTGTTTCGATTAGTTTTGTTTAAGAAAGATGGGCGCTTATTATTGTTTTGTCGCAGATCTTCAGGTCGCAAGATTATAATGCTGTCTACTATTGTATGAAGGAGGTGATTTTCTAGTTCTTATTTATTGTAATCTTTAGATTGACGGACTAGTTGATCCTAGTATATAGATCACAAAACATATTTATTCCAAACCTCTGGATTGATTAACACGTCTGATCCTGGTATATAACCTGCAGTTATTTGAGAAGGTTGAACAGGATAAACCAGCAGCTAGTCGTAGCTCATCTGCGGAGACATATCTTTTGGGTTTTAAGTACAAGGCTCCTGCAAAGATTGATCCGCGTCTACTTGATGTGAAACATCTATTTAAGTCTGTAGAACCTCAGAAGAAGGTAACTCATATTAGATGAAACAGAATACCAGCTTTACATAAGTACAAAATTCTTTCCTTTCTTAAAAAAATTATTGTTTTAATGTATTTGTTTCTCCTTGTAACTCCTTGATATAGGTGGTAGATGTACTAAGAGGGACAAAGCAAAAAAGACACCGTGATGGGTAAACGTTCTTTCTAATTTTTTTTTTCTTTTATATCTTTACCTTGATTACCATAGTATGAGCTTCAGCATTGTAATTATCAAAAACTGGGTGATTGCATGTGTTTTTTTGCAGGATTTTATAGTCTTTTAAGTGGTAATTGTTTTTCCATATAAATTTCCAACAAGGGTAGGCAGTTTTTAACTGCAGAGTAACACAGATGGGTTAATGATTTTGTTCTATCCATCATTGACCTTGTTTGTTCAAACTTTTTTGAGTTCTTATGATTGCTATCTCGACCCGGTTCTCTTTATATTTTTGAGTTCCTGTGATTGCTATCTCAACCTGGTTCTCTTTATATTTTTGAGTTCCTGTGATTGCTATCTCATAAGTGTTGCCTGATTGTGTTCTAAATACAGGTATGAAGATGGAGACACAATTTTGAGAAAAGTGTCTTCTGCTGCTGCTTTCATTTGGTCTGATGTTCCTCTCGATATCCTTGGTTCTACTACTTCCATAAGCTTTGACGATGAGGCATCTTTGCCCATCAAGGGTCATGCTTTAACAACAGAAGAGGTAGTCATTTCTTGGTTTTTTTTTTTGTGTGCATGTTCTCTTCATATAGATTTTACTTTCCTCTACTAACTGAAAAAATGAGTTTTATCTGCCCCTTAAATACTTTGGAACCCTTGTAGTGTTCCAACCACTTTAACTATTATGGTTTGACAGGTTAAAACTCTGTGTGATGATCTGCGTGTTTTGGGGAAGCAAGATTTCAAGTACCTTTTGAAGTAAGAAATGCTGTTTCTTTTTTCTATAAAATGCTCTTTTAGATTTAAAGATTGTATTTTGTAGCTAGACCGTTAGATTCTTTCTGCCCTTTTTAATCTGTAAATCACGTCTCTCTGCTGTAACAGAATTTTTTTAGGAAAACTAACGAAAAGTCCTCAAAATTTTTATTTTTAATGAAAAATGACAAATAAAGGTGCAAGTGAATAGTACCTGGAAAGGTAAAAATGTCCTTTTTCGTTAAAAGTGAACAGTACCGGGAGTGTTTCATTAAAACTCCCAATTTTTTTTCTCACGTTAGCTTTACAATTATTGAGGGAAGGTGGCTCTGCATTCTCTCTGCATTTTTTTTCTCTCGTTATCATTACAGTTATTGAGGGAAGTGTCACCAATTAATTGTTAACTGTAAGAGTTGGAATCACTGTGTCTGTTCTTTTATGGTCTATGATTCCTGATTAAAGTTTGGGTATCTTCATACTGTTTGAAGCAATTAATACCAATACCTTTATGAATTTGGAATGCATCTACTAGACATGCAGTACATTTCAGTCTAGGTTACTTGTTTCTTAATGCATACTAAGTTGTTATGACTGTATTGTCATTTAGGTGGCGGATGCAGATAAAAAAGGCCTTATCTCCGTCCCAGAAGGCTGATGCTTCTACTACAGATGTTGAAAAGGAGGAAAATGAGGAGGATGATGAAGACAAAATACTCAATGAAATGGAGGAGCTGACGTATGCTATGGAGCGCAAGAAGAAACGAACAAAGAAGCTTCTAGCAAAGAGACGAGCTCAAGTTTGTAGCTTATTGCTTTCTTTTTGCGATTATTTATGCATGATTACCTACTGTTATTGTTGAGTCATGAAACTGGTAGATGGTTAATGTACTGGGGGAATATACACCATATTTTGGAGATACGATGATAATTAATTAAATGAAGCCTGAGATTGTAAAGTTAAGACTTTCTAATAGGTTTTAAATCCATTAAGCAGTGCGATGGACTTGGAATCGCCACCTCTATTGTATGTTTGTATTCGCATTTTAGTTGGATTTGGTGCCTAAATAGGATTGCAAGGCTTGCCCCAGTTTGACCATACAGTGTTTACAAAGTTACTTATTGGAGAAGATAGTCTAACCTTTTCTATCAAATAAAAAGCTGAAAGTTTGACAGCTTCTCTTTTTATGTTCACAAATAGTTCGCCTTCTCTT
This sequence comes from Malus sylvestris, assembly GCF_916048215.2. Lineage (NCBI taxonomy): Eukaryota > Viridiplantae > Streptophyta > Magnoliopsida > Rosales > Rosaceae > Malus > Malus sylvestris. The sequence goes on from NC_062269.1 coordinate 9,724,458, forward strand.
TACCCTTTTTTGTAGTTCAACAAACTTATCCATGTAGAGTTAGATGTAAAGTTGTGATCTTTCCGGATAAGAACTATTGGTTATTTCTTTATTATGAATATCAATGTATGGCACATTGATCCTTTTCATTAAATCTGTATATTGCAGGACAAGGTACGGAAGGCAACAGGGATGCAAATAGATGCGCTACAAGATGGTTATACTGACAATGAGTTGTTTTCTCTCACTTCCATCAAGGTATGCTTTCATTTCACAATCTACCTTGGCATGTTGATTTTTTTTTGTCTCGGGAATCAGATTTCTGATTGAGGAGCTTTTTTTCGAGCCTTGAAAGTTCATTTTGATGGGCCTGTGGGGAAGTTAGATTATATTTTTCAAGTCCTTGGTACAATATAAAGGCTTCTATTTCATAATTTTTCTTCTTTTCATGAGCCATTGGGACTTTAATATACTTGATTTATTTATTTGTTCTGAAACAGAAGAGCATGAAGCTATTATTTAAATATTTAAAAATGGTATTACTGTTCTCTATAATTTGGAAATACCCATATTTTTTATGTTTATAATTTTGCAATAGATGTTTCAAGCAGAACTAGTATGCTACTAGCTTACTATTAGTTGGCTTTTCTTTCTCCCATTGTCTGTTGACATTTGAAAGGATTTCATTTTTTTCTCATCAAAGATCAAAATCTTTCTTTTTGTTTTTATGTTCCTTAATTTTTTCTTGATGGAGATAGCAGGTTCTGACTTTACCAACTCTATGTATAAATATGAATGCATATCTTGACTGCATTCTCGTCCTTCAGGGTAAGAATGATCTGGTAGTGGTTGATTCCACTGAATATGATGGTGAGAATGGTGACCTTGGAGATACTGAAAATGAGGAAACCCATGAGAATACCCAAGAAACATCATCCAGTGATATGGACTCTGATGATGAGCGCAGAAGGTTATTCTTCTTGTACCTTATATTAGCATTAGATAAAAAAATAATTCTATCATCTGTATTAAATCACGTATTACCATTTATGATGGTAGATATGATGCACAAATGGAAGATCTTTTCGATAAGGCCTATGAACAGTACACCTCCAAAAAGGAGGGAAGTGCAAAGCAGCGGAAACGTTTAAAACAAGCACATTCTGAGGACGCTCAACTTTTGGAGGTATGAAGTTTTCATTATGCGTGGTGATATAAACAAAAACACTTTAGGTATGGTCTCATGCTGTGGGTCTGTAGGGGAGTAGTATTACATAAATCTCAATATCTTTCTGCAGAATTTTTTCTTTTTTTTTATAGGCATGAGCGCATGGATGATAAAAGTATTTATATCTACAGCACAATACTGCTTGTGCTCATAAATTTATTTATTTATTTATTTGGCCACTCAGGATGTTGATGGCAGTGATATAGTTCAGTCTGATTATGATTCAGACAAAGACCAGGGTATTCAGGAATCAAATCCTCTCTTGGAATCACTTGATGAGGGGGACGGACCTACCCAAGAGGAAATTACAAATAACTGGTTTAGTCAGGATATCTTTGCCGAAGCTGTAGAGCAGGGGGATTTGGATAACTCTGGTAGTGAAAATGAAATGCAGGTTGAAAAGCGGGAGAAACTTCCCGTGCTAGAAAATACCAATGAAAAGACTGCAATTCAGAATGGTAAGGAAAAGACTGCAATTCAGAATGCTAAGAAAAATACTGGAGATGATGCTGCAGGGACCAAAGGCCATAAACTTCAAGCTTCAAAGGCTGACGATGATTTTGAGATTGTCCCTGCTCCGGGTACAGATTCAAGTGATGACTCATCATCGGATGAATCCGAGGATATGGATATAGATAAAAAAGCCGAGATACTGGCGTGTGCTAAGAAAATGCTGAGGAAAAAACCAAGGCAACAGATGCTTGATGATGCCTATAACAAGTACATGTTTGATGATGATGGCTTGCCCAGATGGTTTTTAGATGAGGAGAAGAGGCACCGTCAACCAATTAAACCTGTGACCAAAGAAGAGATTAATGCCATGAAAGCACAATTTAAAGAAATTGATGCCCGTCCTGCAAAGAAGGTGGCAGAGGCTAAAGCTCGAAAGAAGCGAGTTGCCTTTAGGAAGCTCGAGAAGGTTCGGAAGAAGGCAAACACAATATCTGACCAGCCAGACATCTCTGATCGTTCAAAGAGGAAGCAAATTGAACAAATGTATAAGAAGGCTGTGCCTAAAAGGCCTCAAAAGGAGTATGTGGTTGCAAAGAAGGGAGTTCAAGTCAGGGTTGGCAAGGGTAAAGTCCGTGTGGATAGACGGATGAAAAAGGATGCAAGGGGTAGTGGGCCGGGTAAAAGGCCCGGAAAAGGCAATTCGAAGAAAGGAAAAACTGCTGCCAAGGGTGAGAGAGGAGGCAAGGGTGCCGGAAAGGGTGACAGAGGCAAGGGCCCCGGAAAGGCTTCAGGAAAGCCAACAGGCAGGAAGGGTAGGAAGTGAGAAAATATGGGCAAGCACGACTGAGCTTCCGCGTAATAGCATGTTCGTTAGCTTGCACGATTGATTTTGTTTTTCTTCTGCTATCTCATTTTTGTTTATTGGAATAAGTTATAATTGTGAGTTATTTTTTGTAGCCATCGTGGTTAAAACCTTAATCCTTCAGCAACGGAACAGTCTTTTTGTAAAGTTATGAGGGTTTTACTTGGGTTTCTGTAGTTTAAACATAAACAGTTGTCGGTTAGTTCCCTTGGTGACAAAGAAGTTGAAATTTTGCTACCGTTAGTTTGAACAATTTCACTTGTCCCTTAACTTGAACTTTGGAATTTTAGTGCCTGTTTGATATTCATCAGTTTTTAGTTTTCATAACTAGACTGCCGCTGGTCTTGGGTTCCAAGATCGGCCAATATGGCTGCGGATCTTCTGGCGTTGCGGCAAAGTAGGGAGGTATGTGATAATATTTGGGTCAACAGACCCCCATCCTCTCTTGTTCATGTTCTGTGTAATGATCGTCTTCCTTGTCCCCATTAATTTCTTCCTGGCAGTATGAGGAGTGACATTTTTAGCATTTGGTGCGATGTCGTCTTTACCTCTTTGTACTGCTTTTCCTTAGTTGTTGCTGCTTGCTTTTGCCTCGGGGTAGGCTTCTTTGTATCTTTGGCATCTTTGCCCGGTCGTTAGTTATTCCAGTTCGCCAAAAAAAAAACCTAGACTAGTGTTAATGGTTTAGGCCTTCTTATCCAGTAATAGGCCTACCGCACCTTCACTCGCCGGAAATCAAGCCCAGGAGCAGACTCATTAGAATAAACGGAAGTTAGCTAGTAATTAGATCCATTGGAGTTTCCCGGAGCGGCGCGATATTCAATCCGAACATGGCACAAGACCGATCTGGATCTGTTAATGTTTGGGTCGATAGTTGCTGGCTCCTTGGTAGTACGCTTCAACCCCACCATCCATCCTCAATTTCTTTCCAGCTACTTTCTTTCTCAGAGCTCCCTAATATCAAGTAGCTAGCTCACACTGTAATGTCATATTTTTGTGGGTTTCAACATCAATCAATGGCGACTACAGCCCTCGACTGTTTATTTAATGGACTGTACGTTAGTAGTTGATTTTATTTTTTAACTTTTTATTTAACGATATATTTACACTAATGAGTGAGGTTATAAATTTAAATTTAATTGTAAGTAGTTGAGTTTTTATTTTATTTTTTCACTTTTTCTTTGTTTGATGCCATGTTTCGCCTTTTCTTGTGTGGGAGTACCCAGGACACTTAAAATGTAATGGCTTACAAAATGATAAAGATACTAAGGATGACTTTTGGGTTATAGATTTGGTTTTGAAGGGCATGGTGGTTGTGGTTGAGGAAATAATTAATAGGATTTAGAAATAAAAATAACAAATAAAATTGGAGTACGATTCTGTCCTCTTTTTTTTTTCCTTCCCTTCCCTCCCCTCATATTTGAACAATCACAGTTAAACCACGTCAACATCTTATATTAATTTTTTATAAAACGAGAAATATAAAATAGAGAATGTGAGAGAAGGGGAAGGAAGGGGATGGAAAAAGGAAGGGAGAGAATCCTAGTCCAATAAAATTTCCCTATATTATCTAGTTAAAAGTTCAATAGGAGATGCTAGCAATCTTCTGAGTCGAACTTTCTTATTTTACTTTTTAGGTTATCGTTTTAATCTTCCAATTTCGTTTGATGATTAATTTTTTTTAATTGCTAGGTTATATTTTATAGATCAACTTTGAAAAAGTTCAATCAAATAAGAAATTCTTCAAGCATTCAATTAACATTTTAAAATTTCAGTTTTGAGTGAGAAATTTGATTAAATCTATTTTATTGAAAAATTGTTATACAACTAAACAATTTCAGGTTTAGTAATTTTTTGCACAAATGATCTTTAAGGGCGGCCTAAAAATCAAATGAGAATGTCCAAATAAGATGAGAACTAGAGCTGAAAAGTAGAACTAGAATGTTTAAATAAAAAGGTTGCTAGTATTCTCTTAACATTAATTAAGCATACGTCCAACTTGTTTATCTTTTAACCCAAAAACGTATCCCCAATTAACTCACACAGGTTTTTCTGTATAAATTTTAGAGATAGTAGTTTCGGCTCCCAAATCTATTGAAAACTAAAGGAACAAAAAACAGAAGAGAGAAGAGGAGCGAGAGCGCTCTTAGCTGTTAAAACGAAACATCTCATTTCTTGTCCCACATCGACCGTTTCCAGATTACTAAAGCTGCTTATATGCCTAAACAATGACCAACTGTTCACGACCTTACTTGAACAGGATCTGTTCTATAGGATCGTACCTCTGTATCCTTGATCTCTAAGGAGACAGGAACTCAAACCTGGTTGATGAATCAGGACCGTGTGATCAGAGCGTGATTAACAATCGGATTGTCTCTGGATCATCTTGACTGTAGAGGATCGTTCTCAGCCAGTCTTCTCTGGCTGGGGTGGTCACTCGGTTGTCTGACAGGCTATAAATCTCTCCCCTTTTTTCATATTTTTGCGTCTTTTATTTTAGGGTTTGGATGAGCTCCCATCTTTTTATTGGTAGGGAATGAAATACTGAAGTTTATGATAAAATTAGTAAAGATTGTGGTGCCTGTATGGTGTTTGATGAAATGCCGCACCGAAATGTAGAATATATGATTTGTTAATTCTTTTGGTTGACCATCTTTCTGAAGTGGCCAGTTTTATTCAGATTTAATGGTGCCTGTGATTTTTAAGCTCTTTTCGTGCAACATTAAAAGTTAAAAACATTTAGGAATGAATTTGCCAAAGTTGATTTCTCACAGGACAGCAATGTCCGTATGAAATTGAATCTAGCTAATGGTACTACAAGATTAAATAAAATTACAAATTGTCTTTTTCAATGTATCCTTTTTGGGTAAAACATAATAGTTTGAGTCTTGACTAAAATAAGTATCAAGCAGATGAATAAACTTAGAATAAATCTATAAGAATACCCCTAACCGACCCCCTAATCAGTAACAATTAACAATTTAACTCACTAGCTCTATCGTTTATCAAAAAAAAAAAATGATTAAAATAAATCTATAAGAATACCTTCATTTAAAATTTCTCATTACATTTCTAGAATCAAAATCATCAATCACATTTTCAAAATCAAGCTTTGCAACGTATCATTCTTAGTGCACAAGATTTGCCAATTCATTTAGCGTGTCATATATGCCATATTTAACCTAAAATAATTTTTCAATAACTTCGGTCGAATTATCTTTTATTTCAGTTTCTTGTTTTCTGAAAGAAATGAAACTAGGTTAAGAACTTAAAGATACTTGAAGTGAGATTGAGAGAGGTGTAATATATAATTAAATGTTTTTTGTTCGATCAAACATATATTCCATTTGGACCCGTATTGACACGCCCTGATCCCGATGTCCGGGGGACATTGGGATGGCCACGTGCTTGCTGACACTTGAGGGTGACGCAAGCCATTTTATGAATGCATATGCTGAGAACATGTAAAACATGCATATAATTCCATTGGAATTACTAATATAATAAAATAATATTCAACTGCCAACAATGAATCTAATGATAATGCATGACATGTTTAGAGCATACAACTAATCTAGAGTACAAGCGAAAGATAAAATAGAGAAGACCTATTACAATGATGTCAAAGCAGAAGAGATGACACGATATCACTAGTAGGGGAAAGCCTTGTAGTTCGGGTCATAATCCTCGTTCCTATATTCTGAGGGGGCGTAAAACCAACATGAGTGGACCAAGTTGATATACATAATAATAAAACAGTTATTCAACATACTAACCCAAAAAGTTTTATGAAAACTCATAGCATAATAAGTAATAGGTTTTTTCGGAAACCCTAGCATGCCATAAAACCTTTCATGAAACATATATCGTGTATAGTGTGCTAACTAGTGGTATCGGTATTAGTATTTCTCGGCCCGAAGCCATCACCATATATCTCTTGCCAGCCATATATCTCCCTCAACTATATATTTCCCTCAGCCATATATCTCCCTCATCCGTAGGCAAAACAGTGACCACTAGATACACACAAAATCATTGAATATAGTCTTTCCAAACATAGGTACATATATCTCAAGACATCTTCATAGCATATAGTCATCCATCATATATACTACAAAGAACATCATTTCGATAAAATATGGTATTCCAAAATATTCTCAGTAAGTATAATATCTCATAAAATGTTTCATAAAACGTAGTCATTAAAACATGCTTTTCATGTATGCATTTCTACTAATAAAACATGCATTTTGGAAGGAGTCCACTAAAAAATATTCTGTCGTCAAAGAGCCGTATGAAATAGGAATGACGGAATCGCCGCTAATAATTGCACCTAAGCACATAAAGGGTACAATTAACAAAACTATACTCAAACGATTGAATTTCCGAAAACGGACGTCATAAATGGATTTAGGATGTTGAAAAACATAAAAAGGGACCTCGGGTACGGTCACACGCCACCCTAAGCGCCAACACTTGAGGGTGACGCAAGCCTTTTTATGAATGCATATGCTGAGAACATGTAAAACATGCGTATAATTCTGTTGGAAATACTAATATAATAAAATAATATTCAACTGCCAACAATGAATCTAATGATAATACATGACATGTTCAGAGCATACAACTAATCTATTTTACAAGCGGAAGATAAAATAGAGAAGAGCTATTACAATGATGTCAAAGCAGAAGAGATGACACGATATCATTAGTAGGGGAAAGCCTCGTAGTTCGTGTTGTAATCCTCATTCCTATGTCCTGAGGGAGAGCAAAACAAACATGAGTGGACTAAGTTGATATACATAATAATAAAACAGTTATTCAACATACTAACCCTCAAGTTTTATGAAAACTCATAGCATGATAAGTAATAGGTTTTCTAGAAACCCTAGCATGCCATAAAATCTTTCATGAAACATATCTCGTATATAGTGTGCTAACTAGTGGTATCGGTATCAGTATTTCTTGGCCCAAAGCCGGTACGTATATCTCTCGGCCCGAAGCCATCAACATATATCCCCCTCAACCAATATCTCCCTCAACCATATATCTTCCTCGCCCGTAGGCAAAACAGTCACCACTAGATATGCACAAAATCATTGAACATAGTCTTTCCAAACATAGGTACATATATCTCGAAACATCTTCATAGCATATAGTCATCCATCATATATACTACAAAGAAGTGTGTAAAAGCATGTTCATAAATAGTATATAGTCATCCATCATATATACTACAAGGACCATCATTTTGATAAAATATGGTATTCCAAAATATTCTCAATAAACATAATATCTCATAAAACATAGTCATTAAAACATGTTTTTCATGTATGCATTCTACTAATAAAACAAGCATTTTGGAAGGGGTCCACTCACAAATACTTTATCGTCGAAGAGCCGTATGAAATATGAATGACGGAATTGCTGCTAATAATTGCACCTAAGCACATAAATGGTACAATAAACAAAACTATACTCAAACAATTGAATTTCGAAAAACGGACATCATAAACGAATTCAGGATGTCAAAAAGCATAAAAAGGGACCTTGGTTACGGTCACATGCCGCCTCACGCACCCTCACACCCCGCCACACGGGTCGCCAGAAAATTCAACGGCACCACTGTGGATGATGGCGCATGTGCTCCATGCACCGACAAGGGTGACCCTTCACGCGCAGGTCCACGCGCCTTCATGCACGGCCTGGGGTTCCTAGGTTCTCTTGGTTGGGTCGGATTGGGCTTGGGCTTAGGTTCGGCGGCCTCGGCTTTGCCATTGCGCTTGGGCTTAAAGGCCTAGCCCAAATTCTATACGGCCCCAAGGGCCTAGGTTCGAAAGGGTTTGGGTTTTCAAATTGGTTGGGCTTGAAGGGTTGGCCTAAACTGAAAGTGTTTCGGGTTTTTATAAAAAATAAAAATAAACTAAAAGGATTTTGGGTTGGGTTTAAACGGCTAATGGGCCTAAGGCATGGGTCCTAAACAGTCCCAAAAGGCCTAGTTTATTGAGCTTGGGTCATTCGATCCATTTCTCATCAGGAACGAAGGCTAGAGCCGCCCGAGCTTCGATCGATGATGATCTACTCCTTAACCTACAATCTACCAAATAAAAGGACGATAGAGATGAAAGGGAGTAAATTGGTACCTTTAATATATCGTAGAAAGACTAGAGGTGGCCGGATTTTGTTCGAAGGTCTTGGGGGTCGCCATGGTTTCTCTGTGCTTCACTCTACTTCACAGAGATGAAAGAGGAATAGATAATCCAATTGACGGAGTTGGGGGTGTTGTCGTCGTAGGGGTGGTGGGTTCGATGGTGGAGTGGGTAGCTCGGGGAGGGAGAGTGTGAGAAAGATTCAAGAGAGAGAGAGAGGGAGCTGAGAGAGTGAGAGATTTGAGAGAGAGAGAGACAGAGAGAGATTGGGGAGAAGAGAGAGGGTAAAGGTGAGTGCTTGTCACGTGGCAAGCAGAGAGAGGAGGAGATGTTTAGAAAATCTAAAAAGAGGATTTTGATTGGGTAGAGGATAGGGGACCAAATTGTAACTCCAATAAAACTTTAGGGGAAAAAATGAAATTACAATAATTTTGGGGTGGGGTTTAACACGTACACCATACAAGATTTGGATCCTTAAAGAAAAACAACACAATGTTGAGCTCTAAAATATTTCTTTTATAGTTCCTAATAATATTATTTAAATTTCTTGGAAATTTGGAAAAATAATAATAATAATTTTTGAGAAATTTGGAAAAATAACCAAAATGTGGACCCCATATAGAATTATAGCCATCCTTTTAATTTTATTATAATTAGAACAAAAAATTGATATAAAAATACAAATATACCCTTTTAACAATGAGGGAAGCAATTACGCCTACCATTGCAAAGATTAGAGCTGTAACCACAAAACTTGTTTTGGTGTTATCTGATTCCAACACATTTTCTTCTGGAAATCAACTTTGCAAATAGTTGATCTACAAAAAGCACAATCCTGTTTCTATAAATCTTGTTACAGATCAGAGCCCAATTTGATTTTAATGTGTACTTAAATATAATTTGATCTTCAACAAAGAGAAATGCAAGAGGGAAAGAAAGGGGGAGATCTTACTACTTATTGGTTACCTTGAATAAATGATATGATTGTCTTCGAAAAACAAATTGTAACGTTGTGTGAGGCTCCAACCTTTGGGTTTTGTTGAGATGGGAAGAAGATGACAAAGATTGGGATTTTTGAAAAATTTAGAAAAATAACTGTTAATATTAGATGGAAAAATAAACAAGAGCTTAATAAAACATCTCATCAGAAATTGGCTGAGCTTTTGAGCTTTTTGAGAGGGCTGAAATTGTCTAGGTTGCTGAAGTGAGGCCTTGAATTTTTTTGGATTTGTTTTGTAAAAAGTTTTAATCATAAGGATGTATTAGTACTTTTATATTAGATTTTGGTTATTTTTCCAAATTTCCCAAAAATTTTAGGCCCTTGTGATTCGAGGCCCTAGGCGGTACACTTTCCCACCCTTGCTCAGAGACGGTTTGTAAATGTGTTGTCAACTCAACTCCCTAGAAAAGGACTCTTAACCAAGATGGGAAAACTTCAAAAGTAAATCCTTCCAAGAAAGAAAGGGATAATCAAAGAAAAGAGTAAGGTATGAAAGAAATAGTAACGTCTATGAACAAAAGATTACTTTCTTGTCTTGTGACTTTCCTGTTTTGAGTACAATTACGATTCGTTTCTTGAACTTATAATATGCAGAGAAACGTTGAATCCCAGAGAAAACTAGATTCCAAGGCATTTCGACCGGAGTAGTGGCAATGCCTATCGATCCGGTTGAAGGAAGATGCATGCATCGTGGTGTTATTTATTTCCCATGCTTTATATCTATATATACGTACACAGGACCTTTATTTTTGGATAAGAAGTTGTAAAAGTTGATTTCTCACTCACACTGAAAAGCAAAGACACTTTGATCATTGTCAATGGACTTCTCAGCTATCCACTTATTCCTCATCTCCCTCGGAACCCTCTCACTCGCCTTCTTTCTCAAACTCATCCCATTCCGATTCCCCCCAATCCCATTCCGGATGGCATCCAAGTCCAAAATCCTCTTCATTGGTGGCACCGGCTACATTGGAAAGTTCATTGTCGAGGCCAGCGCCAAGGCCGGCCACCCCACCTACGTTCTGGTCCGAGAAACTACCCTCTCCAACCCGGCAAAGTCCAAAGTCATCGAGAACTTCAAGGCTCTGGGCGTCAACTTCGTCCTGGTTTGTATTAATATCATTTTCTAGCCTTTTAACCCGATTAGCCAATTGGTTTTGCTTGATTTGTTCTTTTTTTTTTAATATAATTTGCAGGGTGATCTGTACAATCACGAGAGCTTGGTGAAGGCGATCAAGCAAGTCGACGTGGTGATCTCGACGGTGGGGCACGCGCAGTTGGCTGATCAGGGCAAGATCATTGCTGCCATTAAAAAAGCAGGCAATGTTAAGGTGAAACTTCTGAATTTTTTTGGGTTACTCTGTTTTTTGTAATTTTTTTTTGTTTTTGTTTTTGTTTTTTTTGTTTTTTTCTGTAAATTGCGATTGTGATGTATGAATTGGATTGCAGAGATTTTTCCCCTCGGAGTTTGGAAATGACGTCGACCGAGTTCACGCTGTTGAGCCTGCCAAATCGGCGTTTGAGACCAAGGCCAAGATTCGCAGAGCTGTGGAGGCTGAGGGGATTCCTTACACCTATGTGTCCTCCAACTTCTTTGCTGGTTACTTCTTACCTACTTTGAACCAGCCCGGAGCTTCTTCCCCTCCTAGGGACAAAGTCGTCATTTTGGGCGATGGAAACCCCAAAGGTAAAAACCTATCTTGCACAACACGGACACAAATATGAGGACATGCGACACGGTGACATAACCATACGAAAAATCTCGATAAAAAAAGTGATTAAAATATAATAAATATTACATATATTAAAAATAATTCTTCGAATTCATAATATAACAAAATGCTCATGCTAAATGCTAAATGCTTCACATAGGATGCAGAACAAAGATATGACTGAAGTTAGGTTGAGGTTGGAGACTCTTTTAGATTTTAATTTCCATATTTCCAAAGTTGCCCCAAAATGTTTTTTAAATTTTCAAAAAGGCCCAAGCCATGTCTGATCTTGTTCAAGCTGTGTCTTGACCGTGTCCAAGTCGTTGACTGCATCCGAGTCATGTCTGGGGCGTGTCGGGTTGTCGGAGTGTACACTTCAGGGTTTTGGTGTCTATGCAACCTAAGGTAAAACCTAAAACTAAACCTTGGGTTTTGAACAGATGTATTTTCTGGGGTTTCATTTTATTTCAATTTACTGCACAAAACCCACTTTGGCTTTTGGTAACTTGTTCAGCAATGAGTAATTGCTATACATATGTTGGTTAGGCTAGTAGGTCAGGACTCTATGCACGCCATTCTTGCACATAAATTTGATGTGTGCATGCCTTTTTTGGAACAAAATTTGATTTCTCCTCTGCGTAGAGTAGTATTTAAAGGATTACTTTGTCAAAAGAAAAAAAAATTTGAGTAGTAGTTATGGGGTTGAATTTCTTTGGGTTGCTGCATAAAGCCCACATTTGCGTTTTCGAAAATGTAATGGGGGGTTTCGTTTTATTTGATTTGAAGCAATTTTCAACAAGGAAGACGACATTGGGACGTACACAATTAGGGCAGTGGATGACCCAAGAACCTTGAACAAAGTCCTCTACATCAGGCCCACTGCCAACACCATCTCATTCAATGAGCTTGTCTCTCTGTGGGAGAAGAAGATTGGCAAAACCCTCGAGAGAATCTATGTCCCGGAGGAGCAGCTGCTCAAGAATATCCAAGGTTAGTGGCAATCAATGTCATTCTGGGAACAACTGATTTGAATTTTCTTGCTTGTTTCAAACATTTTGAGATAAATTTAAAATTGTTTGGTTTATTTTTGTGTTCTTTTTGCAGAGGCAGTTGTGCCGCTCAATGTGATACTATCAATTGGCCACTCAGTTTTTGTGAAGGGAGACCACACTAACTTTGAGATCGAGCCCTCATTTGGCGTGGAAGCCACAGCCCTTTACCCTGATGTCAAATACACCACCGTCGAGGAGTACCTCAACCAGTTTGTCTGAGATTTGAAAGGGTGTTGGTGGTTTTATACGAGTGAAACTGGCTACCTTTGCAAATAATTAGTAGGTAGTTTGGTGATTAATGTATCTCAGGTTGTGTGGAAATAACTGGCATATTGGGACAGTTGATTTCCCTTTGTGTCATCTTGTTTGTTGAACTCTCTGTGCTACCTTTTGTTAAATGATGGAAAAGACGGGTTGTATATTTCTTCCCTCCTGATTCTGGTTTTAGAGTTAGCTAGGGTTCCAACTTCTTGTACCTTATTTAGCTACCGACATTGAATATGGTCGTACGTGGAGACACATAACACATCTATCTCTTTTCCGTTGGAAAGCTCTTCAATACACAATATTAAGGCATGTTAGATCATCCATAATGGGGGATACATAATGCCTTGAAACGGGCGTTTCATAAATCAGAATGAAAATTATCCAGTTTTGACGGAAGATGTAAATAATAATGTGATCTCAAAGGATGTAAATAATAGAGAGCCTTGCGTAGAGCAGGAGGCTCTCTCTTTTTTTAGTTTCTTGTATTCTGAAAGAATTGAAACTAGGTTAAGAACTTAAAGATACTTGAAGGGTGATTGAGAATGAGAGAATGTTGTTTGCACGCTAGGTTTGGGAAAGAGAGAGGTGTAATGTATAATTAAATGTTTTTTGTTCGATCAAATGTATATTCCGTTTGGACCCGTACACTATACTAGAATTGAATCCTTATAAATAAAAAGAACACAATATTGGGCTCTAAAATGTTTCTTTTATAGTTCCTAATAATATTATTTACATTTCTTATCTTTTCCGTAATAAAAAAAATTTAGCTAGTGCCCCCTTTCATTCGAGGCCCTAGGTGGTCGAACTTCCCACCATTGCTTAGAAACGGCCCTGCAAATGTGTTGTCAACTCTCAAGAAAAGGACTCGTCCAAGCTGGGAAACCTTTAAAAGTAAAGCCTTCCAAGAGAGAAAGGGATAATCAAAGAAAATAACGGATGAAAGAAATGGTAAAGTCTATGAACAAAATATTATTATTTTGTCTTATGACTTTCCTGCTTTTAGTGCAATTACGATTTGTTTCTTGAACTCATAATATACAAAGAAAAGTTGAATCCTAAAGAAAAAAAAAAAGGGAGAAAACCAGATTCCAAGGCATTTCGACCGGAGTAGCAGTAATGCCTATCGATCCGGTTTAAGGAAGATACATGCATTGTGGTATTTTTGTGAATCTTAATCCTCTCTCTATCAGCTTCTTGTTATTTCCGTGCTTTATAGCTTTATATACATACATATGACATTTATTTTTGGATAAGAAGTTGCAAAAAAAGTTGATTTCAGGCAACTTTTCTACTACTACTCTTTGAAATTGAACTAATGGATTTGTATGAGGTTTGACGAAGATTGTTCTTGAAAGAAACAAAATAAATCAATTGAGGAAGATTGTTCTTAAAAGAACAAAATAAATCAAAGCACAGTGTAAATTTTGATGATTCCTCCTTATAGAGCTAATGCAGATTTTCTTATGAAGGTGAGATAGCAACTCCGTCTACTTAGTACTCTTATTTGTCACGTTTTTTGGTATGACTGACCATCCCTAGATTCAAATCATATACTCGTGTTGAAAGAAGTACAGGGTTCAAGTTGCATCTGCTACTCTCCACTTTGCATCCTTCTCTTTAATTCTAGGTTTTATGTTTTTCTAGTAACTTGTAACTAGGATCAATCAATCAATCTATCTTGTAACTTGCAACTAGGGCTAGCTGTTTTATATGTTGTTTCCTTCAGTGGCATGTTACCTTAGTTTGTCCAATGGCTTTTAGCTTTGCTCAGTCTCTCTATAAGAGCCCTCACTTGTAAATCAAACATACGATGAAATACACAAAACAAAGTTTAATCCATAATTCAATATGGTATCAGAGCAGGAACCTTAATTGGCCTGCTTCTGATTGATCCACCATTGTTGTTCTTTCTTCTGATTATTTAAAATCATGGCAGAAGAAAATCCTTTTAGTTTAGAGGCTACTAGTTCCTCTACTTCATCTCCCAACTTAATTCATGGTAAGATCAATCCAAACCAAAGGTTGTGCTTAGTTCTGTTGAATGAATTCAACTACCTTCCTTGGTCTCAAGCTGTGACTTTTGCCCTAGGAGAAGGTCAAAGTTAGGATACATCAATGGTAAGATTGAACCTCCTACATCTACCTCTCCCATGTATGATGCATGGCTGTGTGATGATCAGCTAATTATGTCTTAGGTTCTCAACTCCATGGAGCCCAAGTTATATGAGCTTTTTAGTTGCTCAGAATTTTCACATCTTCTTTGTGAAGCTATCAAAGAGATGTATGGAAGCCAAAACAATGTTGCTTGCGTTTTCCAGCTCAAAAAGAGCCTTGTTAGTCTGAAGCAAGGTGATCAAACCTTTGTTCAACACCTTGGAAGCTTGAAGACCATGTGGAATGAACTCGATTTGTTTCGTCCACATACTAGTGATTCTGTTGTGCTCTTGAGGAGAGTTAATGAAGACAAGGTTTTTCAACTCCTAGCTAGTTTGGGATCTGAATATGAAGACCTTTGCAGCCATTTCCTAATGACTCATGAGCTTTCTTCTTTTGTGAGTGTGTGCCATGCTGTCCAATGAGAAGAAACTCTCAGGAAAGTGATGAGTGTTGATATCAAGCCTAACTCAGAGGCTAAAGTTTTCTCTGTCAACCACAAGCCAACTGGAGACAAACAACAGTTAAAGGGAAAAAAAATCAGAATGGCGAGAATGAAAGTGCACCTATTGCAATGGAGGTGGTCATGTGAGGGAGAAGTGCTAGATCTTGCACCCATAACTGAGACCGAAGTTTGAAAAAGCAAACAAGTTCTTGAGAGATGCCAAGGGTCATTTCAATAGTCACTCACAAGCTCACACACCCAAAGCATATCATGCAGCCATCACATCAATTGATGGACTGGTAAACTTCACCTCAAATCCAGTTACCTTAATTAATGAGTTTGTTTCTTATATCCAAAGGAAGAAAGGGAGCACTAAGAGTGAAGACAAAGCAACTGAGAATCCCACAGCTTTACTTGGCAAGTTTGCTAGTTTCTACCGCAAGGAGATATCCCAGGTATAATAAGTGTTCTCTCAACAGTTCTTAATGTAAAAACTTTCCATGATTTTTGGATTATAGACGCATGTGCCACTGACTATATGACCAACAAGTTGCATGTGTCTATAGCCAATGGTAAGGGGGAGCGTGTCTAAGGGGGAGCGTGTCTTAGGCAAAGGGAAAATCAGTTTAATGGGTGATAAGGTGAAGTCAACTGCATTTTTTGTTCCTTCCTTCCTTTTTTAACTTCTATCTATTGGAAGAATCACAAATACCCTAGATTGCCTTGAAATTTTCTCCCCTCATAATGTTGTCTTTTAGGATGGAATCACTAAGAGGAAGATTGGTGAAGGGATCTACTTGAATGGTTTGTACTATCTGTCAAAGGATTTTAGTGTTGTCAAAGAGTCCTTTGCCAGTTTAAGCATCCCACAAGAACACCAACTTTCGTATCAATGTCTAGCTCACCCTTCATAACCAGTGTTGTCTTTTTTGTTTCCAAATATTTGTAAGGATTCACATGATTGTAAAACATGTCAACTCTCAAAATCTACTAGGCTTCCTTTTGTAACATCCAAGTCTAGAACTAGCAAATTATTTGAAATAGTTCATTCTGATGTATGGGGTCCTTCTGGGATTGAATCATTTGAGGGATATAGGTACTATGTTACCTTTTGATGATTACTCTAGGTTTACATGGTTGTACCTTTTGAAGTTTAAGAGTGAAGTGTTTGATGCAATTAACGATTTTCACAAGCTAGTTACAAATCATTTCTCTACTAAAATACATACATTACAATCAGACAATGGCATTGAGTATACATCCAATATCATGTTAAATTATGTAAGCACACATGGCATTATGCACCAAACTAGTTATGCAGGTACACCAAAACAAAATGGTGTAGCCGAGATGAAGAATCGGGATTTATTGGAGAAAACTAGGTCTTTAATGTTCCAAATGAATGTGCCTAAAAGGTTTTGATCTCAAGGAATTCTTGCAGCCACCTACATTATTAACAAATTGCCAAGTAGTGTGTTGAATTCTAGGTCTTCATATGAAGTCACAAAAGAAAGAACTGTTGATATCTCCCATCTCAAGATATTTGGATGCACTTGTTTTGTTCATATTCGAGTTGCACACCGAGACAAATTGAAACCTTGAGCAACCAAGTGTGTACTCATGGGTTATTCTAGCTCTCAGAAGGGTTACAAGTGTTATAATCCAAGCACTCGCAAGATAATTGTATCCAAAGATGTGAGATTTGATGAGTTCACTCCTTATTTCTGCAAAAATCCAGAGGCTATTTCTCAAAGGGAGACCTTATCGGAACTGTTCCCTTTACCTACTTTAGCTGAAGTGCATGAGTGCATTACTTCATTGCTAACCAATGATCCCACTAATGAACGTGAAATCAGTAATGATGCTTCTGAATCTGTTCCAACTCAAGATCAAAGTCAAGAAGTTATGCAACCTAGTCCAAGGAGAAATCCTACCAGAGATCGACATCATCTTTCTAGATTCCAATAGCATGTGACTTACATTTCAAGACACCCTATTTCCAAAGCTGTCACTTATCAAAACTTGTCTCAATCTCATGCCTCATTTCTCAGTTAGTTGTCAACTGAAAGTGAGCCAAAAAGTTCCCAAGAAACAAGAGACAAACATTTGTGGCAGTAAGCTATGAGTGAAGAACTCAAGGCTTTAGATGACAACCAAACTTGGAGTGTTGTCAAGCTTCCAAAAGGAAAACAAGTTGTGGGAAACCGATGGATATACAAGACTAAATTTCACTCTAATGGTTCAATTGAGAGGCACAAAGCTAGACTAGTAGCTAAGGGATTCACTCAAACTTATGGCATTGAATACAAGGAGACCTTTACTCTAGTTGTTAAGATGAACACTGTGAGAGTTCTTATTTCTATGACAGTTAACCATGAGTGGCTATTGTTCCAAATGGATGTGAATAATGCATTTCTTCAAGGTGAACTTGAAGAAGAGGTGTATATGAGATTAACACCTGGTCACTCCCAAAAAAATGAACCTAATGTGGTTTGCAAGTTCCATAAAGCCACATAGGGACTCAAACAATCCGCTCAAGCATGGTACTCCAAATTGAACTTAGTATTTGAAGTAGGGGTGGGCAAACAGGTATAGAAACCGCGGGTCGGGCCGGGTAATGCTGGTACGGGCTGGGTACGGGCAGGGTCCTAATTTTTGAAAAGTAAAACGGGGTGGGCCGGGCCGGTTCTTTGAAGTTTTAGGTTCAGGCCAGTTCCATAAGTGTAGAAAAACGGGTACCCGGACCGGCCCGTTTGTAACATTTTGCCATTCCTCTCCTATTTTTTGGCACCTTCTCGAAGACTCTCCTCTCCTCCTTAGTTCTCCCTTTCGGATATGTGATTCTCATTCTCCTCCCTTTCAATCTTTCTCTCTCTCTATCCGCGAACCTCATTCTTCTGCTTCTTCAAGTTCTTAATCCCAGCTAGGTTTTCCACAGCTTTAAGACCACAATCTCTCTCTCTCTCTCTCCCCGAGCTTATCCTCACCAACTTGTTCACAAATAAAGGGATCTCCACTCTCAAAAGCTTCTAGCTTAAAAAAAAGCCCCCGCTGCAACGTGCCAGAACCATAAAGCTGCAATGCATAATCCTGATTCTTGATAAATATGTTTCCGGTTCCACTCTTTATAATATTAAGGTCCCGGTGCTAATACATTATCCTGATTGATTTGTTATTCATTGGAGTGAAGTTCAGAACTTCCAGTGCCCTCGCAACATCCTGAGGACCACTATGGTTGACGTAACCATAGCCAGAGATCTGAGAGTGCTAAAGTCCCTGCAGACCATCACCGACACAACTTGACTGACCTAGTTGAACAGATCGTACAACTGCGAGTCGGTAACATTCTGGTCAAGATCCCCAACTGTGTGGCAGTTGACGACGTTAGGGTTATCGACATCGCGGAAGATTTCGATCTCGAGGCAAATTTGGCTACGCACAGCTCAGGCTCGAAGAAGTTGATGAGTTGCGGAGGAATAGGACCGGGTAATTGGTTGGAGGAAAGGCTAAGGACAACGATGTTGATGAGGTACTGGAGGTCGAAGGGGATGGACCGACGAGGAAGTTGGAGGAAAGCTTGTTCAATCTGTGCCCCAAAAGGAAAAGAAAAAAAAGGAGGACCCATGTACCCAGCGCAAACCAGCCCGTTTCAAACTACTCACACTCCTCTTATCAGCAAGCTCAAGTTGGAGATTGAAGGTGAACCTCTCATTGATCTAAGCACATATCAAATATTGGTGGGAAAATTAATCTATCTAACTATAACAATGCCAAACATAGCCTATGCTGTGAGCCTCATTAGTCAGTTCATGCACTTTCCAACCTCATTTCACTAGGAAATTGTCAAAAGAATACTATGGTATCTCAAGGGCTTAATGGAAAGGGGCATTCTTATGAGAAAAACTAGTACATGTCACATTATGGGCTACACTGATGCTAACCGGGTAGGTAACTCCCTTGATAAAAAATCCACCACTAGTTTTTGTACCTTTGCTGGAGGAAACTTAGTCACTTGGAAAAGCAAGAAACAATCTGTGGTCACTAGGTCAAGTACCGAAGCTGAGTATCGCTCTATGGCATCCCCTGCTTGTGAACTAATTCAGTTAAAAGGACTCATATCAGATCTTGGCTTCCCTAGCACACAACCCATGTTCATGCACTGTGACAACCAACCTGCCATGCACATAGCATCAAATCCCATGTTTCATGAAAGAACGAAGCACATTGAAGTTGATTGCCATTATATTCGTGCCCAAGTTCAATCCAAAGTCATTGAAGTTCATTCGCAACCATGACCAACTTGCAGATATTTTTACCAAAACGCTAGATTTTACTCAGTTTGAGAGGTTATTATGCTAACTAGGATCAATCAATCCCCTCGATCCAGCTTGAGGGGGAGTGTTAAAAGAAGTACAGGGTTCAAGTTGCATACGCAACTCTCTAGCCACACTTACATGTTGAGTTGCAGCCACCACTTTGCACCATTCTCCTTAATTCTAGGTTTTATGTTTTCCTAGTAACTTGTAACTAGGATCAATCAATCAATCTATCTTGTAACTTGCAACTAGGGTTATCTGTTTTATCTGTTTGTTCCTTCAGTGGCATGTTGCCCTAGTTTGTCCAATGGCTTTCAGCCATGCTCGGTCTCTCTATAAGAGCCCTCACTTGTAAATCAAATATACGATAAAATACACAAAACAAAGTTTAATCCAAAATTCGATAACTCAAATAGGAGAATTTGAACATACAACTATGTTCTTAACCACTTGAGCTATAAGCCATTTCCAATTAAAATATAATAGCGGAACAAGTTTGCCTTGTTTGAATTTCATACATACCTATTTATACACATATGATGTATTTTAGATGGAATATATGTACACATATATATTTGTGTATGTATTATTCATTCATCACAATAAAGTTACATCATCAAAGTAACACAATAATACGATAACCAAATAGAGAAACCACAACAAATTAAACTCCTAAACCCTTATTAATCTCAACTCTTTAACTCCATCATTTTCTTAGTAACATTCAATTACTTCTTAACTCCCTCATTGAAATCTTTATTCAAATCACGCTTTGGTAAGTATTTAGAGAAATTAAAGGGGTATTGTTGGTGGCAAAGATTTCTCGGGAGAAGGATCCTCGGACCTCAGCACAGTACCCCAAGGGATTGGCATTTTGGATGTGTAGTCGGGCTCTTACTTGTTGATGTGCTACAAGAAGAGGACAAAGTTAGTTATGAAATGTGCCTTTGTAGGGCCTTAGGTGTAGGCCTTGAGGCTTGCAATCAAAACTAAGTGCTAGGTGTGCCACTGCTATCTCAGTATGGCAGATGTAGAACAAGTGTGTTTAAGGTCGATTACTAGCTTCCCAAGTTACTCAGACTTCTTGTTATCAAATGATTGTTGTGGATGGGTTAAGTACACATTAAGTTCTTTTCTTGCCTTGTGAACAAGGACTTTTAGTTTATAGTCTTGTATGTTCGAATGATAGGAGTCTAGATCCCCTTAAGTCATTTGTTTGGTCCTAGATTGCTTTTAATGAAAACATACCCATTAAACTAACAGGATCCAGATGCAAATGAGACTCTTAAATAGGAAAATAGATGGAAATAACTTGAATACATGCTGGATAATGCATTAAGCAATAGATCTACTAATTTAGCAAACAAACAAAGAGCTTCGGGCAAGATTTCACCTTGTCTGTCAAGGTTGAACTTTCTTGCAGTCACTTCTCTTTGAATTTACAAGGTTTATATGCTAAAAATGGATGGATGGTAAACAAGTTTTACACAAGGGAATCGATACTACACCACTAAGGGAAATAGTAGAGTTTTTAAACTAGACAAAAGATAGCTTTTATAGGGAATTATCCTGAAAATGATTGGGATCGGGGCTGATTACAGCTTTTGCTAAAAGATCTGAGATCTGGGCTGATTACAGCTTTTTGGTTGCAAATTTAGCTTGAGAGCAGAGTTTGTACATTTGTTTGTTTGTTTAGTTGAGTGTCCTTGTCTCTGAGGCCTCTTATTCCTTTTATAGGCTAATTAGCTTAACTGCTGTGACTTTGCTCTTGCCCGAAAGCATTTGAAGGGTAGTGAGTCATCAACTTTTTACTTAGAATGCCACTAGAAAGTGATATTTAGCTGGTAGTAGGTTAGTCTTCATCACTTGTCATTTCAATGGCCATCACGTGGCTTGTATCTTGGCTGAGAAGGCTTCACTTTGCCTTTGGGCTTGATGCTAGGCTTCGGGCAAGTCCCATTTTAGTTGGTATCCTTGGGCTTTCCTTTATCTAGGTCCAATGTTCATATATTAACCCAAACAATGCCCCCCTTAATCATTGTTGAGTCTGCAACCCAAGACGTTAATAATGATTAAATAGTCATCACATTCACTTACTCGGGACTTGCACCACTTAAAGCAGCTGTTGGTTAACTACCACCTTTGCACTAACCCACGAATGCCATCATTAATTAACCACTTACTATATAATCCTCACTTAAACTCCTCGGCAAAGTACCTTAGCCATTTCAAGCTTTCAAATTCCCAGAACTTCCCAGAACTTTCAGAAACGTCTCTTGTTCTTTAGTTCTTGCCCCCTAATTCCAACTTTCTTCCCATCTTCTCCTCAAAATCATCCAATGGCACCCAAAGTTGCTCGAACTCAATCTCCCTGCTAGATTGGTAAGGGAATTACTACCATGCGCCGCTTGCTTAATGACCTTTATCGCCTTCGGGCAGGCCTGCATGCTGAACTTTTCTTCAAGGAGGGATGAGTACATTTCTTGGGGCATGCATTGACTTCTCAGGTCCCTGTAGCTGTAGAAAGCAACATACCCAAAAAAAAATGGTTCACACCCAACCCATTTCAGGCTAAGTCGAGCATTTCATCTTCTAAATGGTCAAACGAGCGTCGTGGCTTCCCACTCATGAAGGATGAGACATGGACACAATGGGTCAACGAGCTCGAGCATACCTTCAAGCAGAAGTGGATGAACAACGAAATTTATGAGCTGATTATGCTCTCCAAGACCACGGTTATTACTAAGCCCAAGCTACTAACAACTGCACTCCTCTTTTGGAACTCGGGCACCAACACTTTTAACTTCAGGATGGCCCCCATGTCCCTTACCATCCTTGATATGGCTCAAGTCTTTAGGCTAAGGCCCTCGGGTAGGGTCGTGGATATTACCCATAACTGGACTCCTTCTTCTTGCTCGACCGCTGAGAGCTCTGGCAGCTCTGGTCCCATGATTCAATTGGAATATAACTCTGCGGCTTTCAAGAGTTATGGAACTTCCTTCATGGGTTTTATCCCATTTGCCAAGAAGGAATTTGGCCCTTCTTCCTCCAAGCCAACAGTGACCAAGATCATATATACTTTCTACTGTACTGGCTTAATAAACACGTCTTCCTAAACAAGTCCAAGGGAGTAAAAGTTGAATGGACCCTTATAGTAAAAGCACTACACAACTTCGACGATGTGGCCACGGGCTCTTATCTCTCATCTCTACCATTTCCTGTATGAGATTACTAAAGGTGAACCATTCGAAACCAACCTTCATGGTCCAACTTGGATGATTCAGCTTTGGCTTCAATGGTATTTCCCCGAGCTTCGGGCTCCCAACCTTAAAATAACCGTTAAATCGTGAGTTTTTGTTTATAACCATTGAAAGGTTTTGTCCCATTACCCAATATCTGAATGTAAGTTTTTTGTGATTTTTGGCATATGCGATCTCGAGGTATATAAAAACAAATTTGACAGTCGGATCATTCAAATTAATTTTCCAGACTGAAAATATGAATTTCTAATAATGTTTAGAGTTTTAGCTCTTTTCCTCAAAAGAAACAATATTATTTTTTATTTAAAAAAAAATGTTTGTAGAATTTAGCGTTTCGCCGTTTCCCTCAAATAAATAAGGGTTTGGCTTCCCTTCTCCTTTTCCCACAGTTCCCAAACTCTTGTTTTTATGAATGGCTTTTTCTCCAAATTAATTAGGGTTTTGGCGTGTCCCTCCCTTTTCTCCCACAATTTCCAAAAATGTTTTGTAGAATTTGTTCCACCCACATCCAAAAAAAAAGGGAGGGAAAATAAAAAGGATATCATGCGCTTGGTTAGATTAGGGCTACATCTATGTTGTTCTCTATATTAACACCTCTAACCTTGATTAGATTAGGGCTACATCAATTCCTCAACGTTGTTTACCTATGATTACATATTAACACCTCTAACCTTGATTACAATTTCAATCTTTTTTTTTTACATGATATTGTGTGTATTACCTATGCTTGCATTTTACAATTTTATTGAAGGAAAAAATGGACAACAAAAAGAATATTGCTATGGAAGAACAAAATGAAGTAAATGATTGGGTCATATACAAGGAGGTGATTGGTGGCCCAAGTCATGGTCATCTTCTTGGTGTAGGTGCTGCCTTTAGTACTAAAGATGCATATCCCTCAAATAAACGTATGTGCTTAGAACGTGAAGAAAGCAATGAGAAATTGAAGGACCAAGTCAACACTTTAACAGATAAGTTCAATTCTTTGCAAGAATTAGTTGAAAGATTGATACCAAACAACTCAAATAATTATGCCGCTCAGAACCATCTGCTTATCTGGTAAATTGTTTTATTTCATTTTTATTGTTTGTCTTACAGTTGAATAATATATTATTTCTTTACTTAAGTACTCTATTGTTTGTTTGACAAGAGAATGTTGAAAGTTGGTCAGATGCTCAACATGAAGATTAGTAGTGCATCATACTTTAATTTTGATATTACCAAATAACCAAACTTGTTAAGTTTTATTCGTGGGGTATTGCTTTTTTTTCTTTTTCCAATTTAAGTATTGTCTATTTTATTTTTTAAATAATTTTATGAATAATTTCATTTGGATGTTGAGAAATTTAATACAATGGTTTGGTTAGTTTATTAGTAACGATTACATACCTATTTTTATCATATTTTAATTTCAATATATAATTTGATTATAAATATAATAATAAATTTTTAGATTGTAAATTCCTCTCGTTAATGTGCACATTTCTAACAAAAACGTTCCTATAGGAAATACCCATTTTCAACCAAATATTGGTTACGAAAAAATTTGCGACGACTAAATATGGCCAATAATATATATTTCCAATGAAATTTCATCGTAAGAAATATATATCACCGACGGAACTTCACCATTGCAAATATATATATTCGACGAGGCTTCTTTGTCGAAAATATATATATTCTTGAAGAAGCTTGCCATTACAAATATGTATTACCAACAAAGCTTCACCATTGGAAGTACATATTTTCGACGACGCTTGATCATCGCAAATATGTTTTTGTGCCTATTTTTGTCAAGCCGTTACGTATTTTCAACAACCTCGTATGGTCGGTAATTGTAATTGCGATGATTGTGCACTCTCGTAAATAAAGATTATTTTGTTGGAAAAAAAATTTCTAACACAATTGTTTGGTTGGAAAAAAAGTCATCATAAAAATATTTGTGGTCGTTTGAAAAGTAATTTCAACAACTCTATAATTATTTACGACCACATTTCCATGTTGAAAATAAAAGTTTGCCATTTTGAAAATTCATTTCCGATAAAAAACTAACTACTAACGACAAGTCTTGTGCGTCGAAGATGAATTAATTCCAACGGCTAGTTGGGAAAAAAGTATTTTCAATGGGACAATTTCCGACGTCCTGCGAGGACTTTTTCTCGTCAGAAATAAGTATTTGTGATGGAAAAATACCCTTTTCAACGACATGTGACCCTCGCTAATGACACTTAGTTTTGTAGTGGAAATTCACCATGCTAGTAACTAATTAGTTACATAAACTAAATGTAAGGCTTGATTTAGTTTTTTTTATCACTAAAATACATATCACTCACTTGAATTTAGATGGTGATGAGAAAAGAATTCGGATGAAGAGGGATTGGGATGTCTACAGCTCCTTAAGACATGAGTAAAACCTTATTCATAGAAAGACGCAACGGCAGTGCATCCTAGATGAACCAAAGTCCCATTTTACTCAAAGAGCTTACTCCAGTCTTGCCAGGAATCATGCAATTCAACACCATTAAATTAACCGTCCCATCAGGTAAAGTTTCTGACTTCGCAACAAAACCCTACAAACACAAAAATCATAACCCAATTTACACAATAAAATTTACGAAGGCATATAACTGGAGAAATAATTCGCTATAAAAAATTTTATTTGTGTTATCAAATAATTTGTAGCAACACTAGTACAAAAACATGTTTGGACGGCGGAGCAAATTTCGTCTCGCAAAGTATGTTTGCCCAACGTTAAACACAAAACGTCGCGCAAACGGCCTTTGCACAACGAAACTTTGCACGACGCCAATCTTCGTCATCCAAAGGCCGTTAGGACGCGTCGCGCAAGATTTTGGCGCCAAACCAAGAATGCTTTATCGCTTTTTTCCCAACATTGCGCGACGTGGGTGCACCTCCGTCGCACAAAACAACTTTGAACACGTTGGTGTACTTCCGTCGTGCAAAACTGTTTTGCGTGATGCCAGTCTTCATCGCACAAAGTCAATGACTTTTTTCCCACCACTTAATCAGTTTGGGAGGCAGAAACTGCAAACCAGTTGCAGCTCTTCCCTTGACGTATAATGTAATTGTGCTAAGTTTTAATTGCATTCTTCTGTGGTATCCATTAGTGTAAATATTTTAAATTGAAGATCAAATTAGTTCATTGCATTCATTTAGGGTCAAGGAGTGTAGCTATAAAAATTCATCAAAATCGAAGTTAAAATAACCGTTAAATCATGATTTTTTGTTTATAATCGTAAAAAAGGTTTGTCCCATTACTTGATCTCTGAATGTTTATAACCATCGAAATGGTTTGTCCCGTTATTTGATATTATAGTGGGTTTTATGTAAAAAAAATTGAATTTGAAGGGAGTAAAGTCACATTTTTAGTAAATTTTATAATATATATTTTTTTAAATATAACTTGCGCGACGCCATGATGTGGTCGTTGTGCTAAACCACTTTGTGCGACAAAGGTGTGCATTCATTGATCAAAATAGCTTTACGCGATGTAGGTGCACCTTCGTTGCGCAAAACAGTTTTCGTGATGAAGACTGCGGTCATGCAAAACTGCTTTGCAGGACGAAGGTGCACCTACGTCGTGCAAAGCTATTTTGCGCGACGAATGCACACCTTCGTCGCACAAAGTCAACACCTTTGTGGTATAACATAAGATTTTATGGTATCTACTTGTGTAAGTATTTTAAATTGGCGATCAAATTCATTCATTGTATTTATATAGGGTCAAGGAGTGTAGCTGTAAAAAATAATCAAAATTGGAGTTAAAATAACCATTAAATCATGATTTTTCGTTGACAACCGTCGAAAAGTTTTATTCAGTTACTTGATCTCTGAATGTTTGTTTTTTGCGATTTTTTTTGTATACAATCTCGAAGCATATACAAATAAGTTTGCAGGGTGGATCATTGAAATTAGCTTCGTAGAATGCGTATCCCATCAAAACGATAGATTCACTAACACTTACATTTTATTTATACTTTCATTAAGTATAACATAAAGATTTTGTGTTATCCACTAGTGTAAATATTTTAAATTAAAGATAGAATTCATTCATTGTATTCATATAGGGTCAAGGAGTGTAGCTGTAAAAAATCATCAAAATCGGAGTTAAAACTACCATTAAATCGTGATTTTTCATTTATAACCGTCGAAAAGTTTTGTCCCGTTACTTGATCTTTGAATGTTTATTTTTTGCGATTTTTGGCGTATACGATCTCAAAGTATATACAAACATGTTTGACGGTTGGATCATTGAAACTAGTTTGTAGAATGTGTAACCCTTCAAGTTCAATGGTATATATATTTATTAAGTAGCTTTATATTTATTTATTTTGTAGGTATAACACTTAAGAAATTGAATGGTATGTATATTTATTAAGTACCTTTAAATTTATTATTGTAGTTCGGATTGGATTTTTGTTAGAAAAATATATTATTGTGGGTTTTATGTAAAAACAAAAATTGAACTTGAAGGGAGTAAAGTCACATTTTCAGTAAACTTTATAATTTTGTTTTTTTTTTTAAATATAACTTGTGCGATGCCACGATGGGGTCGTTGCGCAAAACCACTTTGCGAGATGAAGATGTGCATTCGTAGCGCAAAATAACACCTAAGTCGCGCAAAACAATTTTGCGCGACGAAGATTGCTGTCATGCAAAACTACTTTGAGTGATGAAAGTGCAACTACGTCACGCAAAGTTATTTTGCATGACGAATGCACACCCTTGTTGCACAAAGTCACCAACTTTGTGGTATAATATAAGATTTTATGGTATTCACTTGTGTAAATATTTTAAATTGACGATCAAATTATTTCATTGTATTCATATAGGATCAACGAGTATAGCTATAAAAAATCATCAAAATCAGAGGTAAAATAACCGTTAAATCGTGATTTTTCGTTTATAACCGTCTAAAAGTTTTGTCTCATTACTTGATCTTTGAATGTTTATTTTTTACGATTTTTGACGTATGTGATCTCGAAGTATCTACATACATGTTTGACGGTTTGATCGTTGAAACTAGTTTCGTAGAATGTGTATTCCATCAAAACAATAGATTCACTAACACTTAAGAGTTTATTTATACTTTCATTAACTATAACATAAGAGTGAGGAGGTTTTTAACACGTGCCAATGTTTAACTCACAAAGAATAGAATGCAAGATAAAAGTTGTTACAGTTCCAGTTTATAGTTTGTAACTCCTCGCATGAGTTTTCTGCCCTGATATTGTTAAGTTTCAGTATCTTCGGGCTCTTTACCCGTTGGTTCTGCTATTGTTTTAACTTTTACATATTATTTACAGCCTTGCAAGAATTATGCACAGCTTTGGTAGGCTTATTGTTGAGATTGTCAAAAATTTCGTTGCACTATGATGTGTTTAAAAATTAAAACAATATCATGTTCCTTTGTGTTGATGGCACATCTGTATATGTAGGTTTAATGAATTTGGTGTTGATGGTGGCCCTGCTGCAAAGGACTTGGCTCCTAAGTTTAATGTGTTCAAGAAAAACTTGTCTACTAAGCTAGGGGTTACAATACCGGAGATAGACGTAAGTCTTTTTATTTCTTTCTCTGCAGTTTCTCCCTTGGATTCTATGGTCATGTTGCACATTTGTAGTTTGACTTTTGATGTTGGAATTCAAATTTCAATTAGATTGCTCAGTTAGTGGGTCGTTTCCCAAAAGTGAAAATGGACATGGTCATGGAGTTAAACCCAATTCTTTTGAATTGGGTGGTAATTCAGGTTGATATATAAGTAGTTGATCTTTTTTTGATTTCTTATTTTGATGTTTCTCTTAGCAAATAGTCTTGTTAGTGTTCATGACAACAATTTGTTCTAAGCATGAGTTGAAATTTTAAAACAGGTTGCATTATTTTCGATGATTAGATTGTGGTAAATATTCCCTTCCAAGTATATTTCTCTTCATTTTTCTTGTGCATTAACCTTAGGTTCCTCAATATGACCATACCTGGTCTTCTAATTAGATTCAGGATAACCTGTTTGTATCTTGGCATTCGTTGGATTTTGCTGAATGTTGGCTTATCTCAGAGAATTATTGGTACAAATATTCCTCTGTTGCTGCTTCTGTGTTTTCGCATTATCTTTTTACACGGGTTGTTTTGTTGGTTAATTTTTTTTAATCGGGTTGTCTTTAAATATATGCATTGGTAATTGGTTTCGATATATATGGTTTGTTGCTTATGATGGCATTTCTTGGATTTTATTTTTTGTGTTTGGTGAAATATTAGGACTTGGGTTCAATGCAGTTTTCAGAAATTGGATATTTTTGTTGTGACTAGGGAATCATATTTGCAAGTGGATTTCTAGTGGAATATAGCATTCCTAGTTTGATGACTATTTAGCATTCCTAGTTTGGTGACTCGTTGTTGCTGCTCAGAAGCTCGATAGTCGTCATGGCAAGGTTGTTCAGTGTCAGGGGAAGGCACGGGTTAGTGAGACGGGTATCTCCTCTTCCAGATTAACCACAAGATAGGTCATCGCTCTGACGAAGGAAGTGGCAACCCTAAAAGGTCAGCTTACGACCTAACAAGCAGCACGAGAGGCCAAAGCAGCAGTTTGGGAAGCCCGGGAAGTCGAGATTACAGCCTAGTTTTTGGCCCAGGACGAGAAGATGAGTATGATCTTATGAGCCTTACAGATGTTCGGCCTCCAAATCCTGATGCCAGCACCTAATCTTACTCCATCTTCGACCTCCAACCACTTCACCCAGCCGATACCCAGTAGCCTGATGCATCAAGCCTAGAAGACTACTTGTTGTAGTTTTTTCCTCTATATTCAAACATCTTGTATGTACATTTTCATATTTTATAATTAAATACTTTTTTTTGGTTTATTAATTATTGTTTAGAATTTAATTACAATATTTATTAAAAATTAAATAAAAAATATTTTTACAAAAAAAAAAAACAAGGGTTTGCGCGGTGAAGAAGTGACTTACGTCGCGCAAAACTACTTTGCGCGACGTGTAACCTACATCGCAAAAAACTACTTTGCACGACGCAGGTCCCTACATCGCACAAACCCTACTTTCACTACCTTGGCATGACGGTTGGTGAGCGATGAAGGTTCGTTAGGCTAATTTTTGCACAACATTTTTTTACTTTGCGCAACGAAGGACCTGCGTTGCGCAAAGTGTTTTTTGTACCAGTGCAAACATCATTAAGAAGATATTGGGAATTTCGTAAGATGAAGACTCCATGCATGTTTCTATTTTTTGATTCCTAGATTGAAATGAGATTTGTGAAAAGATATATTGGCATATCAGTTTTATTTGAGGGGTTCAACACATCCTTACTTATTTTTATTTTTCAATTTTTTCCAATAAAACGAATTTTTACTATCATTGTATGTAGTGGCAGAGCCACATAGAGGCTAGAAGAGGCCTATCCTGGAATTTCCGATTTATATGTGTTATTTGCCAACCATTTGCCTTACAATAATGATAATATGGCTCGTTGGTCTTTGGGTTTTGCAGTTGCTAGTGGTCCTGGTGTCGAGACTTGCCCTATACCAAGTGCCAACATGATTTAGATTTCTTAAAATAAGAGTAAAATTTTCTAAAAAAACTAAAATAAGAGTAAAATTTTACAAAGAGTAAAAAACCTTATAATTTGCTTTTTGTTCCAGTTCTATTGGATTAAGAATGCGATTGTGTAAATCCTAGTGTATTCAAGAATATCTTTGTATATTCCCTTTAGTAGTTAAATTCCTATTAAAGTTGTAATCCTAACAGGTTAAGGATCTAACATTCCCTACTACTATAAATAAAGGCACAATGGGGTGATACAACACACACCTCATAATTACATCTCTCTCTTCTCTCTCTGTTGCCGCTGGTCCCTCTCTCGCTTTGTCCTAAATACAGTTCAGTCAAATAGACCTAAAACACGTTATCAGCATGCGAAGCTAAGGAACTAAAGGATTGTGGAGGAGGCTTTTACAACATCAAGGGCTTTCAATTATTTTCTGTCAATCAGGTTCTTTTAAAATAAATTAAGATATTTGAAAAAACCTTGAAGTATAAAAACATTCCCCATTAACATTCAATTATATATGTACATATATTTTGCCAATATATATACTTGTTCATGCAATACACGATTATGCTATGTGAAATTTGTGAGTCAAAGTATCAAAATTAATTTAGAAGAACTTAGGGGTTTTAACCCTAGATTCAAAATTTTTTTTTGGGATTTGCCGTGGTTGCACGCCACTCTGCCGAGTCAATATGGTTGGCCCACAGCCACGCCATAACCAAGACGATGTTGTTTCAACGCCACAGACCATTGTACAACAGCTCCATGGGCTTGCTGTCCCTATATTGTCCAATCTATTGAATTAATTAAAGTGACTAGCAGTCCATTAATCTGACAATTAATCTAAAATTATTGGCATGAAACTAACTTTTTGGCAATTAACGATTCAATAAATTATTTTGTTTCTTTGAACCATTGACTATCTTTCGTGTCCCGAATCACTCATACTTGAGTTCCTGAAGCAATCCACAAATCCATTACACTTTGTTGTATATTGTCTTATGTGCTCTTGTAGGTACCCCTATATATGAACTGAACATTCATAACTAAATTGAACTTGTAGTTTTGAATTTATTGCCTTTGAAACTGGAAGTTTTCATTCAAAACTTACCACATGAAACCCGTAGCTTTCATGCTTAAATTAAACCAATACATGTCTATAGAACCCAAATGTTCTATGATATATATCTATGGATTTCCATACGACTAACCACGTTTTGTTGTACCCTCTATTTTAGGGACATGTCAAACTTGAACAAGCTCGATTTCACCACTCTGGAACTCTCTGGAAGAAGCTAACTAAAGTGGGTTCAAGACATGAAGATCTTACTGCAAAGAGTCTTAAAGCTACTATCGAGGAACCAACTGACGATGAACCCATCGATAAAGCTCAGAAAGCTACTGCTATGATCTTCATCCGCAGACACATTCATGATGCACTGCAGACCAAGTACCTCACAGAGCAAAGACATTTACTTACCTGAAGCAAGACACGGCTAGCAGCATTTACACTTCCAAGACTTTAAGTCTGTGAATGAATACAACTCTGAAGTTTGTAGAATCCAATCATTATTTAAGTTCTGTAAAGAGGACTTAATCGAACAGGATCTTCTGGAGAATACATATTCGACCTTTAATGCCATCAATATTGTCCTGCATCAATAATATAGGGCAGTGAAGTTCACCAAATTTTTGGATTTGATATTGGTTTTACTTCTCGCTAAAAAGTAGAATCAGCTTTTGATGAAGAATCATCAAGGTCAACCCACTGGCTTGAACGCTTCGTCTGAATCACATGTGACCAATTCTAGCAGCCACAACCGACGGAGATCCCGTTGTGGCCATGGAAATGGGCGGCAAGCCCCACTATGGGTCCAAGGTCAACAAAATAAAGGCCCACCCAAGGGAGGAAATTTGACCCAAAAACATCAACTATTTGCCCCTAAGGCCCCAAACTTCCAGAACAAGGGAAAAAGCTACTATTCACTCAGCTTCCACTAAACTGGACATGTGTTATCGTTGTGGATCAAATGATCATTGGTCACGCATATGCCGAGCTATCCCTAAGGCTATTACCCAGTATCATTCCTGTCGTGAGTCTAACTTTGCGCTTATAGAACATCCCGAAGATACTACTGCAACTCTGTAGGTTTTAGATTTTCAGGAGGCATCCGCTCTTATGGAAGAATAAATTTTTATTTTTCTAAGAAATGTTATGGCGTTTTTACACCCTTAGTGACCGAAGCCACTAGTGTGGCTGAACCCCCCCCCCCTAAATTTTAGGTTTATGGTTTTATTTTCAGACAATTTTTCTAAGTATTTTGAATTATTTGTTTGGTATTGGTTTGTTTTGAACTATGGATAATTATTTTATGGATGTTATTTCTCGAATTGATAAATTGAATGAATGGAATTACATTTATGCATGTGACCGATTCAATTAATTTATTTCTAGGTATGACTAGTGGGGAAGTTAGTTGTCTAGCTGATAAAACCACCACGCACACCATATTGCATGAGAAACACTATTTTACTAACTTATTACATAAAAATGCACCTCTAACAACCCTCTCAGGCCCACCCAACCTGATAGAATGATACGGAAAAGCCCGTATAATGTTGTCCAATGGTATTGAATTAACCATTAACGAAACACTTTATTCTTCACGTTCCGGAATAACGTTGTTGGGTTCTACAAATATTCAAGATAATGAATATTGTGTTGAAACCACTGAAGAAAATAATTCTGAATTTCTTTGTATCACTTCTTACAAATATGGCCAGAAACGCATTCACGAGAAGCTGGAACATCTCCCGAATGGGTTGTACATAACAACCATTAGCGCCATTGAGACCCATCATGTGGTCGGCCTTATGGTCAAGTTCCAGACCACTTTGTTGCTTTGGCATGATCAAATGGGACACCCCAGACGAGATATGATGCGCCGTATCCTCAAAGCATCCTATGGGCAGCACTTGAAATCTTATCCCGACTATCCTCTTTGCAAAGCATGCTCCCAGGAGAAGTTGAAAATTCAACCCTCACTTACAAAGATTATTCACGACCCCCCTAAGTTTCTTCAAAGGATTCAAGGGGATATTTGTGGACCTAGCCAACCAACATCCAAACCATTTAGATACTTTATGGTGTTGGTTGATGCATTGATGCGATGGTCACATATATATTTATTGTCCATATGCAATGCTACATTTACGAAATTACTAGCACAAATTATTAAGCTTAGGGCTCACCACCCAGATTATCTGATCAAGTCAACTCGATTGGATAATGCTAGGGAGTTTACGTCAAAGACTTTTGACGATTATTGCATGTCTGTTGGGATTGAAGTTGAACATCTTGTACCCCACGTTCACACCCAAAACGGCCTAGCAAAAGTTGTCATAAAGTGCCTTCAAACGAGAGCTCGAACTTTGATTATGCGAACCAATTTGTTGGTATCTACTTGGGGCCATGCAATATTGCACAAAGCTATGACCGCCTGAGGTCCACCGCTACCCAACCTTATTCACCGTTGTAGTTGGTTACTGGATATGAGCATGACGTCTCGCATTTACGTGTGTTTAGGTGCGTAGTCAATGTGCCAATAACACCGCCATTACATACCAAAATGGGTTCTCAGAGAAAAATGAGAATCTATGTCGGTTATGATTCGTCATCCATTATTCGTAACTTAAAGCCCTTGATAGGAGATCTTTTTACAACACGTTTTGTGGATTGTCACTTTGATGAGACAATCTTCCCATTGTTAAGGGGAGATAAGATCACTCACATCCTTGTAGAACGTCACGAATTGTCGTGGATTACTTCCACTATGTCTCATTTAGATCATCGCAACCCTCAGTCTGAAACTGAAGTGCGACATATTCTAGATCTTCAGAGCATCGCTCAAAGCATGCTAGATGCTTTTCTAGCAAAGGTGACAAGATCACATATACCCGATGCAAACACCTGCAAGGATGGACGTATTGAACGTACACCGTAACACCGCCGTGGAAGGCCGAATCGTCCTCGAGGGTAGTGCGGCTGCACCTTCCACATGGCCCAGTACATTGGCAGCTAGCTGTTCACATGCTCCTACCCTAAGGGTGCGTTTGGTACGTGGGACGGGACGGGACGGAACGGGACGAGGCGTTCCGTCCCGCGTTTGGTGCGCCAAAAATGGGTGGAACGGGCTGTTCCACGGGACAGATTTTGGGTGTTTTTGCGTTCCACCTCCCCCCTGGAACGGGTTTGTTCCACGTCTGTGGAACACAATGTTTTACCATTTTAAGACAAATATACCCCATGTCTTTTTCAAAAATTACACCTTCGTTCCGTCCCGTCCCGTCCCGTCCCGTCCCGTTCCGTCCCGTTTCGTCCCGTCCCGTCTGCGTACCAAACGCACCCTAAAAGCATGGCAGGCCCTCTAGTTCAAATGATTCACAACCCTGGAAAAGGAAAACAACACAAATTAGTCACCCTAGTCTAAATCCGACCATTGCTTACTCCTCTGTTTTAACACATGAGGTTTTTCTAGATTACAGTAATGTCTTAGATAAGACATACCAACCTCCCAAGAATCGTGAGATTTCGGTCCATTACGCAGCATTAAATAAGGTTTGGAATCGGAATGAGATCATTATCGATGATGCATTCGCATATACCATTGTTTTCGACATCATGCTTAGCAATGACATTAAACCACGTTCCGTTGATGAATGTCGACGTAGAACAAATTTGTTAAACTGGAAACAAGCAATCCAAATCGAACTCGATTCGCTTGCAAAGCGTAAGGTGTTTAGGCATGTAGTTTCTACTCCACCACATGTGAAGCCCGTGGGCTACAAGTGGGTTTTCGTGAGGAAGCGTAGTGAGAAGAATCAAATAGTGCGATACAAAGCACACCTCGTAGCGAAAGGCTTCTCTCAACCCCTATAATGGACGTCATAACGTTCCGCTACCTTATCAGTTTGGTAGTTTATGAAAAACTGAATATGCGGCTTATGGATGTGGTAACCGCATATCTCTATGGGGATCTAGATACGAAAATGTACATGAAAGTTCCAGAAAGACTTCCATTGACTGGTTCAGATAGAGGAGGTCACTCTACAAATTGAAACAATCTGGGCGAATGTGGTATAACCGTCTGAGTGAATATTTGACAAGTTAGGGTTATGTGAACAACGAATTATGCCCATGCGTGTTCATAAAGAAGTCACAATCCGGTTTTGAAATCGTTGCAGTTTATGTTAACGACATTAACCTTATCGGAACTCCTGCAGAGCTTGAGGAAATTGCCGTTCACTTGAAATCGAAATTTAAGATGAATGATCTTGGGAATACTCTATATTGTCTCGGCTTGAAGATCAAGCATTTTTTGGATGGAATCCTAGTACATCAATCAAACTACACCCAAAAGGTGTTGTAACATTTTAATGAGGATAAAACGAAGCCTTCAAGTACTCATATGGTCGTTCAGACTCTATATGCTAAACAAGATCCCTTCCATCCCAAAGAGGATGTGGAAGAGATTTCGAAGCATGAAGTTCCATACCTAAGTGCAATTGGTGCTTTACTGTACTTTGCTCAATGCACTAGACATCTCATCCGTTGTTAATTTTTTGCCTAGATACAGCAATGCACCTACACTCAGACACTAGATTGGTGTTAAAGACATTTTCCGCTACCTCAAGGGTATGACGGATTTGAGCTTCTTCTATACCCATAAATCCTCGAGAGGAGCTGCCGCCCTTTTTGATCCTCAGGTTGATTCTCGCCTCGTTGGTTATGCAGATGCTAGTTATTTGTACCTACATATGGCACGTTCTCAAGTAGGTTATGTCCTTACCATTGGAGGCACCGTTATTTCTCAAATGTCTACCAAGCAAACGCTAGTTACGACTTCTTTGAACCATGCTGAGATTTTTGCCCTACATGAAGCATCGCGTGAGTGCTTTTGGTTGAGAGTAGTCATGGAACATATTCGAAGCACTAGTGTTCTTTCTTCCATCGTTGACCTTCCTACGATGATCTTTGAAGACAATGCAGCATGTATCGAGTAGTTAAAGAATGGATACATCAGGGGAAATAACACCAAGCACATAACGCCGAAGTTCTTTTATCCTCACCGGCAACAACAGCTTCAGAACATTGAAGTCAAGCACATCCGCTCCTAAGACAACCTGGCCGATCTCTTCAACAAGTCATTGTTCCAAGTCTACTTTTCAGAAGCTCGTCCAAGGAATCGGTATGCATAAATTGTCTAAGTTGAATTGCTTTTAGTTCTCTTATTTGGAAGTTATGTCTAACTCAGGGGGAGTATCCTGAAGCATACTCATTTGATCTTAATGTATTTTTTTTTCTACAATTAGGAGCATTTTTCGCACTAGGTTTTTGCTACCTAACGAGGTTTTAATGAGGCACCCATCCTAAGTTGATCATACTCCGTTGAGTTCATTACTTTCATCCTGTTTGACGTTTGTTTTAGACATTATGCATACTTCTCACTTTTCTCCTTAATCTATGGGTTTTCACCTACCTCTGGTTTTACCATAGTGAGGTTTTGTGAGTTTTAATACCAATGCATACTTTTTTTTTAAATTTGAAACTCGCATTCACCAGTTGTGCCAACGACTTCATCAACTGTTCTACCTTATTTGCTGAAGATCTGATGCGATGTTTTGTTTGAGCGCTTACACACTCAAAGGGGAATGTTGCAATCCTTTTGGATTAGGAATGTGATTGTGTAAATCCTAGTGTATCTAGGAGTATCTTTGTATATTCCTTTTAGTAGTTAAATTCCTAATAGAGTTGTAATCCTATTAGGGGTAAGGATTTAACCTTCCCTACTACTTATATAAAGGCACAATGGGGTGAAACAACACACACCTTAGAATTACATCTCTCTCTTCTCTCTCTATTGCCGCCAGCCCCTCTCCCTCTCTGTCCTAAATATAGTTCAGTTAAATAGGTCTACAACACCTTTTTTAACCATATAAGAACCACCCCCATTTTCTTGTTGTTATAATTTGCCTTATGTGTTACCACATAAAAACAAAGGCAACTTTTTATTGTAATATTAGCCTTATGTTTAACCATATAAAAATCATATTCTCTTTTTTTATCATTTGATATAAAAGAATCTATACAGTTTCAAACAAGATCGTAATTTTAAGACTTAACTTAAAAAATTTTGTTTGTATCTAACTTATTAATCTTTATTTATCAAAGCTCATAAACAAGTTTTGATCTTATTATATAATCATTTCAGTAATAAAAATTTAATCTCTACCACTTTTGTTAGATTAAAATTTTCCTTGCCAATACAAAACACAAAACCTTCATTTTTTTTTTCTCCCATTCAATAAGATTGCATTTATTTTGTTTAGTTTCTATTGTATGGCTTAAAGGCCCCTCCTAGCCTGGATTTCTAGCTCCGCCACTAATCGTGCATTTTTATTGTATTTTCTTATTTTATACATTTTTATAGGATATTAATCACTCTCCTAAAACGGAGTGGGGTTAACCTCTCCTTAATCAGCACGTCTTCTCTTTTTTTTTTTTTTTCCCTCTTTTCTTCTAATAAAACGAATTTTAAAATTTTGATATCTTTACACAATTGACCTTGCTTTTTTTCATGTATCAATGAGTCAAAAAAATGTTGATATGTGTATTTTTACTAAACTACATGGAGGGAAAATTTGACCACTCAATGAGTCAAAAAAGTGTTTGTGCCACGCAATGTGATGGAATGGTCAATTTATTGATTTTTGTCCCCCTTAGCTAAGGATTGAAAAATCATGGTCTTCTAAGTTAAGACTATTGCTGTCATGATATGTAAAGGCTCTCTGTTAGTTATATATTCTGAGATCTCATTTATTTTATTTGTCTTAACTAACAAAGCCCACCTCCAAAAATGCAACATACATTACTTTTTACATCTTCCGTCAAAACTGAATAACTTTCATTTCGATTTGTGAAATGCCCATTTCAAGGAATTCTTTATCTCCTTTATAGATGTTCTAACATTCCTTTAAATTGTCTATTGAAAAACTTTCCTACGGAAAAGGGATGGATGTGTTAACGTCGATAGCTAAATAAGGCACAAAAGGTTGGAACCAAAACTCAAAAGAAAAACCAGAATAGCAGGGAAGAAATCTAACCCACATCTTTTCATCATTTTAACAAGGAGTTTGACATTCACACACTATTTTTTACTTTAAACACAATTCTTGTTAATTTATGTTTTTTTATCTTCTTCAATTCATCGATCCTACGGCCGAAAATTAAAAATGTGTGTGAGAAGTAAAAAAAAATGTATGAATATCACACCCCTTTAACAAAAGGTAACACATAGAGAGTTCAACACAACCTGAGATACATTTATCATCATACTACGTCCTAATTATTTGTAAAGATAGCCAGTTTCACTCATATAATACCACCAACACCCTTCCAAATCTCAGACAAACTGGTTGAGGTAGTCGTCGACGGTGGTGTATTTGACATCGGGGTAAAGAGCTGTATTTCCACGCCAAATGACGGCTCGATCTCAAAGTTAGTGTGGTCTCCCTTCACAAAAGCTGAGTGACGAACTCCTAGCATCACATTGAGCGGCACCGCCGCCTCTGCAAAAATGACACAGAAATAAACCAACCAATTTTAAATTTAAAAAACTTCATTTTAATCT
This sequence comes from Malus sylvestris, assembly GCF_916048215.2. Lineage (NCBI taxonomy): Eukaryota > Viridiplantae > Streptophyta > Magnoliopsida > Rosales > Rosaceae > Malus > Malus sylvestris. The sequence continues at coordinate 9,763,610 of NC_062269.1, forward strand.
TTTTTGAGATTTAGACTACAATAAGATTAAAATCTTATTTTAGTCCATGATACGTTTAATCTTTTCATTTATTAACTATACTTTGATGTTTTATTTCTTTTTTTTTCTTTCTATTTTTAATGTATTAATTACATTTATTTTTTATTTTTCATTTCATTCATTATACTATATTTTAATGTCTACATTTAGGGGGGTGTATTCAATTAGGATTCTGAAAGAGTTTCAGGGAATTAATAATTCCAGGGGTATTCAATTAGGAATTTAAAAGATTTTATAAAAATCTTGGCGTATTCAATTGAGATTCTTAGAGACTTCTTAAATTTAGATGTATTCTATAGATTTAAATTCCCTGAAACTGTCTAAAAATCCTAATTGAATACATCCCCCCTTAGGTAAACTAATTTTTTTATATAATATATTCTGATACAAATTGTATAATCTTCATATAGGTACAATAATTCATTTGGTATATTTCATTATATCCAACGATATAAATATATAGGTACATTGCTTTAATATAATACATTTCGGTACATACATTTCAGTACATATATTTCCATACATTAACTCAATTTAATACATTTCGATACATATATATACATTTCTTACGTACATTTCGGTATTCACATTTAGGTACATTAATTCAATATAATACATTTTGATAAATAAATTTATATCCATTATAATATATGTCGGTACAAACATTTTAGTACAGTCATTTATGTACACTTATGTGCTTACCTATTTATGTGTCACTAATTTCTTTTAAAATTTTCTCATTTATGTTCATTTCTAATTTAAAGAACTAACATGTGTGAAGACATTAAATAAAATTTGTACACTTTACAAGATTAAATTGAATATGTAATCTAGCACTAGGTTTTTTTTCTTTTTTTTTAAGAACTAATATTCATAAAACCCTTTTAAATTTATCTCCAAATGTTTTAAAATATCAAGAAAATTCAAATCAGTTATTCTCAGAATGACATTATTTGCCGCTAACCTTGGATGTTCTTGAGCAGTTGCTCCTCCGGGACATAGATTCTCTCGAGGGTTTTGCCAATCTTCTTCTCCCAGAGAGAGATAAGCTCATTGAATGAGATGGTGTTGGCAGGGGGACCTGATGTAGAGGATATTGTTTAAGGTTCTTGGGTCATCCACAGCCCTAATTGTGTACGTCCCAATGTCATCTTCCTTGTTGAAAATTGCTGCAATCCAAACAAAACAAAAACCTCATTACATTTTCGAAAACCCCATTACTATGCAGCAACTCAAAGAAATTCAACCCCATAACGAATACTCTTTTTTTTTCTTTTGACAAAGTAAAAGCTTCAAATTACTACTCAACGCAGAGGAGAAATCAAATTTAGATGCAAAAAAGGCATGCACACATCAAATTTACATGCAAGAAGGGCAGAGTCTTGATCAACTGGCCTAACCCACGTATCAATTACTCATAGGTTGCTAAATAATTTACCAAAAGCCAAAGTGGATTCTGTGCAGTAACTGTAAATTGAAATAAAATCAAACCCTAGAAAATACATCTATTCAAAACCCATGGTTAAGTAGTTTGAGTTTTTATCTTTGGGATTTCCATCGCCCAAATGACGACTTTCTCCCTAAGAGGAGAAGAAGCTCCGAGCTGGTTCAAAGTAGTCAAGAAGTAACCAGCAAAGAAGTTGGAGGACACATAGGTGTAAGGAATCCCCTCAGCCTCCACAGCTCTGCGAATCTTGGCCTTGGTCTCAAACGCCAATTTGGCAGGCTCAACAGCGTGAACTCGATCAACGTCGTTTCCAAACTCTGACGGGAAAAATCTCTGCAACCCAATTCATACATTTGCAATCCCAATTTACAGAATTAAACTTTACAAAAAACAGAGTGTTGATGCACAAAACCGGAGGGGTCTTGGAACAACGTAAATTCGACCGTGAATCTGCAAGAAAGTAAATAACACAAGATGTATCGTTGTTCACCCCAATGTTTGGGCTGCATCCACACTGATATTGTATTTCTCTGTTTGTAGGAGGATGAGAGGATGAGAGGATGAGAGCTTCTGAGGGTGAGAGAGCTCCTCCCTGATTGTGAGGGTGAGGAGTCCCTTTTATAGAATAAGGACTCCTCACTTATTACATATTTGCCCATTCCTTTATTCCATAATTACATTTGAGTCCCCCGAGTATTTATACGAGATCTAAATACGGAGGCCCTGAGTATGGTATAAACAGTAGTCCTCCAAGTCTTCAGTCAATAAAGTCTTTTGGCTGGAGACTTGAAATTCAGTCCATGTGTGGGCCGAAGTAACTAGATGTCGTCTAGAACTGAATACTTGATATGAGGCGGTGCTTAATGTGAAATGATGCTCAACTAGATGTAGCACATGTTGCGAGGCTGCTCGGCTTGTGGCTTATGTTGCCTTACTTGGCTCGGCTTGCGGCGAGGCGGTTGCTCAGTAGGCGGCGATGTTCTCTAATGATGGTGAGGGAGTCCCTTTTATAGAATAAGGGCTCGCTCCTCAATACATAAATAATGGGCTAAGTCCCTCAAGTATTTTTCATGAGGCCCAGTTGAGGCCCAATATATGGTACATAATGTAAATATGTAATAAGTGAGGAGCCCTTATTCTGTAAAAGAGACTCATCACCCTCACAATCAGGGAGAAGCTCTCTCACCCTCTCATCCTCCCACAAACAGAGAAATACATTATTAGTGTGGACGTAGCCCAAACATTGGGGTGAACCACGATACATCTTGTGTTATTTACTTTCTTGCAGATTCACGGTCGGATTTACGTTGTTCCAAGACCCTTCCGATTTTGTACATCAACACAGAGTAACCCAAAAAAATTCAAAACTTTCACCTGAACATTGCCTGCTTCTTTGATGGCAGCGATAATCTTTCCCTGATCAGCCAACTGAGCATGCCCCACAGTCGAGATCACCACGTGGACTTGCTTGATAGCCTTCACCAAGCTCTTGTGATCGTACAGATCACCCTGCAAATTATATATATATATATATAATATAAAAAAATAAAACACACACACACACACAAATCAAGCAAAACTCAATTGGCTAATCGGATTAAAAAGCTAGAAAATGCTGGGGATTTTACAAACCAGGACGAAATTTACGCCCAAAGCCTTGAAGTTCTCAATGACTTTGGACTTTGCCGGGTTGGAGAGGGTAGCTTCTTGAACCAGAATGTAGGTGGGGTGCCCGACCTTGGCGCTGGCCTCGAAGATGAATTTTCCAATGTAGCCGATGCCGCCGATGAAGAGGATTTTGGACTTGGAAGCCATCGGGAATGGGAATCGAGGTAATCAGAATGGGATGAGTTGGAGAGAGAGAGTGCGAGTGAGAGTGTTGAGGGAGAGGAGGAATAATTGGGTGGCTGAGAAGTCCATTGACCATGATCAAATTGGCTTTTTTTTTGTCAAGTCAGATAAATTTTTCATTGTGACGGGAACACAGATAGTACATCACGTATTTTTATGTAAGTGGTGGGAAATATATTTTTTAAGTTATTAACTTTTTAACACACATATCTCACCATTTGTATAATGACACGTGATGTACCATCTCGTCTGCCGGTCACATTGAAAAATCTCTCCAAATGTTCAAATTGGCTTTGGTGGAATTGGATCCTCTCCTGAGCTTGGGCTCAAGAGCCTCCTAACCAATACACAAGGGCCATTAGATTTTGATCAAACGGCTACAATTATTATAATTTTTAGAGGACTTCCTGTTTGGAGCCGTTGGATTTTGATCCAACGGCCCTTGTGTGTTGATCAGGAGGCTCCTGAGCCCAAGCTCAGGAGAGGATCCAATTCTAGCTTTGGTTTATAGTGTCAGTATAATGCGTGAAATGATGAAAATGCCCTTGGATTGTGAATAGCCTTTCTAGTGAGGACGATTTATAGCATGACGTTGGTGTTTGCATCTGCATGATGCTGGGTTATTAGGTGGATGGGTGTCCGTCCGGTTTCCGAGATGTTTTTTTTATTTTTTATTTTTTGTTAGACGATGAATTTTGTTAATTTAGTTAATAATGGAGTTTGAATCAACGCCGTCATGCAAGAATTCAACATTTTTCCACTACTATAGTAAAAGACCATTTGCGTTCCGAGAAATATTTCGAGATTTAATTATATTATTTTACATGAGTGTTTACATTTATATTTGATTGTTAGAATACTTTGGTTCATATGAACCGACAAATGTACCACATTACATTGCATGGCCGTTTGTGGGTTTTCGATACTGCACAATTATATATGGGAAACAAAATGGCTGTTAAAAGATCCCTAAAAACTTTCTACTCCTTTTCAAACAGTTTTTCTAGAGCTAAACAGAAACCAACAATGAAGGCACATTCTAAGAAAGTATTGATGAAAACACATAATACACATACCTCCTTAAATCTTTCCTCCTTTTGCTCAGCCTGTATTTGGAATAGATTATGACTTAGGCATAAACTCATAAATCAGTGAAGAATGAAACCCAAAATTAAATTGCAGTTTCTTATATCCTTTTTCTAAGAATAGACAAACAAAATTGTTTCTTAAATGAACAATATGTATATAAGCAGGATTGTGCTTAATTTTCTCTAATTAAAGAAATGGTTTGCACAATTTTAGAACCTGATAACAAAACCATAACAAAAAAAAATTCCAGAGCCTGAAATGCCTTTTGAAAGCTCTGTCCTACTTCGAAAATCTACAAATGGAAAAATTGTGAGCCCAAATTAAAGCTTCTTTTCTCACTCATAAGAAAAATAGAGACTCTATATGGAAAATAATTGAAATTATGCATAATCAAAAGTGGATCAAAACTCTAAATAGATTCTCTTAACACGTAGGAGATCGTTGTTAGAATTCGGAAACAATTGAAACTTCATTTTAAACGCAAACTTAATCAATTGATTTATATTTAAATGGAACAAAATATCAGTCAGTTTTACCTATCTTTTGTTTAGTGTCGCTCAAATTCTCTCCTTGATTAAAGCTCCAATTTTTACTTTCCTTCCATTCCCCTTCTGCATAATAGTTTAGTAGCTCTTGTTTACCTACAACAAATTGAAAACCATTTTGGGAAAATACTAAGCCTTTGGTTATTAGATTCTTTATAGGCAAAGAAAGAAAATTACACACAACAAAACTATTAAAACTTTAAAATCCAACTCCAAAATTAGGTTCTCTAACTGGCTAATGATCATATTGGATATAAATTATCATCCCTAATAGTACAATGCCTAAATTTTTTTTTTTTGGACATTCTAGTGAACTTTGCCAATAGAAGTTCAAATGAGAAACAAAAAAGTGAGTGGCTAACCCAGAAAAGGTTAAATGAACTTTGCTAATAAAAGTTTTGAAGCAATTCATTTTCAGGAACAAAAATTTGAAAGAGAACACATGAAGGGGAAACCAACTTTAAATTTCATACTATTTGGCCAACTCCTTACCCATTTAAAATGCACCTAAGAAACAAAAGTCAGGACTACATAACACGACATAAACTTTTTCAAGTATATATGATCTTAATATGAGTCATACAACATACTATTAGTACCACCCTGTGTAACAACCCGTCCCTAATTTTATGGTTTTATTAATTTTAAAAGTGTAAAATTACGAAAATTCCTTTTGAGGAGAGATTGTTGACTTTTGTTGACCGTCTTTTCAGGACATGTGTGAGCTGTTATTTTACCATATTCTTGAAATACTCGACAGTATGAATGCATAGGCGTAAATAGAATTGAATTTTGAGTTACGATGAAGATTTTATGAAACTACGAAGTAGAAGGGCATTTTAGTAAATTCATTATTTCATATATTGACCCTTACTATTTTATTATTTCCTTGTCCCCTTGTCCTCTCCTTCCCACTCTCCTGGACCCCCTCTCATTTGTCGCCACCTCATCACACTCTTTCTCTAATTCTCCCTGTCTCTCCCTCAGCTCTCTCGCTTATCTCTCTCTCTCTGCAAGTGTAGAGATATCCAACCACCGACACACTCCCCTCCGACGAGTTCTATCGACACCAATACATACCCATCAATTTTCTGGACGAGCCACTACTTGGAGGATATCACTAAACTCATAAACATGTATGTAATTGAACCACCGTTAATGCCATTTTCTTCGGCGATTTATCGTCAATTTCCGATAAGGTGAATCTCGGAACACCTTTGATTTTTTTTCCCATCTCGCTATCCTAAGAATCATTCTTAGGTTAGATCTGTGTGTTGGTGATGATTTGGATGTAGAAAACACCCCTGGAAATTAACCAAGTTTTCCGGCGAGAGATCGGCGGCTTTGAGCCATTTTCCGGCCAACTCCGACCACAACTAGGGAAACCAAAGGTATATTTCGATTCCTTGTTCCTTGAACTTGAAATTGGTATATTAGATTGCTAGTTTTAGTTAAGTTTCAAAGCTAGGTGGAGTTGGAAAAGTTTCTCTGTCAAGATTCCCAAATTCCTACCCAAGCCCAAACTCGGATTCAAGCCTGGATTCGAACCAATCGACCCAAACCCATTTAGGAATTTGGAGGGAATATTCCGTTAACTTTCTAGTTAACTTTAACAAAATATTCCGTCTGAGGATGAAATTTTCCGTTAAAGTTAACTATTGACTTTTTCAAAATTTTCTCGGAAATCCTCCTAGGCCAATTTCAACACCCCAAGCTCGTTTTTGACATCCATTTAGTGTAATTCCAAAGTTTTAATGTAGTTGACCGCCGTGGCTGCTTGGTTGACCTTTTAGGATTGACCGTTGACATTTTCGTGGATTTTTTGCAAAATTTGATGGGGACCCTCCTTAGCATATTTCGACGCCCTGATTCCAAATCCACACTCTGTTTTTCCAAATTTAATATTCTTAGTGGAGTTTTACTAATGGGTCCCAATATTATGCTTAGATGCGATTACTATCGGAGACTCCGGCTATCCTAATTCGAATGGCTGCTATCCCGCAAGTATCTGTGAATGGGTCTTTACTTTTAAGTATTATATATTTATTTAGTTTCCATTTATACATTTGAAAAAGAATTCCTATGTATGCCTAGATTAGACTAATGTTTATAAGAATTAGCGAAATGACGGAATTTACGAAATTATTCCAAATCCTGTGAGATGCACAGATATGCATACTATTATGGGATGCTTTAATTATATTTGCAACCATGAATAGTGTTATGGTTGATTAGAATTATCGATTTACCATTATATGATCATAATTGTATTATCTGCTCATCGTGAGCTACACTGGTATTGTACTCGCCCGGACCAGGGCCAAATTTTCACGTATATGTTCACATTGCACCGTATGATCACTTCAGATCCATTGTAGGTGTCAGTCCTGTCTTAGATTGCTATAGGCAATTAGGACTCGTATGTGATGCGCATAGCGTCAGTCTTCACGTGATTGTAGTACTGAGCATAAATTGTCATTACACCCAATCTCGTTCATGTCTGGATATCTCTACATGGACTTGTGTGTCAGCATGTGTCGATGAGCACTCGATATGACATGTTGTTTATGCGAGATTATGTGATATCGATCGTTATATGTTATTTACACATTTTGTGACATATTGAATTCTTGAGATATTGCAGGCTACGGTAAATATTCTTATACAATATGTAGTATGTATATTTTGGAAACTATACTTGTTTTATGGCGAGGGGTTATTACGTTTTCAAAAAGGTTTTACAAAGTTTTATATTTAGGCCCACTCACTTTTTTTTTCGCCCCTCTAGGTTTTAGTGCTGAGCTTTCGTGTCGACGAGGATTCTTTGCAAATCTTGGTATAGGTGGTTACCTTTGATAGTATGATTCTCACCCTACTTTACTGTAATTTACTTCTGCTCTGACATCACGTGTGAAATGGGTTCATTCCCACTCACAAGCGCACTCTTCCATTTAGGCACTTTTAGGTTTAAATTTACTCACATGTTCCACACCTTTACAGTTTATGGCTTCGTCACCTTCTAGGTGTCAGCCAGCACCCCTCGATTCGGAGTCTAAGCGAACATTCCAGGTCGGGGTGTGCCAATTTGGTATCAGAGCATCAGTTTGGGCAATATTGCGTTCATCACATGCGTGATGCAAGCATTCTCAGTTCTTGAGCCTAATTTTTGAATCTTGCCACCTCGTCGAATACGAAAAATGTATTGGCTTTTTCTAAGTTTTGGGCATCTCAAACTACTTATCGATCTTCTAGAAGAACATTTTTGGCGACCGCCTCTAGACTTAAACAAACAACCTCGCTGCCAAGGAAAATCCCGATTTGGTATGAGTTAAACGCCCTGAAGCAGGGCTAATATATCAATAGTTGTGCACTACCGGAGAATTTCTCATCAATTCCACTACTATCCAATCATCTTTACCAACCCTTTCGAGATAGGAAACTAGAAATAATCTTGACTCCTTGACAGTACCCGTTAGAATACCACCTACTAGAATTCCTACAAAGTTTTACTTTTGTCAAAATTCAAAAAATATTTCGAGTGGCAATATGGTGCTATAGTGGTACATTCGATCGAAGAACATTTGGGGGACAATCACTTTTGGTCCCCGATAACACTAATCTTCTCAAACACACTAGTTATCATTCCTCATCTTCAAGAGGAAAATCGATTTCCGTTTAAGTCCATTCTAAGGTAAGTTATTAGCATATTTCTTTTTTGGGCCTTAGGACATTCCAATCGACACTAGTTCCCAGATTTTCTTTCGATGTTGTACTCATCATTTCGATAAGTATATGCTTGTGAGTATGAGATGTTATACCTTCAGGTTGCAAAAATCCTAAAAGCAGTAATCAATTTCTCCTAGAACTAATGAAACCATCTCATAGAACCAATTGCTTACTAGTTATCGGACACCATCCACCCGAACAGGATCTAACCTGTAATCAGCATACGGTGGCGCTACTAATTGACGATACTATTCGATATCCATAAATTATCAACCAGTATTCCGGTGGTATGATTTCTGATACCGGCCACATGCTAATATCTATGAGTGATTGTGCTAGAATGCCGGTTCACAGTTTCAAGATAACGAACAATACCAAAATACCTTATATGCGTTAATTAGCAGCACAACTGATAGACTGATTTATGGTGACAACCTAAGCCAAAGAAATTAAAATCGTGGAAACTTAAGGGCAAGCCTTGTAGGAGGATAGTAAACTCGTTGTTGTTTTAACCACATTACCCATTTAGGTAATCCGAACATTATCGACCAGTCATCCCTGAGGTCACTTTCACAAACAAACATTAGAATTGGAGCACGAGTTAAGTTCCCGTTGTAAAAGCAAAATGAGTATTGAGAAAGTTACGAAAACCTGGTAGCACATGTCATAGAGAAAGGAAATAGTACTGTATGTTTCGAGGATGCATATCTTTGGCATCATTTCTCAAAATTTTACATAGGATACCACTGAAGCAGGAAGTAGAATGCACCATCAATCCACCTTGTTAACACTACACTTATTCTCCCTACCTCATACCGAACAACTCATTTGACATTGAGAAAACTTGGTTACAAAAGCTTACCGATTAGGAATTTAACCAAACACTTTATCTAGGGAACCTCAAACCTATTCGTGAAGGTGAAAGACTAAACCTTAGGATTGTACCTAAATTTTAGCAACTTAATTGGATGACGATTAAAACCGTTAACCCATACTTTGAATTGATGGTCTACCCGACAAACTTTTGGAACTCGAGTTTTCTTTCATAGCTTGTCGAATTCATAGTGGTCTTACCGATGACTTTCTCACTTACCCTAGCTTATCGAATTCATAGTGGTCTTACCGATGACTTTCTCACTTACCCTAGCAACAAGAGAAAATTTTCTAAACACCGACAATCCGCTTTATACCAAATTCCTCAAATATTACCTTTGTTTAGATTGGTACTTTTCTTAGGAGATGTGATCTCAGCAGATGACATTCTTGTCAATTTCCAAAAAGGTTGCAAATGTAGAAAAATTCGTATTCCACAAATTGTTGTGAAATATGCAATGTCCTTGGCCTTGTTGATTTTATTGGCAATTTGTTAGTGACTTTTCAGCAGTGGTATTTTTCCTTTCATGTTGGCCGAGGAAAATCAGTTTTGCTGAGACGTGGAATATTATTTAAGTTGTGACAACTGAGGTGTCGTCTATTTCCTACCCTTGTTCATACACCTTTTGATAACATCGAGAATTTTGAAATCCACAATTACGTTTCTTTGAATAATTTGGTTGTATGTAGTATGACGATGTATTGCTTATGTTTCCCACCGGTTGAAACCATATAAAGTGAACCAACTTACTCTTGACCTAGTGTCAACAATTACCATCTTTACTTGAAACCGAATGACACTTCTCTATGGCGAAGCATGTCCAAAATCTTTACCAATGTTAGACTTCTCAAATACATTTTCATTTGTAATGAGCTAAATTTCTGACAGCAGCGATGGAAGAACTAAATCAATGTCTACGATTGCACTATCGTGTATTACCCCGGTTGTGCAAACGTAATTATTGTTCACCGTAGTAAAAGATGAATCTACCTTTGAACACCTTCAGCCTGTCCTATCCTAATTCAGTTGGAATTCATGAGTATTGATATGACGTTACTTACGAATCCTTAAGAAATTGTTCGAGTGGTTATAATCACTTACTGTATTTGAATAGAGATGGGAAATATCACCATAAGCTCCCAGTACGAGGTATCTTGGACATGTGGAGATTATGATGATGTTTCAGTGATTATAGATCGACTTGACAAATCAACTCACTTTCCGCTGGTCCAAATGGACTGTATTGTAGATCTCTTGGAAAAATTGCTCATTCTTGAATTTATCGGGTTTTCTGGCATTTCGATCAGCATCTACTCTGACCATGATTCCATATTCACTTTCTGTGCTAGAAAGCATTCCAGTTAACCTTAGGAACGTGCCTACCCTATTGCGCTTCGTATTATTCTTGAAACAGACAAACCGTCTAAGTGAAATGCTCGGACGTTGAAATTTAGTTGCGATCATTAATTCTTCAATCACCCAAAAAATAATCTATTGATCGAACCTTTACCGTTCCTGATATTCCAAAAGCTACAGCTGTAGTGAGATATATGTATTTAATGCAGTTACGTTATACTCTAGATTTGATGGACTTGTTCTGACTCTCAAATTCTTGACTGTTCTTTTAGCTTCTCGACATAGTTTTTCGCAAAATCCAAGAGAAATTCAATATGAATATGCTCACTATGGCGTTGCGAACTGCATTGTTAGGCTACATGGTGTATGTGTCACTACTGTATCTCACTGTGATACGTGCTTCACTTCCAAGCCTTGAGAAGTCTTCTTGAAGGCTATGAGTACAAAGTTATTGTCGGATACCACACTTCACCCTTAGACTAATAGCCAATCTGAACGAACTATCCAAACCTTCATGGCATGTTGCGTTTATCCGTTCTATAGTTTTAGGATGATTGTAGTAAACACTTATATTTGTTAGAGTAGCGTGTAACGATGCTTATTATTCCAGTTTGGGTGTGATATCGTTTAAAGCGTTGTATAGAGATTTTATGCACAATACATAATTGACGGAAGAGTATTGCAAACAGGTATTTGAAGAATTGAATTTACAACGTAGCAAATTTGTGTGCTATTGACGTTATCACCTGATGGGGTAGTACGTGTACGCGATTGAGGCATTAACCGGACGATTTATGTGTATTTTCCAGTGAGGGGCATGATTATAATATTGCACCCTCGGGAATTATTTGCTTGCTTATCGTGACAAAAGTGAGTTGTCAGTATTGCGGGTTGCAAATTGTAATATCGATAACTTATTCGTTGGATTTGTTAAGCAAGCGGATAAGTAGGCCCGTCTACGTTAGTATTTTGATTTATTTATTTATCTATTGTTGGGCTTGACCCAAAAGATACTACACTTATTCTCAGAGTATGTGATGCTACGAATGCATAGGTGAAAATTTTTCAATTTTTAATTTTAATTTTGATACAATTATTTTAACTTTACCTTATTACATATGTATTTTGACGATATGTTACTATATATCTATTTTTAACTTTATGTTTTAATAAAGGATTTCATATTTAAGTATTTTACTAAAGGAGAACGAAAGTATGAGTTTGGAGTCACAAAAGATGAATCATTGCAATCCTATCGCGACGGAATGACATTCTCTTTTATGCAATTGCCCTAACTTGATTTCTTCCTTATATATACATATATTTTTCTCCCTATCTTCTTTGAGTATTTTATGTATAACAAGTGATTTCAAATTTCGGGGATGAATTTTTTTTTAAGGTGGGTAGATTGTAACAACCCGTCCCTAATTTTACGGCTTTATTAATCTTAAAAGTATAAAATTACGAAAATACGCTTTGACGAGAGATTGTTGACTTTCGTTGACCGTCTTTTCGTGACGTGTGTGAGCTGTTATTTTACCATATTCTCGAAATACTCGACGGTACGAACGCGTAGGCTCGAGCGGAATCGAATTTGGAGTTACGATGAAGATTTTATGACCTCCTCTCAGGTCCTCCTTGTCTCCATGTCCTCTCCTTCCCACTCTCCCGAACCCTCTCTCATTTGTCGCCACCTCATTACACTCTCTCTTTCTCTAACTTTCCCCGTCTCTCCCTCAGCTCTCTCGCTTGCCTCTCTCTACAAGTATAGAGATATCCAACCACCGACACACTCCCACTTCGACGAGCTTCGTCGACACCAACACACACCTACCAATTTTCTGGACGAGCCACTACTTAGAGGATATCACTAAACTAAAAAACGTGTGTGGAATTGAACCACCATCGATGCCATTTTCTCCAGCGATTTATCGTCAATTTCCGGTAAGGTGAATCTTGGAAAACCCTTGATTTTTTTCCCATCTCGCTATCCTAAGTCTGATTCTTAGGTTATATTTGTGTGTTGGTGATGATTTGGACGCAGAAAACACCCCTGGAAATTAACCCAGTTTTCTGGTGAGAGATCCAGCGACTTTGAGCCATTTTTCGGCCAACTCTGGCCACGACCGAGGAAACCAAAAGTATATTTCGATTCCTTTTTCCTTGAGCTTCAAATTGGTATATTAGATTGCTAGTTTTAGTTGAGTTTCAAAGCTAGGTGGAGTTGGAAAAGTTTCTCGACCAAGATTCCCAAATTCTGACGGATGTAGCGGCAACCGGCCGGAGAAGAAGAATAAGAGAAAAAAAAAAAAAAAAAAAAGGCCCAAGCCCTAACCCGAATTCAAGCATGGATCCAAATCAGATTCAAGCCAAGATATGAGTTGGATCCAATCTCGAATCCGAACCAACCGACCCAGACCCATTTAGAAATTTGAAGGGAATATTCTAGGAATATTCTGTTAACAATATTTCATCTGAGGATGAAATATTCCGTTAAAGTTAACTGTTGACTTTGGTTGACTTTTTCAAAATTTTCTTAGAAACCCTCCTTCAAAATTTTGTTAGAAACCCTCCTAGGCCAATTTCGACACCCCGAGTCCGTTTTTTACATCCATTTAGTGTAATTCCAAAGTTTTAACGTAGCTAAACGCCAGGACGGCTCGGCTGGCCTTTTAAGGTTGACCATTGACTTTTTGTAAAATATGTCGGGAACCCTCCTTAGCGTATTTCGACACCCTAATTCCAAATCCACTCTTCGTTTTTCCAAATTTAATGTTCTTAGTGGAGTTTTACTAATGGGTCCCAATATTATGCTTAGATGCGATTACTATTGGAGACTCCGACTATCCTAGTTCGAACGGCTGCTACCTCACAAGTATCTATGAATGGGTCTTTACTTATAAGTATTATATATTTATTTAGTTTCCATTTATACATTTGAAAAAAAATTTCATACGTATGCCTAGATTAGACTAATGTTTATAAGAATTAGCAAAATGACAGAATTTACGAAATTATTCCAAATCCAACGGGATGCACAGGTATGCATACTATTATGGGATGCTTTAATTATATTTGCGGCCATGAATAGTGTTAGGATTGATTAGAATTATCAATTTACCATTATATGATCATAATTGTATTATCTGCTCATCGCGTGCTGCACTAGTATTGTACTCGCGCGAATCAGGACCAATCTTTCACTGTGTATGTTCACATCGCACCGTACGTTCACTTTGAATCCATTGTAGGTACTAGTCCTATCCTAGCTTGCTATAGGTAATTAGGACTCGCATGTGATTCGTATAACGCCAATCTTCACGTGGTTATAGCACTTAAGTGTAAATCATCATTACACCCAATCTCAGTCATGTCAAAATATCTCTGCATGAACTTATGTGCCAACATGTATCAATGAGCACTCGATATGACATGTTTATGCGAGATTACACGATCTCAGTCATATGTTATTTACGCATTTTGTGACGTATTGAATTCTTGAGATGTTGTAGACTACGGTAAGTATTCTTAGACTATACGTACTATATATATTTTGAAAAATATACTTGTTTTACAGCGAGAGTTTATTAGGTTTTGAAAAGATTATACAAAGTTTTGCCTTTAGGCCCGCTCACCTTTGTTTTTCACCCCTCCAGATTTTAGTGCTGAGCTTTCGTGTCGATGATAATTCTTAGCAAATCTTGGTATAGATGATTACCTTTGATGGTATGATTCTCACCCTATTTTACGGTATTTTACTTATGCTTTGACATCACATGTGAAATGGGTTGAAGTGTGTCACCCTGTATAGAATTTTCAATACATGTCTACTCAAGAGAACATGGAAGTCAGATTTATTGATACATAATAAAAGAAATTCCTTATGCATTAGAAACAATTTCAAATGAGAAGCTCACTCTGGAGACTGAAAGTAACATGCTCAGGTTCACCACCATATTCACTTTTTCCTTCTCCATGCACTTAAATTCTTCCTCAACCTTTAAGAAGTCATTGTGCAGTTTTCTATTGCACTGTTGCAACCTTGCCCTGCTCGGGAAAACACAAAAGTAAGATTTATAGATACATAATAAGAGAAATTCCTTATGTAATTAGCAACAATTCCAAATAAGAAGCTCGCTCTAGAGACTGAAAGTTGACTCCTTAACATGCTCAGATTCTCCACCGTATTAACTTTTTCCTCCTCCACGAACTTAAATTTTTCGTCAACTGTTAAAAAGTCGTCGTGATGCTTACTACTGTACTGTTGCAAGCTTGCAATGTATTCTTGTGATCGTTTGCACATATCATTCAGTGAAGTTATCTGCAGAGCTCTGAAAAAAATAATTTTCAGATTAAAGCATTTGTAAAGAAACTCCGTACCTGCCATGGAAGCAAAAGAAGGAAAAGAATGCATATTCTACTTTACCTTCTGAATAACACTTGAAAGCTCACTTTGAACTCTCCTGTGCTCTGTAGCCTGGTACACATATTAAATCATTTAATAATCTAGAGAAATTAACCAAACTCACCCACATTGAATGTCAAACCCACCTACAACCAAAATGCTTATGGATCTCCTCAGCTGTTCTAGGGTTTCTTCACTCCTGTAACATAATGCAAAAATACCCACATCAATACTACCTAAGCTCTGTAATTCGTATGGAAAACTTGTATATAACCAACCTACTCTTTTCAAAAGGAATTCGGTGTAATAAAAAAGAAAAATAAAAAAAATAAAAAGAAAAACAACAACAACAACTTACTATTTCTTATGACTAATTCCAATTGCCCTTTAGGCTCCCTAGCTTTTGAACCTCCATGGTCACACTCACGAATCCACAACCATGAAACCAAAGTCATTACTTTGGCAAATAAACATAACCAAAAACAAAAACAACTAAATTTTTCAAATGGGTTTATCCCCAAAATTACCAGCCGAGTTGCTGAAAACTGTGATATGGGGTCCGAAAACCAATTTGCACTGCTCCAACGAAGACCCAAGAGGAACCACAATTTGATTCCAATTAACAAAGAAGCAAAAACAATAAATAATGGGTATATACCTGTAAAAGAGTGACCTGTGCTGAGAGGGTGGTTGCCTCAGTCTGAAGCTTCAGCAGCATTCTCTCCAGCTCATTCGTATACCTCACTTTTCTCTCCTACCTCACAGCTGATTGCCTATTAGCTAAATCCTACAAAACCAAAAAATTGAAAAACCACAATTTCTCATTCAATATAATAATAATATCAGTGTTTTAAAGAACTCGCCTCGGGGCGCGCCTAGGGCGCCCTTGAGGCTGGGCGCCATGACAAACGCCTCAGTTTTGCTGGAGTGGGCGAAAGGCTTCGCCGAAGCCGCCTAGGCACCGCCTCAGCCGCCTAGGCGCCGCCCAGTGGGTTTTTTTTTTTTTTTTTTTTTTTTTTTACTCCCAAACCCAAATTTTGGGCAGGATTTTATATAATTGATGTGTGTGCTGTCTACGTGCATTGTTATATGTGTGCTCATTATGCTTTTCATCCTCTATTTTATACATACATAATATAATATATGTATATATATGTGTGTATATATATATTTATAATATATGTGTGTGCTCAGGTGATTATTGATTAATAATCTTTCTCTTTTTAATATAATATATGTGTATGCTCAGTGTATATATTAAAAAATTTAGGTCCCGTGAGGCTTCGCCTCACGCCTCACGCCTCACGCCTCACGCCTTACGCCTAGGCCAGGCTTCCCCCCTCGCCCACGCCTCACGCTTTTAATACATTGAATAATATCCACAAAAATAACCCAAAAATTCAAGACAAACACACACAAGTACAAATAAAAATTAGAAAGTGTTACCCTTCCCAACACAAACTTCAACCACAAAAATTTGCTAGATAGACCAAAAGAAATTCCCAAAATTTAAGCAAATGCAATTTCTAAAGATTTTGCAGAACAGAAGGCCAATTTCCCCCAGTTTAATTTTCATAATTACAAAATAATTGCAAGCAATTTAATCAACAGTAGTAGAGCAGAAAAACCTAAAAACAACAGAAAGAAAACCTCAAAATCTTAGTAAAATGAAGAACAAAAATCACTAATCACACAACCAAAATTAATAAAAATAATAAACTAGTATGCATGAAAGACAGAAATAATCAGTGAGAGGGAGGAAATCGATTTCTGAAGGAGCTCTTTCGTTCGAATCCAAGTCGAGCATGAAGGAAAAGGTGGAGGAGGAAACTCCAAACCTTGAGAACTTGGTCTTCTGGGAAGCGAGTCGAGGAGCACAACCAAGCTTGAGAGAACTAAGAGCGAGACAGGGTGAGTTTGAGAGCAACAGAAGAGAGATTTGTGAGAGAAGTGGAAACAAAATGAAAAATCGAGAAGATATGTTCAAAATATAGGGTCGGTCGATGATCGACGCGTGGATCAAATGGGCAAAACAGCCATTTGACTGTACAAATGAGGAAACAGCAAAGGAAAACGGAGGAAAAACAGAGGGGCAAAACAGTCCACCCACTGGTCATCAACAGTACCCCTGAAACTGAGTTTTAGTATATAGGACTAGAATTTGTACCTGAGCGTTGTTGCGGGATTCAAAACTATATGAAAGATTATGCAATTTCAATCTTCATAAACAATGTTTGAGTCAAAAACTGAGTTACATTGCCAATGCAAATTATACACAACCTCATCATGAATGAAACAAATTTAAATTTCAAAAGAGAAACCTATTTCGTCTATTAAAAATATTACAAAGTTCTTTGGATACGAAAAAACACAAATTGCTTCCTATCTAAAAACATTAATGAGAAATGTTGTTTCCTGCAACACTAAAAGTTGTCCTCTGCTATGTTGGTCATTAAGAAAGCATCCTAGGCAAGGGGAAAAAAATTGAAATAAATTTATAAACAGTAGAATTATATCATGAACAAAATAAGGATAAAGCGTGTTTACCTAGTGTTTTTGTGTGCAGAAAAAAGTCTGATTTGCATGAAATGGAGATGACCTTCTCTGGCAATTCTATAGGACGCGATCAAACTTTTGTGCGTTTTCAACTTGCCTTGCAACCAAGTTTCTACAAAAACAGATCGAATTCGAGAAAGTAATTAGACCAAGGCATAATATAAGAAAAAGTATAGAAAATATAAACCACATATACCACTTATTATACTACTTTGTATTCCGAATACACCTAAAAATATATCGATTTCTAGTGAATAGTTCGGTTCCAATTAATTCCACTTTAGTTTCTTTCAAACCCTTCAACTTATCCTTGACTTTTTTTAACGGCATTATAATTAAGAGTTAGTTTCCATCAAATCCTTCAACCAATCCCACCCATACCTGTCTAACCCTTCATAATCCCAATTTTACTCTCTTAAACCCTCTAACCTAACCTTGACTTTGTTTTTACAGCTCTTTCATTTAAAAGCTTATTTTCTCTACAAAATCATAATAGTTTCTGTCTTACATCACATTTTAAACTCTTGATAACATTAATTTCCATCTCCAATCAGAATGAACCTCCAACGTTAGAAATATGAGTAAAAAAATTGTTTACTAAAAGAATTTGCCAATTCTAATTAACAACTGTTAATCAAACTGTAAAAGCAACATATGAGTTTTTCCAACTTCAACCATAGAACCAACAGCGAGAATCCAATTGGAAATGGAATAGACCAAACAGACCATGAAGATTACACAATCAGAAGATGATATATTTGAAGGAGAAGAGTTCATTGCATAGTATGATGACAGCCGATCAACAGCAGAAACTGAGAAGAGCGAAGAACTTGGCCTCAGATTTTCTCCAGAATAATTGAAAAAATAAATAAACTTAACATGTAGGAATGATGCTGTTATTTTCTCCAAACAATAAGCATCATCTCTTAAAATATTAAAAATAATTTATGTGCATTTCATTCATATTTCTATTCACATCATAAACGTAAATCTCAAAACACAACTCATGAAACAACTTTTCTTACTAAACCCTAGAACACATTTAAAAATTTTTAAAATAGTTCTCATTTTTTGTTTTCTTTGCTAAATTCATACATGCGTTTCTTAAATTTAAATCCAGTTTATAAATTTTCACATCAATCTTTAGAAAGTAATTTTTTATATAATTATTTAAAATATGCTGTATAAAACATACTTATTGCTTCCACTTAAGAAAACTGAAAACACAAAATGAATTAAACTCGGAGATTAAAGTAAGTTCCCTTACCAAATAACTGAAGCCAAATTGACACAGAAGCATATCAACGTTGCATCGTCACAGGTACACCATTAGCAACGTTGCTTTACTGATTCAAACATAAACATGAATGAATTAAAAGCGTTAAAAAATGAAATAACACTTCAATTCTTTGCTAAATTCATTCATGCGTTTCTTAAATTTAATTCAGCTTATAAATTTTCACATCAATCTTTAGAAAGTAATTTTTTATGTAATTATTTAAAATATGCCGTATAAAACATACTTATTGCTTCCACTTAAGAAAACTGATAACATAAAATGAATTAAACCTCGAAGTAGTTCTCCTAATGAATTTTCAAAACAACGATACAGTACAGAAGAGAAGATTGACCAAATGAAAGTACAAAACCGTATGTCTGCTGAACTGGTTCCCAACTTAATGCTTAGTTTTATGTTGCATGTAGACTTCTCTACATTGGGATATACATATGTACATAATAATTATATATACACACACACACACATATGTAAATACTTATAGCAGGGAAGAAACTAACACAATAATATAGCAATTGCTAGGAAAATGAGAGATGTACATATTTTACTGAGAGAATATGATGAAAGAGGATTCTTTTATCGATCAGCGACGTTCTGCTTATTCCGTAGAATTAGAACGTCGGAAATGAATCCGAGGTAAGGAAATATAGTAGTGGCGAATCCAAGATCAGCGGCCTCGGAGAGTTAGTTCGAGCGCATATTCGGATATCCAAGAATGGGACCTGCAGGGGGGGTGTTTGTGAAAAAAAAAACACATTTGTGAAAAAAACACAGGGAAGAAGAAATCAAAACTAAAACCAGAAAATACAGAACAATCAAAACAAAAACCCACACAAAAATGAAGAAAGTCAGAGAATCCAGAGCAAGATTAGAATTTGGAAGAAACCCCATTTGAGAAAAACCCGCAAAGATGAACAAAAGTAGCATCAAGATTAAAAGCAGAGCAATCAGAACAAAACCCATATGAGAAATAGCCACAAAGATGAAGAAAAAAAGAATCTTGGGGTTTGGGATATACCTGAATGAAGCAGTCATGGAAGAAGAGGCGCAGTACCTGAGCAGAGACATTCTTCTGGTGGGTGTAATCTGCGTCATCGTCGACCTCACAATGGTCTCAGTTTCTGGGCAAGTCTCGTTGTAGAAATCGTATTCAAGATCCAATTGACCTCCATCATTCATCTCCTCAATGACGAAATCTTGGCCGCCATCGGAAGAAGCCAGAGAAACCAGATTGACCAGTGGCTCTTGGGCGGAGGAGGAGGCGAAGAGAAGCAGGGAAACACGAAGGATTGATGCAGGGAGAAAAGCACAGAAATAGAGAGGAAGAGAAGGGGAAAAGCGACGGAAGAAAATGGAAGAGCACCTTCCCACAAAAATGTTACTTATTTGACAGCAATGCAATAGGGCAAAGTTGAAATAACAAAAAAGAAGCAGGGGTGAAAATGGAAGAACACTTGGATTTTAGTATGTATAAATAGAAAGCCTTTAAGGGAAAGGATTCTATTTTTAAAACAAAAAATATAGAGACCCCTCTTAATCGTTAGATTTGATTTTAATGAAATTTTTGTAGTTGAGATTCTATGGCCTATGATTTAATCTCAACCACAAAATTTCATTAAAGCCAGATCTAATGGTAAAAAAGATGTCCCTTTTTTTTTTTAAATGAGAATCTCTTCTCTTAAAGGGCCTGTATATAAATACATGTACACATATCTATCTGTGCATTTATATATAAACACACATATAACACATAATTAAACTAATAGAATTTTATTCGTTCATCACAATAAAGTTACATCATCAAAATAACACAATAATACAATAATCAAATAGAGTCACTTAGTACTACGGTCTGATGACATTTCTCTTCACTTGGAAGTGAGAGATCTTAGGTTCGAATCTCGTGGATGGCGAATTCGATACCAAATTAGGTTGCTCATTGCATGGCTTAACCGAACTCCCCTTCCCCTACTAAAAAAAACAAAAATAAAAAAAAATAAAAAACCAAATAGAGAAAACAAAACAAATTAAACTCCTAAACCCAAATTAATTTCAACTCTTTAACACCTTTTTCTTAGTATTAGAATCATGCTATGGGGCATCAAACCAACTCCATTTTTATAAGGCTTGGATTTTTTCAGAGCCGGTGGGCATCACGCTTCTTTGGTTCCTTTAGGTACCATTTGGTACTTGGGACGGGACAGAACGGAGTGAGACGAGGCGTTCCGTCCCACGTTTGGTGCGTTCACAGGACAAATTTTGAGTGAATTTTCGTTCCGCCTTACCCCTTGGAATGACTTGTTCCACATTCGTGGAACACAAAATTATAACCTCTTCGTCTCCTTCTTCTTCCTCCTTGTTTCCATCCGAAGACATCTTTGCTCCCTCTTCGTTCCATCCCGTCATGTCCTGTCTCATCCCGTCTGCATACCAAACGATACCTTAGCTTTTGGGGTTGTAGAACCATATCCGCTCATCTTGATCACTAAAATCTGTTGTAACATACACTACTACATAATAGGGGTGGGCACGAGTAGGTTTGGGTCGGTTTTGGGCCAAAATTGAAACCAAATCGACCTAGTTGGTTAGGCCAAAATTACAAACCAAAACCAACCAAGCTGGGTCTAAAACCGATCAACCCAACAGTGATGGGTTGGTTTGGGTCGATTCTTGGTTTGTGTGTGTTGAACAAAAAAAAAAACATATGAAAAAATAGAGTCCATACAAATTGGGTCAAACTATATGGTAAAACAAAAATGTAATCTAGCCCAAAAAATGAGGATAGGCTTTACATACAAATACATCCAGGAATAATAAAATAAAATAAAAAATTTATATTTTTTCCTACAAAAGGGGGGAAGTAACGTGCAAAAAACAAGTGCTCCCCCATTTTCTGCAACAAAAAGAAACGTGGAGTCAAAAAGGGGGGTTAACAGAAAGTGGCAGGAGGTCATGGCTTCCATCTCCCCCCATGTAACAAATTCTAGAGCCTTATTAGGATGCCTATAAATAGGCATCAGCTACAGCAAGAGAGAAGGACAAAAAAAAAAGGAGGGTACTCTGTAGAAATTGAGAGACAGAAGAGTGCAGTGAAGACGATAGAGAAGGAGAGGCAAAGCAAGAGAGCAAAGGCAAAAGAGAAATAGAAGAAGAAAAAAAATAAAAAAGAAGATATCAAGTGTTACCCACAAGAACAAAGAGCAAGAAAAGCTACAAAGCATTTAAAGGTATAAATCTATCCTTCTAAATCTTTCTTTGTATGGTTTATCTCGGCTTTGCAGGAAAAAAAAAGCAATTTGTTTCTTCAACGTCTCCCATCCCCAGTCCCATGAATTTCTTCGGGGTGATCTAAACCACCCCGTGAAGTTCCAATCAATATAAGTGGTCCGTTTCCCGCCGCTGCTGTCAATCCTATGAATTTCTTCGAGGTGGTCTAAACCATCTCGTGAAGTTCCAACCAGGTCTAGGTGATCACTGCACTACGGCAACACCACCGCTCTTCAACCGTTGTCTCCATTAGTCATCTGGAAGAAGCCCAAGGGAAGTGCAGTTCATGATCCGAAGGTGATGAAACCAAAGGATATAGTTGGGCACGCCAATCCAGACCATCAATAAATTTGATGAAGGCTTGAGTAAGAAGATGGTAGCGGTGTGAAATAGCTAAAGAAGGCAACATTGCAATAAACCGCCAATGTCAGACGGAAGCCCAAATAGAGACAGCAGCTGCGCCATGTCTTCACCATCATCGACACCCTGCAACTTGTGATGTCCAACGGAGATTTCATCAAAACACAGTAGCAAACCGTTTTCCCACAACCTCCTGCAGCCTCTTGGGTGTCTAAAGAAGTTTTCGACATCTCTCTTTCTCTTTTCAGAGATGCAACGAAGAAGAAGCCGTCGCTCTGCATGTTTGAACAAGTGGAGAACAAGAACCCAACATGCCCAGCTATGGTCCTGAAGCTTCTTTCGATCGACGGGCCATGGTCGTCTTCAAAAGCTTTTAGCGTTCTTCATTAAGACTGTTTGTACCATACCTGACCAATCCCGAAACTACTGAGCATCGGTCAACGTTATACTGTCAAGGACCTAGAAGAGTTTCCCTCTAACCAGGAGGCCAATTAAAGTGCGACACGTGTCGACATCAGAAGCCAATCATAGCGCGACACATCTCAACATCAGAAGTCAATCACAACACGATACGTGTCAATGTCAGAATGAAACTAGAAACTCTCTTCTATAAATAAAGATCATTCTCTCACAATATTTCCTAATGTCATTTATACTAAATCATTCACTTGTACTCACTAAAGGAGAGCTTGAACCTATGTACTTGTGTAAACCTTTCACAATTAATGAGAACTCCTCTACTCCGTGGACGTAGCCAATCTGGGTGAACCACGTACATCTTGTGTTTGCTTCCCTGTCTCTATCCATTTACATACTTATCCACACTAATGACCGGAGCAATCTAGCGAAGGTCACAAAGTTAACACTTTCTGTTGTACCAAAGTCCTCACTAATTTTGTGCATCAACATTTGGCGCCGTATGTGGGAACGACACTTATTCCCACTCTCTTCAGCTTTGTCAAGCTGGTTTCCACCATTCGTACACTCTCTTTTGACCAGGCATCCCTCTCCAACATGGGGAGCGAAGGAAGCCACAGCACACAGAATGACACCCCTATTGTACCAAGTGCAAAGCAACGAAAAAATGAAGGAAAGAGGGTTACTCTTCAAGCTAAAGTCGATGAGCTAGAAGCTCAGAACAACAAGATAGCAATGAAGAATGAGGTCCTCCAGGAGCAGTATGAGAAGCTTTTTGAAACGCTCCATGAAATTAGGCGTACTCAAACACACGAGCTCATTGCCCCTGTGGACATCAACCATCATCTAGGTGTCTTCCAACACGGAGGGTCACATTCCTTCGACATGGGTATCCCTGATGAAGAGCGAGCTAATCATCAAAACATTGATCAACATGAGACATCTCTCAACCCAGCTGCTTCGACATGAAGCAAGAGAAGTGGAGGAAGACACCTCCTTGCAGAAAGGTTGGAAGGATCAAAAGCCGTTTATCGTGACTGCCGAGACTTCCTAAAGTAACGTTGAAAGAATCCCCTCCACATATGCTCGAAGATCAATGACCCAAGGGTTCCTAAAAGACTCGGTCCCTTCCCACGACCTAGGTTAGCTGCCAATCTAGGGAAGGAACAACAGGTCCCAGAGGAACATGAAGGTACAGGGGACTTTGAAGTATTCCGACAGACTCGCCCTAGAAGTCAGTACGGCGAGTCCAAGGAAAAATTGCACGCCTTTGCTCAAACTTTCCTACTTCCAAGAGGCAATTGAGACTTACGAAAGAAAATACCAGTGGTACATGAGTCCACGCAGGATCCCATTGTCCTACAGCTCCTTGAGGAAGTAAACAAGTTGAAGGCCGAACGTCAGGCTGAGATACCTGACTGGAACCAACCCAGGCCTGGCCCTCTCACAAGGAGGATCCTTGACACCCTCTTCAAGCGAAGACAAAACAAAAGCTTGGTTTACAACTATATACTCGAAGGGAGGACCCAATTGAACACCTTAACCTCTTTGAGTCCACCATGGCATATCAGATGCACACCGACGAAGAGCGATGTCTTCTCTTCCCCTCCACCCTCTGGCGGAGCTCTAAACTGGTATTGCCGTCTTCCACCTAAGACAGTAGACTTATTTGAGGAATTGAGGAAACTGTTTGTCTCTCAACACATCTTCCAGACCGATCGCTTGCATTCTGCAGATGACTTGTACACTATTTGCCAGAAGCCGAACAAGTCACTACGAGAGTATGCTGGTCGTTTCAACCATGAGTATTCTCACTACGCTGAGGCAGATGACAAGACCACCTTCAAGGCCTTCACGGCAGGGCTACGCGATTGTTTCTTTAAGTACATGATCAATGCCAACACTTGGAAGACTTACTCTAAGGTGATGGCACAGACTTACAACCATGCCTCTGCCGAGGCAAGGACATATCAAGGGAAACCCCCCACAACCACCCCTTATCAGCAAGTAGGGAGTGGAAGCCAGATCAAACCAAATGAGAAGACCTCGACCTTCCAAACGGCAGCGGTGCCTCCCCCTGCCTTACTTAATACTTCGTCAAGTCAACAGACATATCAATCTCAAGGCAAAAGGAAAGATTTCTATCCTCACCAGTCTCATTTTAGTAAAAAGAGTAAGGGACACTACCGCGATAACCAATGGTATCGCCATGATAATCCCCAACCCTAGGCAGTCAACACAGTGGGTCAAGCACGTGTCAGGACAACCCCTACCCCAAGGTATGAGGCATACACACCTTTGAACGCCACATGCGTGGCCATTTACCCCAGCATAACACACTTGATACCGAAGCCAAAGCCGAGGCACCCGGATTACAAGCCCATGAAGAACATGGGCACGTTTTACTGCTACCACGAGCATAACGGCCATGACGGTGAATTGTGTATCACCCTTCGTGATCATATTGAAACTTTAGCACGTGAAGGAAAAATTGACCAATTTCTCCTTCACCTTCCAAGGGGTAACCGTAACCAACACCAGGTAAATGTGATATATTCCATAAGTGGTGGCACACCCATATCTAAATCTTCAAACAGGGCCATGAAAAATAGTGAACAAGCTTTAAGGTCTGGCCACCAAATGTTTCATGTGGAAGACATCAGGGGAGGTAAGTATCAAAAGCCTAACTGGGATCCAATATGTTTCTACCCTGAGGAAGAAAGAGGTATCATCTACCCTCACAACGACCCACTGATCGTGGAAGCTCACATAGCCAACTTTGAAGTACGACGAATCCTAGTAGACACGGGGGCTTCGGTCAATATCATGTTTGCTGAAGCTTTCAGGGCACTTAATGTAGCTGAACACTTGCTCGATCGCTCGATTTCCCCTCTGATAAGCTTCTCCGGTGATATCGTGCAACCTTTGGGAAGCATACACTTACCTTTCACCATTGGTACATGCCCTTACACAATTACCATTACCACTAACTTCCTGGTGGTTGATTGCCCAGCGGCATACAATGTCATCTTCGGACGTACAGCCATCAATGATCTTAAGGCCATGGTATCCACACATATGTTGTTGATGAAATTTCCAACCCCCTTATGGCAATGGTTACATCAGAGGAGATCAAATTAGTGCACGATCATGTTACAACACTTCGGTCAAGTAACAGCACCTGTATGTGCCCAAAGAAACCCTTTCTATACATGACCAAGTCATAAAGAACAGCCCAGACGAAGCCAACTTGGATCTTCACGATGGCAACAGTCAACCTGACGATCATCGAGATGACTCTTTCATCCAGCAAGCACAACCCGCTGAAGAGTTGGAGAAGTTCTCTATCTCAAAAGATTATCTGGATCGCATGGTGAAGATTGGTACCACACTAAGGTATTCACTTGGTCATACGAGGATATGCCAGGCATCTCTCCCGATATAATCTATCATCGCTTAAGTATTAACCCCAAGACTAAGCCAGTGAGACAGAAGCAAAGATCTTATGATGCTGAATGGTACGAGGCAATGAAGGCAGAAGTTGAAAAACTCAAAGGCATAGGCTTCGTCCGTGAAGTTAATTATCCAACGTGGGTAGCAAATGTTGTCCTTGTTAAGAAGAATCCGACCAAGGAAAGTCTCCTGCTCCAAAAGGTTTTGTGGAGAATGTGTGTCGATTACACCGACCTAAACAAATGATGCCTGAAGGATAGATTTCCTCTTCCTCTCATAGACAGACTTATAGACTCTACGGCAGGGTGTGAACTCCTAAGCTTCATGGATGCTTACTCAGGATACAACCAAATCCTCATGAACCCTCCGGACCAAGAACACACAGCCTTCACTACTGACAGGGGATTATATTGCTATAAAGTCATGCCCTTCGGCCTAAAGAATGCAGGAGCGACTTATCAAAGACTGGTCAATTCAATGTTTGCCGAACAGATTGGAAAGAGCATGGAAGTTTACATTGATGATATGCTAGTCAAGAGCAAACATGTTGACCAACACATCACCAACCTATCTGAAACTTTCACCATTCTGAAGAGGTATCGAATGAGGTTGAACCCCAACAAATGTGCCTTCGGCGTAGGCTCTGGCAAATTCTTAGGCTTCATGATAAACCAACGAGGCATTGAGGCTAATCCCGAGAATATCAAAGCAATCCTCGACATGAAGGAACCGGTAACTTCAAAAGACATCCAAAGCCTTACTGGCAAGGTGGCAGCCTTAACTAGGTTCATCTCTAAGGCTACAGACAGATGTGCTCCTTTCTTCAAAGCACTTAAGGGAAGTAAGAAGTACATTACATAGACTGATGAATGTGTTGAGGCGTTCAAAAACCTCAAAGACTACATGAGTAAAGCCCTTATGCTCTCCAAACCTGAGGTTAGTGACACTTTCATTATCTATCTGTCGGTATCGGCTTTAGCAGTAAGTTTCGTTCTCATTAGAAATGATGATAATGTCGAACGGCCTATCTACTACGCTAGCAAGGCCTTACAAGATGCGGAGACACGATACTCCAACATTGAGAAATTGGCTCTAGCATTGGTCATGTCTGCTCGAAAACTTTGCCCTTACTTCTAAGCACACTCCATCATCGTGCTTATCAATCATCCTCTTCGATAGATACTCCAAAGTCCTGATACTTCCGGGCGAATGATCAAATGGGCGATAGCATTAGGTGAGTTTGACATCTCATACCAACCAAAACCAGCTGATAAGGGCCAAGCAATGGCAGACTTCATTGCCAACTTCACATATCCTGTTGACATTGTTTCTACGCCTAAAGAAGTGGTTTCATTACATTCGGAAGCTCAGAAAATATAACCAACAGCCCCAACATGGAGTCTATATGTTGATGGCTCGTCCAACCAACAGGGTTGTAGAGCAGGACTAGTCCTTACGACCCCTGACAAAGTGGCGATGGAGTATGCTCTTCGTTTCAAATTTAAGGCGTCAAAAACTAAGGTCGAATATGAAGCCCTCCTAGCAGGCTTACGTTTGGCCAAACATCTTGGGGTTAAACGAATTGATATCTTCAGTAACTCCCAATTGGTGGTTAATTAGGTCACCAACAACTTTGACGTTAAGGATAGCCCCATGGCAGCCTATCTAGCACAAACACAATTGTTGCTCAAGCACTTCCACTACCAGATCACCCAAATTCCTCAAGCGGTAAATAGTCATGCAGATGCTTTGGCTCGCCTCGCCTCAGCAGTGGAAGACAAGATTGGGAGAAAAATTCAGGTCGAATTGTTGGCAGCACCAAGCACCATAGCTGCGGAAGTGTGCAACTTACAACAGGGGGATAGTTGGATAACCCCAATTTATAGATTCCTTGCTCATGGCACCCTTCCAAATGACAAAGTCCAAGCTAAGCAGATTCGATACAAGGTTACCCGTTACTTGATCATTAATGACCAACTCTACAAGCGGGGTTTTAACCTACCATACCTAAGATGCCTTACACCCGCAGAGGCGGAAACTGTCATTCGGGAAATACATGAAGGAGTCTGCGGAGATCATGTTGGATCTCGATCCCTAGCACACAAGGCTTTTCGCCAAGGATATTACTGGCCAACACTCTACCAAGATGCCATCAGAATATCCCGCTCATGTGATAAGTGTCAACGCTACGTAACTATTCCTCACTCCCCTCCTAAGCCACTCACTCCTATGATTAGCCCTTGGCCCTTCGCTTAATGGGGACTTGATTTAATTGGCCCAATGTTTGTAGGGAAGGGCAAGGTTCGCTATGCAATTGTTGAAGTTGACTATTTCACAAAGTGGGCCGAAGTAGAACCCTTGGCAACCATTACTGAGGCAAAAATAGAAGACTTCGGATGGAAGAACATCCTTTGCAGATTCGGCATTCTCAATGCAATAGTCACTGACAACGGGCGACAGTTCGACAACAATAAGTTTATGATGTTCTGCTCTAAGTTCAACATCAACTTATGTTTTGCCTCCCCAGCTCATCCCCAGTCTAATGGACAAGTTGAAGCCATCAACAAAATAATCAAGCGAACTTTGAAAACCAGCTTGGACAAGGCTAAAGGTTGTTGGCCAGAATTTGTACCCCAAGTTCTTTAGTCATACCGCACTTCGTATCGGACATCAACAGGAGAAACCCCATTCTCACTTACCTTTGGTACAGAGGCAGTTGTCCCAGTTGAGCTTGAGCAAGCAACGTTCCGAGTCCAGAACTACGTGCAAAACGGAAATGACAAACAACTTACCCTCAACTTAGATCTAGTCGAGGAACACAGAAACTAGGCTCACTTGAGGAATGTCGCCTATAAGTCGCGCATCTCCAACTACTATGACTCAAAGGTTAAACCTTGTTCTTTCAAAGTGGGGGACTGGGTATTGAAGAAAAGATTACTCTGCGACAAAGTCCCGAGTGAAGGAACACTTAGCCCAAACTAGGATGGACCGTTTGAAGTTGTTGGCATCAGTTGCCCTAGCTCCTACAAGCTTAGAAGCTCTGATGGCAAGACCCTTGGCCATCCATGGAACGCTGATCACTTGAAGTACTATTACAAGTAAACTCACATTGTACAAGTGTTAAGCTTCAGCCGTTCGACATTCTATGTAACGAAGACTATTTGGGATGAATTCAATAAAGAGGTGATTTAGACAACTCGATCTTAATCCTCTTACATTCCTAGCAATGAAACACTCGGGTTCAAAGCTTCAACATGAATGCTTCCAACATGAAACAAAGTCTAAGTATATGTCAACAAGACTATACAAATAAATGAACAGCTTCACAGTATATTCGTTCAATCATACATTCCAACACATTCATACATAAGCAAACTGTGCTTTGAAAGGGTTCAACATATTTTATGTCATTCAACACTTGCTAGAATGTGCCTAGACACCTTGCCCTTATTCTCACCAACCAGGTGATGATATGTGAAGAAGGAACTTATCTTCATGCCACCAACCAGGTGATGAAATGTACAAACCGTACTCTTCTTCATGCTACCATGCCACCAACCAGGTGATGAAATGTACAAACCGTACTCTTCTTCATGCCACCAACCAGGTGATGACATGTACAACCCGTACTCTAATATCATTTGGTAACTTGCCACTCGTGCCACCAACCAGGTGAAGAAAGAACTCATCTTCATGCCACCAACCAGGTGATGAAATGTACAACCCGTACTCTCCTTTATGCCACTAACCAGGTGATGAAATGTACAACCCGTACTCTAATATCATTTGGCAACTTGCCATTCATGCCACCAACCAGCGGAAGAAAGAACTCACATTCGTACCACCAACCAAGTGATGAAAGCAACTCACCATTCATTCCATCTACCAGAAGACGAGTCGTACAACTTATACATGTGAACTCCTAGCATTCACAAATAATAAAAAACCCTCAAGCTTGACAACTCAAATAGGGGAGCACTTATGCCCAACAATAGTTATAGTCACCAACAAAGCCTTATTGAAAGCCAACAACAACTTCAGTGCATGACATACGAAGATCAAGCTAATCAGCCCTCTTGCATTTGCTTCAAACATTTCCCCATTGTAACAATGCAAACACTACAATTCTCAAAAGCTTCACACACTCTTGATCAATATAGTGTGAAGCAAAATCAATTTATGGTGCTAACAAAAGCTTCATCAATGAAGGGCAACCATAATTCTTAAAAGCTTCACACACTCTTGATCAAGACAGTGTGAAGTAAAACCAATTTATGGTGCCAACAAGAGCTTCATCAATGGAGGGCAACCACAATCTCAAAAGCTTCACACACTATTGATCAAGACAGTGTGAAGAAAAACCAATTTATGGTGCTAACAAAAGCTTCATCAATGGAGGGCAACCACAATTCTCAAAAGCTTCACACACTCTTGATCAAGGCAGTGTGAAACAAAACCAATTTATGGTGCCAACAAGACCTTCATCAATAGAGGGCAACCACAATTCTCAAAAGTTTCACACACTCTTGATCAAGACAGTGTGAAGCAAAACCAATTTATGGTGCCAACAAGAGCTTCATCAATGGAGGGCAACCACAATTCTCAAAAGATTCACACACTCTTGATCAAGACAGTGTGAAGCAAAACCAATTTATGGTGCCAACAAAAACTTCATCAATGGGGGGCAACCACAATTCTTAAAAGCTTCACACACTCTTGATCAAGACAATGTGAAGCAAAACCAATTTATGGTGCCAACAAGACCTTCATCAATAGAGGGCAACCACAATTCTCAAAAGCTTCACATACTCTTGATCAAGACAGTATGAAGCAAAACCAATTCCACAATTCTCTAAAGCTTCACACACTCTTGATCAAGACAGTGTGAAGCAAAACCAATTTATGGTGCCAACAACAAGAGCTTCATCAATGGAGGGTAACCACAATTCTCAAAAGTTTCACACACTCTTGATCAAGACAGTATGAAGCAAAACCAATTTATTGTGCCAACAAGAGCTTCATCAAATAAGTTCAACCACAATTCTCAAAAGCTTCACACACTCTTGATCAAGACAGTGTGAAGCAAAACCAATTTATGGTGCCAACAAGAGCTTCATCAATGGAAGGCAACCACAATTCTCAAAAGCTTCACACACTCTTGATCAAGACAGTGTGAAGCAAAACCAATTTATGGTGTTAACAAAAGCTTCATCAAATAAGTTCAACCCCAATTCTCAAAAGCTTCACACACTCTTGATCAATACAGTGTGAGGCAAAACCAATTTATGGTGTCAACAAAAGCTTCATCAATGGAGGGCAACTACAATTCTCAAACCTTCGAAGCAAATTCAAGACTGTTTGAAGCAAATTCAATTTAGATGGTTCATCCAAAACTTCGACTACTACAAGGTGTGGCTTGCATCACAATCTCTTACTCAACAATGTGGAAGCAAAATTTGTATATGTTGTCTCTCCCACATTTTCAAATTTCTAGTTTCCAAAAAAAAAAAAAAAGGGAAATTCAACAAAGCTTCATCAATGGAGGACAACTACAAATTCTCAAAAGCTTCACACTAACTTGATCAAGATAGTGTGAAGCAAAATCAATTCATGGTATCCAACGAAGGCTTCAACTCCAAAGCTTCACATACAAAGCTTCAACTCTAAAGCTTCACCTACAAAAGCTTTAACACAAAAGCTTCACCCACAAAAGCTTCACCCACAAAAGCTTCAACACAAAAGCTTCACCAATAAAAGCTTCATCAATGGAGGACAACTACAAATTCTCAAAAGCTTCACACTATCTTGATCAAGATAGTGTGAAGCAAAATCAGTTCATGGTACCCAACAAAAACTTCAACTCCAAAGCTTCACTTACAAAGCTTCAACTCCAAAGCTTCACCTACAAAAGCTTCACCCACAAAAGCTTCACCCACAAAAGTTTCACCTACAAAAGTTTGACCCATCAAAGCTTGACCCACCAAACTTCACCTATAAAAGCTTCACCTACAAAACTTCAACACAAAAGCTTCACCTACAAAAACTTCACACTATCTTGATCAAGATAGTGTGAAGCAAAATCAATTCATGGTGCCCAACAAAGCTTGACCCACAAAAGCTTCACCCATAAAAGCTTGACCCATAAAAGATTGACCCACAAAAGCTTGACCTACAAAACTTCAACACAAAAGCTTCACCTACAAAAACTTCACACTATCTTGATCAAGATACTGTGAAGCAAAATCAATTCATGATGCCCAACAAAGCTTCAACCTCAAAGCTTTACCTACAAAGCTTCACCTACAAAGCTTTAAAATATATATATATATATAAAAAAAAATTTCGGAAATTCGAAAATTCAAAAATTCAGAAATTTAAAAATTCGAAAAAATTCGAAAGACAAAAAAATCGAAAAAAAAAAATTTCGAAAAAAAAATTTGTCTAGGCCTCCTCTTCTTTGGGCCTAACAACTTTCATAACAAATATATATGAAGAAGGAGTTTTGGGCTACCACTTAGAAAGGAAATGCCTCATTCGTCAACTCCCTCGACTGGAGACTTGGGGGACTCCTACCATATGCTACTGCACCTTGATACTCGAAAATCTCACAACCACTCAGTGACTTGGATTTTTCAAGTCTCCAAACGAGAAGTTTTCCTCACTTGGAAAATTAAGGGAGCACTACCTCAACCTACATGCTTCACTCACAAAGCTTCAACATACAAGCTTCAACAAAAGGAAAAATTCAAAAAACTTAGTGAAGAAGGCCTTGGTGTATTTAACACAATACGTTGAAATGAAGCAAAGCTTGTTTATTGATATCTCCGATAAGTTACAAATATGTACATATACATGAAACAAAATAAACAAACAAGAGGGAACATTCACAAAGGTTGCTCAGGAGAAGTCTCAGCAGTTGGTAGAGCCCCAGAAAAAGGAGGCACTATAGGGTGATTATTCGGAGCCTCAGTACTAGGCAGAACCCTAGAAGGAGGAGGCACCGAAGGTTAATCATTTGGAGTTTCATTACGTGGTACAGCCCCAGAAAACGAAGGCAATAAATGCCTTTGGAACAAACCCACAAACCTCTGATGATCAAGTATAATCGGACCATCAGATTCCTGCAGCTGGTCGAGCTTCCTCTTCATGTTTGTAGTATAGTCATGTGCGAGCCTGTGTAACTGTTTATTCTCATGCTTGAGCTCTTTGATCTCTTGTTTGAGACTTATCACTTTAGCCGCCAATGATTCAACTTGGCGGGTTCGAGCAAATAGGTGTTGGGCCATATTAGACATAGAACTTGCACACTGAACACTGAGAGCCAGAGAATCCTTAACAGCCAACTCATCAGACCGTTTGGAAAGTAGTCTGTTATCTTTGGGAGTGAGAAAGTTCATGGCCACCACTGCAACAGTCATATCATTCTTCATCACAGAGTCCCCAACGGTAAGAGGACCAGTAGGGGATAAGAAGGATGGGCGCCATATGTTGTCTTGAGAAGGCATGGTTGCCTCTTCACCAACGTTCAAGTCAAAATGACGGTCGGATGGGCCAGACATTCTCAGAAATGATAAAGGAGAAATGAGGTGCAATAAATATTTGAAGTAAGGGGAAAATTCCTACAAGCAATAACTCTCTGAATGAACTCCTTGCACACAATTGGTGCCCTTATAAAAGATAAGGCAACAAGGCCGTTGGTTCAAAAATCGAAGAGGTACCACTCTCCGGATTCCGAAGAGGCACCACTCTCCGGATTCCGAAGAGGCACCACTTTCCACACGCAACATCAGCTCCTCGAGTACCACAGATAACTTTGCCAAAGATCTCTGACAAAGTTTAGACACAT
This sequence comes from Malus sylvestris, assembly GCF_916048215.2. NCBI lineage: Eukaryota > Viridiplantae > Streptophyta > Magnoliopsida > Rosales > Rosaceae > Malus > Malus sylvestris. Next base: position 9,798,138 of record NC_062269.1, read on the forward strand.
AAATTTTGAAGGTCCAGCTACCCTACTATTACCCACAAGGGTAAAGGAACAGCACCACAACTTGATAACTAGAAAGTCCCAATGTGTGTCAACCTCCGTGCTCTGTGGCAAGGCAGACTGGCAAAAATGCTCAACATTTACTCACATTCGAGAAAACACTCCCAACGAGATTTCTTTCTCAAAAATCGAAGAGGTGCCGTTCTCCGAATCTCAAAAGCCACTCCCAACAGGATTGCTTTCTCAAAAATTGAAAAGGTACTGTTCTTTGAATCTCGAGAGCCAGATCCCCGACATGATTGCTGTTCGAAAACCGAAGAGGCACCGTTCTCCGAACTTCGAGAGCCAGATTTCCTTGGATAAAGCTTGTCTGCAATCTTCACACTCAACATCAGCTTTCCAGATACCACAGACCACTTTTTCAAAGCGCTCTAAGAAAGTTAAAACATGTGAAGCTTGCAGCTCCCACTACATTGCTATAACCAAGAAGGGTAAAGGAATAGCATTATTACTTGCTCAAAAATCGAAAAGGCACCGCCCTCCGAATCTCGAAAGCCAGACTCCTAACAGGATTACTTTCTCAAAAATTGAAGAGGCACCGCTCTCCGAATCTCAAGAGCTAGACTCCCAACAAGATTGCTTTCTCAAAAATCGAAGAGGCACCGCTCTCCGAATCTCGAGAGCCAGATCCCCAACATGATTGCTTGTTCGAAAACCAAAGAGGCATCGCTCTCCGAACTTCGAGAGCCAAATTTCCTTGATAAAGCTTATCTGCAATCTTCACACGCAACATAAGCTTTCCAGATACCACATACCACTTTTTCAAAGTGCTCTGACAAAGTTAAATGACGTGAAGCTTGCGGCTCCCATTACATTGCTACGACCAAGAAGGGTAAAGGAATAGCATTACTACTTGTTGTTAGGGAGACTCCTATATATGTCGACCTCCATCCTCAACGGACAGGCAGACCTGCAAAAATGCTCAACCCTTCCTCATATCTGATAGGGCACTCCTAATGAAGCCTCTCGAAATACTCAGCTTTCTTCATCCCCAATAATACCTATGCAAACCAGCCACACCAGAGCAAGAGTATCTCATATCATCAGGGTTAAAAGCAAGAGTATCACATATCATGTTTTTTCCCTGTCTTTTCCTTTGCCTTTGTTCTTACCTGCAAGACAAGGAGAAAGAGAGCAATCGGTCAGCACTTGGAATCAAGCTTCCAGTCAGGAACTGACTGCTTGGAACCCCTTGCCTGATTACTTACCTGGCTTTGCTCTCGAGTACTCGTCTTCAACATCTTATGCTTCCAGAAAAGATACCACATCTGCCTGAGGAACAGATAGGGCAAGTGAGAAGGATACAAGGAAGCATGTGGAGACAAACGCAACAGAACACATGCCGATTCATCTATTACTTTGTCAACAGCAAAAGTATCCCATATTATCAAGGTCGAACGCACTCTTGATTTGATGGACTTGTTTTGACCCTCAAATTCTTGAGTCGGCCTTATACTCTGGAGGAAACCAGAAAACCTTCCAGCCCAGTTCAAGAATAAGCCTGTGGAAAGTTACTTCTTCAAAAGCAAAAGTATCTCATATCATCTCTTCTCCATTTGCTTCTCCTTATCCTTGTTGCTGTTTACGACACAAGGAGTGGGAGAACAATCAACCGGAAGCCGAAGCCGAACCTCTGATCTAGGTTGCTTGCTTGGAAGTCTGATTACTTACCTTGTCTGTTACCTCTTTCGGCAAATCTCTTAGCTCTTCGACTTGGGGGACTCCTACTATAGGGTTTTGTATCGCAGTTGACCAAGCCCGAAACTACAAGTAAGCTTCAAGTGAAATTGATACATTACCTTGTGCATCTTCATTGGTTAAAGATACCACCCCTGGATGGAGGAAAAATACTTCTAGAGAAGATGCCACAGCTACGTATGAGACAGATAAGGCAAGTGAAAATGATACCACACTTCGGTACTTAGAAGTTTCATGATTACTCAATGGCTTGGATCTTGCAAGTCCCCAACTGAGAAGCTTTCCTCACTAGGGAACTTAGGAGAGCACTGTCTGTACCATACTTGACCAATCCCGAAACCACTGAGCACCGGTCAACGTTATACCGTCAATGACCCAGAAGAGTTTCCCTCTAACTAGGAGGCCAATTATAGCGCGACACATGTCGACATCAGAAGCCAATCATAACGCGACACGTGTCAACATCAGAAGCTAATCACAACACGACACGTGTCAATGTCAGAATTAAACTAGAAACTTTCTTCTATAAATAGAGATCATTCTCTCACAATATTTTCTAATGTCATTTGTACTAAATCATTCACTTGTACTCACTAAAGGATAGCTTGAACCTATGTACTTGTGTAAACCTTTCACAATTAATGAGAACTCATCTACTCCATGAATGTAGCCAATCTGGGTGAACCACGTACATCTTGTATTTGCTTCCCTGTCTCTATCCATTTACATACTTATCCACACTAATGACCGGAGCAATCTAGCGAAGGTCACGAACTTAACACTTTCTGTTGTACCAAAGTCCTCACTAATTTTGTACATCAACAAAGACAGAAACCCGAAGAAAGCCTAGCCAAAGAGGAATAGGCGCTAGTTGTCGCTGACCAAGTTTCATTCGAATTCCAGTTTAAATTAGGAATTGGAGGAAAAAAATCTCCAACAAGCAAAGATGATTCGTGATTTTAGTCGAAGACTAGTTTTACCCATGTGAAGACAAATCCATGCAGGAAGTGGAAAACTCAAAAGAAAGTCCTTGTTTTTTTTTTAAAAGGCTAAGCACGTGGCACCTCAAAGATGAAGCAAGCTATTGTCAAATGTTGGGCCAAAGCTAAATTCAAGGTTGAAGACAAATGACAAAAAAAAAATGTTTAAAACTCATAAGGAGGAGAAGAATAGTTCCAGCCAAAAGCTTTTGTCACATCAAAAGTAAAGTTAAAAAATGTTGATGTGGTCTTCTTTTCCTTGATAGCAAGAAAACCACTCACGTGGAGGACAAAAGAAAGTCATGGTTCCCCTATTTAAATTATGAGACAAATTGACAGGTTACCAAGACAAAGGAAAGCTAAGGAAGGAAAATGGGCACCAAACATAAAAAAGAAAAAAGAAAAGATGTGCAGCAAGGCAAGTCAAAAGCACCACCAAATTCCTTTAAAAAAAATCAAGTGAATGTGACATGGCTTGAAAACTTTAGTCATGATTATGACTAGTCATTCTTTTCACTTGTTGCAATGCAATTCCTTCAAATTAAATGAGAATACTATCCGCGTGGAACTTAGAGAAAAAGGAAGTAGCTTCTCCATTAGTTACAACTTTGAACTACCGATTACAAACCATTTCAATTGCAGTGGACACAAGCCATCTCAAAGTACAAAATTCGATGGACGTATCATCTCAAATTAGTGGGTTTGCACTACGTCAAAATGGATCAAGCTCCTTTTAAATTCTTGAAATAATCAAATGGCACGAAGCCATATTAAATCTCAAACGGCACGAAGCTGAAGAAAAGTATCAATGGCACGAAGTCATGACAAATGTCAAATAGCACAAAGCCACGTCAAGTTCCAAATGGCACAAAGCCGAAGAAAAAGTCAAATATCAAATGGCATAAAGCCGTGATGAGTCTCAAAAATTTATGAACTACGCTGGTTTGATTATGTTAAGGATACGTAGGCAGTCTGATATCTAGTGTTAAACGCAACCGTGAAACCGAAACGAATCCCTGGTTTATATAAACTAAATTCACTCCTGCTACTTCGATCAAGTAATTACAAACTCTACAAAGAGTAAAAGAGAAGTCTTCAAGCACAAGTTCCTAGATTTCCCATTAATGGATGTTGCCCATGCAACTAAGTTCCTAGTTTTTGATGTGAAAATTATGTTGACACACAAATTAACCCTCTTTTTATCAATTGTAGTAAAGTATGTAAGTAGGGATCGTCCTAAACCGGGGATTAGGAGGGATTGCAAAATCACTTGAAAACTGACTCGAATACGTAAAAACAAGTTTAAAACACTAAACTAGACTCAAAGAATGCAAAACTAAACTTTAAAACACCAAAACAAACCAAAAGACTCAAAACAGCCCAAAAACACTCAAAACTGCCTTAAAACCACAATCTGGGCAGTTTTGAACACTAGACTCAATCTTGGATGAAAATTGGTTTTATCTTGACCTAAGACACTTAAAAACACAAACTAAAGTGATTTCTAACTACTATGACTCAACTAAGTAAATGGGGATTGATTTTGGACGAATTTAACTTTTAAAACAAAAACTTTAAAAACAAACTTTAATGAAAACGATTTTGATGAAATAGAATGGGGAAAGGCTAGTTAGAAGGTTCCTTCTCCACACATGAAACATATGCATACGACTCGATCTCCAATTACTCTTTCAACAAACCATGAATGACAATGCCCCAAATTAACTAGATTGACCAATTAACTCTCAGATTTCCCTAGATTCATTGAATTGAATGGGATACGCATTACAACCAAATTATTCTTATCAAGGACCCTAACTATGGAATACGCATGATAGAGACACATATCAAAGATCATTAAGGTCAATGGAAATCATAAGCATTGACGAGGCATTCATAACTATGGGATACGCATGTTACTCTTGCCTAGGATTTACTTAACACAATCGTGACTAGCGACTTTTACTACTTATGAATATAAGTTAATAACGATTAGGTGAAATTCCCTTATACTCTAGCATCAAATTCATGCATGCAAACTAAGTGTCGACCCTCAATCAACATACATAAACATGTTATCAATCAAATAGATAAGTAAACCACATTCACGATTCATGAAATCATAATTGGAAGAAATCAAGTCATATAAAACATATGATCATGGCTTTGAATTCCCCTCTAACTATAAAGAAATTAGTTCCTCATGTTCGCAAATACACAAAGACAAATAAATTTAAACATTGAAACAAAGATAGAAAACACCTAGAAACGCTCCGACAATCCAACGTCTTGAATGGCATGCACGGCTCCAAGTTGTCTTCCTTCTTCTCCTTGCAAACTCACGGCACAATGAGGGATGATTGGTGAATGGTGTAGTGAAAATCTGGTAGAGGATGGTGTGTGATATGTGCGGCAATGGGTTGTATATATAGGCTGAAAATCCCATCTCCTAGGTAGCAAAAGGACAAGGTTTTAAAGGCCTAAATTGCATAGGATAATAACATCCAATCCTATAAGGAAAACAAGTCAAAAACCCAAAGGGATTGGGTGATAATGTGCAGCAGAAAGAGTGTGAAAAGATAAGACTTCTAGAAACCAAAAATCCCAAGGGAAATAGGTATTAGGTGCGGCAAGGATCTAGGGTTCTAGAAGATAATGCAAGGCAAATTTTTAGGCTTCTAGAAAGGTTCCTAGGTGTCATCTTGGTAGCATAAGATAAGGTCTTCTAGAAATCCCATTTTAAGCATCCTAATCTAATTAGAAACCCTCCTAAGTGGCTGGAATGTGGATAGTTTAGGATAAGGATAAGATAGGATAGGATAAGGTTTGATTGGATAAGATAAGCTAAGATAAGGTTATGGATGAGGTCTTGGATAATACTCCTTATCTTGAGCTGATTCTTTGGCTTTAATTCTTCTTCTTCATGTAGGAAACCTTGCTTGAGTAGGAAACTTCATATATCTAGGAATCCATCTTCAATTAGGACTCCTTTAGTGATTAGGAATCCCAATTCATTTAGGAATCCTTCTTTCAAGTCATTTCCTTCTTCAACTAGGAAACTTTGTATCTTCAATTCTTCAACTTTGAAACGCCTTCCAAGCTTCATCAATTCCTCAAATTCGTCCATCCCTTGTGCTTCATGTGCATGAACTCCATTTTAGCCCAATTTTGCTCCAAAATACTCCAAATTGCATCCTATTGCTCACTTTGTCTCTAAAACCTGAAAACACATGAAAATAGCTTAAAAGACTAACTTAACTAAGAAAACACAACATAAATGCATAAGAACTAACTAACTAAGGCGCATAAATATGCTCCTATCAGTTTTTCTAGGGAATGTTGCTTCATATGAGATTGAAGTAAAACAACAAACACGTGAGCTTTATTTTTTATTTTTGACTCCGTGAATAAAAAAATAGAGTCGCTCAAAAGGCACGAAGCCACATCCAACTTCAAATGACGTAAAGCCAATTCAAATTACAAAAGACACAAAGAAGCCTCGAATGGCACAAAAACGAAGAAAATCTCAAATGGCATGAGGTCGTATAAATATATGCAAGTCGGTTTGGTTAACCGCATCCTAAGAATTTCAAGAACCGATTGTCAACCCGATTAAAGTCGGTGCGATTTGATTTAACCACAAAAAATTAAAAATTAAAAAAAACTAAAAAAAAAATTAAAAAGAAAAAGAAACAAACAAACCGCGGTGCGGTTTGGGCGATTCACTCGGTTTTTTTTTTTTAATGCCCAACCCTACTACACAACAAACAAACACAAGGAAGCAACTGAAGCCGTCGAAAGCACTCGAGAGGAAATTGAAGGTGAGCATATTGGGAATACTATCTTTATACAAGTGTGTTGTAGGCTCCCAATAAATGGATTCCAAACCAACTTAGGTAAAACTTAGAATTACTGTTTTCCAAGATAGAAAGGGAGAAGGGTAAAAAAGAGTAACGTATGGAAAAAAAGATTAGTTTCATGTTCTTATTACTCTCCTACTTTTAGTAGGATTGGGATTAGTTTCTAGGCATCAGAAAACAAGTGTTTAAAACATATTTGTTCATGCTTAATAGTTAATACAACATTCATTTTCTCTAAGAGCAGCTCCAGCCATGCATGTAGGCCGGGGGACAGGGGAGAGGAAAGGGCCCGAGGCCCTGTGAATCAACTCCAGCCTTGAAGAGCCCGAGCTGGTGGAGAAGGCCCGAGCAGGAGGCCTGTTAATTTTTGACAGCTCGTGAGCCCGAGCTCCAAACCCTTTTTATATTTTTTTCTGTCAGGCGCGTTCACCCCACTCGCGCGTGGGGGCGCGTCGCCCGACAGCTTTTCAGAAAATCAGTAACTTTTGCAGATGGTCTCAGTTACCGTTGGGAAGCCACGTGGCTTCCCACGGTCCGTTCGATCTCAACGGCTCCTTAATTTGGATCGTTGGATCTCAACGGTAAAAAAAATAAAAAAATCTTATTTAATATTAACCGTTCGATCTGAGATCAACGGTCGATATTAATATGCTTTATAAATAAAGAAAAAATAGTTTTAAAATTAAGAAAAGTTACCGTTATAACACATGGCACAATCTGAAATGTTGGAATTCAAATTTTTTAAAATCCAACGGCAAAGATTAATTATTTGAATAAAAAATTTTAAAAAATTGTAAAAAATTGTTTTTACTTTTCTCTAAATACCACTTCTTCTCCATCTACCTTACACCACAATTTCATATTTTCTCAACTACTTTCAATCAAATTCCTATCTTTCTCTCAAAGTTTCAATCCAATTTTTTTTCCACAAAATGAGTACTGATGCAGGTATGAATTGGTCGCTTCTTGAAGATGTTGCGTTGTGCACTAGCTGGGTTGAAGTTACTCATAATTCCCTTACGGGTAATGAGATGCAGTTGCGAGAAATGTGGAGTTTAATTCATACCAAATTTCTTGAGCAAATAGGTGGGAAAAGAACTAAAGAATCGATGTCCAGTCGTTGGAAAATACTTTGTCATTCCTTTAGTACGTGGAGAGATGCCTTGACACAAGTTAGTAGTAATGTTCGAAGTGGGGCAAATTATGCGGATGAGGTAAGAATATATTATAATTATTTGTTTGTATTATTATTTTGTTACCTAATTTTATTATAATTATTCGTTTCTATTATTTATTTGTTACCTAATTTCATTATTATTATTTGTTTGTATTATTTATTTGTGACCTAATTTCATTATTATTATTTGTTTGTATTATTTATTTGTTACCTAATAATTTCATTAGTATTTTTTGTTTGTATTATTTATTTGTTACCTAATAATTTCATTATTATTATTTGTTTGTATTATTTATTTGTTACCTAATAATAATTTCATTATTATTATTTGTTTGTATTATTTATTTGTTACCTAATAATTTCATTATTATTCATTTGTTTGTATTATTTATTTGTTACCTAATAATTTCATTATTATTATTTGTTTGTATTATTTATTTGTTATCTAATAATTTCATTATTATTCATTTGTAGCAACTTCAAGCACAAGCATGGTATGCTGCCAAAATCAAATCAAGAAACAAATCATTCCACCGGTGGGAATGTTGGAATATTGTTAAAGATTGTTCTAAATTTAAAGTTGTGTCTGTTGGTCCAGAAGTATGCATGAACAGCACCCCTCTACACAGCACCTTTGTACACAGCACCCATCCACACTCTACACCTAATCATGGCTCCCATGTTGACGAAGAAGATGGAGAAGAAGTGCTTGAAACGCCAATTCCTGAACAAGCGTCGGGGTCGACCCATTATCCAATTAGGCCTCTAGGTAAGAAGGCTTCAAAGAGAAAAGGGAGTGCTTCCAAGAATGATTATGGAAAGTACATGCAAGAACTTGCTCGTCAAGGTGAATTGACGTTGGCACGGGAATTGGCGAAATATGAGGCTGAAAAGGCTAGAGATGAGGCAAAAGCTGCAACTATTCAACAAGCATTTCAAGCTGAACAGAGGGAAAGAGAACTACTTAGGCAAGAAAGGGAGTTGCTTAGAGAAGAAAGAATTGCACAACGAGATCGTGACATTATGAACACGCATTTAGAAAGGATGTCTCCAAATTCTAAATATTTTTTGCAATCGGAGAAAGCGGATGTGGTGTAAAGGAGGCGTGCAAGAGAAGCAAGATCAAGACAAGATGGTCCTAGCACAACAAGACAAGATGATCCTAGCACCACAGATTGGCTAAGTGATGATGAATAGGGTACTTTTTGTAATCGGAGCCTATAGTTTTCCAATCACTTTGGGTTGTAATTTATTATTTATGTTGTTTCCAATTTATTGAAGTTAGTACTTTATTTAAAGTGAGAGTACATTTATTTAATTTCGTAATATATTTATCCTAATAATAGAATATTTATTCATCAAATTGTTCACGTATAATGAAATTATAAAACACACCAAATAAAACTAAAAAACTCACCAATTGGAATTACATAAACACACCAAATAAAATTATATAAACATATGGAATAAAAAAAAACTCACTACAAAAAACACACCAAATAAAATTACATAATCATACGAAATAATAAAAAACTCACTACAAAAAACACACCAAATAAAATTACATAAACACACCAAATACAAACAAACATACTAAATAAACTTAAGTATCTTCAGCTTGTTTCAATGCCCACTGGTGCTCTATCAAGTCAATTTGCCGATCATTGTGCATAGATGACCTTTGAAGTGCAGTATATCGTTGAATGACCCTTTCATTGTAACGTCCATCCCTTTCTAATGGCTCATGTTGCACAGGTTCTTCAGTGGCATCATGCGCACAATATATTCGTGTTCTTGAATTGTTCATCGTGTCTGGCTTTGGCTCATATTCATCAACCGCATCATAATCGAACTCATCTTCGACAATCATGTTGTGAAGAATGACGCACGTCATCATGATGGATCGAAGTGACTCTACATCGAACATTCTGGTAGCACCCCTGACGATCGCCTAACGAGCTTGAAGGATACCAAAACAACGCTCCACATCCTTCCTGCACCCCTCTTGACAGCTTGCAAAGTGTTTTTCCTTTGCACTTCGCGGACATGGCATTGTTTTGACAAATGTTTCCCACCGTGGGTAAATGTCGTCAGCTAGGTAGTATGGCCTGTCGTACCTACGTCCGTTGACGACGTACGTGACTTTTGGTGCCTTTCCTTGCAGGACGTCGTTGAACACTGGGTATTGGGCAAGGACGTTGAGATCATTTTGAGCCCCCGGAACCCCGAAAAAGGCGTGCCATATCCATGTATCAAAAGATGCCACTGCCTCCAAAATGATAGATTTTGCTCCTTTTCTGTCTCCTTATGCGCCTTGCCATGCACTTGGACAGTTTTTCCACGTCCAGTGCATACAATCGATACTTCCTATCATCCCAGGAAAACCTCTCATCTCGCCCTTCTTCAGAAGCCTTTGTAAGTCCATGCGAGTAGGTTTTCGGAGGTACTCTGCGGTGTACAAAGATTCAACTGCTCCGCAAAGCCTCATCAGGGCCTCAAGAATGGTTGATTTCCCCATCCTCGTTATCTCATCCATTTGGTCTGCAGATGCTCCATACACAAGCATCCGCAACGCATCAGTGATTTTTTGCTGAGGCAGGAAACTCATAACACCACAAGCATCCTTCTTTTGCACAAAGTAAGAATCATGGTTGCAAACATCAGTCATGATTCTGTTGAACAAATGTCGTTCCATTCTAAAACGGCGTCTGAAGTACGTATCAGGAAATGCACTGTTATGGCCAAAGTAATCGTCCAACAGCTCTTCTCCCCGTCGTTGCCTGCTTTTATCAAGGTTTCTTGAACGGTTGGGCCTGCATATCTGAGCAATAGTCTGGATGACTCGACGGGAATGTGAGGCTCTGGCCATTCTTGTTTCGTCATCTCTCCTTCTACGCTCCTCATCCTCTTCCATCTCATTTTCGGCTATCTGAAGGTTGAACATTCCTTCAAATTGGTTAAACAATTCTTCCTCTTGTTGATCGATTTCCCACATCATCCTTGATGAAGAAGAAGACATTGTAAGGATGGATGGTGAAGAAGAAGCAAAAACTATGAATAATGAGATAGAGATGTTGAGAAAATTGGTGTGAGATTTGTGAGGATGGATGGTGGATTATATGGACGATTCAGAAAGGATCGGATTGTAGATGAGGCCACGTGGCATGCCGTCATTCGTTAAAAATCTGATTGAAATCTATCGTCAAAGATTCTGAAAAGATAATGACACTTGGCACGATTGTATTAGATAAAAATCTTATCGAAATCGATCTCCAATAATTATCTTTTCGAATAATGACACGTGGGGCAATTTTGAACGAGTTAAAATCTGATCGAAATTTATCGTCAAAGATTCTCAAAAGATAATGACACGTGGCACGATGACATTGGATAAAAATCTTATCGAACTCCATCGCTAAATAATTGTTTTTTTTTATAAAATGACACGTGGCGCAACGAGAACGATTTAAAAAATCTTATCCGAAATTACAAATAATTTTATTTTGTATTATTTAAACAAACAAAAAAACTAATATTTTATTGTCTATTGCCAGGGGGATGGCTCCAAGGGTGGAGATGCAAAAGGCAATTACTGTTCATTAATGGCAGTTACTATTCATTAAAGGTAGTTACTGTTCAATAGGGTGGATTCAATAGTGGATTGCCAGGGAGGAGGGCTCCATGGGTGGAGTTGCTCTAAGCTATATGAAAGTATGTTAGAGCATCTCCAAGGAAGATGTTAAATCCTAAGTGAAGATATTATTGTGCATATTTGACAACTACAATTCAAATGAGTTGTTAAATCCTAAGTGGAGATACTAATGTACATATTTGACATAAAAAATCATTTCAAACAAAGTATTATTTATTGACTGAATTTGAAGCCTTTGTCATTAGGAGCCAAATTCAACATCAACGTCATATTTATTTTTATTAGTTTAATAGTGGGTCCCTTATTCCTTTAACATTTCAACCAAGAAAAATTTTGTTTTAACTAATTTTTAATAAAAGTAATGTTAAGGAGATTAAATTTGTAAACAAAATTTGAAAATTAAAAGACATGAAAGTTAATGATTGGTTTATTACTTAAATGTTGATAAACGTATTCATTCCTACTGGTGACATATCATTTAGTTTGCAAATTTAGTTTTCCTAGCATTATATAACCATTTAAATTTCTACATTAATAAGAAAATAATATTTGACAATTTGTTTGGAAAACACACAATTTGACATAAAACTTCAGATTGCCATATTAACCATGAATTAGAATTTGACCGTTATAATTTCACATTTCCATTGAAGATATCTTAGTGCCACGCATTTAAGTTTAACAATGTAAGAGCAGTACATGCCACCTAGTATTACGGTCTAGTAGTATTCATCTTCACTTGTGAGAGATCTGAGGTTGTTTTCTTGTCAAAGACGAATATCCAAAACTCAAAAGAAAAACGAATATCCAAAACTCAAAAGAAAAACCAGAATCTGAAGGGAAGAAATCTACAACGCATGTCTTTTCCATCATTTTAACAGAAGGTAGTACAGAGAGTCGAACAAAGATGAGACAAAGGGGAAGTAGCTGTCCCCATATGCTCGTTATTTCCACACAACCTGAGATACATTAATCATCAAACTACCTACTAATTATTTGTAAAGATAGCCAGTTTCACTCATATAAAACCATCAACATGCTTCCAAATCTCAGACAAACTGGTTGAGGTACTCGTCGACTGTGGTGTATTTGACATCAGGGTAAAGAGCTGTGGCTTCCACGCCAAATGAAGGCTCGATCTCAAAGTTAGTGTGGTCTCCCTTCACAAAAACTGAGTGACCAATTGCTAATATCACATTGAGCGGCACAGATGCCTCTGCAAAAACGACACAAAAATAAACCAACCAATTTTAAATTTATCTCGAAATGTTTGAAATAAGCAAGAAAATTCAAATCAGTTGTTCTCGGAATAACATTATTTGCCACTAACCTTGGATGTTCTTGAGCAGTTGCTCCTCCGGGACATAGATTCTCTCGAGGGATTTGCCAATCTTCTTCTCCCAAAGAGAGACAAGCTCATTGAATGAAATGGTGTTGGCAGGGGGCCTGATGTAGAGGACTTTGTTCAAGGTTCTTGGATCATCCACTGCCCTAATTGTGTACGTCCCAATGTCGTCTTCCTTGATGAAAATTGCTGCAAATCAAACAAATTGAAAACCCCTTTACATTTTCGAAAACGCAAAAGTGGGCTTTATGCAGCAACTCGTATGCATAACAATTACTCATCGGTTGCTGCAAATCAAACAAATTGAAAACCACTTTACATTTTCCAAAATGCAAATGTGGCCTTTATGCAGCAACTCATTTTTTTTTTCCTTGGACAAAGTAATACTTTAAATACTACTCTACGCAGAGGAAAAATCAGATTTGGATGCAAAAAAAGGCATGCACAGGTCAAATTTATGTGCAACAAGGCCGTGGCCTAACACACATGCATAACGATTACTCATCGGTTGTTGAATAATTTACCAAAAGCCAAAGTGGGTTTTGTGCAGTAAATTGAAATAGAATGAAACCCCAGAAAATACATCTATTCAGAACCCATGGTTAAGTAGTTTTAGGTTTTACCTTTAGGGTTTCCATCGCCCAAAATGACGACTTTGTCCCTAGGAGGAGAAGAAGCTCCGGGCTGGTTCAAAGTAGGCAAGAAGTAACCAGCAAAGAAGTTGGAGGACACATAGGTGTAAGGAATTCCCTCAGCCTCCACAGCTCTGCGAATCTTGGCCTTGGTCTCAAACGCCGATTTGGCAGGCTCAACAGCGTGAACTCGATCGACGTCATTTCCAAACTCCGACGGGAAAAATCTCTGCAACCCAATTCATACATTCACAATCGCAATTTTACAGAATAAAAAAAGGTGTGTGCTATCACACAACCCTTTTTACTTCTGACGTATCTTTGTTAATTTACGTGATATTCTTCGATTTATCTAATTTGACGGTTGAGATCCGCTGAAAACTAAAAGGACGTGGAAGAAGTAAAAGGGACGTGTGGATATCACATCCCTAAAAAAAATACAAAAACCAGAGTAACCCCACAAAAATTCAAAACTTTCACCTTAACATTGCCTGCTTCTTTGATGGCAGCAATGATCTTTCCCTGATCAGCCAACTGACCATGCCCCACCGTCGAGATCACCACGTCGACTTGCTTGATCGCCTTCACCAAGCTCTCGTGATCGTACAGATCACCCTGCAAATTTATGAAATGAAAAAAACACAAATCAAGCAAAACCCAATTGGCTAATCGGATTAAAAAGCTGGAAAATGCTGGGAATTTTACGAACCAGGACGAAATTGACGCCCAGGGCCTTGAAGTTCTCGATGACTTTGGATTTCGCCGGGTTGGAGAGGGTAGCTTCTCGAACCAGAACGTAGGTGGGGTGCCCGGCCTTGGCGCTGGCCTCGACGATGAACTTTCCAATGTAGCCGGTGCCGCCGATGAAGAGGATTTTGGACTTGGAAGCCATCGGGAATGGGAATCTGGGAAATCGGAATGGGATGAGTTGGAGAGAGAGAGCGAGTGAGAGCGTTGCGAGGGAAAGGAGGAATAAGTGGGTAACTGAGAAGTCCATTGACGGTGATCGAAGTGGATGTAGTTTATAGTGTGAGTGGGATGCGTGGGATGCGTGGAATGACGCAAATACCCTTGTAAAGTGGATGGGCCTGTCTGGTGAGGACGTTGGTGTTTGCGTCTGCATGATGCTGGGTTTGTAGGTGGATGGAAGTCCATCCAGGTTCAGCCGGATGATGAGAGGTGTTTCGAGAATTGGCCTAATTATGTTGCTTTACATAAGTATTTACATTGTATTATTTGGAACCAGGATCCTCTCCTGCGTAGTTTTATAAGGATCCCGCAATCATGTCCGTTCATCGTATATCTGCGGTAAAAAATTATTTAAAATTTAAATTTTAAAATTCAAATATAAATAGTACCTAACGAAAACTGACCGCACGATATAAAATGAACAGACAAGATTGCGGGATCCCTAGGGAACTGCTCAGGAGAGGATCCTGGTAAGTATTATTTGTCCTACAATGTGATGCATCTTAAAAAACAGCTGTTAAAATTCTAGATGTATTGTCATTGTGCATATTTGACATCAAAACGAGAAATTTTGTAAGATCTCTTAAAATATGTTTTTTTTTTTAAATGCATTGTACTCAAAACGCTTTCAATAAAAGTAATTTTATTTGGAGTCCACTGATTTTTTAAGAAAAATATAACTGTTTCTTAGAAAAAACACTTAAAGTGCTTCTTGAAAGAATAATATAACAATTACTTCTTTTAACAAGTACTTCAAGTATTATCTTCGACCCATAAACGCTTTTGACTTTTTCTACTAAGCACTATAAAAAATGATGTTAATTATTTTAAGACATTTTCAAATAGGCCAATGATATGAAATTGTAGGCATTAAAAGTATTTAATCTAACAATACATTTACACTAAAAAAATAAAAAATTAACCAATTAACCTATTGATTTAATTTTAAACTCGCTATCTACAAAATTGAACTCAGAGCCTCCCAATTACAAATAAAGTGAAACACCATACCTCAGCAACAATCAATAAGTGGAGTTGTTAACGTTATTCAAACTTGAATGGTTAGTGTTTCATTTTCTTTATGTTGACCGTCCATCTCGTCTTGCAAAGCCACAACTTAAACTAAATCATGTTATTATGTACCACACCTTAAGACCCGTCTAGGTTCCACAACGTTTAATTAATCAAACCATAATAACAACTTTCAAGGAATAAAAACAGTGGGATTTTAATATAGTTACAGTCTTAATTTTTTGTGGAAGCGAAATACACATGGCATGAGTAGAAGCTCGAAGGTTGAAATGAAACAGGAAGTGAGGAGGTTGTTAATTAACAAATTCACATATATATTTGAAGAGAAATGCTTAAATAGACTCTTAAAAGTGTGACTCTTTATAGACTCTCTTACCTCGTGTTTTTGGCACAATACCAATAATGGCCCAGAGTTGTTTAATCTTGCTTAAATTTACAACAAGCAGGAAATATATGTATACAGATAATAAAACTATGAATAACAATTGCAGCAAGCAAATATAAATAAAAGGGAAGTTAAAAACTGAAATTAAAAAGGATAAAAGAAGCATAAAGAAAATAAAGAGATAAGAGCAGTTCCACCCCTAACACAAATGCACCAGCACCCAACGTATGTATCCACTCAGTGAACTAGACCCCAATGAGCAGTAATAGACAAAATGCATCTCCACCCGTAAAAAAATGCGCTGGCACAAATGATCTTCACTCCTACAAAATGCGTTGGCACCCAGCCCATTTAAAATTTTTTAAATTTTTTTATAAAAGAATAAATAAATAAAATAGTTTTAATTTTGGATAGGATTTTTAACCAATCTCGTCACGCCACGTGTCATTATCTGAACATACTATTTGTGAATAGATTGCCACTAAGATTTGCAACCAATCCCAACGCGTCACGTGTCACTATCTGTTTACAATAATTTAGCCAAGATTACGATAAGATTATCAACCAATCTTATTATGTCACGTGTCATTATCCGAACGTACTATTTTGCAGATAGATTTCCGATAAGATTTTCAACCAATCCCAACACGCCACGTGTCACTTCCTGTTTGTAATAATTTAGCCAAGATTTGGATAAGATTTTCAACCAATCACGTAGTGCCACATGGCATTGTCTAGAACCTCATCCTTTCTTTTTTTGTCCATATAAACCCTACATTTCTACATTCATCCTCACACCAAACTCAATCCTTCTTTTTAGCTAAAAATCCTTCTTCATCGTTTTCAAATCTTGAGTTTTTTTTACAATGTCTTCTTCAAGGAGAGTGTATAAACAATTTGAGGAGCAACATAAAAGATTGTTGGCATAACAGGAAGAATTTGTCAATCTCGAGGAAGGTGGAGGTGGAGATGAGGCTTTCGCAATGGAGGAGGATGAGGATGATGACCATAGAAGGCAAAAGGCCTCACATTCCCGCCATGCCATGGAAGCTATAGGTCAGATAGCCAAACTCAGACGTGCCGCAAACTTCGATAGAAAAAGGGAAAGACGAGGTAAACATCTCTTGGAAGATTATTTTATTCCCAGCAATGTATTCCCTGATCATGTTTTTAGATGTCGTTTTAGAATGCAATGAAGTTTGTTCAACAAAATCATGGTGCTATTTGCAACCATGATCCATACTTTGTGCACAAAGAGGATGCTTTTCGTGTTCTGGGTTTTCTTCCTGAGCAAAACATTACGATTGCCTTGTGAATGCTTGCATATGGAGCATCTGCAAATTAAGTGGATGAGATGGTGGATGGGAAAAACAACTATTATGGAGTACCTGATGTGGTTTTGCTTTACAATTGAAGCCCTATACACCAATGAGTACCTTCGGACACCCATGCCAAGGGACATGCGAAGGCTTCTGAGGAAGGGTGAGATGTGAGGCTTCCCTAACATGATTGGAAGCATCGACTACATGCATTGGACTTGGAAAAACTATCCAAGTGCGTGGCAAGGAGCTTATGGCAATAGAAAAAAAGCTAAAAGTATCATTTTGGAAGCAGTGGCTTCATTTGATACATGGATTTAGCATGCTTTTTTTGGTGTTCTAGGAGCTCAGAATGACCTAAATGTCCTTGCCCAATCTCTAGTGTTCGATTAACTGCTGCAAAGAAAATCGCCGAGATGCACATATTGGGTTAATGACCATAAATACGACGGACCATACTACCTTGCAGACGGCATTTACTCAAGGTGGTCAACGTTTGTTAAAACAATGCCACATCCACAGAGTGAAAAAGAAACACACTTTGCAAAATGTCAAGATGGGTGTAGGAAGGATGTGGAGCATTGTTTTGGTATCATGCAAGCTCGTTGAGCGATTGTTAAGTCTGTTGCTAGAATGTTTGATGTCGAGGCTCTTCGATCCATCATGATGATGTGTATTATTCCCCACAACATGATTGTGGAAGATGCGTATGATTATGATGCTGTCGATGAATACAAGTCGGATCCGATGAACAACTCCAGAACACGTATCTACTGTGCTCATGACCGGATCGAAGATCTCGTGCAACACGAGCCGTTGGAATGAGATGGACGTTACAATGAATTGATCATTGAGCGGTATACTTCAGTGCAAGAGCCATACTGGCATGTAACCCGCTAGAATGACTTGATTGAGCACTAGTGGGGATTGCAAAAAGGTGAAGATAATTAAAATGAGCTTGTGGTTGAATAATAAAGTGTATTTTTTTAAGTTTATGTAATTTTATTTAGTGTGTTTTTTTTTTAAGTTCATTTGGTGAGGTGATGTAAATTTAATTGGTGTTTTTTATTTTTAAGTTTATTTGGTGAGTTTATGTAATCTTATTTAGTGTGTTTTTTTTAAGATTATATGGTGAGTTTATGTAATTTTATTTGGTGTTTGTTTTTTAAGTTTATTTGGTGAGTTTAATTAATCTTAAAAATAAATTTGAAATTGCATAAAATTTCTAAAAATAAATAAGAAATTACATAGTACTAATAATAAATAAGAAATTACACAAAGTACTAATAATAAATAAGAAATTACATCTATTAATAAAAATAAATAAGAAATTACATAAAGTACTAAAAATAAAGACGAAATTACATAAAAATTACATAAGAAATTAAATAAAGTACTACAAATAAATACGAAATTATACAAAGTCTCCGAAACTAGGATATGTGGTGCTAGGATCTTCGTTGCTAGGATTTGTGTAGCTAGAACCCCTTCGACTTGTTTCTGCATCTCTTGCACGCCTCCTTCGCACGACATCTCTTTTTTCCGATGCCCAAAAATATTTTGAATTCGAAGACAGTCCTACTAAGCATCTTATTTTCTCGATTAAGTGCTTCTCTAATCATCTTGTTCTCTTGATTAACTATTTCTTTTTGTCTCTCAGTCGCCACATCACTTCTCTCAAGTAGCTGCTAATATTGCTGCCATAGCAGTAGTTTTTTCCTCATTTCTAGCCGTTTCCCTTGCCATGGTCAATTCACTTTGGCGAGCAAGTTCGTCCATATATTTAGTGTAGTCATTTTTGGAAGAACTACCTTTTTTTCTTTGATGCCTTTTTACCTTGAAGCCTAAGGGATTGACGAGTCGGTTGGGTCTCCAGCATTTCATCAGGCGTTTCTTCCGTGTCTTTAAATGTGTCGCCTTCTTGTTCGGCTGTGTCTGCTTTTTGGCAAATTGTGTAGATCCATGCCGTGCATGGCAACTTCTGGACTGGTTGCCACAATTTTGTATCTAGGGCAATCTTTGACAATTACCCAACATTCCTATTTGTTGAATGATTTGTTGTGGTTCTTCACATTGTAGAATGCTTGTGCTTGTAGTGTCTATAAATGTGGGATAAGACAGTATTATAAAATGTGGGTGTAACAAAAATAAATAAATTAAAATATTGATGCGGGTGGAATACATATAAGTAAATAAAAATGTTGTCACTTGATCCGCTAAACTTGTCCCACTACGCAGATTACTGGAAGCATGGGAGATGGCATTTTTCCAACAAGTAAAGGATGCGTTGAGTTTTTTCCAACGACCTTGAAGACCTTGACTACTTCTGGCATCTTTTCCATGTACATCGCAAAACACTTTCGTAATTTTACTCCACATTTCTCGCTTATCCATCTCATTACCGTAATCGTGTCATGATTTGTGTGAACCCAACATTCACACAACGTAACATCTTCAATGAGCTTCCACAAAGTCATATTTTTCTCTCAAAGTGTAGAAAATATTGAAATATAGAAAGTGTAGAAAATATTGAAATGTGGTGTAAGGTGGAAGATGAGGGTTAGGTATTTATAGAAAAAATAAATAAAATTTTTAAAATTTTTCTGTATTTTTTAACAATTTTTATGTATTTTTAATTAATTTTTAATAATTTTTAATTTAGTTAATAAATTTGAACCGTTGGATTTGAAAAATATTCAAATCCAACAGCCTAAAAGGTGCCACTTGGCCAACAGTCATAATTCTGACCGTTGGGCCTTTTTTTAAAAAAAAAAAATTTGGGGGAAAAATGTGGACCGTTGATCTGTGATCGGACGGTCTAGATAAAAACACAAATTCAATTTTTTTTCATCGTTGGAAATCCAAGGGTCTAGAAAAACTAGCCGTCGGAAATCCAACAACACAAGCCAGGCCATGTGGCCTCCCAATCTGATGGTTGAGTGCGCCTGCGTAACGGCCCCAGTCTGATTCCTTATTGCCTATTCGCGCCTAGTCGAGCATGCTTGCCACGTGCCTGGCGCAAAAAAATTTGAAATTGCCTTCGACACCACACTGGCATCAACATGGCGTCATACGGGTTGGCCCACACCTCTGTTGATTTTGGGCTGGCCTAGAGACCAACTTGGGCTGGGCGCCAGTCAAAATGCTGGGTTGGAGTGGATAGCCTGGGTGCCGGGCTAGTTTTTTTGCTGGGTGCTGGCTTATCAGTTCCCCTGTGGAAGCTCTAAGAGAAGAATAAATCAAACTCACATTATTATAACATCTTCAACCAAAGAGAAGCACACAGAGCGTAGTTACAACAAAGGCAAAAACACTTTCACACTTTTAGACTAAAATTTTATGATCACAAAGGAAATGTGTGGTTACAAATAAGCCCCAAGGCTCTATTTATAGCAATACAGACACAAAACAATAAAGAAAGAATTATCCAGGTGTTGCTGAAGTAGAGTGTCACCATAAAGCAGCCTTGCATAATGGATGACATCTTCACTTCATGCATTGGTTCTGACTTTGCTTCACATGAGTGAACATTAAAAAGAAAGGGTCCAACAATTCAAGTAGCACACCAACACACATGGCTACAGGAAAAGTAACCAATTATTTAGAGATAGAATAATCCTTTGCTTGATATCAAACAACATCTTAGTTATTTTTATCTTCTTTCTTTAGAAAAGAAAAGCATTATTTTCTCCAACTATCCTTGTAGCTGAAAATAATAATAATAATAATAATAATAATAATAATAATAATAATAATCTCTCTAGCTTGGTCGTTAAGATGGAAATCCCACCATCCTCTAAGTTGTCCTATAAATCCTGTGACTATAGCTTAAGCAATTCCTCTATCAATTTTGTTATTTAATCTACGGGCTGATGTGAACATCATCAAGTGTCTCATAATATTGACTATTTGGTATTCAATTTTCTTATCAATGCTTTATTCAACAATTGATCTTCCATAAGGAACTTCTATTTTTTGGCACACCACTGATACCAAGAATCATACATTAAATTCTTTTTCTTTCATGAATTGAAGATGTCAAGGTGAGCCTTCTTTAAGAAAGCTTAGGGCCTGTTTGGTATCCTATTTGAAAATTTTATTATTTCTTAAAACATTTTGTTGATGCACAAAATCAGCAAGGACTTTGGTACAACAGAAAGTGTTAAGTTTGTGACCTTCGCTAGATTGCTCCGATCACTAATATGGATAAGTATGTAAATGGATAGAGATAGGGAAGCAAACACAAGATGTACATGGTTCACCCAGATTGGCTACGTCCACGGAGTAAAGGAGTTCTCATTACTTGTGAAAGGTTACACAAGTACATAGGTTCAAGCTCTCTTTTAGTGAGTACTAATGAATGATGTAGTACAAATGACATTAGGAAATATTGTGAGAGAATGATCTTTATTTATAGAAGAGAGTTTCTAATTTCATTCTAACATTGAAACATGTCGTGTTGTGATTGGCTTCTGATGTTGACACGTGTCGTGCTATGATTGGCTTCTGATGTCGACACATGTCGTACTGTGATTGGCCTCCTGGTTGGAGGGAAACTCTTCTGGGTCTTTGACAGTATAACGTTGACCAGTGCACAGTAGTTTCGGGATTAGTCAAGTATGGTACAAATAGTGCTCCCCTAAGTTCCCGAGTGAGGGAAGCTTCTCGGTTGGGGACTTGCAATATCCAAGCCATTGAGTAATCACGAAACTTCTAAGTACCGAAGTGTGGTATCATTTTCACTTACCTTATCTGTCTCATATGTAAATGTGGTATCTTCTCTGGAAGTACTTTTCCTCCATCCAGGGGTGGTATCTTTAATCGATGAAGATGCACAAGGTAATGTATCAATTTCACTTGAAGCTTACTTGTAGTTTCGGGCTTGGTCAAGTGCAATACAAAACCCTATAGTAGGAGTCCCCCAAGTCGCTGAGCTAGGAGATTTGCCGAAAGAGGTAACAGATAAGGTAAGCAATCAGACTTCCAAGCAAGCAACCTGGATCAGAGGTTCGACGTCGGCTTCCGGTTTATTGTTCACCTTCTCCTTGTGTTGTAAACAGCAACAAGGATAAGGAGAAGCAAATGGAGAAGATATGATATGAGATACTTTTGCTTTTGAAGAAGTAACTTTCCACAGGCTTATTCTTGAACTGGGCTGGAGGGTTTTCTGGTTTCCTCCAGAGTATAAGGCCGACTCAAGAATTTGAGGGTCAAAACAAGTCCATCAAATCTAGAGTACGTTCGACCCTAATGATATGGGATACTTTTGTTTTTGACAAAGTAGTGGATGTATCGGCACGTTTTCTGTTACACTTGTTTCCACATGCTTCCTTGTATCCTTCTCACTTGCCCTATCTGTTCCTCAGGCAGATGTGGTATCGTCTTTGGAAGCATAAGATGTTGAAGATGAGTACTCGAGAGCAATGCCAGGTAAGTAATCAGGCAAGGGGTTCCAGGCAGTCAGTTCCTGACTAGAAGCTTGATTCCAAGTGCTGACTGATTGCTCTCTTTCTCTTTATCTTACAGGTAAGAACAAAGCCAAAGGAAAAGACAGGGAAAAAGCATGATATGAGATACTCTTGCTTTTAACCCTGATGATATGAGATACTTTTGCTCTGGTGTGGTTGGTTTGCATAGGTATTATTGGGGGGGGGGGGAAGAAAGCTGAGTATTTCGAGAGGTTTCGTTGGGAGTGCCTTCTCAAATATGAGGAAGGGTTGAGCATTTTGGCAAGTCTGCCTGTCCGTGGAGGATGGAGGTCGACATATATAGAAGTCTCCTTAACAACAAGTAGTAATGTTATTCATTTACCCTTCTTGGTCGTAGCAATGTAGTGGGAGCTGCAAGCTTCACGTGTTTTAACTTTGTCAGAGCACTTTGAAAAAATGGTGTGTGGTATCTGGAAAGCTGATGTTGCATGTGAAGATTGCAGACAAGCTTTATCTAAGGAAATCTGGCTCTCGAAGTTCGGAGAGCGATGCTTCTTTGGTTTTCGAACAAGCAATCCTGTCAGGGATCTGGCTCTCGAGATTCGAAGATCGGTGTCTTCGATTTTTGAGAAAGCAATCCTGTTGGGAGTCTGGCTCTTGAGATTCGGAGAGCGGTGCCTCTTCGATTTTTGAGAAAGTAATCCTGTTGGGAGTTTGGCTCTCGAGATTCGGAGGGCGGTGCCTCTTCGATTTTTGAGCAAGTAATAATGCTATTCCTTTACCCTTCTTGGTCATAGCAATATAGTGGGAGCTGCAAGCTTCACATGTTTTAACTTTGTCATAGCTCTTTGAAAAAGTGGTCTGTGGTATCTGAAAAGCTGATGTTGCATGTGAAGATTACAGACAAGCTTTATCCAAGGAAATCTAGCTCTCAAAGTTCGGAGAGTGGTGTCTCTTCGATTTTTGAGCAAGTAATAATGCGATTCCTTTACCCTTCTTGGTCATAGCAATGTAGTAGGAGGTGCAAGCTTCACATGTTTGTCAGAGCGCTTTGAAAAAGTGGTCTATGGTATCTAGAAAGCTGATGTTACGTGTGAAGATTGCAGACAAGCTTTATCCAAGGAAATATGGCTCTTGAAGTTCGGAGAGCGGTGCCTTTTCGATTTTCGAACAAGCAATCCTGTCGGGGATCTGGCTCTCGAGATTCAGAGAACGGTGTCTCTTCAATTTTTGAGAAAGCAATCATGTTGGGAGTCTGACTTTTGAGTTTCAGAGAGCAATGTCTCTTCGATTTTTGAGAAAGTAATCCTGTTGAGAGTCTAGCTCTTGAGATTCGGAGAGTGGCACTTCTTCGATTTTTGAGCAAGCAATCTTGTTGGGAGTGTTTCCTCGAATGTGAGTAAAGGTTAGGCATTTTTTCCAATATGCCTTGCCATGGAGCACGGAGGTTGACACACATTGGGACTTTCTAATTATCAAGCAGTGGTGCTGTTCCTTTACCCTTGTGGGTAATAGTAGGGTAGCTGGATCTTTAAAATTTATGTGTCTAAACTTGGTCAGAGATCTTTGGCAAAGTTATCTATGGTACCCAAGGAGCTGATGTTGCGTGTGGAAAGTGGTGCCTCTTCGAAATCCGGAGAGTGGTACCTCTTCGATTTTTGAACCAACACCCCTGTTGTCCTTTCTTTTATAAGAGCATCAATTGTGTGCAAAGAGTACATTCAGAGAGTTATTGCTTGTAGGAATTTTCCCCTTACTTCAGAGATTTATTGCACCTCATTTCTCCTTCATCATTTCTAAGAATGTCTGGCCGATCCGACCTTCGTTTTGACTTGAACTTTGGTGAAGAGGCAGCCATGCCTTCTCAAGACAACATATGGCGCCCATCCTTCTTATCCCCTGATAGGAGCATATTTATGCGACTTAATTGGCTTGTTCTTGTGCATTTACGTTGTGTTTCTTTAGTTATTTTAGTGTTTAAAGCCATTTTCATTTGTTTGTAGGTCTTAATAACAACCTTGGCAAGAAAAGTGCATTTTGGAGGCCTTTGGAGCATGTTTCGGGCTTGGAATGGATAGCAAATGCATGGGCCAAAGTGGATGGACGAATTTGAGAACTAAAGAGACCAAGAATGTGAAGAATTAGTGTCCAAAAGATAAAGAATTCAGCCCAAAAATGTCACTCCAAGTTGCACACTCCTTGCCATGCAAAACACATAGAATTCCCTTTGGATTCCCATGCCATGCTTGATCACTCTTGTCCCCTACATAATTTCTGATTTCATGCTTTAATTCATTTAATTATTTCACTCAATTGCTTGATACCTCTTGTTCCCTTCACCCATTAGATTTTAGACAATCTTTACATCCATTACATGCACCAATTGATGCTCCATCATTCACATTTGGAATCCAATGGCATGCGTCACACATGTTGTTGCACCTTTGACCCATTTGTTGACACATTTCACCTCCCTTTCCATCTCTATGCAATGTACACAATCATTCATGCTCCCTAGCTGCAACACCACTCCATTTTACCCTTCACACTTTGCATCATCACTTCATTTTCACCCTTGGACCATTGCACACCACACAGACCAACTTGCCATGCATTTCATCCCTAGCCTAACCTGATTTTCTAAGGTTTTTGGGGCCTATAAATACATGTTTACACCCCTTGGCCAAAGAACAATCCCCCATATTCATCATTTTATCACAGAAATTCGTCCATACACACCCTAGGAAGCAAAACACCCCAAAAGCACCATTCTAGTGCCTAGAAAACATAACAGCCACTCCACCTTCTTCCACCCTCTTTGCCTAGTTCTCCACCACCTTCCAACCATCAAACACTCTTCCACACTCACCCTAAACCCCTCCATATCATTCCCCATCCATTCTACACCATAAATCCACCCAAAAATCTGTCCACAAGCTTCATGCCGCAACAAGGAGGAAGGGAGATCCATTGATGCACTTGCTTTCCAAGTTGGAGCATTTTAGGTGTTTTCTTTCCTTTGATTTTAATGTCTAATTTTATGTATCTTTGTATTGCAAGAATGAGGAACTAAACCCCCTTAGTTGGGGGGTGATTCGAAACCATGTACATGCTTGCAATATGATTTGATTACATTAAGTTGTTATTTCATAAGTTGCGGATTCAATTCGTTCATCTACTTGATTGATAACTTATTTGTGTATGTTGATTGAGAGTGCACGCTTAGTTTTCATGCATGAATATGATGCTAGATTATGAGGGAGTTTCACCTAATAGTTACAATCTTATAATCACAAGTAGTGAAGGTCGCTTGAAAACGATCGCGTTGAATGAATTCTTGGCACTAGTTTCATGCTCATCATAGTAACGAATGCCTCGTCAACACTTATAGTTCTCATTGTGCTTCATGATTCTTGATTGTATCTTTATTGTGCTCATCACATAAGGAACCTTTGAGGAATGCTTTGAATTGTTGTATGCGCTTTTCCATCGAATTCATTAACTTAAGGAGAACTTGAAGGTTAATTTAAGCGTATCTAATTAACTTGGGGTGTTGAGTTTCATAATTTATTGAAAGAACAACTGAAAATCATTTTGTTTGCAAGTGTGTCATGTGTGGAGAAGAACCTCCTAACTAGCCTTTTATCCATCCTTTTCATCCAAAAACGTTTTACAATCCGTTTTGTTTTAAAGTTTCTGTTTTGTTTTCAATTTTCGTCCAAAACAAATCCCCCTTTATTTTGAAGTCTTAGATTAGTTAGAAAGTGTTTTGATTCAAGTTTTCATCCAACTTCGTCCAAGTTCTTGTTAGGTTCTCAAAACTGCCCAGAAAGTGGTTTTTAGGCAGTTTTGAGTCATTAGGTTGCTGTTTTGAGTTTTATGTTTGTTTAAGTATTTTAAAGTATAGTTTTGCATTCTTTGAGTCTAGTTTAGTGTTTTAAATTTTGTTTTTATGTTTTTAAGTCAGTTTTCAAGTGTTTAGCAATCCCTCATAATCCCCGGCCTAGAACGATCCCTACTTACATACTTTACTACATTTGATAAAAAGAGGGTTTAATTTTGTGTGTTAACTTATTTTACGCATCAAATTTTGGTGCCGTTGCCGGGGATTAGCAACTTTGCTAATCTCTTGGATTGTTTTATTTCGAATTATTGTATTTTGTTTAAGTTTCTGTTTAAGTTGCTGATTTGTTTTGTTTTCTTTGTTTTTAGGTACTAGTTTATGACCCGTAGCTCACAACCTGTTCGTGAGCATATCTACGACTTTGACGGTGATTTTGAGAGTACTTTGAGAAGGAAAAAGAAATTGCAAGAGTCTAATCCTCCTAGTCCCGGGCCTGAATTAGAAGAGCAAGAAGTTGAGGTTGAAGAGAAGGCCACGGCACAAGTGGGTGGAGAAGAGCAAGGTATAGCCATGGACAACCGTACACTCAAGGAGCTTGCCGCCTCGGGTTTGGATAATGCCGCACCATTGTGTATCCAATATCCCATGGCTGCTCAAGGTAAAACCGAAGAGTTCGAGTTAAAGTCAAGTTTGCTCCACCACATTCCAAAGTTCCATGGGCTTTCTATGGAGGATCCGAACAAACATTTGAAGGAATTTGAAGTGGTGTGCTCAAGTATGACTCCGGTTACCGTTGACGGAAGTATTTTAAAGATGAAGGCTTTTCCATTCTCTTTAATAGACAAAGCCAAGGATTGGTTATACGAGTTGGCTCCCGGTACAGTTACATCTTGGGAGAGTATGAAGAGGGCGTTTCTGGAGAAGTTTTTCCCAACTTCTCACATCATTCTTCTTCGTAAAAAAATAAGTGGAATTCAGCAAAGCCAAGGTGAATCTTTTCCATCTTATTATGAACGATTTAAATCACTTGTTGCTTCTTGTCCACAACATCAGATGAAGGAGGAGTTACTTCTTCAATACTTTTACGAAGGTCTTTTACCACTTGAACGGCAAATGTTGGATGCTTCCGCGGGAGGAGCTCTAGTGGATAAGACACCTAGGGATGCCAAAACTCTCATTGCGAATCGAGCACTCAATGCACAACAATATGAAGGTGTTGGGCAAAGAGACACCCCACGGCCACATCATGTCAATGAGGTAAGTTCTATTTCTGAGTTACAATCCCAAATGGCTAACCTTACGTCTATGTTATCGCAGTTGGTTGAAGGCCCCAAAACGCAAGGAACTACAATCTGTGGTGTATGCTCCATTCAAGGACACCAATCTGATCAATGCCCTCAATTAATTGAGAATGGAGGATGGGAATCGGCCAATGCTGTGGGTTATGGGAATCAAAACCAACCAAGGAATGATCCTTTCTCCAATACATACAACCCGGGATGGCGTGACCACCCCAATTTCAGATGGAGAGATGCACCACAATATGGCCAACAAAGTGGATTCCGACAACCCCCGGGTTTCTTTCCAAGGCCAATGGAACCACAACCACCTCCTCAGGCACAATCTTCCCAAACTAACCCAGGTACGTCTATGAATGATGATAAAACATATCAGTTACTAACCACTATGGCGCAGGGAATGCAGAACCAAGCAAAGGAGGTTAATGAGCTGAAGAAGCAAATGGGCCAAATGGCCGAATTTTTGGGGCAATTCCGTGAAAATGGTAAGTTACCAAGCACTACGGTGGTCAATCCAAAGGGTGGCTTCGAATCTGCAAAGGCTATCACATTACGAAGTGGAAAAGAGGTGAGAAACAAGGAAGATGAGAAGATACAACTCGAAGAAGATGAGAACACCTACCCCACGGCAAGGGTACCATCACCCATGCCGCAGCCATCTAAGACATCCCATCCGTCCACCTCAGGTAAGAATGTTCCAAATGTTGTGATTTCGAACACTAATCTGCCCAATGTCCCCTTTCCTAGCAGATTTTTGCAATCAAAGAACGAGAGGAGGAAAAAGATGTTCTAGAGACATTTAGAAAGGGGCATGTCAACATTCCCCTCCTTGATGCCATAAAGCAAATCCCGAAGTATGCCAAGTGTTTAAAGAAGCTTTGTACAACAAAGAAACGTGTCCGGGAGAAAGAGGTGGTACATGTAAGTGAGAATGTCTCCGCCATCTTGCAACATAAACTACCCCCCAAATGCAAAGATCCGGGGAGTTTTACAATTCCGTGTGTCATTGGTAATACCCGTTTCAAATCTGCCATGCTTGATTTAGGTGCTTCTATAAATGTTATGCCATATTCCATTTATGCATCTATGAACTTAGGAGCATTGAAAAATGATGGTGTAATCATACAATTGGCCGATAGATCTAACGTTTATCCAAAGGGAGTTTTGGAAGACGTTTTAGTGCAGGTTGATCATTTAATCTTCCCGGCAGATTTCTATGTCCTCGAAATGGATGAATCGGACCATGCCCCTTCATTGCCCATCCTCCTTGGAAGGCCATTCATGAAAACGGCTCAAACGAAGATTGATGTGGACAAAGGATTGGTCACTATGGCATTTGGTGGTGACATGATTAGTTTCAAAATTTCTGAATCCATTGAGACTCCTAATGTTGTTCATTCTTGTTGTGCCATTGATAAAATTGAAAAGATAGGACTGGACCGTTCAGCACCAGGCACAAAGGATGCATCAAGAACCATGCAAGACGAGGGAATTGGAGTGGCGCACAAGGACCATACGGCCACTGCTCTCAAAATTCTCAAATTGGCTTAACGCACCATGGGGAAGAATGTTCACATTGCTGCCACTTCATCACAACACATAGGTAAGCCACCTAATCCAAATCCAATTTCCATTAAAGTTGATAGGTGGTTCCCTTCTTTGGTGCAGGTACCCAAGCAAATCCCCGATGGTGGGCGTATGAACATGAACCTTAGGCAACACAACGCACCCATCAACAAACATCACTATCCATTTCCGTTCAAGGATGTAATCTATGAGAACTTTGTTGAGCATGTTGTGGAGGACATTCCCTTGCATGCCGTGGGCTCCAGTGGGGAGTAATTGTGTTCATCGTCCGTCTGGAAGACGTTAAAGCAAGCGCTTTAAGGGAGGCAACCCATTTATTCTGCTTGATTGTCAATTTTATTACTTGTTTAATTATTTTTGGTTGTGACTTTCTATTTTGAAACATTAACAAATATGCAAAGGATTTTAACATTAAACTTCGTGGAAATGAACAGCAAACTGGGAAATAAAGAAACATAGCATAATACAAGAGAAAGCCTTCACAAAGGCTGCTTGGGAGAGGTCGCAGTAGTCGGCGGAGTTGCAGTAGTCGGCGGAGTCTCAGCAGTCGGTGGGGCCACGGAAGGAGGAGGTATCGGAGGTTGATCAGTTGGAGCTTCACTACGCGGTGCCGCCCCAGAAGACGAAGGCAGATGCGGTTGGAACAAACCCACAAACCTCCGGTGATCAAGTAAAATCTGACCATCAGTTTCCTGCAGCTGGTCAATTTTCCTCTTCATATTTGTGGCATAATTGTGTGCAAGCTTGTGCAATTGTTTATTTTCATGCTTGAGTCCTCTAATCTCCTCTTTGAGACTCTGTATTTCAGCCACCAACGATTCAACGTGACGAGTTCGAGCAAATAGGCGTTGGGCCATGTTGGACACAGAACCCGCACACTGCACGCTAAGAGCCAGAGACTCCTTAACCGCCAATTCATCAGACCGTCTAGCGAGCAGTCTGTTATCTCTGGGGGTGACAAGGTTCCGGGCCACCACCGCAGCGGTCATGTCATTTTTCATCACCGAATCCCCAACGGTAAGAGGACCAGTAGGGGATATGAAGGACGGACGCCATATGTTGTCTGGAGAAGGCGGGGCTGCTCCTTCACTAAGGTTCAAGTCAAAACAACGGTCGGAAGGGCCAGACATTTTTCAGAGGTGTTAAAGAAAGAGAAGATCGGACAAGTCAAGATCGTAGAAGTGCAAAACGGGAGTTTTTACAGGCAGAAATTCAAGAGTGCTTTGAACGTCCTGCATACCTCTATAAAAATCAGCACGCGATGGGATTTCAGAGATCGAAGAGGTGAGCTCAGAAATCGAAGAAGCCATTCGGAGATCGAAGAGGCGCCAGCTTTCTCAAAAGTTGGGCTTGCTCACAAACCACCAATTCCAGATACTGAAGAGTGTCAACTGTTTCAGCCTCGTTAGCACCCATCACACGCAACTCAGCTTTGCGAAAATCACGGGCAGTCTGTCGAAGCACCGATTCCAACCATCTGTCTCTCTCAGCCTCGTCAGCACTTGTCATATGCAATCTCTGCCCTCAACGAAGCTCATAACTCGAAGCGTAAATTCCGGATATTAAAGAGACCTCTGCTTTGTCAAGACGTGTCAGCATCTGTCAATTTGCACATCTGCGTTGCGTAAATCACGCGCAATCTGTCGAAATTTTTTGGAGAAGCGGAATGCACGTGGAAACTACTGTTAAATTATCCCAGGCTTGTCGACACGAGTAATGGAACAATGCCTTCCCAGCCATTAAGAAAATTCTATAAATGTTGAACTTCAAAGTGAAGCAGTCTCACCCAACTTTCAGCCTCACTTAACCCTTCATCCTCTATGAAATGGCTTTCCAACAAACCCTCTCGAGTCACTCTTTATTTTTCATCCCCTGGGATACCCCTGCAAACAACCCATCCAGAGCACAAGTATTTCATATCATAAAGGTTGAGAGCACGAGTATCTCATATCATGCTTTCTCCCTGTCCTTTCTCCAGCCAGCACCTGCTCTCGAGTACTCATCATCTTATGCTTCCACTTCGTCTCTCACGTATAAGGGAAGTGAAGATGATACCTCGAAGCATGTGGAGACAACATGCTGATTCATCCTCAACTAGGGACAAGGAGAAAGAAAGCAAGAGGTGGGCACTTGGAAAGATTGAAGAAAGAAACAGACCAACACCTCTCCCTCGTGCCTGCCCGTCGTGCAGAAGAAACAAGCAGAGAAGAATGCAGCTTGCACAATCATCCCAGCGGAAGGAGTCTGAGATGAAGAACTAGAGAAGCTACCACATCTGCTTGGAGAACAAATAAGGAATTGCAACATTGCCAAAGAGAAAAGCTTCGCCGTACAATTCCAATCCAGTTCAAGATCAAAGCTGTGGAAAGTCAACAAGATCAACTATCTCCAAAACCAGATTTGCGTTCTTAAACTCTACTCTGTCTGGTTTTTACTTTGCCATATTTGTCATGTTTATTTGTCGTTTATTATTTGCTTGTTTTTGGTGTGAGTATATGCTTGAAACATTGAGGACAATGTTTGATTTAAGTGTGGGGGGGGGGTAACCATTGTTTTGCATGAAATTCGTAGAAATTTATCACCCATTACTTCTAGTGTTGTTCCTTGTTGTTTTAAGTATTTTTAAGCTGTTTTGGAGTGTTTCAGTGTGTTTTGACATAAAAAAATTCAAAAATTCATAAAAATTTGAAAAATTGTTTTTGAAAATCCAAAAAAGAGTTGTTTTTGTGTGCTTATTTGCGTCTTAGGGTACCTTCCAACACAATGATGAGGATTCAGTTTGTAATTGCATGACTGTTAAAGAGAGTTATAAACGTGGATGAAAGTTTGATTTACTCTTTATTTATGCGTGATTGTGGTTATATGAAATCACATGTAATCATAAAAGAAAAAAAAAATTAGTTTTTGTAACATGCTTGAAGGAAAGAACTCAAACTAACGCTACAACCTTGTGAGACTTGAGCCTAAACGTTATTTGGAGAGTTGATAATCTGTGCATTATTGTTTTCTAAAGTCGTTGCATGATCTCATTTTTCTTTGCTTGGTTACTACTTAGAAGGCGTTTCATCATTTAGTTCCAAATGCTAGAACTCATGCCCATTTCATTCAAAGCATGATATTGATTTGCATAACACATATTCAAGATGAAGTTGTGTAGTTACCACCACCAAAGCCAAACTGCCATGTATCCCATATCGTTATATGTTTAAGTTAACCCTATTAAGCCTTGATAGCCTACATTCTTTGTTAAACCACATTATCCTTACCTAGCCTAGTTTAGGACCATCTATACCCTTGTTCTTGAAGCATAGTAAAGCATGATTCAAATTGAATTTCTTTTGATTAATGTATGGCAGAAAACAAGTGTGGGGGAAGTGTGAGTTATTATGCTTGTTGAAAAGAAAAGAAGAGTTGAAAAAAAAAAAAAAAAAAAAAGATTTGAAAAATATGCGAAAAAGAGTTTGAAAGTGCTGCTTGTTGAAGAAAGGGTCCAAAACATAGAATTCGGCCCTAATTATTGCTTGAATTTTCCCTTTGTGTCTAAAAGCTGATTTCTGCAATCTAAGTGAATTCTAAGTTTCAATTTCATTACTTTACTTGCTATTGCTTTAAGAACGATTGTTATCCTTATCCTTCATTTGTTAGCCATCACCCCAAGCCCCGTTACAACCCTTAACTTCATCTTGAGTGTCATGCGTTTCAATATGTGGAGTTTGAAATTGATATGAGCATATGGTGTCACTGGTTCTCGCATCTAAGTAGTTGCATTCCATTCATGAGATCATATCTAAACATGCTTATTAACTCCAAAAATTGCTTTCTTTGTGATACATATATGTGAGCATTCGTTTTCATATCTACATCAATCTTCTCACATATAACTAGTATAGGGTGTGTAGTTGGAAAATCTGAGTGAAAATTGAGTGCATATCTTGTAAGGAATTGAGTGAATTCTCTAAGGCATGTTACTACATCAAAAACATTGTTTTAATTGATTAATTGTGAACTAGTAAGTGGTGACTATGATTAAGTATGTGCTTAAGTGTAAAGATGACTCAAATCTGTGGGGATAATGATTTTTAACATGTCATGTGCATTGGAAATCCCTGAGGCAAATGTTGGAAGGTTTAGGTTGTGTTTTATTTGTTTTGTTTCGTTTTATTTCTTTGTTTTGCTCGAGGACTAGCAAAAGCTAAGTGTGGGGGAATTTGATAGGAGCATATTTATGCGACTTAATTGGCTTGTTCTTGTGCGTTTACGTTGTGTTTCTTTAGTTATTTTAGTGTTTAAAGCCATTTTCATTTGTTTGTAGGTCTTAATAACAACCTTGGCAAGAAAAGTGCATTTTGGAGGCCTTTGGAGCATGTTTCGGGCTTGGAATGGATAGCAAATTGATGCGTAAAATAAGTTAACACACAAAATTAAACCCTCTTTTTATCAAATGTAGTAAAGTATGTAAGTAGGGATCGTTCTAGGCCGGGGATTAGGAGGGATTGCTAAACACTTGAAAACTGACTTAAAAACATAAAAACAAAATTTAAAACACTAAACTAGACTCAAAGAATGCAAAACTATACTTTAAAATACTTAAACAAACATAAAACTCAAAACAGCAACCTAATGACTCAAAACTGCCTAAAAACCACTTTCTGGGCAGTTTTGAGAACCTAACAAGAACTTGGACGAAGTTGGATGAAAACTTGAATCAAAACACTTTCTAACTAATCTAAGACTTCAAAATAAAGGGGGATTTGTTTTGGACGAAAATTGAAAACAAAACAGAAACTTTAAAACAAAACAGATTGTAAAACGTTTTTGGATGAAAAGGATGGATAAAAGGCTAGTTAGGAGGTTCTTCTCCACACATGACACACTTGCAAACAAAATGATTTTCAGTTGTTCTTTCAATAAATTATGAAACTCAACACCCCAAGTTAATTAGATACGCTTAAATTAACCTTCAAGTTCTCCTTAAGTTAATGAATTGGATGGAAAAGCGCATACAACAATTCAAAGCATTCCTCAAAGGTTCCTTACGTGATGAGCACAATAAAGATACAATCAAGAATCATGAAGCACAATGAGAACTATAGGTGTTGACGAGGCATTCGTTACTATGATGAGCATGAAACTAGTGCCAAGAATTCATTCAACGCGATCGTTTTCAAACGACATTCACTACTTGTGATTATAAGATTGTAACTATTAGGTGAAACTCCCTCATAATCTAGCATCGTATTCATGCATGAAAACTAAGCGTGCACTCTCAATCAACATACACAAATAAGTTATCAATCAAGTAGATGAACGAATTGAATCCGCAACTTATGAAATAACAACTTAATGAAATCAAATCATATTGCAAGCATGTACATGGTTTCGAATCACCCCCCAACTAAGGGGGTTTAGTTCCTCATTCTTGCAATACAAAGATACATAAAATTAGACATTAAAATCAAAGGAAAGAAAACACCTAAAATGCTCCAACTTGGAAAGCAAGTGCATCAATGGATCTCCCTTCCTCCTTGTTGCGGCATGAAGCTTGTGGACAGATTTTTGGGTGGATTTATGGTGTAGAATGGATGGGGAATGATATGGAGGGGTTTAGGGTGAGTGTGGAAGAGTGTTTGATGGTTGGAAGGTGGTGGAGAACTAGGCAAAGAGGGTGGAAGAAGGTGGAGTGGCTGTTATGTTTTCTAGGCACTAGAATGGTGTTTTTGGGGTGTTTTGCTTCCTAGGGTGTGTATGGACGAATTTCTGTGATAAAATGATGAATATGGGGGATTGTTCTTTGGCCAAGGGGTGTAAACATGTATTTATAGGCCCCAAAAACCTTAGAAAATCAGGTTAGGTTAAGGATGAAATGCATGGCAATTTGTGTGTGTGGTGTGCAATGGTCCAAGGGTGAAAATGAAGTGATGATGCAAAGTGTGAAGGGTAAAATGGAGTGGTCTTGAAGCTAGGGAGCATGAATGATTGTGTACATTGCATAGAGATGGAAAGGGAGGTGAAAATGTGTCAATAAATGGGTCAAAGGTGCAGCAACATGTGGTACACAAGGCATGGGATTCCAAATGTGAATGATGGAGCATCAATTGGTGCATGTAATGGATGTAAATGTTGTCTAAAATCTAATGAGTGAAGGGAACAAGAGGTATCAAGCAATTGAGTGTAATAATTAAATGAATTGAAGCATGAAATTAGAAATTATGTAGGGGACAAGAATGATCAAGCATGGCATGGAATCCAAAGGGAATTCTATGTGGTTTGCATGGCAAGGAATGCAAGTTGGGGTGACAGATTTTTGGGCTGTTTTCTTCATCTTTTGGACCATAATTCTTCATATTCTTGGCCTCTTTAGTTCTCAAATTCGTCCATCCACTTGGCCCATGCATTTGCTATCAATTCCAAGCCCGAAACATGCTCCAAAGGCCTCCAAAATGCATCTTCTTGCATACTTTGTACTTAGAGTCTGAAAACACACGAAAATGACTTTAAACATTAAAATAACTAAGGAAACACGACATAAATGCACAAGAACAAGCCAACTAAGTCGCATAAATATGCTCCTATCAAATTCCCCCACACTTAGCTTTTGCTAGTCCTCGAGCAAAACAAAGAGATAAAACGAAACAAAGTAAATAAAACACAACCTAAACCTTTCAACATTTGCCTCAGGGATTTCCAATGCACATGACATGTTAAAAATTATTATCCCCACAGATTTGAGTCATCTTCACACTTAAGCACGTACTTAATCATAGTCACCACTTACTTGTTCACAATTAATCGATTAAAATAACGTTTTTGATGTAGTAACATGCCTTAGAGAAATCACTCAATTCCTTACAAGATATGCACTCAATTTTCACTCAGATTTTCTAACTACACACCCTATACTAGTTATATGTGAGAAGATTGATGTAGATATGAAAACGAACGCTCACACATATGTATTACAAAGAAAGCAATTTCTGGAGTTAATAAACATGTTTAGATATGATCTCATGAATGGAATGCTACTACTTAGATGCGAGAACCAGTGACACCATATGCTCATACCAAATTCAAACTCCACATATTGAAACGCATGACACTCAAGATGAAGTTAAGGGTTGTAACGGGGCTTGGGGTGATGGCTAACAAATGAAGGATAAGGATAACAATCGTTCTTAAAGCAATAGCAAGTGAAGTAATGAAATTGAAACTTAACAATCGTTCTTAAAGCAATAGCAAGTGAAGTAATGAAATTGAAACTTAGAATTCACTTAGATTGCAGAAATCAGCTTTTAGACACGAAGGGAAAATTCAAGCAATAATTAGGGCCGAATTCTATGTTTTGGACCCTTTCTTCAACAAGCAGCACTTTAAAACTCTTTTTCGCATATTTTTCAACTTTTTTTTTTTTTTTTTCAACTCTTCTTTTCTTTTCAACAAGCATAATAACTCACACTTCCCCCACACTTGTTTTCTGCCATACATTAATCAAAAGAAATTCAATTTGAATCATGTTTTACTATGCTTCAAGAACAAGGGTATGGATGGTCCTAAACTAGGCTAGGTAAGGATAATGTGGTTTAACAAAGAATGTAGGCTATCAAGGTTCAATGGGGTTAACTTAAACATATAACGATATGGGATACATGGCAGTTTGGCTTTGGTGGTGGTAACTACACAACTTCATCTTGAATATGTTTTATGCAAATCAATAGCATGCTTTGAATGAAATAGGCATGAGTTCTAGCATTTGGAACTAAATGATGAAACGCCTTCTAAGTAATAACCAAGCAAAGAATAATGAGATCATGCAACGACTTTAGAAAACAAGAATGCACAGATTTTAACTCTCCAAATAAATGTTTAAGCTCAAGTCTCACAAGGTTGTAGCGTTATTTTGAGTTCTTTCCTTCAAGCATGTTACAAAAACTAATTTTTTTTTCTTTTATGATTACATGTGATTTCATAAGTTATAACCACAACTACGCATAAATAAAGAGTAAATCAAACTTTCATCCATGTTTATAACTCTCTTTAACAGTCATGCAATTACAAACCGAATCCTCATCATTGTGTTGGAAGGTACCCTAAGGCACAAATAAGTGCACAAAAACAACTCTTTTTTGGATTTTCAAAAACAATTTTTCAAATTTTTATGAATTTTCGGATTTTTATGTCAAAACACACTGAAACATTCCAAAACAGCTTAAAAATACTTAAAACAACAAGGAACAACACTAGAAGTAATGGGTGATAAATTTCTACGAATTTCATGCAAAACAATGGTTACCCCCCCACACTTAAATCAAACATTGTCCTCAATGTTTCAAGCATATACTCACACCAAAAACAAGCAAATAATAAACGACAAATAAACATGACAAATATGGCAAAGTAAAAACCAGACAGAGTAGAGTTTAAGAACGCAAATCTGGTTTTGGAGATAGTTGATCTTGTTGACTTTCCACAGCTTTGATCTTGAACTGGATTGGAATTGTACGGCGAAGCTTTTCTCTTTGGCGATGTTGCAATTCCTTATTTGTTCTCCAAGCAGATGTGGCAGCTTCTCTAGTTCTTCATCTCATACTTCTTCCGCTGGGATGATTGTGCAAGCTGCATTCTTCTCTGCTTGTTTCTTCTGCACGACGGGCAGGCACGAAGGAGAGGTGTTGGTCTGTTTCTTTCTTCAATCTTTCCAAGTGCCCACCTCTTGCTTTCTTTCTCCTTGTCCCTAGTTGAGGATGAATCAGCACGTTGTCTCCACATGCTTCGAGGTATCATCTTCACTTCCCTTATAAGCGAGAGACAAAGCGAAAGCACAAGATGTGAGTACTCGAGAGCAGGTGCTGGCTGGAAAAAGGACAGGGAGAAAGCATGATATGAGATACTCGTGCTCTTAACCTTTATGATATAAAATACTTGTGCTCTGGATGGGTTGTTTGCAGGGGTATCCCAGGGGATAAGAAATACAGAGTGACTCGAGAGGGTTTGTTGGAAAGCCATTTTAGAGAGGATGAAGGGTTAAGTGAGGCTGAAAGTTGGGTGAGACTGCTTCACTTTGAAGTTTAACATTTATAGAATTTTCTTAATGGCTGGGAAGGCATTGTTCCATTACTCGTGTCGGCAAGCCTGGGATAATTTAACAGTAGTTTCCACGTGCATTCCGCTTCTCCAAAAAATTTCGACAGATTGCGCGTGATTTACGCAACGCAGATGTGCAAATTGACAGATGCTGACACGTCTCGATAAAGCAGAGGTCTCTTTAATATCCGGAATTTACGCTTCGAGTTCTGAGCTTCGTTGAGGGCAGAGATTGCATGTGACAAATGCTGACGAGGCTGAGATTGCATGTGACAAGTGCTGACGAGGCTGAGAGAGACAGATGGTTGGAATCAGTGCTTCGACAGACTGCCCGTGATTTTCGCAAAGCTAAGTTGCGTGTGATAGATGCTGACGAGGCTGAGACAGTTGACACTCTTCGGTATCTGGAATTGGTGGTTTGTGAGCAAGCCCAACTTTTGAGAAAGCTGGCGCCTCTTCGATCTCCGAATGGCTTCTTCGATTTCTGAGCTCACCTCTTCGATCTCTGAAATCCCATTGCATGCTGATTTTTATAGAGGTATGCAGGACGTTCAAAGCACTCTTTAATTTCTGCCTGTAAAAACTCCCGTTTTGCACTTCTACGATCTTGACTTGTCCGATCTCCTCTTTCTTTAACACCTCTGAAAAATGTCTGGCCCTTCCGACCGTCGTTTTGACTTGAACCTTAGTGAAGGAGCAGCCCCTCCTTCTCCAGACAACATATGGCGCCCGTCCCTCATATCCCCTACTGGTCCTCTCACCGTTGGGGATTCGGTGATGAAAAATGACATGACTGCTGCGGTGGTGGCCCGAAACCTTGTCACCCCCAGAGATAACAGACTGCTCGCTAGACGGTCTGATGAATTGGCGGTTAAGGAGTCTCTGGCTCTTAGCGTGCAGTGTGCGGGTTCTGTGTCCAACATGGCCCAACGCCTATTTGCTCGAACCCGTCACGTTGAATCGTTGGTGGCTGAAATACAGAGTCTCAAAGAGGAGATTAGAGGACTCAAGCATGAAAATAAACAATTGCACAAGCTTGCACACAATTATGCCACAAACATGAAGAGGAAAATTGACCAGCTGCAGGAAAATGATGGTCAGATTTTACTTGATCACCGGAGGTTTGTGGGTTTGTTCCAACCACATCTGCCTTCGTCTTCTGGGGCGGCACCGCGTAGTGAAGCTCCAACTGATCAACCTCTGATACCTCCTCCTTCCGTGGCCCCACCGACTGCTGAGACTCCGCCGACTACTGCAACTCCGCCGACTACTGCGACCTCTCCCAATCAGCCTTTGTGAAGGCTCCCTCTTGTAATTTCTTGCTTAATGTTCCTTTTTTTTTTTTCATGAAAAAGAATGTAAGAATATCTTGCATATCTATCAATGTTTCAAAAATAAACCCACACCCAAAAATAATTAAATAAACAAAAATAAAAAAATGACAATCATGGCAAAATAAAAATGCAGAAAAGTGAAGGTTTTTAGAAACGCAAAACTGATTGTAGAGCGATTCATAGATCTTCCTTTTTTTTGAATACATGGGTTGCCTCCCAAGAAGCGCTTTCTTTAACGTCTTGCAGCCGGACGATACTTCCTTCTAAACTTGGATAGGGCCCATAGCATGGAATTGATCCTTGAATGGACGGTGATACTTGACGTGATCCGGCAATGGTTTAAATTCTAGTGTAGGTGCCTGAATCATCAAAATCAACAAGTTAGTATATACTAAAATTGAAATTGGAGAAGATGGCTTACTTGCTTTGTCCGACAAGAACTCAATGACAAACACCACATTTTTGAAAGTTTCAGGGATATTGGACTTGGCCAGATTGAATGTGATGGTTGGGACTTGTCCCATGTCATAAAATTCAACTTCTTTAGGAATGGTTGTCTCAAGCACATCCTCTTTGATGCATTCTAGACATTCCCCATCCACTTCTTTCTCTTGATTCTTTGGAAAGGTTTCAAAGATGCATTTCTCACCCTCTTCTTCCTTGGATTGCATGATCCTGCAAGGAATAAAGACATTTAGTGGAACGGGGTCAGGACGAATTGAATTTGGGCTTACCTTGGTTGTAGTGGACTGCGGCAAGGGTGTTGGGGCTAGGGTAGGCTGCAGCAATGGTGGTTCTTCCTTTGCCGTGGCCTTGTTATCCTCCTCTTCTTCGAGCAGTAACTGTTCATCCATGTTTTGGCTTGGTTTGGACATCTTGGGTTCATCTCCAACCTCTATGCCACTTTCCAAGTTGATAGCTTCAATAATTTCAACAGTTGAGTCAGTTACTTCACTTTGTTCTTGCATTTGCCCCATGAATTCCGCGATCTTTCCCATTTGATTCTTCAATTCGCTCATCACTTGGGCTTGATTTTGTGATTCATGCGTCAAAGAAGTTAGTACATCAAGAATTTGAGCACAATCTATTGACGAACCTGAGTTTGGTTGGGTATATTGTGTATGAGGTTGTGGTGGCTGAGCAGGGCTTGAATAGAACTCATTATATGGCTGCCAATATCCTTCGTGTTGAACTGGTTGAGGTTCCCACCACATAGTGTTTGAATGATCCCTCCAATCTGAATTATACGTGTTGGAAAACAAGTTGTTCATTGATTGATTATGATCATGATAACTCTCCCAACTCCTTTGTGGATGTTGATCTGCTTGATATCCTTGCGTATAGGACACATCGAATGTAGGGGTGCTTTGTATTGTGGTCCTTTCGATGTACTGTGACAATTGAGAAGTAAGAATTGCCATTTGAGCTTGAAGATTAGCAATTGCCATGTCTTACTTCTTTTAGTACCTGATATCAAAGAAATAAAACTAAATCAAATATCATAAGTAAACAAAACAGGGTAATTATAAAAAAATAAAAATAAAAAAAAATAAAAAAATAAAAAATAAAAAAAACTAAACAATTTAAACAAGATTCAAGACAAGGGATTAGCAACTTTGCTAATCCCCGACAACGGCGCCAAAATTTGATGCGTAAAATAAGTTAACACACAAAATTAAACCCTCTTTTTATCAAATGTAGTAAAGTATGTAAGTAGGGATCGTTCTAGGCCGGGGATTAGGAGGGATTGCTAAACACTTGAAAACTGACTTAAAAACATAAAAACAAAATTTAAAACACTAAACTAGACTCAAAGAATGCAAAACTATACTTTAAAATACTTAAACAAACATAAAACTCAAAACAGCAACCTAATGACTCAAAACTGCCTAAAAACCACTTTCTGGGCAGTTTTGAGAACCTAACAAGAACTTGGACGAAGTTGGATGAAAACTTGAATCAAAACACTTTCTAACTAATCTAAGACTTCAAAATAAAGGGGGATTTGTTTTGGACGAAAATTGAAAACAAAACAGAAACTTTAAAACAAAACAGATTGTAAAACGTTTTTGGATGAAAAGGATGGATAAAAGGCTAGTTAGGAGGTTCTTCTCCACACATGACACACTTGCAAACAAAATGATTTTCAGTTGTTCTTTCAATAAATTATGAAACTCAACACCCCAAGTTAATTAGATACGCTTAAATTAACCTTCAAGTTCTCCTTAAGTTAATGAATTGGATGGAAAAGCGCATACAACAATTCAAAGCATTCCTCAA
The DNA here is from genome assembly GCF_916048215.2 of Malus sylvestris. Classification (NCBI taxonomy): domain Eukaryota; kingdom Viridiplantae; phylum Streptophyta; class Magnoliopsida; order Rosales; family Rosaceae; genus Malus; species Malus sylvestris. The sequence goes on from NC_062269.1 coordinate 9,840,094, forward strand.
AGGTTCCTTACGTGATGAGCACAATAAAGATACAATCAAGAATCATGAAGCACAATGAGAACTATAGGTGTTGACGAGGCATTCGTTACTATGATGAGCATGAAACTAGTGCCAAGAATTCATTCAACGCGATCGTTTTCAAACGACATTCACTACTTGTGATTATAAGATTGTAACTATTAGGTGAAACTCCCTCATAATCTAGCATCGTATTCATGCATGAAAACTAAGCGTGCACTCTCAATCAACATACACAAATAAGTTATCAATCAAGTAGATGAACGAATTGAATCCGCAACTTATGAAATAACAACTTAATGTAATCAAATCATATTGCAAGCATGTACATGGTTTCGAATCACCCCCCAACTAAGGGGGTTTAGTTCCTCATTCTTGCAATACAAAGATACATAAAATTAGACATTAAAATCAAAGGAAAGAAAACACCTAAAATGCTCCAACTTGGAAAGCAAGTGCATCAATGGATCTCCCTTCCTCCTTGTTGCGGCATGAAGCTTGTGGACAGATTTTTGGGTGGTTTATGGTGTAGAATGGATGGGGAATGATATGGAGGGGTTTAGGGTGAGTGTGGAAGAGTGTTTGATGGTTGGAAGGTGGTGGAGAACTAGGCAAAGAGGGTGGAAGAAGGTGGAGTGGCTGTTATGTTTTCTAGGCACTAGAATGGTGTTTTTGGGGTGTTTTGCTTCCTAGGGTGTGTATGGACAAATTTCCGTGATAAAATGATGAATATGGGGGATTGTTCTTTGGCCAAGGGGTGTAAACATGTATTTATAGGCCCCAAAAACCTTAGAAAATCAGGTTAGGTTAAGGATGAAATGCATGGCAATTTGTGTGTGTGGTGTGCAATGGTCCAAGGGTGAAAATGAAGTGATGATGCAAAGTGTGAAGGGTAAAATGGAGTGGTCTTGAAGCTAGGGAGCATGAATGATTGTGTACATTGCATAGAGATGGAAAGGGAGGTGAAAATGTGTCAATAAATGGGTCAAAGGTGCAGCAACATGTGGTACACAAGGCATGGGATTCCAAATGTGAATGATGGAGCATCAATTGGTGCATGTAATGGATGTAAATGTTGTCTAAAATCTAATGAGTGAAGGGAACAAGAGGTATCAAGCAATTGAGTGTAATAATTAAATGAATTGAAGCATGAAATTAGAAATTATGTAGGGGACAAGAACCCAACTAAGGGGGTTTAGTTCCTCATTCTTGCAATACAAAGATACATAAAATTAGACATTAAAATCAAAGGAAAGAAAACACCTAAAATGCTCCAACTTGGAAAGCAAGTGCATCAATGGATCTCCCTTCCTCCTTGTTGCGGCATGAAGCTTGTGGACAGATTTTTGGGTGGTTTATGGTGTAGAATGGATGGGGAATGATATGGAGGGGTTTAGGGTGAGTGTGGAAGAGTGTTTGATGGTTGGAAGGTGGTGGAGAACTAGGCAAAGAGGGTGGAAGAAGGTGGAGTGGCTGTTATGTTTTCTAGGCACTAGAATGGTGTTTTTGGGGTGTTTTGCTTCCTAGGGTGTGTATGGACAAATTTCCGTGATAAAATGATGAATATGGGGGATTGTTCTTTGGCCAAGGGGTGTAAACATGTATTTATAGGCCCCAAAAACCTTAGAAAATCAGGTTAGGTTAAGGATGAAATGCATGGCAATTTGTGTGTGTGGTGTGCAATGGTCCAAGGGTGAAAATGAAGTGATGATGCAAAGTGTGAAGGGTAAAATGGAGTGGTCTTGAAGCTAGGGAGCATGAATGATTGTGTACATTGCATAGAGATGGAAATGGAGGTGAAAATGTGTCAATAAATGGGTCAAAGGTGCAGCAACATGTGGTACACAAGGCATGGGATTCCAAATGTGAATGATGGAGCATCAATTGGTGCATGTAATGGATGTAAATGTTGTCTAAAATCTAATGAGTGAAGGGAACAAGAGGTATCAAGCAATTGAGTGTAATAATTAAATGAATTGAAGCATGAAATTAGAAATTATGTAGGGGACAAGAACCCAACTAAGGGGGTTTAGTTCCTCATTCTTGCAATACAAAGATACATAAAATTAGACATTAAAATCAAAGGAAAGAAAACACCTAAAATGCTCCAACTTGGAAAGCAAGTGCATCAATGGATCTCCCTTCCTCCTTGTTGCGGCATGAAGCTTGTGGACAGATTTTTGGGTGGGTTTATGGTGTAGAATGGATGGGGAATGATATGGAGGGGTTTAGGGTGAGTGTGGAAGAGTGCTTGATGGTTGGAAGGTGGTGGAGAACTAGGCAAAGAGGGTGGAAGAAGGTGGAGTGGCTGTTATATTTTCTAGGCACTAGAATGGTGTTTTTGGGGTGTTTTGCTTCCTAGGGTGTGTATGGACGAATTTCTGTGATAAAATGATGAATATGGGGGATTGTTCTTTGGCCAAGGGGTGTAAACATGTATTTATAGGCCCCAAAAACCTTAGAAAATCATTTTAGGTTAAGGATGAAATGCATGGCAATTTGTGTGTGTGGTGTGCAATGGTCCAAGGGTGAAAATGAAGTGATGATGCAAAGTGTGAAGGGTAAAATGGAGTGGTCTTGAAGCTAGGGAGCATGAATGATTGTGTACATTGCATAGAGATGGAAAGGGAGGTGAAAATGTGTCAATAAATGGGTCAAAGGTGCAGCAACATGTGGTACACAAGGCATGGGATTCCAAATGTGAATGATGGAGCATCAATTGGTGCATGTAATGGATGTAAATGTTGTCTAAAATCTAATGAGTGAAGGGAACAAGAGGTATCAAGCAATTGAGTGTAATAATTAAATGAATTGAAGCATGAAATTAGAAATTATGTAGGGGACAAGAATGATCAAGCATGGCATGGAATCCAAAGGGAATTCTATGTGGTTTGCATGGCAAGGAATGCAAGTTGGGGTGACAGATTTTTGGGCTGTTTTCTTCATCTTTTGGACCATAATTCTTCATATTCTTGGCCTCTTTAGTTCTCAAATTCGTCCATCCACTTGGCCCATGCATTTGCTATCCATTCCAAGCCCGAAACATGCTCCAAAGGCCTCCAAAATGCATCTTCTTGCATACTTTGTACTGAGAGTCTGAAAGCACACGAAAATGACTTTAAACATTAAAATAACTAAGGAAACACGACATAAATGCACAAGAACAAGCCAACTAAGTTGCATAAATATGCTCCTATCACAAATGCATGGGCCAAAGTGGATGGACGAATTTGAGAACTAAAGAGGCCAAGAATGTGAAGAATTAGTGTCCAAAAGATAAAGAATTCAGCCCAAAAATGTCACTCCAAGTTGCACACTCCTTGCCATGCAAAACACATAGAATTCCCTTTGGATTCCCATGCCATGCTTGATCACTCTTGTCCCCTACATAATTTCTGATTTCATGCTTGAATTCATTTAATTATTTCACTCAATTGCTTGATACCTCTTGTTCCCTTCACCCATTAGATTTTAGACAATCTTTACATCCATTACATGCACCAATTGATGCTCCATCATTCATATTTGG